>NC_138300.1:15772500-16972500 GCF_965601325.2 Salmo salar
GATGAATGAAAAGAATATAACTGTAACAGTAGCATATTCTACTGTATATGTTAGTGATGTCAAACTCCATTTATTTGTGCAGACAGAAAAACGCTTCTGAATGTGTGAGAGACAGAGAGGAACGCACAGCATTTGAAAGTGACCGCCTCTGTTTGTTGTCAGGGCAGCTGCTGCCGTTCGTTACTAGGCCACGCTGTGCTCCCTCCCTCCCTCCCTCCCGCTCGCGGCTTGTTATGTCTCCTTAGCAACACTCCGGCTCTTAAACACTTCATTGACCACGTTAGAAACAGCCGGGCCAACCTTGACTCCTTCCCCCTCTGTTTTAACACAGCGGCCTGGATCCTCTCTCAGGAAACCAGTCGCTATTGTTCCTCGTTAGCGACGATGGTAGCAAGACACGAGACAGATAGTAAAACTGTGTCACATTTGACCCCTGTTGGCAGCTTGTGTCTTGGGTAGTAGTACTACCCAAATAAAAACACTACATGTCATTTAGTTGTGGGAATAGGGTGAGGGGTCTGCCCTTTTTACCAGAATGACCCTCACTCTCTGGCCTCTGCCTCTCGTTCAAAAGGTCAATTGTGTCATCCGACAGAGGATCTATGTTGAGTGACAGAGAACGTACACAAACAATGTGTGAGGCAAGCCAGTACAAGACAAATTGCTACTAACTGGATAAGGCTATAGCACTACTGCTTGTTTTTCGGTAATGGATTGTTTGGATAATTATGCTGCGAGGCGCGTCATAGGGGCTAGGTAACAGCTTCATAACAGTGAATAAAGCAGCTCTTAAATAACAGTGTTATAAGCAGTTCATAAAGACCTATATACATTCTTATGTCAACAACTGTTCTTCCAATGTCAAACTAACATTCACAGCGTTTTAGGGATGGAGGTTTTGATTTATATTAATCATGTTAATTTGATGTATTGGAAATTAAATTTAGATATTATTTATTTCCTATATAAAGAAACAAATATTTAGGGTTAAAAATCAATCCAGGGATTAGAGATTCACAGAGTGGGATTGCCCCAGTCTTAGACAGTCCTCTACAGCCACATCAAACAGAAGAGGTTTAACAAAGTAATTACTAAATACCAATTAAGGAGCTTTTCTCCACGAGCATCCAAAGCCAGTTCCAACATAGTATAGCCACAGGGAAAACATTCTCATTTTTTAACCACCCAAGTCTTGTAGGCTTGTGATATGTCTGTCTGTCTGTCTGTCTGTCTGTCTGTCTGTCTGTCTGTCTGTCTGTCTGTCTGTCTGTCTGTCTGTCTGTCTGTCTGTCTGTCTGTCTGTCTGTCTGTCTGTCTGTCTGTCTGTCTGTCTGTCTGTCTGTCTGTGTCTGTCTGTCTGTCTGTCTGTCTGTCTGTCTGTCTGTCTGTCTGTCTGTCTGTCTGTCTGTCTGTCTGTCTGTCTGAGTGGTTACATTGCTGATGTATGTAGCTATACTCGTGGTTCATAAACTTCATGTGATGCTGCACTTTCATTAGCTAAATGTATTTATACACAAGGTTGTTCTCTGTTCTATTTTCAGTAGTTACGTTCAAGTTAATTAGGGAGCAAATTGTGTGTAAATGAGTCAGAACAAAGTCAAACAGTTGTCGTTTCTATTTGAGGGACAAACCCTGTGAACCCAGTCTGAGAATGCAGAGAGCCGTGTCTGTCTGGCCTGCCAGTTTTTGCTATGTGGACATATATGCACCCCCCCCAAAAAAAAAGAAAATGTGAAACAGGTGCATCTCCTTGTCTTTCATTTGTACCCGTCTGTCATGTCCTCCATTTTATTATTTCCCTCTCTTTCCCCTCTCTCTTCCTTTCCCTCTCTGAACAAGTCAGAGCTTGTGGAGAGAGCGGGGCCAGACACAGACTGGAGGAGTTCCTCTTTAACAGGAAACTTGAGACCACTGTACAGGGAACAGAACATGCAGCCAACACACTGCACTTAGGGCTGGCCATGAATGAGTGCGTTTCATAAGGGTTTAGACACATTTGGACTGTGTGTGTGTGTGTGTGTGTGTGTGTGTGTGTGTGTGTGTGTGTGTGTGTGTGTGTGTGTGTGTGTGTGTGTGTGTGTGTGTGTGTGTGTGTGTGTGTGTGTGTTCGTTCATGAGGAACTCTTTATCTTTGCTTTATACGCACCACATGGGTGTTTTCAGCATACATTTCTGTTTGCATAAGTAGTGTATGTATTTACATATAAACAACACTCACATATTTGGTTGTATCTATTCGTGAGATGGTTCTATCTTGTTAGAAGCTATCAGCTTTCACCCTGCCGCCAGCCAACCAACAGCCCCTCCCCCTACTCCTCTCTCCTTTCCTCTCTCTCCCTCTTCCTCCCTCTCAGGAAGCCCAACCCTGGCATTGATCCCACACTGGCATTTTTCCCAGGATACCCCTCCCCCGATCCCCTTTTTACCCCACCCCCACTCTGACACCCCCCTTCCACTGCCCTCCCCCAACCCACCCTGTCCTCCTGTCCTCCACCAGTTCCCAAGATAAACAAAGACCTCAGTTTGTCTGGGCTCCAACGGGGGTCACATAACCATGAATGGAGGGGCCAAATTGAGGGGGCTCCTTCTCTCTTTTTATAAGGAAAGGAGGAATGAGATGTTTTTGTGATGGCCCAAGGGAGGTTGGACATGGTTGTATTGTATACCTGCAAACTTTAGGTTTAAGTTGTGTCTGTTTACTATTTGGCTTTTAATGCCAAGTAAAACGTGTAAAAAATAAGCTGATCTCTATTTTAATTGTTTCAGCACTTTAAGGATATGTGGTGCCAAATATGAAATGTCGATTACCTTCCGAGATTGTGTTGGTAAGAAATTTGAGATGATAGAAACATTCAGTAGGCTGTCACAGATCTATCCTAATAAGCCAGGAGATAAGGGCATGATTGTATGTGGTGTAACTGGTTTATCGCTGGTATTTCAATAACTCGACAGCTTGTGGGAGAGCATTCTCAGAATGCTGTGTTGGTTGTGTTTTGGAGAGCTTTGATAGGGTTTTGACAATTCCAGCGCACAGCGCTGATTCAATTGAACAAGCAGCTTTGAAAAGGAGAGGGATTTCTCCTTCTGTGTGTGTGTGTGTGTGTGTGTGTGTGTGTGTGTGTGTGTGTGTGTGTGTGTGTGTGTGTATGTGTGTGTGTGTGTGTGTGTGTGTGTGTGTGTGTGTGTGTGTGTGTGTGTGTGTGTGTGTGTGTGTGTGTGTGTGTGTGTGTGTGCGTGTACGCGCTCTAGTAGTCAACCCCTCAGGCTAAGTAGTCACATGCTTTCAATCTCAAGGGTGTTTGTTAGAACAAGCTGCACAAGTGTCAGCTGAACTTTTTGTCTGTCAAACAAAGTTAAAGCAGAAAACATAGTGAACAAGTAAAGGGATTTGCAAATATTCATCAAAGCTGAAATAGACAGATGGATAGCTTGATAAATAGATTATTGGCCTATTGTGTTATGGCTTCATTAAGAAGATATATTCATCTTGTTGAGATAATCTAGACTAGAGTTTGTTGGCTTTCCTCACTTCCTGGTGACAAAGGGGTTATTGTAGCATAACTTGTCTGGACATGTTTCAGGAGTGGTGATTGGGCTGTTTGGCTGCTGCTCTGGAGAGCTTTCAGAAGAACTAGAGAGAAGTAGGCCACGGAGGGACTGTGTCCTCTAACCTTACATGTCAGGGGTCAAAACACCTTGGTCAAAACTCATCTATCTTCTTATGGCATTGCTTATCTACAAGTAACTGCGAACATCAAGGAAACATGAGTAAATGAGGGATACAAAATATATAGAAGCAGGTGCTTACACACAGGTGTGGATCCTGAGTTAATTAAGCAATTGACATCCCATCAATCTTAGGGTTATGTATGAAAAAGCCTAGTTGACCATTATTTTGATTACCCTGGCTAGAAGAAGAGATCTCTGTGACTTTGAAAGAGGGGTCTCAAAGGAGCATAGGTGGTTTGAAGTGTGTGTGTTTGTCTCAGCCACTAGATCTCAACCCTAATGAACACTTATGTGTGATTCAGGAGCGGTGCCTGAGACAGTGTTTTCCACCACCGTGAACAAAACACCAAATTATGGAATTTTTCGTGGAAGAATGGTGTCACATCACTCCAATAGAGTTCCAAACACTTCTAGAAGATATGCCAAGGCGCACTGAAGCTGTTCTGTCGGCTTGTGGTGCCCCAACACCCTATTAAGACACTATGTTGGTGTTTCCTTTATGTTGGCAGTTACCTGTATGTTGTAGCCTGTAAATATTTGGTTACTTTGCAGTCAATATTGAAAGTGAAGTTCAAATACTTACTTTGTTCAGTTACAGTATGTGTATATTTCTAGTACAAAGCCTTTGTAGAAGGAGGTATTACAGTACCAAATATTTTCATAAATAATATGTTGGCTATTCTCATTGTAAGAATGTAGAGGGTAAACTTTGTGCCGTCCTTTTTCACCAGCCCTCACACACTAAAAGCTTGGTCACAAAGCCTGCGTGTTGGCATTATTGGGCCAACTGTGGCTTCCGCTTAGTACATTTAATCAAACCAATATTTCCCTTAAATTCCTCAAGTTTAGCCTATACATTCCTCTCTCTTTCTTTCTCACACCCACACACAGTGCCTCAGCAGGAAATGGTTTCGCAACTCACTTCTCTCCTCTCTCTCCCTTTCTGTCGCTCTGTCTTTTTCCAGGAATCTGGAATTCTGGAAGAGGGGCCAACAGTTTCAGAGGGTGATGGGATGGACAGCTGCATGCGTTTAGCTTGGAAGGAGCCAGGCATATACAGTGCCTTCAGAAAGTATTCACATCCCTTGATTTATTTCTGCATTTTGTTGTGTTACAGCCTGAATTTAACATTTATTAAATGTAGATTTGTTTTGTTACTGACCTACACACAATACCCCATATTGTCAACGTGGAATTATGATTTTCAACATTTTTACAAATGAATTAAAAATGAAAAGCTGAAATGTATTGAGTCAATGAGTATTCAACCCCTTTGTTATGGCAAGCCTAAATAAGATTAGGAGTAAAAATGGCCTTAACTAGCCACATAATACGTTGCATGGATTCCCTCTGTGTGCAATAATAGTGATAACATGATTTTTGAATAACTATCTCATCTCTGTACCCCACACATACAATTATCTGTAAGGTCCCTCAGTCAAGCACTGAATTTCAAACATAGATTCAACCACAAAGACCAGGGTGGTTTTCCAATGCAGCGCAAAGAAAGGTACCTATTTGTAGACAGAAGCAAAAAAACAAACAGACATTGAATATCCCTTTGAGCATGGTGAAGTTATTAATTAACCTTTGGATAGTGTATCAATACACCCAGTCACTACAAAGATACAGGTGTCCTCCCTTACTCAGTTGCCAGAGAGGAAGGAAACTGGTCAGGGATTTCACCATGAGGCCAATGGAGACTTTAAAAACTGTTGCAGAGTTTAATGGCTGTGATAGGATAAAACTGAGGAGGGATCAACAACATTGTAGTTACTCCACAATACTAACCTAAATGACAGAGTGAAAATAAGTAAGCCTGTACAGAATAAAACATATTCCAAAACATGCATCAAATCAAATCAAATGTATTTATATAGCCCTTCTTACATCAGCTGATATCTCAAAGTGCTGTACAGAAACCCAGCCTAAAACCCCAAACAGCAAGTAATGCAGGTGCAGAAGCACGGTGGCTAGGAAAAACTCCCTAGAAAGGCCAAAACCTAGGAAGAAACCTAGAGAGGAACCAGGCTATGAGGGGTGGCCAGTCCTCTTCTGGCTGTGACGGGCGGAGATTATAACAGAACATGGCCAAGATGTTCAAATGTTCATAAATGACCAGCATGGTGAAATAATAATAATCACAGTAGTTGTCGAGAGTGCAACAAGTCAGCACCTCAAGAGTAAATGTCAGTTGGCTTTTCATAGCCGATCATTGAGAGTATCTCTACCACTCCTGCTGTCTCTAGAGAGTTGAAAACAGCAGGTCTGGGACAGGTAGCACGTCTGGTGAACAGGTCAGGGTTCCATAGCCGCAGGCAGAATAGTTGAAACTGGAGCAGCAGCACGGCCAGGTGGACTGGGGACAGCAAGGAGTCATCATGCCAGGTAGTCCTGAGGCATGGTCCTAGGGCACAGGTCCTCCGAGAGAGAGAGAGAAAGAAAGAAAGAAAGAAAGAAAGAAAGAAAGAAAGAAAGAAAGAAAGAAAGAAAGAAAGAAAGAAAGAAAGAAAGAAAGAAAGAAAGAAAGAAAGAAAGAAAGAAAGAAAGAAAGAAAAAGAAAGAAAGAAAGAAAGAAAGAAAGAAAGAAAGAAAGAGAAAATTAGAGAAAGCATACTTAAATTCACACAGGACACCGGATAAGACAGGAGAAATACTCCAGATATAACAGACTGACCCTAGCCCCCCGACACATAAACTACTGCAGCATAAATACTGTTGGCAACAAAGCAATAAAGTAATACTGCAAAAAATGTGGCAAAGCAATACATTTTTTGTCCTGAATATAAAGTGTGGGAGATTAATTCACCTTTCAGCGGGACAATAACGTAAAACACAAGGCCAAATAATACACTGGACCCTATTCCCAAGAAGTCAGTCCTGAGTGGCCGAGTCACAGTTTTGACTTAAATCTAATTGAAAATCTATGGCAAGACCTGACAATGGTTGTTTAGCAATGATCAACAACCAACTTGAGCCTGAAGAATTTAGAAAAGAATAATGGGCAAATGTTGCACAATCCAGGTGTGGAAAGCTCTTAGAGACTTACCCAGAAAGACGAGCAGCTGAAATTGCTGCCAAAGGTGCTTCTACAAAGTATTGACTCAGGGGTGTGAATACTTATGTAAATTAGATATTTCTGTATTTAATTTTCAATAAATGTACACACATTTCTAAAAACATGTTTTCACCAAAAAATATATTTTATCAATTTTGAAATCAGGCTGTAACACAATAAAATGTGGAATAAGTCAAGGGGTATGAATACTTTCTGAAGGCACTGCACTCACATGTGTGCAGCCTTCCGTCTGTCCCAATACTGGGAGCGGAGAGAGGATAGGCGCTTAGTAATTGCATCACATGCAGATTAGTCATGCAACATAAAACATGATCAGACAATAAAACCATTCCCACACCTGTAGAGATCCTTTAAACCCAGTCACTCTCCCCATCCCTCTTTCTGTCTCTCTCACGCATGCAAGCATGCATACACTTGCACTACTTTTCATGAGAATAAGGTGATACATATAATACCTAACCCTGTCCATAAATTCCTACCATCTTATTAAGCAAATATAACCAAGCCAATGTATGCCTTTGGAAAAAGGACCACACATTACAAAACAAGCTCCCCTCCAGTGTTCTTCAAACCTAGCCATTGGGATCTACAGGGTGTGCAAGGTTTCGTTCCAATCCTGCAATAAGACCCGATTCAACTGATCAAGGGCTAGATGATAAGTTGAGTCCGGTGTGGTACTAGCAACTGGCTCTAATCAAATCCTGCACATCCTGTGCATCCCCAGGAACCAGGATTCAAGTACACTGCTCTCCTCCTCCCTTTTTTCTCCCTCTGTTTGTGTTCTGCTGGTGAGAGCGCTTGTCCTGGGACCGTCATGACCCACATTCTATGTGTTAGCCTGCCTAGCCGGGATCCAGCCGGCTTTAGCCGCGCCTTCTGCTGCATCTCCAGGGAGCGCCGGCTATTAATACCCAGCTGTGACCGTGTGAAGACATGTGGCCATGCAGGACACAGCAGGCTAAATCCCATTTAAGCCCATGCTGCATTGCCTGCATAGCCGCATTGGACCAATTTGGTGTTGGAAATATGTTCGGATGGTGCAAAGACATCCAAGGAATTACATTAGGGTTGTATATCCTGAGTATACTAAACATTAGGAACGCCTTCCTAATATTGAGTTGCACCAACAGCCTCAATTTGTAGGTCATGGACTCTACAACGAGTCGAAAGTGTTCTGTCAAGTTGGCTGGATGTCCTTTGGGTGGTGGACCATTCTTTATACACACGGGAAACTGTTGAGAGTGAAAAACCCAGCAGCGTTGCAGTTTTTGGCATAAACCGGTGCGCCTGGCACTTACTACCATACCCCGTTCAAAGGCACTTAAATATTTTGTCTTGCCTATTCGCCCTCTGAATGGCACACATACACAATCCATATCTCAATTGTCTCAAGGCTTAAACATACTTCTTTTAACCTGTCTGCTCCCCTTCGTCTACACTGACAGAAGTGGATTTAACAAGTGACATCAATAAGGGTTCATAGCTTTCACCTGGATTCACCTGTTCAGTCTATGTCATGGAAAGAGCAGGTGTCCTTAATGTTTTGTTTACATAGCATATGTATGTAGTATCAATTGCACGCCTACACCCTGTTTTTTTTATTTAGTCCCATTTAATAATAGTATTCATTGAGATGTTACATGGATATAAGGGTTTTCTCCTTTAATACCCACCATGTTGCACATTTTTAGACTGAGTCTATGTTTACTTCCCCAAGTGTACAGTACTATAGTGGGTCTATGGAAACCGTTTTCCTGTAGATTGGTTTCTTGACTTGGCCTTCCCTATGAAAAGAATGAGGTTTGTTACCTCACTGACATAGAAGTGTAAATATGTGTTAAGGTTGAACAAGCAATGGTATGGTTTAGATAGTTCAAGTTGGTAAGAGAATAGTTCAGGTGACACTAGAATTACCAAATGTATAATTAGCCGTAAGTCCATTAGGTTAAAAGCACCAGGTTACTGGAGCACAGCTCGTAGTTTACCTATTAGCCTACATGTTGAAAAGTACAAACCAGGATTAGCTTCAACATAGTGTAACCGATGTGAAATGGCTAGTTAGTTAGCGGTGGTGCGCGCTAATAGCGTTTCAATCGGGTGACGTCACTCGCTCTGAGACCTGAAGTAGTTGTTCTCCTTGCTCGGCAAGGGCCACAGCTTTTGTGGCGCGATGGGTAACAATGCTTAGTGGGTGTCAGTTGTTGATGTGTACAGAGGGTCCCTGGTTCAAGCCCAGGTTGGGGCGAGGAGAGGGACGGAAGCTATACTGTTACATTGGTGCCGTGACCCGGATCACTGGTTCCTGCGGAAAAGGAGGAGGTCAAAAGGGGGGTGAGTGTAACCGATGTGAAATGGCTAGTTAGTTAGCGGTGGTGCGCGCTAATAGCGTTTCAATCGGGTGACGTCACTAGCTCTGAGACCTGAAGTAGTTGTTCTCCTTGCTCAGGAAGGGCCGCAGCTTTTGTGGTGCGATGGGTAACGATGCTTCGTGGGTGTCAGTTGTTGATGTGTGCAGAGAGTCCCTGTTTCAAGCCCAGGTTGGGGTGAGGAGAGGGACGGAAGCTATACTGTTACAATAGCAGAGGCTAGAGTAGAAAGCTGAGGCTGCAAAGTGGACATGCCTGTAGGCACAATGAAAATGGTTCACAGAGAGCAGGAAAAAGAAACTGGTTCGAGGCCTAATAAGTTTCCCGACTATCTGGAATGGTGAATGGGCTACAAATAATTCCTGAAAACATTTCCTTATCTTGATAAATAGGTTGGCTTTCCTCATTGAGCTACAAAAAGTTGTCGTGGAAGTTTCAAAATGATTGGACCAGACTAGAGAAACGTGCTGGTTGTCACTGGCATGGAGTTTTCTGTACACAGCCACATGACGCTAAGCAACAGCTGCTCTATCAAGGTCCAAAAAAAATGTACTGGTCATTAGGCTAAGATTAGTATTTAGCGATAACACTATAATTGATGTAAGAATAGGCACAATGGAGCAAGCCTGAATTGACTGAGGATTAGTAGGGGCTACAAATCGCAACATATTGTATTTGCTTGAAGAATATCCCTTTAATGGACAACATAAGATGTGATGACTAGAATTACTAAGTGTCATACCATACACCTATACGATAATTTAGCATTGCATTTGCAGCATTTATGTGAAGAATTAGCTACTGTGCAAATGGTGTCCTACCACATCTGCCATCCACCCCTACCAGGTGACACCATCGCAGCACTTTGTGCATTATGTACAAACCAACCCAATGAAAAAAGGAGAGCAAAGAAAAGTGAATTGTTAAACAAAATCTTTTAATACGTGAGCGTCACGCAATTATCATGATCCATGGCAGATACCAAAATACATAGATTCAGAATAGGACATGGGAAAACAGTATTTACAGGCACCATATTACAAATGTACAAGTCTTTATAAAACAAAGACATTAGAAAACAGTGACTGACAGATAAACGTCAGATGACGTCAGCATTGAGTGGTCACATTCAGTCCTGTAACATTATCCTTGTTAAGAAAGGATACATTTTAATAAATGATACTTGGAGCTTTTGGAATACTGTAGCTGACTTGTGTAGGAGCAGGTTACAGAGTTAACTATCATAAGCCACTGGTTACATTAGTATCCCTCCTCTAAATGCCACCTTGCTCACATCCTTTCAACAGAAATTCCATGTAAATAGCTACAACAGTAGGCCTACTTTCATTGTGATCTTTTGGGGAATTCCAATTTACTACTGTCTTCCACGTTCCACCACGTGGGGTTAGAACTGCAATAGTAGAACCCTCCCGTTCTATCCCTATTAAAATCCCCCAAGTAACATCAAAATCACAGCTTCAAAGTTTAAAAGGCAACAATTGCAGTACTCCAAGGGTTGAGGTTTTTGAGCATTTGATCACAACAGATTTGCCCAGAGTCACTGTCCTCTGCCTCGGAGTCAGGCTGCTCTCCCTCTTTGTTACTCAGGAGTCCAGAAAAACTGGAACCGAATATTGTTATCAAACTCGATACATTGCTAGTGTCCATTTCTTCAGTTTCCCCTTTATTCTCGTCGTTTGTAGGAGGTATAGATGTGGAAGTTGGTTTCGTTCTTTTCGTTGGTGAGTCTGTGAGTTCTGAGTCATCGGCAGTCCGTTTCCTGTTAGTGTAAGCCTGGGGCGCTTTGGGCTCGTACGAATGTTTCTCCGATGATTCACTGTTGTCCGTCTGGCAGTCTGTCGGCGTCTCCGTTTCCTCTTTTGGATCACTCTGAGAGGGAGCACTAATACTGTTGGATGAGATAGCAGTAACAACACTGGCGACCGCACATGTCTGAGTAACCTCCGGGCTCTCTTCCGGGGTTTTGATGTCGCTACATCCTGAATCCGAAACTCCATTTTCGGCACTGTCTTGCTCGCCACTCGCTTGAGTTTCTACGTGGAGTGCCGCCGGGGACTCGACCACATCTCTGGGCTCCTGCTTGTCCACCGCCACTTCGCTTTGCTCGTCCGATTCAGACAGGCTCTCTGTCGAACCGGGGACCAATTTGTCTTGTTCTGAAGCCATGTACTCCCCCTCACACCACTCTCTTGCTTGCTGGGCGCTCAGGCATATGCCGCCGTAGTAGTCACTCAGGTATACTTGCCGGGCACTCCGTAGAACGAGGGAGACCAGTAGATTTTTGTGTAGTTTGATACCACCACGTTGCACTCGGGAGTTATAGATCTTCCCGAGTGAAATACTCATAATCCGATGCGCCTCAACTTTAAACTCCATGATTAAAAACTATTAGCTTGGTAAGAAAAAGCACCCACTGTCTTAATTGTGCTTCAGTCCACGTCGAAACAACTGGTTAGAAAGGTAATCCTAAAATCCCGGGTGTAAATGTAAGCTATTCGAGTTTGTTTGTCCAGCTAACGACTGCACGCGATTCGCTTACAAATCGCACTGAATTCAACAGTGACGTAAATGTATATATATATTTTTTAGAAACTGGCATTTGATGAATGCAAGATGTGTTTCATCGTTCTCCTAAGCAGAATCAAATTGGTGCATGGGTGAAGAAATTAAAGGCTTTCAGTAAATTCTTACACCTTTCGCTCCAATCAACAGCTGAGTATTAAGAGGAATGGGGCTGTATCTATTTTTAACACCGCTTTATACCCTAACGTAACAGCCAGGCCAGCCAATGAAAATACGTGTCGTCTTTACAATCACTACGAATACTGCCCCGCCAAATCCATATGGACCAATGGGGGTGCGCTAAAAAGATAAATCAGATTTAAATACAAACCCGAGAGAGTGTTTTAAAGGGATAAACGCAATTTTAAACTGTCGGAAATAGCCTTCTAAAAATATAAAAGTGCACGTAATAAAATATAACACTCAAGACATAGGCTATAGCTTATTATATTGTAGGTTACTAATGTGATTTCACTTATGAATGAGCTTATTTGATCATTTTAGATTTTTTTTAATCAAATTTATCCATTCATTTAGGCTATTTTACATTAGTCCAAAATGTTTCTGATAATCATACTTTTAATATCAGAAATGTGTTTAGATTTCCCCTTACTGTTATCTTCCCGAACCAAAATGTTAGTCTAGTCTTTTCGCTAGAACAACAACACTAATACATAAATACAGCTCTTTTCTGCTGCCATGCTGTGTCCCCTTTAGAGTACGGTATATTTTCTTTTGATTGCTGACTTCCTGAGCTGATGTAATGCTTTGACTGTTTTCAGCCAGGTCACATGATGCTTTTGTGCCGTGTCCTGGCAAAGGCAAATTCTAGTGAATGGAACAGTTAGGAGGGGGAGGGGTAGTGGTGTTTTGTTTCAGGAGACTGTTATGCTGCATTCATAACCAAGTGGGAAGGTGCTATTACCACATACGACTGAGAATAATCCACTTGAACGCCCCTACAACTGGTGGGAAACTCCTCTATCATCTCTTGAGCTCCAACTTCTCCCACATGCTGACCTCTGGAAATTACCTCGATAACAGCTTTTTCGGCAACATCAAAACATTATTTATAACAATAAATATATACATATTTTTTGAAGACTAATTTGTTTACAAGCATGATAGGTGTACTTTTAGTTAGGTTGACGCAGCCATTAGCCAATCAGCATTTCTCAACAAGTTAAAAGCACATGAATGCATCCAACTGGTATTTACGATTTCAGAACTGGTAATTACCTTCTTCCCACTTGGCTATGAACGCAGCATTAGGTATGCATTAGTTATGTGGGGGGAGGGTGTGTTGAAATGTACTCTAATCTTAATGGAAAATAAGTGTCTCTTGAGCCTATAGCGCAGTTTAAAATGTGGTGATTTGTCAAGTCATTGTCTGGAAATGTGTGGGTCATAATTTGCATGATTTTTGTGTTTTAAAAAACATGCCTGTAACACTTACCCATTACATTTTACATTTACGTCATTTAGCAGACGATTTACAAATTGGTGCATTCACCTTATGATATCCAGTGGAACAACCCCAATTGTTGGTGACAAGATAAACAGTTTTTGGGTCCATATATTACATATTTAAATACCATATTATAGGCATAGTTATGCTCATAGGGTTCAATTCAATCCAAAAATATATTTATAATACTGTAGAAACACAATCCAATTCCTAACCTGAAGGTAGTCCTTGGATTACACTAAAATCCAATCCATGCATTCGCTAAAAAAGGGATGTGACCTGGAAGTCCATCAAACGCTCACAGGTTGAATAATTATCTAATTGATTGAGGATTGTTTATTTGCATTAATGCTTTTTCATTTATCACAAATATTGAACATAAAGGACCCTGTGTAGATCGGCTACTGCAGTGGGCAAATTGACTGATCCATAAATTATAATGATTAGTGATTAGGATGCAAGGTCAATAACGGCACCGGAGGAGATGGCTGCCATTTTACAGGCTCCTAACCAATAGTGTTATTTTGTGTGTTTTTTCCGCATTATTTGTGACTTATTTTGTACATAATGTTTCTGCCACCGTCTCTTATGACCGAAAAGAGCTTCTGGATATCAGAACAGTGATTCCTCACCTCGAACTGGACGAAAACATTTTCTTTAACGAGTTAGTCGCAAAGGATTTACTCCAGATACCTGAAAAGGCACAAATCGCCGTCATTCGCGTGAAGAGAAGACGCAGATACAGGGGACACAGGTCCGGGTTCCTTGTGAGAATTCATTGGCAAGGTGAGAATAACCCGCCTCTACCGTCCATCCTATTGGCCAATGTGCAATCATTGGTAAATAAACTGGATGAGTTCCGTTCAAGACTATCCTACTAACGGGACATTAAAAACTGTAATATCTTATGTTACACCGAGTCGTGGCTGAACGATGACATGGATAATATACAGTTGGCTGGTTTTTCCGTGCATCGGCAAGACAGAACAGCTGCCTCCAGTAAGACAAGGGGTGGCGGTCTGTGTCTATTTGTCAATAACAGCTGGTTCGCAAAATCAAAAATGAAGGAAGTCTCAAGATTTTTTGAGTATCTTTTCATCTATATTTTTCATAGCTGTCTATTTACCACCACAAACTGATGCTGGCACTAAGATGAAACTCAAACTCAACGAGCTGTATAAAGCCATAAGCAAACAAGAAAATGCTCATCCAGAGCCGACGCTCCTAGTGGCCGGAGACTTTAATGCAGGGAAACTGTTTTACCTAATTTCTACCAGCATGTTACATGTGCAACAAGAGGAAGAAAAACTATAGGCCATCTTTACCCCACACACAGAGATGCATACAAAGCTCTCCCCACCCTCCATTTGGCAAATCTGACCATAATTTTATCTTCCTTATTCCTGCTTACAACTAAACACTAAAACAGGAAGTACCAGTGGCTCGCTCAATACGGAAGTGGTCAGATAATGCAGATGCTAAGCTACAGGATTGTTTTGCTAGCACAGACTGGAATATGTTCCGGGACTCATCCGATGGCATTGAGGAGTATACCACATCAGTCACCGGCTTCATCAATACGTGCATCAATGACATTGGCCCCACAGTGACCGTACGAACAGTACCAGTCAAAAGTTTGGACACACCTTTTTCTTTATTTTTACTATTTTCTACATTGTAGAATAATAGTGAAGCCATCAAAACTATGAAATAACACATATAGAATCATATAGCAACCAAAAAAGTGTTCAACAAATCAAAAATATATGTTGTATTTGAGATTCTTCAAAGTAGCCTTGATGGAAGCTTTGCACACTCATGGCATTCTCTCAACCAGCTTCATGAGGTAGTCACCTGGAATGCATTTCTGTCACGTCCTGACCGTAGTAAGATGTTATTTTCTATGGTAGAGTAGGTCAGGGCGTGACAGGGGGTGTTTTTCTATGTTTTCTATTTCTATGTTCATGTTCTAGTTTTGTATTTCGATGTTGGTTTTGTTTGGGATGATCTCCAATTAGAGGCAGCTGGTCCTCGTTGTCTCTAATTGGAGATCATACTTAAGTAGGGGTTTTTTCCCACCTGGGTTTGTGGGAGATTATCTATAAGTCAGTGTATGTTTCACCGCTGTGTCACGGTTTGTTGTTTTTGTCATTCAGTTTATTTATGTATTGCATAGTTTCACAGTGTAAATAAAATGTGGAACGACACACACGCTGAACTTTGGTCCGCTCATTCCTATGACAACCGTGACAATTTCAATTAACAGGTGTGCCTGTTAAAAGTGAATTTGTGGAATTTATTTCCTTCTTAAAGCATTTGAGCCAATCAGTTGTGTTGTGACAAGGTAGGGGTGGTATAAAGAAGATAGCCCTATTCGGTAAAAGACCAAGTCTATTTATGGCAAGAACAGCTCAAACAAGCAAAGAGAAATGACAGTCCATCATTACTTTAAGACATGAAGCTCAGTCAATACGGAAAATGTCAAGAACTTTGCTATGATGAAACTGGCTCATGAGGACCGCCACAGGAAAGGAAGACCCAGAGTTATCTCTGCTGTAAAGGATAAGTTCATTAGAGTTACCAGCCTCGGAAAATGGCAATTAACCGCACCTCAGGTTGCACCTCAGAGAGTTCAAGTAACAGATACATCTCAACATCCATTGTTCAGAGGAGACTGCGTGAAGATGGTGCCGGAGAACAAGGCTGACGTTTTACGTATTCCTAACCAATTGTGTTCTTTTGTTCAATTCTTTGCGTTGTTTGTAACTTATTTTTTTACTTATTTTGTACATAATGTTGCTGCTACCGTATCTTATGACCGAAAATAACTTCTGGACATCAGTACTGCGATTACTCACCATGGACTTGTAGAATCCTTTTTTTCCTTCAACGAGTCCAACGAGCCCGACGTGAATGATATACTGCTTCCCCGGGAACAGTCCCAGATCCCCGTCATTTGCGTGAAGAGAAGACGGAGAAAAAGGGGCCAGAGGGCAGGCTGTCTTCTGAGAATTCGTAGGCGATCGAATAGACCCCCACTTCCTTCCATTCTGCCCAGCAAACGTGCAATCTTTGGAAAATAAAATCGATGACCTACACAGAAGATTAAACTACCAACGTAATATCTTATGCTTCACGGAGTCGTGGCTGAACAATGA
This sequence comes from Salmo salar, assembly GCF_965601325.2. Lineage (NCBI taxonomy): Eukaryota > Metazoa > Chordata > Actinopteri > Salmoniformes > Salmonidae > Salmo > Salmo salar. The sequence goes on from NC_138300.1 coordinate 15,788,884, forward strand.
CATTATCAACATACAGCTGGCTGGTTATACGCCGTATCGGCAGGAGAGAACAGTGGCGTCTGGTAAGACAAGGGGCGGCAGACTATGTATTTTTATAAATAACCGCTGGTGCACGATATCTAAGGAAGTCTCAAGGTTTTGCTCGCCTGAGGTAGAGTATCTCATGATATGCTGTAGACCACACTATCTACCTAGAGAGTTTGTCTGTATTTTTCATAACTGTCTACATACCACAAGGAGGCGGCACTCCTAGTAGCCGGGGACTTTAATGCAGGGAAACTTAAATCAGACTTACCAAATTTCTATCAGCATGTTAAATGCGCAACCAGAGGGGAAAAAAACTCTGGACCACCTTTACTCCACACACAGAGACGCACGCAAAGCTCTCCCTCGCCCTCCATTTGGCAAATCTGACCATAATTATGTTCTCCTGAATCCTGCTTACAAGCAAAAAAAATTAAAGCATGAAGCATCAGTGACTCGGTCAATAAAAAAGTGGTCAGATGAAGCAGATGCTAAGCTACAGGTTTGTTTTGCTAGCGCAGACTGGAATATGTTCCTTGATTCCTCCGATGGCATTGAGGATTACACCACATCAGTCATTGGCTTTAGCAATAAGTGCATTGATGATGTCGTCCCCACAGTAACCGTACGCACATACCCCAACCAGAAGCCATGGATTACAGGCAACATCCGCACTGAGCTAAAGGCTAGAGCTGCCGCTTTCAAGGAGCGGGACTCTAAACCGGAAGCTTATAAGAAAACCTGCTATGCCCTCCAACGAACCATCGAAAAGGAAAAGCATCAATACAGGACTAAGACCGAATTGTACTACACCGGCTCTGACGCTCGTCGGATGTGGCAGGGCTTGCAAACCATTACAGACTACAAAGGGAAGCACAGCCGAGAGCTGCCCAGTGACACAAGCCTACCAGACGAGCTAAACTACTTCTATGCTCGCTTCGAGGCAAATAACACTGAAACGTGCATGAGAGTACCAGCTGTTCCGGAAGACTGTGTGATCACGCTCTCCGCAGCAGATGTGAGTAAGACCTTTAAACAGGTCAACATTCACAAAGCCGCAGGGCCAGACGGATTACCAGGACGTGTACTGCGAGCATGCGCTGACCAACTGGCAAGTGTCTTCACTGACATTTTCAGCCTCTCCCTGTCTGAGTCTGTAATACCAACATGTTTTAAGCAGACCAGCATAGTCCCTGTGCTTTCAATCAGAAAACAAATGTTGTTAGTAAATGTAGGGTGAATCTCGATTTTATTCCTCGCAACATCTGTCATCACCGCCTTCTCAGTTTGTTTTCTTGTAGAAGTTCCGAGGGGAACCTCAGGCTCTAATGCATTTTGAGAAGGAGATGAGAAGAGAGGACAGGAGGAATTGAGGAAATAATTTAGATGTACCCATTTCCAAGATGTCGACTATAGCCCAGCCTGTGTCTTTGGTCAGTCAAAACCTGTCACACATTCTATTTATGTGTTGTTCATACACAACTTTTGCTGGTGGGGCTCTTGAGACAAAAAGGGTCCCCTAAATGAACAAAATATTGGCCAGCAATTACTTAAAGGTCCAATGCACCCGTTTTATCTCAATATCTCATAATTTCTGGGTAACAATGAAGAACCGTATTGTGGTTGTTTTCAATGAAAATAATAAAAAATTAACTAAAATATATTCTTAGCAAAGGGCAATTTCTCAAGTAAGAATTTTGCTGGGAGTGGTCTGAGTGGGGAGGGGGAAACTGAAGACTAGCTGTTATCGGCAGAGAGGTTTGGAATAGTCTTTCTCATTGGTCTATTAACTAATTTAACACATGGTGACGTCACCATGGAAGGCCAAAAGTCCATCCCACCAAAACAGGCTGAAATTTCAGGCGGTCTTTTCTAACAGCTCTTACACTAAAAGGACATCATCATAATTTTCACAATGTAATTCCAACCTCAGTGTGGAAATATATATAAAACACAGGAAATCCATGTTTTTGAATGAATGAGGCCTTAAAGCAAAAATGAGGCACACCTCCCCACGACCATGAGAAAAAGCCTATACTGTATGGTTAGCCTAAAACTAAAGATTGTATGGTTTCATGAGTTAAGAAATTGATTGATGTTTTAGGCTATCATAATGTGAACCATTCAGGCAAAACCTGAAGATAGAGATAAACAAACTAAACCTCTTTAAAGCATCTTTAAGTGCACATAAGTTGTTATAAGGGTTAAGTGTCTTGCTCAAGTGCACAATGTCTGGAGATAGAATCTTTCAGTTGTCAGTGCCCCACCAGATTATCCCATTACCTGGGATACGAACTAGCGACCGTCTGGTTGATAGCTTGCTACCTGTTGAAGGTGATTTCTCATCTGCAATGTCAAGTGTAATGAGTGATTTGATAGCTAGGCTTTAAAGATAAATACTTCTAGCTAACATTACATATCTAAATATTTTAGGTGCCAGTCCCTTGCAAACTGACCTTCACAACACACTGTGAAGTCAGCTCACAGCCCAGGCTAGATTAAAGTTAGACTCAGTTAAATGACGTTCCTACGAGCAGCACCGTGTTGTATGGGTAAATGTTGACTGACTGGCTGATCTACAAATAATATTGAGAAGTGATTTATGATGTAAGGTGATTTCTAGATCAGTCAGTCTCGACTCGCCTATAAAGCCGGCTGCAATGTCGAACGTGCCCATTGAGATGATCAAGATGCAACACTCTCACACAGTCACGCACAGTATCTGCATATATGCATGGGTTCGCTTCACACTGTTATAGCGTGGTAGCCAGGGCACCAAAACGGTGGAGAAGTTGAGCCTTATGCTTCAATGCGCTTAAGGCATCAGCATGCTTCAGTTTGGCTGGCGCCTTACTGAACCGAAAGAGTGTGCTTGTATACGTTCTTAAAAGACCTTCACTTGAAAATTAGAACAACAAAAAAATTGGTCATTCATTTTGACGTTTTTGCCAAGGAGAACTTAGTCACGCAATTGTACATCTAACTAAGATGTTTGGTGCAGTATTTCTCAAGTGAAAAAATGTGCATGAAAACTATTCATCTCTCCTTGAATGACAACAAACACTTCACGGAAGGATCCCAACTGTACAAACTATGGCAACACTGCCATGTTGCACTGAGTCTTGCTGTTGGAAAACCACATCAGTGTCTGACTTTCGGCTGTAGCTGATGCAACTCCCCAGACTTCACTCCTCCAAAAAAAAGACTTCACTCCTCCACTTTCGTCTGCAGTTGGTTGCTTTGCTTTAGCCTTACCACTCAAGCCATAGCTAGGACTGTTCGATTTGAGAATGGCGCTCCTCCCTCGCCGCTTTTGCACGTCACGGGTCATAGAACGGTGCACCACGGCTCAGGTTAATAGAACTCCCTCACTTGCAGTCGGATTGCCCGCATGTAAACATGGCTTTAACGTCTATGTAAACAGAACACAGGGCTCCTCGTTTTGGACAGTCAACAAGTCAGGCATGTCTCTCGAAGGTGTATAGGAGTTTGAAACATTAGTATTGCAGTAAATTATTTAGCAATATGTCTATGGAAGATCCGTTCTTCGTCGTCAAAGGGTAAGTAGCTAAGGCTTCATCAGATAACGTTAGCTTGTTACTAGTATCAAGTTTGCCATCAAGTCTGGCTTTAGCAAGGATGGCTAACGTTAGCTTGGAACAAAGGGGAATTGTTGTAGTTAGCTTTGTCGCTACCAAGCTTAGCTATCTGTTTAGTCAGTTAGCAAATTACGTTCGTGTTTCACAGCCCAGCTGTCACAATGGTGAGAAGCATGGATAGCAATTTGCATTTTTGTGGCGCTTGTTGTTTATTGTCATGTTTAACTAACGTTTAACTTGCCCGACTCACTGAGGTAACGTTAGCTAGTTAACGTTACAATGTTGGATGATTAATATACGATCGACAGCTATGGCAAATATTCTAATTTACTTTTTTTTTTTAAAGATATATATGGGTTGATGTAATAGTGCATGTGTGGTTATATTAATGTGCCTTTGTGACTAACGTTATGTCAACTTTAATGTCTTGCCAGCTACTGCTTAGCTATCCCGCCTTGATCATGAATCTCAGTTCCAATACATTACACATACAGTAGCCAAATTAACTAACTTAAATCATTGGACGAAAACAAAATACAGTACCTACATAACTAAACATTAAGAGCCATGACGCTTGGTCTTAACATTAAAACAGATCGATTGCGCTACGGGTTTGGAAGCATAAGGACCGTGTCTTTCATATCGGTGATAATGAAATAAAACGGTTAAATTGATAGACACTGTCCTAAGGTTAGTGTTCCCACACGGCCATATCGCCACGTGTTTACGGAAGACAGCTAATTAACACAGGTAGTAGTCTATCTGCGTCTCCTAACACCTGTGTGTAAACGGAAGATGGACGCCACTAACGTTGTCACTGACAAATACTGTCGGCTGCAACTGTGTTAAAACAGTGTATATAGTAAGTGTATATTTTGCATTTGTTATATTAAAGTAAATGCCTTTATGTTTCTAGAACATTACCGCAATTGAGAATAGACCGTCATTGTAGATAAGAATGAGTTCTTCACTGACATGCCTAGTTAAATAAAGGTTCAATTAAAAAAAATAAAGATTAGTGTATTTGGCTATTTTGTCTGCCCAAGCAAATTTGGTTCTAAACCGACCATGTCAGGTCCTTGGACTATAAGGAATAACGTTAGCCCAATAATGGACTAAAGGAGCCTACCTCTTAGTATTGCATTTCTATGTGCTTTAGGTAGCTCGATACTGTAGATGTACTTTTATTCTAGACTTTTTCTATTCAACAAATCTCCAGTGAGGTCCAGAAGGCAGTGAACACTGCTCAAGGGCTGTACCATAGATGGAGCGAGTTGCTGCTGGATCCCAGTGGTGCTTCCAAGGAGGAGGTGGATTGGACCACCAATGAGTTGAGAAACAGTCTGCGGTCCATCGACTGGGACCTGGAAGATCTCGATGAGACCATCAATATCCTTTCAACATAAAATTACTCTTAGTTTAATATATACTGGTTTATCAAAACATTGTGAACTGTGCTTCATCTGTGAATAGAATACAGTACTTTAAAGAGTACAGCATCCTGCAAGTATAGTAGTTTAATCTTCATAGAGAGTAAAACGGCTTGATTGTTTTTCATGTCTTTGTTGAATAGGCTATTCCTTAACAGTAAATGCAAGTATTGTTGAATCGAACCCTAAGAAGTTCAATCTGGACGCAGTGGAGCTGACCAAACGGAAAGGCTTCATCACAAGCACCAGACAAACTGTTAAGGTGAGACAGGCCCGGAAGGATTCTAGTTTAACTTGCAGTAGCCATCACACACATATACTTGGAAGCAGCAGTAACCCTATCAAAAAGAATAGGGTTCCTGAACCTTCAGTGCTAGGACCCCTAATAATTAGAGATGTTGTATTTTCTTTATAGCCATTATCAGCCAATCTGGATATGATGGCTGGTGCATGCCTTTATTATTACATCCTGTTATTGAACATACTGTGTTTTATGGTCAATGCTGTGTTCTATTTCAGGAAATGAAAGACCACATGTCCAGTCCAACAGCCTTAGCCATGTCAGACAAGAAAAACAGACAGGTGTGTAGCTCTATGTAACTATTGGGCTGAGATCTTACTGAAGCTATTTTTTATTTTTTTTACTGTTTGTCACTGTGCATGTAATGATGCAGTATGACGGAATGCACTTCTCAAACGTGAAGCACATTTTAAATCAGCAGGTTGCGTACTACTTTATCTGATCGTTGACACTGCAAACAGCCTCAGTTAGCATTTGTCAGAGAGTAAGTGCAATTCGTATTGGCAGGATCCTCCTCACCATTTCAGTTGAGTGACCATGTCCACATACTTCAGCAGATCTCCTATGTAATCATTGCTGCTCCACTTCTCCCTCAGGCTCTGTTAGGGGACAGTGTGTCTCAAGGCCCAATCTGGCAACCAGGACCCGACAAATACACCCGCCTGGACCAAGAGCTACGGACGGCCAACTCCCAGTTCATCGAGGAGCAGCAAACCCAACAGCAGGTATAGCTAATAAAAATGTTTCATGCTTATGTACACACCTATGTTGATTGCTGTACTTACTAGGTGCTGTATTATACATTTATATTGAAAAGGAATAATTGTATTTATATTTTTACAGTTGTATCAGTTGCAACATACTTTGTATGAAATGAATAACGTGACATAAGTCAGTGGCGTTGACGTGTGTGTGTGTCAGCTCATGGCAGAGCAGCAGGATGACCAGCTGGAGCTGGTGTCTGGGACCATCGGGGTGCTGAAGAACATGTCTGAGAGGATTGGCATGGAGTTGGATGAACAGACAGTGTACGTAAACATCCACTGATACACAACCACAGCAACATTAATCAATGACATGAGTATTAGAGTTTCAGGTCTGCACAGATCATCAGGTGCCATATGTATCAAGCGTCTCAGACTAGGAGTGCTGATTTAGGATCAGTTTAGACTTGTGGATGATAATGAATAAGATTATATGGACAGGGGTACCTGATTCTAGATCAGCATTCCTACTCTGAGACACTTTGTCAATACGGGTTTATATCTTTCCTGGTATCTACAAAGCAGCATGTCTTCTCTCTTGTAGTATGCTGGATGACTTCTCCCATGAGATGGAAAGTACCCACTCCAGACTGGACAACGTCATGAAGAAGCTGGCCAAGGTCTCCAACATGACCACTGGTAAGTAACGCAGCATAGTCTCTTTATTCACCACCATTCTACCTTGGTTAAAAATACACTTCAAAATTCAGGAACCATCTCCACTACTGCAAGTTATCAAAGTCTGCAACTTTTGGAGTATTGTTGTGGATGTCTTTTGATGTTCCCTGATATGTCAGGCCGCTTATGTATGGGTGGTCATTAAAGATGATATATGCTTGACTTGAGAGAGAAGGCCCAGTCATTAACTTCCTGTTTAAGGGAATATCTGTGCAAGACAACTTGGATTCAGCCTGAATCAGCAGCTGAAGAGGAAGGAAAGGACCCCCGCCCACCCACCCACCTACAAAAAATGGTGGCACCTCCTTATAAGGAAACCCTCTCAGGAAGCTTCCAACAGGAAGAACTCAGGAGTCAAATGAAATCGGGTCATTTTTTTTTTATGTCAGGATATCCAGTCGATACTTTTCCCTGGCCCCTAGACTCCGGTCCTCAAGTACCCCCAACAGCACACATGTATCTTGTGGGCCCATACAAAAACACCTGATTCAACTTGTCAAGGGCTTGATGATTAGTTGACAAGTAGAATTAGGTGTGCTTGTCCGGGCCACAACAAAAATATGTACTGTTGGGGGTACTCGAGGGCATGGAGTTGGGAAACACTGCCCTAGACAATGTAATTTTATTTAACCTTTATTTAACTAGGCAAGTCGGTTAAGAACAAATTCTTATTTACAATGACAGCCTAGGAACAGTGGGTTAACTGCCTTGTTCAGGGGCAGAACGACAGATTTTTACCTTGTCAGCCCGGGGAGTCGATCTAGCAACCTTTCAGTTACTGGCCCAACGCTCTAACCACTAGGCTACCTGCCGCCCCATTAGCGCTACCTGCGCTTAGGGTTTTATATTTGTACTTTATTGTATTATTTTTTTTCCTGCTGCTTTTTGCTAGTTTTCTTTGCGACATTCCAGTTGCAACTTTGAAGTTGAATATTTCAGGTTGAAAGACATGGTATTTTCCATAGAACATGAATTCCTAGTAGTTGGACCTCTCATGCCTGAACATGTCTGAAAGCAAGAAAAAGGTCAATTGCTCCTCTCGTTGTTTGATACAGTTCACCCGCATTCTTTTCCACTCTCTCTGTTTTTCTCTCTTGCAGACCGGCGACAGTGGTGTGCTATTGGTATTCTACTGGCCATTCTGTTTGTGGTCGTCATTCTCTTCTTCATCCTGTGATGACCAGACTGTTCACCACGACACACCCCCACTGACCCCTCTCACCCCTGTCTCCGTTTGACCATAGGGATGGACTTTACATGGTGTTGGGGAAACATCCAAGGTTTCCATTGACATAGCCATCTCCCTATCTGACCCCGACCCCCTTTTTACTTAATACGCTGTATATACAGTGATGCTTCTGTGGCTGCTGCAGTTTCCTCTCAAGCAACGTTCTCAATCGTCGTTTCAGATACCTGCATTCAACTTAAACCTCCCTTGGCGTGAAAGATTTAGTTTCTGTGCATGCGCAATTTTAGGTAGGATGTGAATACTAATCCTCAAAATGTTTTACAGAAACCTGTTTGAGGTAAACCAGGGTAGTTCAAACTCCTTGTGGCATTTTAGTGTTAATATTCCGAAAATGATGTATGAAGAAGACTAATCATTAGTGTATTTAGAGGGCCTTGTCTGTCGTTTCTCACTGAAAACCCCTACGGCTACCATGGTCATAGTTTTTTAAAATATATTTTCTTTTGTTGTGCACTGACTGTGTAACAGGTTTATACAAGTATATTAAACTGTGTATATATATATATAATCGTAGTTGGTCATAGTTAAAACAAAACAGTGACGTAACAAGGAAAATTATATATATTGCTAAGCGGGTAGACGTATCACTAACCACACTAAAATGGATGAACTTAATGTTCTTGTTTTTAATTAATTTATGTTCTTTCATTTTGTACTTCATCTGTTTTTGGTATTTGCTTATACACTATCAACAGGTGTTTAACACCTGCCTGTGAAATCAAGTCACTTCCTGCAATACTGAATGGAAAGGAGCAAAACCATATACTTTTGTATCTCGAACAGGGCTCAAGCTTGATTTTAATGTCTCAATGTGAGCACTTTAATTTTGTGCGCAAAGTGTTTTCATCAAGATGTCCTTTGCGTGCATGTCTTCATATGTCTGGTGTCTTTCAGTCAGTGTTCTCAAAAACGACAACACTTCACCATGAGGGCCCTTCTAAAGACTTCATAACATGCTTATAATCAGTATATGATATGCCCCCAGGCACTTCATAAATACTTGTAGGTACAATTCAATTGGCAAGCTAGTATGTCAACAGACCTTAAACAACTTATCTAAGCTACTAAGCGTCATGCATTTATTTTTGAATGTGTTATGCAGTTTTTACAAGGCCCTTATACCTAAGTGTTCAAATGAAATGCTAATTGAGAAGCCTTACCTGCTTTCCCCTGCCAGGAATTAGTGTTAAGGTTTATCAGTGTTACAGGAACATGATGTTGTAATAAGGATTAATAAGGGGAAGGGACTGACTGGGTCCCACCTGGGCTGTATTCATTAGGGCACACTGTAGCAAAACATTTAGCAAAAAGTGTTTCTTATTGGATATGTTCAAGGTAGTCCCTGTTTAAGTCAGTTTTTCTGTTTTGTTCTGTTTGTTGCCTAACAAATATGGCCCTGGTAGTTGCTGTGCTCTGCATAGCCAATGCCTTAGGCTGATACTGTATGTATGTTATGCTGGGTCGAGAATGGTTCATTTTGGTCTTGCTTCCCAGTTCCTACCCCCTACCTGGAAATTACATTTCAAAACGGTAACCAGAGTTCCAGGATGAGTCGTAAGTCAAGGGTTGACTGAATATGCAGGCATGTTTTTTTTCTTCATCTGTTTTGAATGTTCCTATACAGTTCAAAGAGAATGATACTCTTGTGTTAGCCTGGTTACCAGTCTGTTTAGCTAACGTTCCACCCCTTGTACTCTGTCTCATATGCCAAAAGTGTATGTTTAGCATGACAGGAGTGGAAAAATGGCCAAACAGATTGGTGTTATGTTAATTATCGTAGAAACCTGGTTACAGAGTTGGATTCAATAGGCCTCCACTCATTTGAGGACTTAATGTGAACGTAATACATTCATTCACTGTATTTTAGGTTGAATGACATATCAATCCACAGACCCTGAAGTCTTTATGGGAAATTAAGACAGTAAAACCATACATAAGAATAAGGGTATTGTGATGCACAGTGATTGTACTACTGAATGAAATATAATGGACACTAGTGATCAAGGTTTTCTCTATGGCAGTCTACACAGGCAGCCCAATTCTGATCGTTTTTCACTAATTGGTCTTGACTGATTAGATGATTTTTGGGAAAGGATCTAATGCGAGTGGTCAAATACCAATTGTTAGAGCTAAAAAGTCCTGATTGGACTGCCTGTGTAAACGCAACCTGTGAGTCTCAAAAGTTCTGAAAACACTCCTTTCAAAGGTCTTATAAAGTTAGCAAAATATATTGTATGTGTATGGTTTGTCTTTTGAGTTAACACTACATGTTCACTGTCCTAGAAATACAGTATTTAATTTAGTGTCATTAAAGGTAGAAAACATTTTAACAATTTGTTTCTCAGTTTACTTAAATGTTTTCATTTTTTCACTTATCAGAAGTGTTATGTCTGGTAGGAAGAGTTTGACTTGGAGTTTACAATATTTGCATTTATTTCAGATTATGGACAATTTGAAGCATGATGGTGACCTAGACAATTATGTACCATCTCAAAATCACTTGTCACAAAAGCAAAGTGTGTGTAAACTTTGCGAATCCTTTTGCAATGCTGTATTATGATACAAAGTACTTTTAGCATTAAATACTGTACTTATTGCACAACCAAGTCACTGGTGACAGTGATGGGTGGACGAGATGTTTGCGGAGAATGGGTACAGTCCATGGCATTGTAAGTCATGGTGTGTTTTTGTTTGCGTGAAACAACTGTGTGTTCATGCTCCTGGAGTGTATGAAAATACTTTTTACCCTTGAACTGTTCCCCTTGACCTCCATGTCATCATGGCTGAGTGTATGTAGCTGAAGACTCCTGAAAATAAAACTGACAAGCAGGATGCTGCAAAGATTCACTCTGTTTCAGCTCATTCCAATAAAATGATGTGCTCAATTTGCTTGATTTTACTTTTTTTAAGGGTATATAGGCCTAGCTCAAGATGTAAATTGGTACTAGTCACAGATCTAGAATCAGAATAACCTTACCTGATCTTAACCATTTAGAGGGATAATAAATTCATACCTTGTTCCTACTCAGGAATGTGATTCTTCCTGATGAATCAAATCCTGATTTCTAGATATACGATGGTGTCCCGATCACAACCCTTCTACTCCAAGTGGCTCCATATTTTCCTGGGATATCTTGGTTGAATAGGAGGTATGTTATGGTTGAAAGAGGAAAATGGGAGCTGGGGTTAATGTCAGTGGGGCCAGCTGTCGGCCGGCAGTGGCAGTTTGAGTTTGAGACGTTGTCTATTGATTCAGAGCCAGCAGAGAGCTTCTCGTTGAACACCACTGAGCAGTGGTTGAACTCAGGTCAAATGACAGATGGCCCTTTCCTCTCATGTTTCCCCTCCCTCCCGGTTTTCCCTTTGTCCGGAGAGGAAATGATTAGTCATCTACACCTGGGTACCCTACACAAACACAGCCCTCAACCCTGAATACAACACTCAGTATCTTTTGGAAAGACAATGGTTTTCATGAAGCCAGACAAGTATAATATAACGCTGACGCCATATGTTTTTCCTCCTGATATTGTGATGTTTACACCCCCATGTACCACTAAGGGCAAGGAGCTTCATAGGATCCAGGAAGGGATGGAGACTGCTATGAGGGGATGTTTAGAAGTCACTAATATGATGTGCAAATCTCCATATAAAAAGAAGAGGGAAATTGCTGAATATGTGTGTGCATTCATATGTGCCTGGCTATGTGAACATGTGTTGTGTGTGTGTGTGTACAGTAGGAGTCGGAGGTGTGGACAAGTCACAAATTTGATGACTTGATAGAAAATAAAAGTTTGAGACTTGCCTTGGACTTGGAGCCTCGGGACTCGATTTAGACTTGAGACCGATGACTTCAAATTATCTGGACAGATTTTGTAACATTTTGCCACGGGACAACAGATTGGCTAGTAAAACGCAGCCTCGGCCTTTGATTGGACCAGCAAACTCAATCAAAACAGGTTCGTTTACCTACAGTAGCGCAGTGAGAAAGTTTTGGGTGGGTCGTGAGTGTCAAACTGAATGGGGGAAAAAAAACATTAAAAAAAAAACACAACTCTTCTCAATTAACAAAAAAAACAACATTTTAATTGGCTCGATATAGCCAACCATTTGTATTTTATATTTATACCTTTGTTTATTCGATCTGTTTACTGACATAGGCCTACTGTATTGCACCAAATTATTGTAATCTGTGCTTCAGAACCGCAAAAATTGCGCGTCTTGACACGTGAACAATGACCAGTCATCAGCATTGGCGCGCAAAGGTGTGCGCACGTGTCCAGATTAGTGAACAAAAATAACACTTGTTTAATTTTCTCCTGTTTTGCCAAGCAAAAAACAGAGTAGCCTACCTACGTTAATATTATCGATATGACATTCAGTGTGGCAATCTGCTACGGACTCATCTTGTCTCGGCGCTCTACGGACAATTCCTTCGACCTCCTGGCTTGGTTTTTGCTCTGACATGCAGTCAACTGTGGGACCTTATATAGACAGAAACATCTCAAGGATGATCAATGGAAACAGGATGTACCTGAGCTCAATTTCGAGTCTGAAATAAGGTATTTCAATTTTTTACTTTTTTTTAATTAAATTTGCAAAAATGTCTAAAAACCTATTTTTCTTTGTCATCATGGGTGTAGAATGTGTGTAGAATGATTAAGAAAAAAATGTATGTAATCAATTGTAAAATAAGACTGTAACGTAATAAAATGTGGAAAAAGTCAAAGGGTTTGAATACTTTCCGAATGCACTGTATGCAGCTCCAAAAATAGTTTGGTGATCAAGAAATTGAACTGTTTATTTTGCATGCTCACCAGCAATGGGGCATCACGCAACAATTACTAGCATAGGCCTACTGGTCTTTTGGAAGTTGATAATGGAGTTATAAAGCTTGCATTTGGAATTTGTTGTCAAAATAAATTATTACATAATCAACATGTGTTGTAGACAAAATAATGAAAGGGTCTGTCTGGTAGTCTCAATAAATAGACACATTTCGGGACCTTGAGACTATAAGGCTCTATCTGCACTAAGCATAGTTCTGAGATATTGAGCATCAATTTTCACATCCCAGATCTCAGAACTCTTTTGTAGTGAATTGTTTGTTCATAACCCATTAAGGTCCTCAGCTTAAAGGTACCTGTGCTTCCAATCTTGAGACATTTGTAAATTCGTTTTTTAAGGGGGTGCAATTGCAGATTGAACCGTATGGCTCTGAAATGTCAATCTAGGTTCAGTCATAGGGTTTTATTTGGCACTTCTCAATTAGACATGTTCAGTTTTTAAGAAGACTGTAGCTATTTGAATACATACATGATAGAATAACACTATTTTACCAAAATAGAGTTAGAACACATCATCAAATACATTAAGAAATGGATTATGGTCATTATGGTCATGTCATTATGGTCATCACTGAACAACGATGTGACATCATTTACTTTAAGATTTCTGACAGTGTTTGTTGTTGCTTGCCTGCCATTATTGCTGGCTAGACTAGCCTAGACCATACTTAGAGGGAGATGGAAAAGACGTGTTCTGATTGGGCCGTCTGTATTTGTTCAGGCTTGTGATTGGATTACAGATAGAACCTTATAATGCCAAGTTCAAATGGGTTTATGCAGAAAGAACTTTATAGTTGTTCAATTTTTTTTACTTAAAATTTACTTTTTCAAAAATAGAACTTTACAGACATATGAAGAACCATCTAAAGATACATGTGACTAACTCATTTTTGACGAAAATGTCAAATAGAACCTTCTAGTGCCAAGGTCTCGATTTGTTGTTGAACAAGTCATTGCATGTATAGATTATTTTTTTTATTGACTTGACTTGCTCTTAGAATGCACGACTTGGACTTGACTCAAGACTAGACCCGTTCTACTTTGGAGTCGACTTGGACCTTGTAACTTGAGATTCGAACCTTGAGACTTGGGACTTGTGACTTGAGACTTGCTTGTGACTCGAATAATAGTTACTTGGTCCCCCTTCTGGTAGGAGCACACAGGTAGGGGGTGTCCAAAAGACTGGAGGGGGTTGGTGTACTTGGTGGAGCGCAGGTGCATGGTGCAGGTTCCCCAAAAGATGGAGATAGGGGCCAGCTGAGAACACGCTCCCATAGAGAGGAGAAGGAGGATGGGTTTCACCCAGCCCCTCTAGACAGCTGGTGTCAGTAGCTTTGCAAGGCAGGCTGGGGGCTCTGACATTGTGAATATTGACATACAAGAGAGAGGCAGTTGAGTTGTTTCTTTGCTGAATTCTAAATGGACAAATCCATTGAGTCACAATAAGTCAGCATTCTATTTACACTGTATATACAGAAGTATGAGGAAACCCTTTCAAATTAGTGGATTCGGCTATTTCAGCAACATCCGTTGCTGATAGGTGTATAATTTAGAGCACACAGCCATGCAATCTCCATAGAAAAAACATTGGCAGTAGAGTGGCTTCACTGAAGAGCTCAGCAACTTTCAACGTGGCACCGTCATAGGATACCACCGTTCCAACAAGTTAGTTAATCAAATTTCTGCCCTGAAATCTCTGGAGTAATGAAGCACACTTCACCATCTGGCAGTCCAACGGATGCCAGAAGAACGCTACCTGCCTAAATGCATAGTGCCAACTGTACAGTTTGATGGAGGGGGAATAATGATCTGGGGCTGTTTTTCATGGTTTGGACTAGGCCCCTTAGTTCCAATGAAGGGAAATTTTAATGCAATAGCATACAACATTCTAGACAATTCTGTGCTTCCAACTTTGTGGCAACAGTTTAGGGAAGCCCCTTTCCTGTTTCAGTATAACAATGCCCGTGTGCACAAAGCGAGGTCCATACAGAAATGGTTTGTCGAGATCGGCGTGGAAGAACTTGAGTGGCCTGCACAGAGCCCTGACCTCAACCCCATCGAACACCTTTGGGATGAATTGGAACGCTGACTGCAAGCCGCGCCTAATCATCCAAAATCAGTGCTTTACCTCACGAATGCTCTTGTGGCTGAATGGAATCAAGTCCCCGTAGCAATGTTCCAACATCTAGTGGAAAGCCTTCCCAGAATAGTGGAGGCTGTTAGAGAAGCAAATTATTTTGGAATGAGATGTTTGACGAGCAGGTGTCCACATACTTTAGGTCATATATATATATATAAATATATATACACTTAACGGTTAGAGGTCTGACAGGGTGAGTGATGGTGGTGATATACTAACTCCATGTTATCAGAGGGATTTTCGGGGCAAGGTACTGACCACTCTAACACCTTTCTTCAGACCACATGAAGCCCTGGCTACTGTACACACCTGTCTCCTCTTCCTCCATTCATCCCTCTTTCACCTCTCCTTCTAAAAGGCAAAGAGGCCACTGACTCAAGCGGTGAAAGATGACGCCATTGAGAAATCTATACGGTCATGAGATTTGTAGATGCTGTGAAGATGCTCCCGAGTGGCGCAGCGGTCTAAGGCACTGCATCTCAGCGCAAGGAGTCACTACAGACACCCTGGTTCAAATCCAGGCTGTAGCACAACCGGCTGTGATTGGGAGGCCCATAGGGCGGCGCACAATTGGGCCAGCGTTTGGATGGTGTAGGCCGTCATTGTAAATGAGAATTTGTTCTTAACTGACTTGCCTAGTTAAATAAAAGGTGAAAAAAATTAAAAGCTGCTTGTTCTTGAACTGAAACTGATATCATTTGCATCGAGGAAGACACTTCATGTCAGACCATGCTGATATATCAGATTGTGTGTAATTTGAATAGGGCAATATTAAATGCGAAGTGATTGTATGTTCCGATTCAAGGCATGAAAGAACGCGGGTAGTTCACATTCTTTTATTTGAACCATAGATATAAATAAATAAGAAAATACATATATTGAATGACAGTGAAAAGTCTGTTCTTTGCGCACTTTAATACTGATGAAGGATGTGGAATGACTCCTCAAAATGTCGATACTTTCCTATCGTCACGGTCACACGCACCTGACCTCTAGTACCACGTGTTTACTGTTGAAAGGTCCAAATAATTTACTACACATTTTCCGAATGGGTCTGTCTGAATTCTCATCATCAACTTCTCTGCTCTACTTTCTCATTGTTTACAACCTTATGGTTTTACAATGTCTTTCTTTAGACAGTCAACCAAACACTTTGGCAGTTATTGCTTTGTGTACAATGTATTCTTGTAATGGCATTAACAAAAAAAACTATCAGCAGCATTGGAAAGGACTTTGTCTATTGATGGACAAATCCTAAATTCAGAACCCTGACTGACAACATCAGGGTGACTGAAAACCAACCAGGAAATGACCTAATAAAAGGACTGATGATAAGATAGCCTGGTCCCAGATCAGGCGTGACAATGACCGTATGAGTTGGCAAGACAGTATAAACAGATCTGGGACCAGGCTACTGATAAAAAAGTGGATGCTTTTCAGTCACAACCGTGACCTTCTGATTGATAGGGGAACTTAATCAGATTTGGGTACTGTGCATTTATATGGTAAAATGTAAACAAATATTGATTCTACTTTGTTTGGCAAACGCACACAAGCAGAGAGGAAAGTGGATGATCCTTCGGTACAATCAAGACGGCATGGATAGTGTTGTTGATCCACTTGGACCGAGGAAGACAAACAAAATGTAAGTTTGAGACTATGCGTGTTGGGTTTTGAAACGCTGTCATTTTCAAGTTCGTCATTACTGTGACAATTGACAAAATGTAGATAGTTGTGACACCTTATTCTCATCCCATTCTTTGGAGTAAGTCGTACCTTTTTTAGCCTGCGTGCTTGACTTTTTCTGCATTCAACAACACAAACATGGTCAAAGACAAGTTGGTTAAAGCACAACCAGACTGGCACCCGGGCTAGTTCCTTGTAGCTATTGCAGTAAACAGGACACACCATTGGAAGAGACTATAGAGAAATGTGACTTATTCTTGACTACACTTCCGAAACTCAAGACATTGACTCCTTCATTTCTTGTAAGACTTCATCTACTCTGTGCTATCCAGAGTACTTCATCGCCATAGTGCTTCAGTTCATATCCAAGACGTACGTTTATTACTAGTCCAAGACTAAAAAAACGTGGTCTTCTTTTTCAGTTAGGATTATGTCCCATCGTTCCATTCACTCCACAAGGCTGGCTAGGCAAAAATAGCATCTTGGACTCGAAGAGACTGCAAACTGCTAGGTTCGTTTAAATGGTATCACTTTTGAGATGCTTCATGTCGTCTCTGTTGCTAACCCACACAAATCCAGATCTGGTTTCTGACTAAACCAATAACCACAATAAAAACATGATTTAATTGCATAAAGATGCATGGAATAATACTGTAGGAGATTGTTATGAGGTATTTAACAGAGGATCTCCTACCAGACTGTATTATTGATGTGTGAGCTGCTGAAACCTTTGTGCATTTCCTGTAATGATAAAAACATTTTTTTGTACTGCTGTGTTTTAAAAAGAGGTAAGGTAAGGAGCACCTAACGCCAAAGAACTCAAGGAAACATAACACAACATGAGGAAAACACAACATGAGGAAAACACAACAGGACATGAGGGAACATGAGACAGCTACTGCTCTTATAGCAACTCCATGTGACCCATATAGGAGAGCCAATCGTGTCAAACATCTTGATGTGTCTTCAGAAGAATAATGCTCTATTTAGAGAGAGGACATTATTACTACTGTCAAAGCAAGCAGGCATAGAAATAGCCACAGTCATAAAGCCGATCACACACACTGTCCCTCTGTCATACCCCCAACACCCCAGGTTTCCATGGGGATTTGTGGTTGCTGTGGCGTCGATGGTTGCCATGGCGTCTGTGGTTGCCATGACATTGCCGGTTTCCATGGCATTGCCGGTTGCCATGGTGTCTCCACTGTAACCGGCGGTCCTCAGGTTGCCTAGCGAGGAGGGGGGAGTCTCCTGTGTCGGAGCACGCGGATAGAGGCTATGTTGTCCTGGGTCATTAGGCATGTCACCAGGTCCAGACTGAGACCAGCCACCTTCTCACCGTTCACCTCCAGCAGCTCGTCTCCCACCCCCAACAGCCCCGCATACAGCTTCTCTGTGCTGCTGTCGCCCATCTCCTCCACGTACACACCTACAAGGCAGACAGGATAAAGTACAGGAGCGTGTTGCTGGTAAGGCTACACACACCTTCGTTATAACACACGGACAGGTAATAGTAGTGATACCACAGGAGAGGAGTATCACTACCAACACATACACCTTACTGGTTACACACATGTACACCTTAGGGATCTCACACACACACACACACACCCCTAATATAAAACACAACCTTAGGTCATGTTTTCCTCTCCTGTGTCCTAACACACACACGGCACATACATTACTAACACACAAACAGCAAAGGAATACAACACTAAACACACATTCAACTGCAGGACAGGAGAGAAGTAAGAAGATGAAAAACACCTTGAGCACACAGATTGGGGCATTCTAATAAACAGCACACGATTACAGAAGACTACATCAGAAAAGACAACCAACACAACAGGGCAAATCCTAGCCTGGTACCAAACTGTTTCTGATCATGGTCTAGCCTGGTCCAGACCAATGACGAGACAATGACCATAGGAGTTGGTAACAGCACAAACAGATCTGAGGCCAGGCAGATCCAAGCTCTCCTGTCCTTATGTACCCGAGTCTGGTCGTCCTTTGCCCCGGGAGATGAGGAAGCCGAATGGTCCGTTGGGGGGTCTGCTAAGCTCCAGCAGGAGGGTCCCATCAGGGAAGGCTTGGGCCACCCTCCCCACAGAGCGCACCCCGCTGGGGCAGCCCACATCCTCCACACTCAGAGCCCTCTGAAATCCCCTACTGGAAAGACAGGACAGCAGCGTTGCGGTGACACATATGGGGCACCATTTGTAGCATGGAATAAATATTCATTCATTACCACAAAATACAAACATTGCATTCTTTGACACAGGCTCAGATGTCGCCATGCAGAGTTTTGGAGAACGGACATTGCAATCTACGCTCCCAGGTGGTTTCCTGAATAATTAGGTCAACCCTTAGATCTTCATTACGATTTCTTTGACCTAAGACCTGAGACCACCTCTGCAATAGCACTGGATGTACGCATGTAATCTTGTTGTATAGATTCATCACACTCAGTATGGCCATTAGGGTTTCAATCAAGGTATACTGACGCATTTCCACATGATGTCATCCTATGGCAAACATGCAATTTTATTTCAGTAATAAGCAATGAAGGTCAATGGAGAGACAAAGGAAAGTGTGCTGCCTTGTGCCATTTCCCGTTTTATAATGTACATAATGAAGTCATTGCATGCAGGTGGGGGGGAGGGGGGGCGAGAGATGGTCTGCTCCCTACATTAAGGTCTTTATGGCAGAAGCCACTCCCCAGCCCACTTCCCAGAGAGCCACGTAGCTCGGTCCATATATAGCACGGCTGTCATGTCCCTAGCCTATCAGGTTTCTGACTGCCTATCGAGGAAGGCTATCTAAGCGCAAGGCTGAGGCTGGAATGTCCTCGTCTCTCCTGGATCAGTTGCCGGTGCACTCATGTAGACGTGCACACACACACACACCACACACACACACACACACACACACACACACACACACACACACACACACACACACACACACACACACACACACACACACACACACAGGCAGTGTCAACAACGTCACCCGAACAGTCCGTGTTCAATTTCACCACTGCTCCCAGCCACCTTTCCAAGTCCATCATGATGTGATGTTGCGATAGTCTACTGGATTCCATGTCTTTTTATTGGCAGCACCACTACATTCGCTCTATTTTTATCTCTCCACTCCGGACACCCCCTCAGACCCAGTAAATGGAAACTATTCGGTTACACAACACACACGGCAGCCGTCCATGCATACCAGAGATATGATATCAACGGAGACTTGAGCACATGCCAGCATTGTAATCTCCTATCAGGAAGGATCGACGTTGACTTCATTCATAATATTAAATCAGTGTGCAAACTTTAAACCGTGACAGATAGTTGGATGTTTGATGGCCTTACACTACTGTAACAGTTGCCTATTGGATTGTTGCTGATGCCATAGCTCTAATGTTGTGTGTGTGCATGTCTGTTTATGTTGTACCTGAGAGCAGGGCTGCTGGGTTGGTCTCCAGGTGTGTATGCACTGGAGCGATCTTTCTTCTTTGACGACTGTAAATTCTGGACTGATGACGATTTCCTCAGCTGCATAAAGGGTGACCCCTGGTGGTGAGAAATGAACACGACAGTAACCCTGTCAGCTTCCACAATACTGGCGCATTTAGATTTCTTCATAAAGCATAATGTTACCAAATATACTCTTTATAGCATAGTTATGTGTGAAATCATGTACATTTATACTTATTACACACTTTTCTATTCATCATGTTACAATCAACTAAACTCTCAATATTCTTATAGATTAAGCAGTGTTTGACAGACAAAGTGGCACTCTCTCAGACTACAAGAACGGTTCAAATCCATAGAATTCCCTATAATTCAAAAGATAAGTTTGACATGACAAAGGAAGGTCTTCTCTCACCATGCGTAGGGATTGGAGCGAAGGTGCTTTCCTCAGCTGGCTGGGGTCTGGGCACTTGGGGGTGCCGAGGCTGGGACCGGGGGTGGAGGTGGGGCCAGGAGAGGCCGGGGGGAGGCCACGGGGCTGGAAGCTAAGCTGCTCCATGCTACTGGAGCGCCCTTTACCCAGCTTCCCCACTCCGTTTAGGCCGATGGCGGAGAAGAAACGACGCAGAGAGAGCTTGGACCTGCCCTCCCGCTGCTCTGTCTCTGCCCTTACCCTCCTTTGAAAAGAGAGAGAGAGACATGAGCAACGCCACAAAAAAACTAAAAGGCAGAGGCTGTGGATCCGAATGTAACCACCGTGTTCCGGCCCCGTCCCTTCCCCCTGGAACCCTCTTCCCCAGAGCTAAAGATCCATATCACATTCTGCGCATGTTTCTTTCCCTCTACTTTACGGACACATTTGTGGTCACCCTCACTGTCAATCGTGAAAGTAAATTCAGTTCTTACAGTCAGTTCTTACAGTTTTACCGGTGAAACATCCATGCAGCATCTGCATGCTAACCGTTTGATGTCAATCAGTTATGGTAATATGCATTTACACTGGGTATAGAAAGTCACCGTCCCCTTTCAAAACATTCATCTGTAGTTGCCTTACAGCCTGAAATGAAAACACATTAAATCTGACTTTTTCACAGCTTTATTTATTTACACAGAGTAATTCACAATATCAAAGTGAAAAAAAGAAATATCTGAAAAATAATTACAATTAAAACAGTAAAATACCCTATTTGGATAAGTGGACACCCCTCCTGAGTTAATACTTGGTGGAACCACCTTTTGCTTGAATTACAGCCATGAGTCTCTTTGAATACATCTCTACTAACTTTGCACACCTAGACTGTGCAATAGTCGCACATTCTTCCTTGCGGAATTGTTCAAGCTCAGTCAAATTGCTTGGGGACCGCTCATGGACTGCAATCAAGTCATTCCACAGATTCTCGATGGGATTTAGGTCGAGGCTCCGACTAGGCCGCTCAAGGACATTCACCTTCTTGTCTTTCAGCCACTGTACAGTTGCTTTGGCGGTGTGCTTTGGGCCATGGTTCACGTTTCAACATGACAATCTTCAACTTCCTGGCAGAGGGCTGCAGGTTCTCCTCAAGAATCAGTCGGTATTTTGCACTGTCCATTTTCCCCTCTATCCTGACAAGTGCTCCAGTCCCTGCTGAAGAGAAACACCCCCGCAACAGGATGCTGCCACCGCCGTGCTTTCCTGTAGACATGGTGTTCTTTGGGTGGGAAGATGTAAAGTGTTTTTTCCCCTTGCCACCCTCCCATAGAGGCCAGATTTGTGGACCGCTTGTGATATTGTGGTCGCACACATTGACCAGTCTTTGCCATAAAGGCTTGACGCTCCTTCAAAGTCGTCATTGGCCTCTTGGTAGCCTCTCTGATCAGTCTCCTCCTTTCCCGCTCATCCAGTTTGGAAGGACGGCCTGATCTATGCAGGGTCTGGGTGGTGCCATACGCCTTAACCACTTAATAATGGTCTTAACTGTGCTCCGAGGGATAGACAAAGCCTTTGGAATCTTTTTATATCCAGCCCCTGACTTGTGCCTTTCCACAGTGGATTATTTGCTTTGAATTGCACTATTAAATAGTGGAGTCCTCTATGAACAACTGCTTTTATTCGGAACTAATCAAAGTCACTACAATTGATCACAGATGGAAGCTAATTAGCTTGATTTGTGATCTGGAAGGTGGTTGGTTATATCTCAGCAAGTTGGCATTTCTAAGGTGGGGGGTTCACTTACCCAAATATGGTATTTTACTGTTTTACTTAATTCATTTTCAGAGCTTTAAAAAATAAAAATAAAAAATCTCACTTGGATACTGTGGGTTACTCTGTGTAAATAATGCCGGAATGGTCCAATTCCATGTGTTTTTATTTCAGGCTGTAAGGAAACAAAAAGGTGAACATTTTGAAAGGGGGTGGTGACTTTCTATACCCACTGTAGGTCTTCTTAGTTATGTAGTGTTGTTTTGAGTTATGTACAGTGAGTGAATTGTAGAGAAGAGGGTGTTAAACTGTAGCATACCAGTGTTTTGTTTCAATTTTTTTTTTAAATCATATTTTGCCAGGTGGCGCACGCTGTTAAGTTGTGGCCGCATGAGAGAAGAATTGGGCCATTTGCCCAATCATCCTAAAATCTCATAAGAAATGAGGTGGTGTTTGTCTTACAGTAACCTTATACTATTATATTCGGTTCTATTATGTAGAATACTGTCATTATGTGATCTTGCAGACATTGATTCAGCTTTGATATAGCTTTATTAAATGAGCACCATTCTCCAGTCATCACCTAAATACTGTAGCCTGTTCTCTGGGCAGCCGAACGAGTAGAGCAGAGACTGTGCGTAAAGTAGAGAATCTCAGACATGCGCAGAACCTTCAGCCCTTTAGCTATTGGCAAGAGGGTTCCAGAAAATTCACACCCGCAGTCAGTCCGTAAACAAAAGAAAGGTGCAGCCTGGACATCATGAAAGCACTCTGGTCAGGTCAAAGGTTGGTTCATTTCCATTATACTTTTCCATTATAAATACTTAATTTAATTTGATTGGAAAAACCTTTTAGAAATTCTGTCCGAATGAAATAATACAGGAAAATGGAAAGAACTAAGTGTAACGCCTCTGACACAGGAGCCATATATGAGCAACGTGTATCCATTCACTTACTACTATTTGGTCAGAAGAGGTCAGTGTTGAGTTAAAAAGGCTTCAACTGACGAAGTGCTCTATTTATGTCTGCACCACCACTCTAAAACCACCTTGTTTGACCTAGTTTCTATAAAAACAGTCTGTGGAAGACTAATAATGGCTATGGGCTAAGGCTGGCAGGCAGGCTGGCAGGAAGGCAGGCTGGCAGGCAGGCAGGCTGGCAGGCAGGCAGAGCTCCAAATTAGATGATAGCTTGGTAAAATGGAACATAATCTGGGAATCTCTCTCGGAAAGGTATTAGGGAGAAGGACAGATGTTCATTTTGGGTCAAACCTCCACCTGGGGCAGGTGTGGGCAACTCTTAAGAGTGTGCTTTGTTCCAGCCTAACACTTCTACAGTAATTCAACTAATCAAGGTACTGTGATGAGCAGGCCTGAAGTGCTTTCATGCCAAATTCTGCCATATACAAAGAGTGATATTAGTGACTCAGCTATGAGTTCTAGCCCAGCTCCGAACTCTCGATTTAACCTTGATCTGAAATAATGCTCAAAGAATTCCACCAAGTCTACGAGAGGACAAGGTAATCCTTTACGATCTTCATGAAGAACCTAATCATACAGGCTTCGGATCAGTTTAGAATTAGAACTAAGAGTGTGGTGGAGAGAGGTACCAATACTCACTGAGTTGGACTAGGGCTGTCCTCCCTTTGATGCTCTGCTCTCATTGGTCCCCTGACCCGTACATCACCCCCAGAGCGGTACAGGGGTGGGGTAATGATGCTGGTTCCTTCAAGACAGAGCTCTCCCATCTCTGGATGATGCTGCTCCACTTCTAGAGGAGAGAGTGAAGAGACTTCGATATTAGGAAGGTGTTCCTAATGCTTGGTATAGTCAGTGTACATTTCTAGTTTTTCCACTCTGTCATTTGCTTACAGTCAGCGAAAGGAAAGCTGACAGTCAGGGAGCATCGGAAATTCCAAAAGTGATGGATAGAGCACTAAATAATTGACCGCTAGAAAATAGAATGAATTTTAAGTGCAGCCTTCCAGACCTCAAGGAAGACCAAATGCGGCCTGTGGGTCAAAATGAGTTTGACACTCATGAGTTAGAGCCTTGTTATGACTGAGACGTTTGTATGTGATATGATACATTTTTGTAGAACGTCGTTTATGAAACATGAATTTCTAGCTACATATATTTTTTGGGGGGGAATGTTGAGTATTTCTCATGCATAGAGACAGAGAATTAGAGACAGGAGGGGAGAAAGTGTCAGAGATACAGAGAAAGAGACAAAGAGAGAGACATAAACAGAGAAATAGACAGAGACAGGGAGAATGAGAGAGACAGAGGCCACAGTGGGAACAATCAGATGCTTCACATATCCAATCATGCAGCCGGTGGAAACGGGGCGAACAGGCCTCGGTGGGATTACAGGGCTGAGGCTAGGGGATGTGTGTATGTGCTGACTGCAAAATCCCTGCTGGGACCTGGGTGCAGCACACACACAAACACACACACACAGAGGCATGTGTACACACGCACAGATGCACGTACGGATACACACACACACGTATGGATGCACGCTGACACATCACTGACACAAGCAGCATGGACTTAATTACCCACGAGGCTGTGCATTTACCAATGGCCACTAGGGAACTAGAGTAAGACTGAAAACATATTAAATTGTATATATATTTTTTTCATGTAATTTTCCTCTGAGATGCCCATACCTAATACGGTTTAGACTATTTTAGTCAATGGTGACTGTGATCAGAATCTGTGTCAGTATTCAGCTACAGTTCAGGTAATCCACCTAACCCCATTTGTAACATAACATCTAATCTTTATTTTTAAAGGAATACTTTGAGATTTTGGCAGTGAGGCCCTTTATATACCTCCCCAGAGTCAGATGAACTCGTGGATACCATTTCAATCCTTTTTTTTAATCCCATTTGTATCCCTTTAACAGCTGTTCTTAAAGGTTGTCTGATGGTAGTGAATAAATCCACTGCATTGGAATTCACCTCCTTTGCTCTCAACAAGGCATTTACCATCACCGCCCATTGATATGTAGATCACGCCGTCACCTAAGACTTCTGCCATTCAGATGAGCTGTGAATATTAGCAGCACATGATGTCGTTCTCACTAATCCGCTGTCCCACACACTGAGGTACAGTATATATAGGTACAGTATATTAGGGCTCCTGAGTGTCACAGTGGTCTAAGGCACTGCATCTCAGTGCTAGAGGCGTCACTACAGACCCTAGTTGGATTCCAGGCTGCATCACAACCTGCCGTGATTTGGAGTCCCATAGGGCGGCGGACAATTGGCCCAGCGTTGTCTGGGTTTGGCCGGGGTAGGCTGTCATCGTAAATAACAATTTGTTCTTAACTGACTTGCCTAGTTAAATAACAGTAAAAAAAAAGATATGAACTATGCCTGTATGACTCAGTTGGTAGAGCATGGCGCTTGCCCCGCCAGAGTTGTTGGTTCGATTCCCGGGACCACCCATACGTAAAATGTATTCACGCATTACTGTAAATCGCTTTAGACAAAAGCATCTGCTAAATGCAATAGATATTATTATTTATAATTTAACTAGCGACAGCGTCCAAGATGGACACCCATTGTTTTCAACGTAATCTACTCAAATTTGCGTACTCTGTTTCGTGGTTGCTGCCATCTTTCTATATCCGGTTTTACTACGCCTGCCCACTAGCGCTCAGTGCACACTGGACAGCAGTATCGCGCGAACATGCTCCGGGAACTCTGCCAGAGTGTGCCATGCATATGGACAGCTAAATATACCAACCGGCACTTCCCCTGGCCAGCTGGACTCGTAACGTCAGAGGACGAACATAAAATGTTAATATCTTGGGACGTGAGTGATAGGAAATCAAATAAAACATGTAATAATTCAAAAGGTGATGACTAAAGTGTCTAATGATTTTTTTTAAATTTAACTTCTCTATGGGGCCGTCTTGTCTTTCCGGGCCGCACTTTGGTTCTTCTGAGCACAGTGGAAAGTGTGTTTCTAGAGTGGAAACCTGGGGCCCTGATCCCAGAGCACAGAAGTTAGGGGGTGTGTGTGTGTGTGTGTGTGGGAGTGTAAGGCTCTCTACTTTATAGTGTGTGTGTGTGTGCTTGTACATTGCAATGGACGTGTTAAACTATACTTGTGGGGACTTCTAGTAAACCAAAAATGTTGACCAACTGGGAACATTTTGTTAGTCTTCACAAGGATAAATGTTATTTCTAGGGGATTTAGGGTTAAGGGTAGAATTAGTGTTATGTGTGTATTTGAAGCTGACCTGGTGCCGCAGGGTCCCCCATCTTCTCTACTGCTGTCCTAGCTGGCGATGAGGAGGTCTTCAGCAGGGAGGCAGGCCTGATACAGGGCATCATTGTGTCGGTGCTGGAAGTCAGCCCCAAAGAAGAACCATACTCCACGAAGTTCCCACCGACAGAGTGCTTGTTCTGGGGGCTAGGCGCAGCCCCTCTCCCTTGTTCCTCCAAGGAGTTCTGGGGCAAAAGGCGGTACTGTGGTGAAGGCATGAGTTTGACCACTCGCTGGCCATTGAGCCGGCTCTTGGGTCCTGATTTCAGAGCTGATTTGATGGGCGTTGGGGAAGGGGGAAAGGGGGCGCCGTTGAGGCACGGGGGACTGTTTGTGGGTTCATCTGGGGGTGCAGGGGAGTGAGTGGGGAAACCCACCACCTTTGACTCTGGTTGCTCAATGGGGTACGGGTTGGGTGGCACCAGCACAATACCATTGGTTGAGCTCATCGGCGCTAAGCTGTGATTGGGCCTGGGTGCTGGTGGCGTTGGTGGCATCGTGATGGGTGCTCCTTGCCCATTGGTGCCCAAAAGCTCACCTCTCCTACTCCTCCTCTTCACCTTCATGGTTGACACTCGAACACTCCCTCCACCACCACCACTGCTGCTATCCGTCTCTCCCGCCGAGCCGTGGCCCGTCCTTTCGCCATCTGCCACATCGCCAGGGGTTACCTTGCCAATGTACGTCTCCTTGATCAGCTCGGTACGAACTGTCCGGCTGGGCTCGCTGGGAGCCACCCAGCAAGGCATCAGCACCTTCTCCTCCCCCTCTCTGTTCACCGGGAAGTTCTGCCCTATTGCGGGTGAAGGGTTCTGATGGAGGTTCAGGGGTGAAAGGTTCGGATGGTGGTTTGGGTTCAGGACCCCTCCTTCAAGGAACGTCCCGCATGAGTTGCACTGCCTGTTAAGCGCCTCCTCTTGTGCCACCAGGGATTTGAAATGGCTGCCACCGTTTAAGTGGCCTTCCTGTGCCCTGTGGGCCTTCTTGTGCCCTCGCTCAACCACTATTCCAGTTCCTGGATCAGTGTCCCTCCGCCCGTTGACATAGGAAGAGAGATTGGGCTTGGATATAAGCAGCCCTTGGGCCCTCTCACCCGCCCTCCTCCTCTGACGAAGCCTCTCCAAGTAGCGCACCTCTGCGTCTTTCTCCGATTCGTCCTCGAAGCGGACCCGCGTCGGTGATTGGCCGGGACGTCGGCGGGGGCCACAGGCCGAGTCGCTGCTGGAGGAGTCACTGAGGTTTCCCGAGAACGAGGTAACTGCAGAAACCGTCGCTGACGACACCGACTGGCCGTCCTTCCCCGCCAGCGGAGCCCGGTGCAAGGAAGCTCCAGCCGTCGACAGCTGCTCCCTGTGTATGGATGCACACACACATCCAGAAGGACACACAAACACACACTGGCACCACTGTGGTAAGGTAACACACACACACACACACACACAAACCCTAACCCCCAAAAAAGACTGAAACCCCATAAAGAAGCATTCAGCATTTTTCCTCTTAACACAGAGGATTGGTTGGATGCCTGTGCGATTCTTATCTATGTTCTGGCCCCTCTCTGTCCCAGCCGCTACATTCCCAACTCTCGCTAAGGGGAAGGTCATCCCCAGTATGGACGTCCTTTCTGTCTGTATCCAATCACATAGCTGTCCATTATCGTGGTAGCAGAGGCTACAGTGAGGGAAAAAAGTATTTGATACCCTGCTGATTTTGTACGTTTTCCCACTGACAAAGAAATGATCAGTCTATAATTTTAATGGTAGGTTTATTTGAACAGTGAGAGACAGAATAACAACAAAACAAATCCTGAAAAACGCATGTCAAAAATGTTATAAAATTATTAGCATTTTAATGAGGGAAATAAGTATTTGACCCCTCTGCAAAACATGACTTAGTACTTGGTGGCAAAACCCTTGTTGGAAATCACAGAGGTCAGACGTTTCTTGTAGTTGGCCACCAGGTTTACACACATCTCAGGAGGGATTTTGTCCCACTCCTCTTTGCAGATCTTCTCCAAGTCATTAAGGTTTTGAGGCTGACGTTTGGCAACTCGAACCTTCAGCTCCCTCCACAGATTTTCTATGGGATTAAGGTCTGGAGACTGGCTAGGCCACTCCAGGACCTTAATGTGCTTCTTCTTGAGCCACTCCTTTGTTGCCTTGGCTGTGTGTTTTGGGTCATTGTCATGCTGGAATACCCATCCACGACCCATTTTCAATGCCCTGGCTGAGGGAAGGAGGTTCTCACCCAAGATTTGACGGTACATGGCCCCATCCATTGTCACTTTGATGCTGTGAAGTTGTCCTGTCCCCTTAGCAGAAAAACACCCCCAAAGCATAATGTTTCCACCTCCATGTTTGACGGTGGGGATGGTGTTCTTGGGGGTCATAGGCAGCATTCCTCCTCCTCCAAACACGGCGAGTTGAGTTGATGCCAAAGAGCTCCATTTTGGTCTCATCTGACCACAACACTTTCACCCAGTTGTCCTCTGAATCATTCAGATGTTCATTGGCAAACTTCAGACGGGCATGTATATATGCTTTCTTGAGCAGGGGGACCTTGCGGGTGCTGCAGGATTTCAGTCCTTCACGGCGTAGTGTGTTACCAATTGTTTTCTTGGTGACTATGGTCCCAGCTGCCTTGAGATCATTGACAAGATCCTCCCGTGTAGTTCTGGGCTGATTCCTCACCGTTCTCATGATCATTGCAACTCCACGAGGTGAGATCTTGTATGGAGCCCCAGGCCGAGGGAGATTGACAGTTCTTTTGTGTTTCTTCCATTTGCGAATAATCGCACCAACTGTTGTCACCTTCTCACCAAGCTGCTTGGCGATGGTCTTGTAGCCCATTCCAGCCTTGTGTAGGTCTACAATCTTGTCCCTGACATCCTTGGAGAGCTCTTTGGTCTTGGCCATGGTGGAGAGTTTGGAATCTGTTTGATTGATTGCTTCTGTGGATCGGTGTCTTTTATACAGGTAACAAGCTGAGATTAGGAGCACTCCCTTTAAGAGTGTGCTCCTAATCTCAGCTCGTTACCTGTATAAAAGACACCTGGGAGCCAGAAATCTTTCTGATTGAGAGGGGGTCAAATACTTATTTCCCTCATTAAAATGCTAATCAATTTCTAACATTTTTGACATGCGTTTTTATGGATTTTTTTTTGTAATTCTGTCTCTCACTGTTCAAATAAACCTACCATTAAAATTATAGACTGATCATTTCTTTGTCAGTGGGCAAACGGACAAAATCAGCAGGGGATAAAATACTTTTTTCCCCTCACTGTATCTTGAGTCATATCCAGGAGAGAGTGTATTTATTTACGCTATTGTTCATATACAACTTCATCTATAAATGTAAATGAGAAATGCATTTGGAAAAATGTCCATGGAAATAAAGTGATTGACAGTTGTGAGCCCACACTGTTGGATGGTGGGGAACACGATACTGCATGGCTGGCTAAGATTTCTCTGGGGAGTTGAGGGGAGTATTGTACTGTGCTTTCCTTGTATGTACTCCTCACACACTGGGTTTCTACCCCTGGGATTGTGTGTGTGGGGGGGGGGGGGGGGCTGAGGGTAACAGCTGGAAGATGTGTAGCGAAGCATTAGAGGGAATCAGTCTTATCAAGCGTCAAATCACAACCAGGAAGCTCCCTCCAAACCAGAGATATTTCTAAATTAAATCAGACCCAACACAGAAAACACCAAATGAATTGTTCTTATCCAATGAATAAACAAGACAATTTATGGCACCTCAATCCAAATTGCTTTCATTTGGAAGGATTTTGATAATAGTTGGTTGTCATTGAGGGGCCATTATTACATAATTTCTGTCATATCACCTAGTGATTGGCCGGTATCCAAAAAGTCCCATCCAATCACTCTAATCTGGAGCGAATGTTGATGCTTTCTGGTGATTGACAGCTGTATGAGGGAACATCCTGCCTTGGTCAGAGTGAATGTGCTGAGGTAATCACTAATCACTGCTCCCGGACCATGATATTAGGATTGAGATTAGGGAGGTGTATAATTCCAGCTGGATTGCGTAATGTGGAAATAGACGTGTGTGTATGAGCGAGAGAGGAGGGAGAGAGAGAGAGAACCTGATATAGCAACCAAGATAACCCAATGCCCTAAACCAATTCCCCAGTCGGTGGCCCGTGGGCCAAATTCTGCTTGTGGTTAAATGTATGTGCCCCCCCCCCCATTTTCCTTTTAGAATTGCTTTTATATAATTAGGGTTGTTGGACATAAGACTGTAAAATCACCAGCAAAGCAGCTGAAAGTGATTTTAATTTAGGAAATCTGTTACCAATCTGTTCCCACGCATAAATAGATGTACTCAAGGCTTGAAATGATTCTGTTTTTGTCCAAAAAAATAAGTAATTTTATATATATAAAATTATTTATTTTTTTGGACAAAAACAGAATCATTTCAAGCCTTGAGTATATATGGGCTTCTTGCAGTCAATATATATATGGGCTTCTTGCAGTCAATTTGCAGTGTACAAATTATTTATAACTACAGTACCAGTCAAAACTTTGGACACACCTACTCATTCAAGGGATTTCTTTATTTTTACTATTTTCTACATTGTAGAATAATAGTGAGGACATCAAAACTATGAAATAACACATATGGAATCATGTATTATTCTAAAATGTAGAAAATAGTCAAAATAAAGAAAAAGGTGTCCAAACTTGACTGGTACTGTATGTTCTGGCTCCCCCACCATCTGTGTTACGCTCGTCGTAAAGATTGGACCAAGGTGCAGCGTGGTAGGCGAACATTTTACTTTTATTTCAAATGAACACCGACAAAACAACAAAATACAAAACGAACGTTAAGTTCTGCAGGCTACACAGCAACTATACAAAAACAAGATCCCACAAACTAAATGTGGGGAAAAGTGTTGCCTAAGTATGATCCCCAATCAAAGACAACGATAGACAGCTGCCTCTGATTGGGAACCATACCCGGCCAACAAAGAAATAGAAAACATAGATTGCCCACCCTAGTCACACCCTGACCTAACCAAATAGAGAATAAAAGGGATCTCTAAGGTCAGGGCATGACAATCTGCTTAACAACAACAACAAAAAAATCAGCTCACAGCTGAATCCGCCCGCGCCTGCCCTAAACCATTATTATTATTATTACACTTAATTAAAAAGCCTTGAAATTAGAACAATAGAAAAGTGTGTATTTACATATTGACGTCGACCACAACCATTGCTCCTACTATTATAACTGTAACACCACCATAATTACTACTATTATAACTGTAACACCACCATAATTACTACTATAGTTTTCCGGAAACTACTATTTGAGATACAGGACAATGCCATACACATGCTCTATAACTACTTTTGCTAGAACTATTTACCCAGCTGTACATGGAAACTGCAACTACATATTGTATAGTTATTGTGTAGTTACTAGTTAGATAAATGTAAATATTACATACATAGTACTACATAATGTAGCATCTGTGTAACTAAAGTGTGACCCATAATAGATATGTGACATATCGGCATTTAAAAATGAATAGAGGGCACTGTAAATAGAACATGCGTGAGCAATGCTACATTTAAAGCAGTAAATCCAATATGTGTCATATCACTACCACCTGTCGCAGCTTGCTACGCTGAACACTATCAGTAAACAGACCGTGAGAGAGCCGCAGCACACTTTAACCGGCCAAACACAAGACAGCCGTCCGGTTGCTCCGGCACAAAAGCCTACAGAGATTCACAGGCCCTGCTGGGCCCCACAAAACAGAAGGGAAGAAAAGGAGAGAGAAAAATGAGGAAAAACGCTTTCTTCTTTGGTCTCGTTTGGTTGGCTATGATGCTACAGGTGTCTGCTACAGCTAAGCTCTGCTGGTAAACAGCCACACACACACACACACACAGACGACCCTCAAACCCACACACATAAACACACCCACTTGCGGAGCAGCAGACTTACGGGTTGTCCCTCTGGACGGGTAGGATGGTGTGGTCAGCCTTGAGTGGGAAGGACCGGGCCTTCATGCGGGCTCTCTCCAGGAGCCGCTTGGCCTGCTCATGGCGCGGACTCAGCGGCAGGTCCTCGCTGGACACAAAGGCCCTGTCGGCCGCACACACGTCCACACACACACACACACACAGGCAGGGGGGGTTAGGGGGAGGAGGAGGAGAGATGGTAGAGAGGCACACGTCAGCGCCTGTGCGGGAGAGACGCTCATAGAGAAGGGGATTAGGCCGAGCAGGCAGTCACTACTAATTAGGCTGACAAGGGGTGTGTGTGTATCAATGAGCTTTTGTGTGTGTGTGTGTGTGTGTGTGTGTGTGTGTGTATCTTTTCATAAGCTTTTATCTTGTTTGCCTTTGCTTGTGTTTATGTGTGTGTGTGTGTGTGTATTTGTGAATGTGGGAACGAGGGACTGTGAAGCAGTCCCTTTGCCTGTAGACCCGTGTGTGAGCGGGGTTACAGACATGTGAACATTTTCCCAACACCAAAAACACAATTACCCACAGTGCTCAGAGCTTTAACCACACAGCTGCCCATTCAATTTCAACACAACACCTGCTTAACAGGCACTCAATGGGAAAACAAATGAGTGTGTTTCAAATACTAGGTGCTTCACCGGAAAGCCTTTCTCTTGTGTTTCTCTTGTGTAAGTCTGTAACTGGTTACAGAGAAGAGAGATATGATCATAATCCTCTTTGGTGATGAGGGTGGGGCTTTTAGTAACAGCTGTTATAAACACTGTGTCCCTGTCACTAATTGCAGCTTGGGGCTCTAACACGGAGAGATACAAGAGCAAAGCAGTAGAGTCACTGGTGTTTGCTAGTGTCGTGAAAGCATCTGCTGTATCTTCTAGATGTATTAGAGCGACAGTATTTAGGTTGGGGGTTTGGGTACCCAAATGACATTTGTTTGTGATACGTTCATATTTAAGCTATGGTGTAGAGGCGTAGGTGGTAAACCCTCCCCCTGGATAGCCACTGGGTGCGCGGGTTTTGTTCCAGCTTTACTCTAACACAATAATCAGGTGTTTTAAAGCAGCATACCCAGTAGCTCTCCAGGAGGTTCTACTGTACCTTTGGCTGTGCTCGCTGTCTTGGAGGGAGATTCCTGAATCCCAGTCACTGTCATTCAGTGCAATGAAACCTATAGGGACATAAATAGACACTGTAACCAGGCAGACTTAAGTATAATTTCCCTCCAGTATTGAAATGGCGTTGATTTCCTTATTTCTCTGTAAACTACAATAAAACAATTATTAGCAAGAAATATGGAAGAACCGTATTAAGTTTAACTATTTATTTACTTTTCCCTTTGTATATACAAAGCATGATTCATTTAGCATTGTGGATATTTGAGGCCATGAGAGTGAGGGACAGAGCAACCCACAGGCGGAAGACAACTTCTGTTTGTGACAGTTGCAATTAGACAGGCATTACATTCATTAAACATCTGGTCAACAGTCAGCCTATTACCTCCCGCCCTCCTTTTCCTCTCAAGATTCTCTACTTTCCATTGTAATTTTTTTTACTTTATCACATTATGTTGACGGTGTTGAATGTGAACTGAGTGTTGGGGAAATGCACTCTAATATAACAGGTCCTTCTCAGGTAAACCCCTTTTACATCATTGAGGATTAAGGGGTCTACAAACTGTGATTTTACTACGGTTATCACCCTAACCCTGAGCTGCACCACACATTCACTAAAATAATCCATGGTTTTAGGTCTAGTGGGTGGCGTAGGCAAGTCAGTTAAGAACAAATTCTTACTTACAATGAAGCCTACCAAAAAGCAAAAAGGGCTCCTGTGGGGAGAGCTTCCTACTGCCTGAGCTATGTTGTTGATGTAAATTGATAAGAGCGTGGGGCCTAGGATTGAGCCTTGGGGGTACTCACTTGGTGACAGGCAGTGGCTGAGACAGCAGATGTTCTGACTTTAAACACTGCACTCTTTTAGAGAGGTAGTTAGCAAACCAGGCCAAAGA
Source organism: Salmo salar (assembly GCF_965601325.2). NCBI lineage: Eukaryota > Metazoa > Chordata > Actinopteri > Salmoniformes > Salmonidae > Salmo > Salmo salar. The sequence continues at coordinate 15,823,538 of NC_138300.1, forward strand.
CCCCTCAGAGACACCAATACTCCTTAGCCGGCCCACAAGAATGGTCTACCGTATCAAAAGCTTTGGCCATGCCAATAAAAATAGCAGAACAACATTGCTTAGAATCAAGGGAAATGGTGACATCATTTAGGACCTTTAAGGTTGCAGTGACACATCCATAAGCTGAGCGAAAACCAGATTGCATACCAGAGAGAATACTATAGACATCAAGATTGCCAGTCAGTTGATTATTGACAAGTTTTTCTCACACTTTTAGTTCTTTACTGTACCTCTACCATTGCACTGGGTCACCTCCTCGGCCCTCTGCTCCCTCTCCAGAGAGCAGAGGCCCGAGGCTCCAGAGAGCAGAGGGCTGAGGCTCCCTGGCTCTGGCCCTTGGCTCTTGTTCAGCATCTGCTTGAGGACGCCCCGATTCATCTCCACTCTCTCTGCTAGAGACATGGCACTCCCACTGCTGCACAGACTCTCCAGGCTGTCAGCCCTCCACAGGCCCCCCATTGGCCCCTGGGGCCCCAGTTCGCCCATACACCGCCTCAGACCCTCCAGGCTGTCACGGCGTAGCAGCTCCCTGCCCACCCTGCTGTGGGCCCTGGCTTTCCTCTGCTGGCCCCCAGGGGCCCCGGCTAAAGGCCTGTCTGGGGCCAGAGGCGCGTCTCCGTTCAGCAGTAGCGTTTCGGGCCTGGTGGCCTTCCAGAACCCCTTGGGAGGGACGCAGGGTTTAGCCGCATTAGCGGCGCTAACATTATCCGCCAGGGGGCTAGAGTTGGCGCTAACATCTGACAGGTTCTCCAGGCTGGAGCCCTCACCCAGCGCATGTGGGAGCGCAAGCAGGCTGAAGTCCAACCCACCCGTCCCCACCCCCTCCATCAGGCTGTCTGGCACCGCTGGGTGGAGTGTGGAACCCTGGGACTCTGCATCGTTGTCGCTACTACTTGAGCCCCAGCTCACCAGGACAGAACCGAATAGGGAAGAGGACACAGGAAAGGCCTTCTTATCCATGCCTGCCTTGAAAGCCTCCCTCTCTGCAGCCTTGTTGCGTTCAGACAGGGCCTTGACCTTCGACTGCAGGGCCGACACAGCTGAGCCCGGGGGCCCGGGCTGCTGCTGGAACAAGAGCTGGCTAAGGGGGCAAGGGGAGGGCGAGGTGGGGGTAGGGGTTGAGGTGGCAGGCTCCGGGCTGGGGCTGGAGGAGGGTTGGTCTTCCATGTCAGGTTGCAGGGTCTGGGGCTTGGCCCTCTGTGGCACGTAGGGCATGGGGAGAAAGGAGTCTGCCATGGCTACTTTCTCCATGGCCACATCACACAGTCAGGGGAGCGTCAGAGCTGTGGAGACAAGAGAAGAGATGCAAGGGATTTTGGTGTTATTTTCCTTTTTTTCCTCACTTAAAAGAGAGGACTAAGAGTATTGCGGTTGCTTTAGCGAGCAAATAAATATTTCATGAACAATAATTGTCATTTTAAGGACGCATGAAATGGCAGTTTCTCTAAATGCCTTTCAAAATCATACTTGTACTTTCACATTACAAATAAATGTTAAATCAAGTTAGAATCCAAAAAGGCATACAACCTGAGAGAAACCTACTTGTCCCTCATTAAAAGGGAGATAGCCACAAATTACTTCTCTTTTTGCTGTATTTGTACAAGGTTTGTTAGAGGTTAATTAAGACCGGGCCTTTCTGTTAAGTAACATGGTGGGCAGATGTACAACATTGCCTGGCAGCTAATTACTTTGGCAACCCTCTCTGATATTCACATTGAGGACACCACTTTGTCGCAAAGAGGTAAAACAATGGCGGCACAAAGGCTAGCTAACATCTTTAAAAGAGGTTCTCCTGAAACCAATAAAGGATATAACAAAGACAAGAGCAAAGGATAACTACCACCTAGACTACATTAACAGTGTGAATTGTGACTGCCATCCCAGAAACTGTGGAAAGGTTTTGGGGAAAAGAAAATAGAGTAATGTGTCATATTGAGATAAATTATGTAGCACGCAAAGCTATAGAAAACGATGGAAACAAACGTTTTACAGTACCCCTTTCCAAAAGAGATTGACTAATTTTCTCTCAACTCGAGGAGTGTTCTCTATTGGCATTCACAGCTTGTTTTTCTCACTTACTATGCAGCCTCAAATCCACAGGAGACCTCTAACTCTAACTCAAAGCCAAACAGAATTAGATACACATCAACAAACATCTCAATCCTATTATTACTGGGTAGAGGTCAACGGTGTTGCAACCACTACATTTTTTAAATAATTTTCTGCAGTAATATTTGATAAAACACTAGGCAGGATTTCTCAACAGTATGAGAGCCTCAATGGCTGGGGCCACTTGTACAGAACATTTCATCCTTATGTTCTGATATCATCCTCAAGGGTTCTGATAAATACAGTGTTTGTTGCTGTGTTAGCTTTTAATAACAACTTGGGTTAGTTTATCCAATGAGAAAAGGGACTGAGAGGCATGTCAAATTTTCTGGGCCCATAAATGACTTGCTCTTCACCATACCCATATTCAGCTACCTTTCTCAGTAACCATACACTGCGTGTACAAAACATTAAGAACACCTTCCTAATATTGAGTTATTGAGTGGTGGATCATTCTTGATACACAGGGGAAACTGTTGAGTGTGAAAAACACAGCAGCGTTGCAGTTCTTGACACAAACCGGTGCGCCTGGCACCTACCACCATACCCCGTTCAAAGGCACTTAAATCTTTTGTGTTGCCCATTTACCCTCTGAATCGCACACATACACAATCCACGTTTCAATTGTCTCAGAGCTTAACAATCCTTCTTTAACCTGTTTCCTCCCATTCATCTACACTGATTTAACAAGTGACAAAAATAAAGGATCATAGCGTTCACGTGGATTCACCTGGTCAGTCTATGTCAGGGGTGTCAAACATTCCGTGGATGGGTCTAGTGTCTGCTGGTTTTTGTTTTTTCCTTTCAATTCAGCCTTAGACATCGAGGTCAGCAGAGTTCCTTACTAATTAGTGCCCTTAATTAATCAATCAAGTACAAGGGAGGAACGAAAACCCGAAGACACTCGGCCCTTCGTGGAATGAGTTGGACACGTGGTCTATGTCATGGAAAGAGCAGGTGTTCATAATGATTTGTGCACTCAGGAGTGTTTATTAATGTTAGCGAGGTGACTTCATGAAATTCAATCCAGCTTCACCGAACAACCCTTAACAGTACTGTGCTTCTCAAGATGCAGGTAGCCTGCAAACACTGACAGCTCACGAGACAGTGTGCTCACATTAGAGAAAAACACAGTCCTGTTACCTGACAAGATATACAGTGAGCTCCAAAAGTATTGGGACAGTGACACATTTTTTGTTGTTTTGGCTCTGAACTCCAGCACTTTGGTTGTGAAATGATACAATTACTCCTCCTGTCTCAGCCTCCAGTATTTATGCTGCAATAGTTTGTGTCCGGGGGGGCTGGGGTCAGTCTGTTATATCTGGAGTATTTCTCCTGTCTTATCCGGTGTCCTGTGTGAATTTAAGTATGCCATCTCTAATTCTCTCTCTCGGAAGAGGACCTGAGCCCTAGGACCATGCCCCAGGACTACCTGGCCTGATGACTCCTTGCTGTCCCCAGTCCACCTGTTCGTGCTGCTGCTCCAGTTTCAACTGTTCTGCCTGCGGCTATGGAACCCTGACCTGTTCACCAGACGTGTTACCTGTCCCAGACCTGCTGTTTTCAACTCTGTAGAGACAGCAGGCACGGTAGAGATACTCTGAATGATCGGCTATGAAAAGCCAACTGACAATTACTCCTAAGGTGCTGACCTGTTGCACCCTCTACAACCACTGTGATTATTATTATTATTATTATTAGACCCTGCTGGTCATCTATGAACATCTTGACCATGTTCTGTTATAATCTCCACCCAGCATAGCCAGAAGAGGACTGGCCCCCCCTCATAGCCTGGTTCCTCTCTAGGTTTCTTCCTAGGTTCTGGCTTTTCTAGGGAGTTTTTACTAGCCACCTTGCTTCTACATCTGCATTGCTTGCTGTTTGGGGTTTAAGGCTGGGTTTCTGTACCGCACTTTGAGATATCAGCTGATGTAAGAAGGGCTTTATAAATAAATGTTATTGATTTGATTGAATTACAACGAGGTTAAACGTGCAGACTGTCAGCTTTAATTTGAGGGTATTTTCATCCAACAATTTAGAAATTACTGCACTTTTTGTGCATAGTCCCCCCATTTTAGGGGACCATAAGTACTGGGACAAATTCACTTATACAGTATGTGTATTAAAGTAGTCAAAAGTTTATATTCCTAGCACACAATGATTACATCAAGCTTTTGACTACAAACTTGTTGGATGCATTTTCTGTTTGTTTGTGCATCTGTAACTTTCTCACTCATCATTATTCCCGATTTATTCAGGACTATCCGTAATCATGGTAGCATCCACATTAATGTAGAAGCGTTTAGAAACATATTCTATTCTTATTTACAATAAAAGTGACTCCAAAACGACACAATACATTATTTACTATTGGGCACAAAATAATCTGAAACCACCAAAGCAAACAGCAAATGCATCCAACAAGTTTGCAGTCACAAGCTTTAATACACATAAGTGAATTTGTCCCAATACTTTTCTATCATTTCAAATCCAAAGTACTGGAGAACAGAGCCAAAACAACTTTTGGAGTTCACTGTATTACCCCTAGGACTGAGAAACCAGGGGAAGGAGGTTTACACAGATGTAAAAGGCTTCCTCGTGAGGGGCTTTGCAGAGAAACTCATTTGATTTAAATTAGTGTGTGCTTAATAAGGAAGGCTCCCTGCCAAGTTAACACCACCCACAAGCCTCAACTGTCAAGTACCCACAAACATCCCCATACTTAACCACACTCACTACTATTTACCCATTTAATTTAATATAGTGTAGAGAGAGAGAGTCATCAAGGGAAAGGGAAGAATTAGGGAAGCTTGACAGAAGGACCCTACACAAAGCCACAAGGCTATACTGTTGGATACTACATAGTACAGTACAACACCACCAGGAAAATATTTGTTATCGGCAATTCCATGGTAACAGATCAATGCTGACTCTGATTTTTCACAAAAGTACGCCAAACAAAAACCATTGATTGCAAAGTTATACAAACAATACAACTATGTACAGTACAGCAGAGTAGAGTATAGTTTAGTACAGTACAATAGAGTAGAGTTCAGTACAATAGAGTAAATTATACTATACTCTAGTGTGCTCTACTGTACCATGCTCTACTGTATGGTGCTGTCCAAACTTGTGAAACAGACGTCTATGATTGGTTCAGATTTGGACTGACCAAATTTCAACATCCATGGATATCCAGTGTCGGTTGGTGCTCAGTGGGTGAGAGGGCTGGTTACAGGAAATGGAAAGAGAGGGGGCTCATGGGTAGGTGTCAGTAAGAGCCGGGAGAGGTGATATTAACTGGAGAGCGAGAGAAGAGAGACAGGGAGAGAGAGGGAGGGGTTGTCCAGACTGTTTAAACACTCTTGCTTTAACCACCAGACGACAGAAAGAAAACAGTTATGAGTTGAACATAACATTATGCCAGTGGAAGGGAGGACAGTAGCGGGAGACCCAACTGTGGTTTGTGAATACTATAAATTCCCATTGTAGCAAATTCGGTTGCAGTCATTCTGTTAGATTTGTTTTGGTCCTTCTGTTACCGATTTAACAGAATGACACGTTTTAATCACTTAATAAATCATAAACCAAATTGTTATTAATAAAAATATAACAACTTGGTTGGTCTACCTTTACTTGTTACTTCTGTGAACTTTGATTATCCTCCCTCCTCATGATGGAGAGAAATTCAAAAATATGTTAAAGGTGCTACACATTGAATTTTTGTATTGTAATTTCAGAAAATGTCAATAATATATCTCCTGTAATGATAGTGTTTCACAATATTACTTACCCACCAGTGTTGTGTTTGGCTGTGATATTATCCTCTTGATATGGGAAAGCTATTTTGACTTTGTGGCTGTGTTATCTACTGGAAATTGGGTCAAGCAGCCAATGTAGAAATTGCTCTGTCATTTCATGGCTGCTAAAATTCTACACTGTTCGCTCAATTTCAGTTATATGAGAAAACAAGCACTGAAAAGTGTAGGATATCATTGTACCATCTAAATCGATGTGAAATATATTTTCAATAACAAAAAAATAGTTTTTTCAAGCAGTTTGAAGCTGGTGGACCTAAACCGAAAGTAAAAGGCTCAAGCGCGAGTCTTCGTCATGTTACGAGGAAATAGGATGCAGGGGAACGGGAAATTTGTTTGAATGCAGCCTAGTGCTGTTGCAATTCATCTAGCTTCCGCATAGGAGAGAAATTCTAGGTGTAGCGCCTTTAAAGATGTGTCGGCTTTTGGTAACAGAATGACAAGACACTAGGCAAGATTTATTAAAGCTGCAATTGACTGTAAAAGGTGATACACGTATATATCTTAAAGGTGCTACACATAGGATTTTTAGAATTTCTGTATATATCTGCAGTAATATTTCTTAAAGCGGCAATCAGCAGTAGAAACAATAACAAAGCGTTGTACCAGCCTCTGCTTCTGAACAAAGCTGAGGGATGGGACTGGAGAAATGTAACCACTCAAATTCAAAGACAGAGCCATTAATGCAATGACTGACCATCCATGATATCAAAATGATAATTTTAACCATGTTTAGAGGGTATAGTGTTTTAACCATGTTTAGAGGGTATTTGTTTACATGTATTGGAGTAAAACAAGCTTATATTTGGGGTTCTGATGGGGTATGAAAGTTGAACTAAGCTCATGAGGCATTTATAAGTTATATTCTTCAAGAATCAAATGGGTAAAAAAAAAAAAGACGTAGCAACTGCTGATTGCCCTTTTAAAACTATACAGAAGGCCAATAATTTCTGCAAAACTAAATATAAAAGTGTTAATATTAGTTGGCAGGGGTCTTTACTTCAACATTATTGTGTTTTTATGTATTTATAATACCTTTTAAGACTTTTTCTGCTACATGTTTAAGACCCCTTTTCCATCTGTTTGACCAGAAATCAAGGCCTCTGCTTATTCCAATTTTTTTGGATGGAAAATGGTTGGGAAATATATATACAATATGCCTTAAAACCTCTTATGGATCCACCCCTTTTTTTTTCAATTTTCACCTAAAATAACATACCCCAATCTATCTGCCTGTAGCTCAGGCCCTGAAGCAAGGATATGCATATTCTTGGTGCCATTTGAATGGAAACCCTTTGAAGTTTGTATTTTTTTGTACCATCATCTTTGAAATGCAAGAGAAAGGCCATAATGTATTATTCCAGCCCAGGTGCAATTGAGATTTTAGCCACCAGATGACAGCAGTGTATGTGCAAAGCTTTAGACTGATCCAAGGAACCATTGCATTTCTGTTCAAAGACTTCCCAAATGTGCCTAATTTGTTTATTAATAACGTTTCATGTTCAAAATTGTGCACTCTCCTCAAACAATAGCATGGTATTCTTTCACTGTAATCGCTACTGTACAATGGACAGTGCAGTTAGAATAACAAGAATTTAAGCTTTCTGCCAATATCAGATATGTCTCTGTCCATGGAAATGTTCTTGTTACTTACAACCTCATGCTAATCGCATTAGCCTACGTTAGCTCAACCGTCCCGTGGACAGGACACCGATCCCGAAGCAGTGAATTTAAAAAAAGATAATCTATATTTGACCCCAAATTTGTTGTGCTCCTACGAACTTCACATGTAAATGCTCATGGGGCTTTTTACATGGAAATGCCCTCATGCACTTGTTTAACTGGAACCTGACATCAAAAGTCACACACAGCTTTGATTGGGATTGTGTTGAAAGTATTTAAAAATAGTAACTTATTAAAGGTGTCTTGTCAGACCGGTCTTAAACTCATTCAACTCTCTCTACTGCCTCTCAAGAAAGACCAGAGCCCATATTCACAAATTGTCTCCGAGTGCTGATCTAGAATCAGTTTTCCCCTTTTGATCATAATTAATAATATTACACGGACAGGGGGGGGGGGAGACATGATCCTAGATCAGCACTCTGAGACACTTCATGAAATGGATACAACGCCGTAGGGTTTTAATCATCACAGATTCAGTCAGGAATGCAGCTGCTGTCTCCAAATTCCAGGGAGTGACTAGGGGACGCAGAGAGCATGTTAGAGGTAATAGGCTACACTTCCACACCAACATTGCACTTCACAACCACTGCGCTTGTGTTGAAATGCCTGCAGTCACTGAACCGCACTGCAACAAGGTCAACATGGGAGACTAAGGGGAGAAGGAAACCAATTGCTTCTGCGAGACTGGGTTTGTTCTAAAAGGAACTGTTTTAGTCTACGGTAATTTATCTGAACTTCCTCTGCCGACCTCACCTCTACTGAAATGCTACTAGGTTTCTAATTCACATGCAAATATGGTGGCCACAAAGGATGTAATAGATTTTGGCCTCTCCTGCCTGTATTTGAACTCGGACAATAGATGACACCCCAGATGCCATGATCAATAAAATACATTGAATACTTAAGTTCCAATTATCATTGAAATAATTATAGTTGGTTTCTTCCTTTGTTTAGATGAGAGAGAGAATAGTCCCTGAGAGTGTGAAGAGGAAAAAGTTGTGGGGTCTTACCTCTCTCCCTCCATTGGTGTTCAGAGACTGAGGTAGCTCTGCCTGCTCTGGCCTCCTCTCCCAAATGCCATCCTAAAATCTGCAAAATCTCAGCCCCAAATCTTCTCACTGTTATTTCAGCGACGCCTTCTATTTTGAAACAACCTTCCCCTTCCCTCCCTCCCTCCCTCTCTGTCTTTCTCCAGCTGTGTTGGGGCAGTTCAAGTGTGGGTCTCGTCTCCACTGAGCACTCACGCTCCCTTTAAGTACACAAATCTGGGAGTTTCACCAACCTTCTCCTCCCCTCAACAGTCCCTGCTGCCAAGTATCCAGTTCCTCTCCCCTCCTTCCTCTGGTAAAACATCTACAGCAGGCAGTGGGCAGCAACTGACTGTAAAAGGTGATCCACATGTGTGGAAGACTCAGAATTGCTTCGGGAGACAGTCTTGAGCAGCTGGTAGAGGATTGGCCATAGAAGTTCTTAAATGCAACACAAGGGTAGCTCTATTGGTGGAGGGGCTGAAACTCCTCCCGCTGTGGGTGGAGACTAGTAACTTTACCCTTGAATTTGAGAGAGAGAGAGCAAGAGAGAGAAAAAGAGAAAAAGAAAGGTAGTAGCAAAGGAATCTTAAATGCAGAGAGCAGAGGAAATGCACTAGTCTCCAGGCTCATATTCCAGCTGGCTCAGGAATTTTCTTTGTTGATTCTCGATTTGGACTCGGTTGATTCGTCACTCTCTGCCCTCCACCTCATATGTTACTGATTGTCAGATAAAAATAATAAAGGAATACTTTGACATTTAAAGATATCTTTTAATGTGCAAAAAGGTTCACTAGATAATAATTGCGTTCTCATGTTTATTTTTCTTTCAGGGGGAATTTTTGAATCCCCAAGGTCTCCCAGGCCTGTTTTGAAACAGGGCCTTAATAATCGGAAACATTGGGGAAGATATTTAACTTCATACACTGCTAGATCCAAGTTAGTCTAACTGGAAGTCCTCCTGGCTTCAGAGTCCGGAAAGACTGTTTTGATGTTGTCTTTACGATGCGTTGGTTGATATCATTCCATTCACTCCACTCCAGCCATTACACTCCATTTCAGCCATTATTATGAGCTGTCCTCCCCTCAGCAGCCTCCACTGCTCAAACACCCACAGGCACATCCACACACAGCCCCAGAGTGATGCCACCTTCCATTACAACGGTTGGATTTTCAAATCAAAACAACAAGAGGTGTCAACCCCCCCCCCCAGGGGAAAAAAAACATTTGAGAGAACCAATCAATGAGTCTGCTCAATTTCTAATCGAATATTGCATTACAAACAACCTCCTGTCCAGATTACTGAGTCACAGCTCTGCCCTCGCTGAGCAGTCAAGTGGGTCGCGTCAGCCAAGCTAGATCCAAGTACCCAGACCTGAAAAAGTCAAGCTCGGAAACTGAGGAATATATCACAAACTCACAGCCTTATGAAAAATGTCTCTCCTTCCCCCCCAAATAAGTTACCCTATTTTCAGAGCTGAAATGTGATTTGCTCAATCCACCCCTTCCTCCTTTTGAACAAGACCTCTATTGTGCTGTAACTCCCATTTGTAACATACACATCTAGGACCACCATGAATTGGCCCAGGACTATGTCTATGCCTCATAAGTACTGTAAGTATGGCCCAAAGACGAATCTCCACCTTGGGATAAAGCCAACATATGTGTCTGGTGTTTGTTTACACACTGGCAGTCTGAGTACCGGACTGGTAGTGTAATGGCGACTATCTAAGTATTTTTTTAAAGCAACAGTTTATGCCTGTACTTCCTCAGTTGACAGGGTTCTCTGAGTAACGCAAGACTATGAGCTAATTTCTGCCAGTGGGCTGGAGCAATAGTCCAGTTTAGCCAGAGAAAAAGTAGTCGACAGCATGTGAAGCATTAATGTTGAAACACTGCTTTTCAGATTGTGGGGGTTTCAAGGAAAAGCAGAATTGCAGTGCCTTGCAGAGATGATATTAAAAGCCTTGCTAGCCAGACATAACTGTATGCATCTGACAGCCTTAAAATGACTATGGGAGTAGACAGTCGAGGATGCTCTGATATCTGAGCTTTTCATCAAGATTGAAGAAGTGATTGACCCTGAGCACAGATCTAGGATCCACTTACATTGCTCCAAACCTAACCTGACCTCTCAAATCCTTACTTTTTCATTACACATGGATCCCAACAATCATCAACTATACTCTTTATACTCACTGAGCAATTTAGGCCAAATGCTAGACAAATATATTAAAATGAAACATAAAATAGCTTTAGAAAAGGATGAGGCAATACATACTGTACATCCAGTTAATAATGTGAAAAAGTGAGAAGTTACCTCTTTATGCATTTCTTCAGTGCGCTGATTTCCCTGATGAGATGCAGGTTCAAATCCTCAGGCTCCATGACTGTCTAAATTCCCCAATGTCTCACTAAACAGAATGGGGTACCTCCATCATCTTCATATGTGACATTCCTCACAGTACTCCTTTCTGTCCCCCGCTCTCTGTCACACAGTCTCTCTCTGCATATCAACAATTGGTTTGGATTGTTAATCTCCTCTGAACTGAAATGGATTAGGGCAAAATGAATCCATGACGGCCGGCCATTGGCTAGACGCTGTTGCAATCACTTCAACCTGGAACCCATTGGTCTCAGCCAACATGCGCGAATGAGGCATGGACGGACTAGAGATTATTTCTATCAGAGTCAAAATGAGTTCTACTGAGTCAAATGTGTGATGATGTCATGTCAAACCCCTTGCTGATCCCAGCTGATGATTGGGTGTACAGGGGAGCAGGATTACTTACAACCAGTTCTGTAATAGCCTAAATCCTGTCAGACCAAGCTCTAGTGCAAAGTAAATATTACATTGCTCTTTCCTGAATATCATCATTGTGCATCTGTGAATGGTGGTCATGTTGGAAAAGCCCTTCTGTGACTTGTAATATCTACAAATTAAAAGTACAATGTGAAAGATTGGGTTTGAAAATGATACTGATGTTTGTGGTTGATTTGATGTGGCATAGTCATTTTGTTTGCCTGCTGTGCTTCTGTCAATAAAGATGGGATGTCTGTGGCATAGCAAAATGCCTGTATGTATTACTGTATAATCTGGTAAAATTGCGCCCCCTTGTGTTTTTGTTTTTGTTTAATTCAAATGGCTGTCAGTATCAAAACGTAGCTCATCGTTGCAAAACTTGATATACAGTGTAGCATAGCATTATCGCTATTTCATATTCTTTGCAACCTCAACAAGACTCGTGTACTGCATCGCCATTACGATAAAAGGACTGGATGGGCTGAGCGGGTGATATTGTCAGCTCCTCTGATAGGAGCCATGGCAGCCATGAAACGGAGCTTTCTATTGGCTGGATTTTATGCCCCGCCATTGGAACCTGGAAACAGCGCCATAATCAATTACATTTGATTTATCGCAAGGAACGTTTGTGTTATGCGTTTAGCTAGCAATGCGGGAAGTGATTAATTCAATGCGACGCTAGGTTGCTGCCAGGTGAAGTAAAAAAATATTAACGAAACAAAGACCGAGAAAGTGTGGACTTACCGCGGATGTGACTGCTTTGATGTTGTTGCCGAGGAAGTTTTAGTTGAGGACAGCGGCTTGAAGACAGTTCTCCGAACATTTCAGCCGGCCATCACGACTCGGTGGCACGCGAACCCATAAGATAGCTAGTTAGTTAACTGGCTACGTTTGGTGAAGAATATTACTGTATGTGCTATGGTCACAAATTGGACTGACACAGGTAACGGGGTGTTAGAGCTAACGTTAGCTAGGTAGTTACAGTAACGTTAGCTAGCTATGCCATTTTCTAAACTTGCCAGGTGGCTAAAGTCCTTTAACTAGCTAGCTGCAGTAGCTAGCTAATGTTACGTTGCCAGCTAGTAACGCTAGTCTTTTGGTGTTGTTGAATTGCATGAAATTGTGCATGGTGTCATGCACACACATTTAGATTTTACCCGGTGTTTGGCCTTGACATAACTGTCAAAGTGTTGGCCTCAAAGTCATAGCCAATTCTTGTTGACGGAACAACGCCTTTCCTGTCCACAGAAGAGTGCTCAGGTGAATTTGAAAGGCTTGCCATATCACGTCTTGGACAATGTTTACAAACCAGATAATCTGAAGATGGCAACAAGGTATGTACATGTTTCCTTTGCATATATCAACCCTGGTACATTTGTCATTTATTTACTAATAATTCCAATACAATAACAATTCCCACTGGGAAGTTTGTCTGACAGTATTTGACAATGTTAACCATACCACAGGTCACCAGAGAATGCGCTTGCTGCCCTCACCTTCCCCAAATCCAATGTGGCCCTATGGGACCCCACACCTAATGGGGATGTGGTTAGCCTCCACCTCTCCTATTACAGGTAGTCTACTGGGTTCTTTTTGACAGTGACTACTTAGCCACTGTACTACTGTGCTGCATCCTTTCTCATCGCCATCCCATCGTCTGTACTGATTTGAGAAATCTTGGCCGTGTAAGCAATATGTCGGTCTTGCTTTCATCTGCTTAATTCTCTCCAATCAGTTCAGTTGAAAGAAAGGGAACAAGGGAGAAAACAACCTGTGATTGTTATTAGATCATGCTCTGCCTTCACTGCTTGAAAACCTGTTTTCTATTGAACAGAAATCCCCGGCTGCTTCTTGTGGAGAAAACTCTTCGCTTGGCCCACCGCCATGCTCGACAGAGTAACAAGCCTGAGTTCAGCTGTTACTTGCTGGGGACTATTGCTGTGGATTCTGGTGAGAAGTATTCATTTTTTCATGACAAATATATATATAAAAAAAAAAATGGTAGTTCAAGAGCAAACACACGTTTTTAGATGGGAATTATTTTTTTTATACTCATGATGATTTATTGGATATGCTTGCTGAGTAAGTGGTCTTAGGTTTGACTAGTTTATATTTAAACTGCCCTTTGTACCTCTGTTCTCTCTCTCTCCACTCTTTCTCCAAGATGAAGAGGGTGTGACTTTGACACTGGACCGGTTCGATCCGGGCCGGGGTCAGCCTGGCTCCTCTGGAAAGGTGCCCACTGCCCTGATGCCCGGGGACGTCCTGGTGCCCTGTGTGCTGGAAGCCCAGGGGGTCTCTGCCACAGACACCATGGTTCACTCGGCAGAAGGCTTCCACATATCTTTTAAGGTAACATGAATATGTTAATGTCTGCACTGAAAGTAAATGTCCTCTTATCACTCATACAACATGTATTGTGTGAAGAAGTTGAAGGTTTTGAGGATGTTATGAAATGAAGGTTATGCTTTCCAGAATACAAGCAATAACATACAAATACTTATTTACAATGACGGCCTAGGAACAGTGGGTTAACTGCCTTGTTCAGGGGCAGAACGACAGATTTTTACCTTGTCAGCTCGGGGATTCGATCTAGCAACCTTTCGGTTACTGGCCCAACGCTCTAACCACTAGCCGAAATACTTACCGTATTTTCTTACCTAATGCTGTGTTTTCTAACTGGAATTTACATTGGTCCCAACTGTACGTTAAGTTCAACCCACCCTCTTAACTGCCTAACGAGATGGCCCACCTTTTCCGTTGCCTGGATAACAGAAGGAGCATACTCCCTCTACTCCTAAATTGGCAGTTATTGCAACCTGTCGGCAACAGGTGTTGCTAATTACTGAACCCAGGGCTCCAGACTGTGACCATTTAGTCACGTTTTGCTTGATTTGCCTATTGCTCGTTGAACTTTTAATTGGTCAAATTGGTGCAAGCTGCACTTTTTACCTGGTCACCTCAATCAAAACAACCAATTTCTTGGGGCAGATAAAGCCATGCTTTGGTCAAACCGTAAAGTGTATTATTCCACAGATTATCCATTCTATTGAAAAGATACTCCAGTGCAGGGGTATTCAACTCTTACCCTACAAGGAATAGATGGACAATTTCTGGGATTTTTTATTATAGCTCATGAAACATGGGACCAACACTTTACATGTTGCGTTTTATGTTTTTGTTCAGTGTATGTAAGTTGGTTTCCCCTCCTTGCTGTTCTTAAACAATTAAGGCAAGGGCTGTTTTTTCATCTAACTCCACTGCTGCCTCTGCCACATTTGTTCTCAACACCAATATGCTGGGTAACTTTGCTATTATGCACATAGCAACATGGTCTAGTAAAAAGCGGCAATTCACTGATGTTTCAGAACTGTGGACAGCGACCACAATCCAACGCGGGAGAAAGTGCATTTGTTATAATTGTAATTATTGTTCTTATGTAGTATAACCATGTACAATTTCAGTAGCACATGTTTTAGTGATGGAAGGTGCCATCCCCATGTGCGAATCAGACCGGTGTCTTGTACACCATGATTATTATTTTTTGCTCGGCAAAATAAATCTTTGTCGGACAACAGCATATGAACCAAACAATCGACCAGTCGACTAAATGGGGTCAGCCCTAGTAATTAGAACAAGTTGTTTTGCGTCATACCGGTGGTATATCGTTATATCAGCCAATCAGTATTCAGGGCTCGAACGACCCACTTTAAAATGAGCAATCTAGCTAATGTGTTTTGAGGTCCCACTTCTGCAGCTGGTGAATTGGCACCAATTGAATTAGGCCTGTATATAATATTAGTGCACGTAAAGATGAAGGCAAATTCACCTCTATTGAACAAAAAAGAATATTCTGGAGCCCTATTTTTGACAGTAAAGTACAACAATATTAGCCTAGTTGACAATCACTGGATTAGGTTGCATATCAAAATATCTTGAATCGTGCGTTCCTGTTTGGACATGGTATTCAATAAATAAGTTATTACTTCTAACATCTCAGTAATCTATTACACTTTTTAATAAAGCATTGTGTATGACTTTATAAGATCACTACTCATTTTCCTATTCTGTGGTGCCGTCATATATACATCTTTTTTTCTATGCGACCAAATCATGGGCTGGTGCCACCAGTAGAACTGAGAAAGTTAGTGGCACCAGTGCCACTAGGGGTAACCGTTAGTCCAAAGCCCTGGAACTGCGACCATAGAATGTGCCCAACTTAAACACCCCTAAAACCATGTCGCCATCCTCCCTCCCACCCTACCTGTTCAGATGCTCCAGCACTGCTGCAGCAGCCGGGAGTCCCTGGACCTGTCTAAGCTGCTGGCCCTGCGAGCCCACCTCAGCTGTTTCCAGCAAGGTGACAGCCTGGGCTTCTGCCTGCGCTGGGCCGCCACCGCCCCCGGCAACACGCTGGACGCTGTGCCCGTCCGGCCCGTGCCCATCATCCCCACCGCCTTGGCCAGGAACCTGAGCAGCCCGGCCAGCCTCACCCAGCCGCTACAGAGCAGCGCCAGCCGCAAACAAGGGTAAGGATTAAGGACATAACATGGAATAACATTATAAAACAAGTCATGCCAATCATTTATGTTATTGGATAATGAATGCCTCTGGTCTACATTTTGTTCAGCTTTCTGACCATGGATCAAACCCGGAAACTGCTGCTACTACTGGAGTCTGACCCGAAGGCCTACACTCTTCCACTGGTCGGAGTGTGAGAATGCCCTCCATTGACATTATATTTTTCGGCCAACATATGTTATTATTTTGGATGTGCGGGTGGGGCAGGCGGGGGGGGGGCGACGACAACTCCATTCATTGGACATAATCTGATCCACAAAAGGATTTATCCTTCCTGATAGTAGTCAAGCTGTTGGGGGGTGTATGTGTGTGCTACCTCATTAGCAGTAGTGTACAGTTTGGTTGACGTGCTTGTGGTGTTGTCTGTGGCAGATGGTTGAGTGGGGTCACCCACATCTACAACCCCCAGGTGTGGGCGTGGTGTCTGAGGTACCTGTTCAGCTCCTCCCTCCATGACAAGTGAGTGGGATGCCCATCTGTTCACATATTGCAAATAGCACTCTGACTGTCATTTCTCACTTGGCCCAAGGTAGCCTGGCTCCATACTCTGTGCTGTAGCCAACTGTTGTATGGTTGTTATCCCATACATACACCAACGAACACAAGTTGGTTGAAGCACAACTGATGTGGGCCACCAGGCTAGGCACTTTGTAATAACGTTCATGAATAAGCCTTAATAAATTATTTCAAATGTTTATGAATTGTTATGGTTTCAATGCTTATTATTTTTTTAAATTTTTTTTACAAATCATGAAATATTTATTTTTAGTTCATCAGTGCTTATTCATGAAGGTTAGCTGTACAGTGCAGCCAAAGTATTCAGACCCCTTGACATTTTCCACATTTTGTTACATTACAGCCTTATTCTAAAATGGATTATATCATTTTCTTTACTCATCAATCTACACACAATACCCCATAATGACAAAGCGAAAACAGTTTTTTTGCAAATTTATTACAAATAAATAATGGATACCTTATCGAAGAAATTGTCCGTAGAGCTCTGAGACAGGATTATGTCGAGGCAACGACTCTTCCTAGAGCTGGCTGCCCGGCAAAATTGAGCAATCGGGAGAGAAGGGCCTTGGTCAGGGAGTTGAACAAGAACCCTATGGTCACTCTGAAAGAGCTCCAGAGTTTCTCTGTAGACGATGGGAGATTCTTCCAAAAGGGCATACATCTCTGCAGCACTTCATCAATCAGGCATTTATTGTAGTGTCCAGATGGAAGCCACTCCTCAGTAAAAGGCACATGACAGCCCGCTTGGAGTTTGCCAAAAGGCACCTAAATTACTCTGAGAGAAACCAGATTCTCTTGTCTGATGAAACCAAGATTGATCTCTTTGGCCTGAATGCCAAGCGTCACAGCTGGAGGAAACCTGACACCACCTCTATGGTGAAGCATGGTGGGGGCAGCATCATGCTGTGGGGGTGTTTTTCAGCGGCAGGGACTGGGAGACTAGTCAGGATTGAGGGGAAAGATTAACAAAGTACAGAAAGATCCTTGATGAAAACCTGCTCCAGAGCGCTCAGGACCTCCGACTGGGGTGAAGGTTCATCTTCCAACAGGACAACAACCCTAAGCACACAGCCAAGACCACGCAGGATTGGCTTTGGGACAAGTCTCTGAATGTCCTTGAATGGCCCAGCCAGAGCCCGGACTTGAACCTGATCGAACATCTCTGGAGAGACCTGAAAACCGCTATGCAGCAATGCTCCCCATCCAACTGGACAGCTTGAGAGGATCTGCAAAGAAGAATGGGAGAAACTCCCCAAATACAGGTGTGCCAAGCTTGTAGTGTCATATCCAAGAAGACTCAAGGCTGTAATCGTTGCCAAAGGTGCTTCAACAAAGTACTATGTGAAGGGTCTGAATACTTACGTAAATGTAATAATTCTGTGTTATACATTTGCAAAAATGTCTAAACTTGCCTTTGCTTTGTCATTATGGGGTTTTGTTTATATTGTCGTCGTCCCCCCCCCCCCCCCCCCCCCCCATCAATGTAATCCATTTCAGAATAAGGCTGTAACGTAACAAAATGTGGAAAAGTCAAGGGGTCTGAATACTTTCCGAATGCATTGTACATGTGTAGAATAGGGATTTGTCAGACAGCTCTATTCATGAGATTACTATCTGCAACGTTACACAACATTTTCACACCGTTGCACTTCAATGGAATACATCAATCAGTGTTATTATTGGTTAATTTGGGCTACCTTCTCACTTCAAAATGTTTTAATGAACACAGCCCTGATTTGTGTTCCAGGGTGATGTCTGAGGGCGGTGCGTTCCTTGTGGTGCTGTACTCGCTGACCCACAGGGAGCCAGAGTTCTACCAGGTCCAGCCTTGCAGTGGGCAGCAGGACATGACCTTTCAACTGCTCACCAGCACCGAGTCACTCACTCTCTACAAGGTAGGCACACTTATGCCTGACTCACTCTATCGTTCCAACCTGAAACATGCTTGGACATTTCCCTTTCACATTGAGCTTACCAACATGGTTCCAACAACTATTGTCGATGCATAAGGAGGTCGGTGCAGTTCAGCTTGTTTTGGCTCAGCTTAGTAGTATGAAAAGCCCTCTAGTGGCCTTTACCCACTATTACAACAGAATACATCATTTATGGGCCTCCTGAGTGGCGCAGCGATCTAAGGCACTGCATCACAATGCTAGAAGCGTTACTAAAGACCCGGTTCATTCCCGGGCTGTGCCACAATCGGCCGTGGCCGGGACTCCCATAAGACTGCGCACAATTGGCCCACCATCGTACGGGTTAGGGGAGGGTTTGGCCAGGGGGGCTTTATTTGGCTCATCGCGCCCTAGCGACTCCTTGTGGCGGGCCGGGTGCTTGCAGGCTGTCGCCTGTTGAACGATGTTTCCTCCGACACGTTGGTGCAGCTGGCTTCCGGGTTAAGCTGGCAGGTGTTAAGGATGTCGGTTACATAATTTATACATGGTGGATAATCCACATCAAAATGAGACTTGATTTTCTTTTGTTCCTTGTCTGTGCAGAATGTAGAGGTGTCCGAGGGCCGTACTCTGAAGTTTGAGCTCAGTGCCGAGACCCAGAACCGTGAGGCTGAGTTCTTCAGGGAACTGGTGTCCCGTGTCTCCTTAACAAGGTATACAAGCTCTTCTCTCAAGCATCTGCTGTAACAATATTACTTCGACTGGAGCAGTGGATTGGGACTCAATGCTGTGTCTGTCTGTGTGGTGGCTTTTTGTCTGTGTTTTGGGTCACAAGAATCAATAGGTCTTTTGTTATTAAATACTAACTGAACTCATGAGAACGATCCTCTAACAGGATTTTATGACTTCACAGGAATTGCTGTGGTAGATTAGACATCATTAGACAATGGGCTCACCAGTGTTTGACGGTATCTGTCCTCTTCTCTCCCTCAGCCCTGCGTCAGTGGCAGCCTCTCCGCAGGACAGGCTGTCAATCAGCGACCATGACTCTGGAGTGGAGGATGAGGACCTCTCCCCCAGGCCCTCCCCAAACCCACACCCTCTCACCCAGCAGGTCAGCTCTCTCTGTCTCTCGTTGTCTCTGTCTCTCGTTGTCTCTGTCTCTCGTTGTCTCTGTCTCTCGTTGTCTCTGTCTCTCGTTGTCTCTGTCTCTCGTTGTCTCTGTCTCTCGTTGTCTCTGTCTCTCGTTGTCTCTGTCTCTCGTTGTCTCTGTCTCTCGTTGTCTCTGTCTCCTTTTGGTCTCCTTCCTTTTTATTTCTTTCTTTCCCTCTTTGGAATGCTGTAACCATAGATGGCTCTATTTGTCATTTGACGCATATACCATATTTATACTTTTCAGACCAAGCAGGTCCACCCCTCTGTGCCGGAGCTCTCTCTAGTGATGGACGGCAGCTTCCTGGATGGAAAGACTATGGGTCGCCCTCATCCTCACCTCCCAGCTCTGCAGCAGAGAGGAAGCGCCCCTCCCTCCCACCAGCTCCACCCCTGGGCTGCCAGACCCCCAGGCCAGGGTCCCACCATCCTCGGGGGCCCCCTTCCCATCAGAAGGCCCCTGACCCC
This sequence comes from Salmo salar, assembly GCF_965601325.2. Lineage (NCBI taxonomy): Eukaryota > Metazoa > Chordata > Actinopteri > Salmoniformes > Salmonidae > Salmo > Salmo salar. The sequence continues at coordinate 15,843,630 of NC_138300.1, forward strand.
TGCCATGGCCCCCCAGGGCAAAGGCAGCAGAAGAGCTTCTCTCACCCCCGGGCAGCAGCCACCACTGTTCCGGCCCCCCTCCTCCAGCAGGAAATCAGCCCCTCCACAGTTCAGGAAGACGTCGTCTGCCTCTACTTCATCCTCCTCCTCTCCAAAGACTGTCTCCTCTCCTAATGGATCAGTCCATCAGGCCAGGCAGTTCCACCCAGCTCCAGGACGCCCCTCTCAGAGAGGGGCCTCCCCCGTCGGAAACTCTCCACAACCCATCCCCAGGCACAGCCCCGGTCCCCCCCCAACCCCCATGCCCACTCACCAACAGCCCCCAGTCCATCCCAAGCACTTCCACAGCACCCCCAACCTTAACTTGAACCAGCCTTGCGGGTGCTGCTCTTTCCATCCACACAACCATACCCCATTGTACCACCCCAATCACTGGCAGGAGGCTTCAGGGACCCCGGGTGGGCACTTCTGCTCAAACTCTGATAGTAACCCCCCCACCTCTCACCAAACAAACCTTCACTTCAGCCCAGCGTGCCTCACTGGGGGCCCCCCCACCACACACCACTTCCCCTCTCAGGGGCCCTGCTCTCCCAGGGGCCGCTTGGAGCTGCTAGCCCCCGCCTGTCAGAACCAGTGTTGCCAGGCCCAGGCAACCCCCTCTCTCTCTCCCCTGGACGGGCCTATGAACCTCCTAGCCTCTGACGCCTACAGAATCCTGGTGGACCAAGACCGGCAGCTCAAGTTACTGCAGGCCCAGGTGAGGTTCTCCACGGTGTCATTGTGTCATTTTATACAGTGTCTGATATCCACAATCTTAAAGCTTTAGAACAGGGGTTCTCAACCTTTCTTACCCTGTTGATTTCAGATCCAGAAGCTACTTGAGGCCCAAGGGAAAAGTGGGAGCTCATCTCCATCCACTGAGCAGGCAGTCATCCAGACACAGACCTCCCCTGGACAACAGACCAAGAGAAGTGTTAGCATCGCTGTAGGCACAGGTACTGTAGTCATTCATCACTGCTTATACATGGTGGGTAGTCATAGTTTGTCTATCCACTGCATTTTAATCCAATACTAGGCCTGTCACTCGTTTTTGTGTGACAGTGTGACGCTCTAGTCTCCAGAAACACTGTGAAAATCGTATTTCTCACTTATGGTTCATTTGAGATCTACTGAGAACATGGCCTTTTTTTCTCTCCAAGTCTCCTGAAGAGAAAGTGAATTCAGATTACCCAGTATCAATACACCTATGATTACTCTTTTGTTGTGTAACTGTCTTGGACTTTTTGTTGTTGTTTACTATACCATACAGGGTGTGTTCGGAAATTCACTCTGGTGTGCCAGAGTGCATTCTGGGCGTTCGTAAATTCAGAGCGTTGTCAGATTGTCTGTTCGTAAATTCAGTGTTTCGCGTTCGGAGCACCCACTGGACGCTCTTGCCAAGGAGTAGGGTTGATCCGAGCGTTCCTCACAACGGCAGTCAAGCACCCAAGCTAACTGGAAGTAGCTAGCCAACGTTAGCCAGACACAAATGAGAGAAACTCCCTCTGACCATTTGACTTGCCCTAGCAGAGCTGGTGATCTAGAGTGTTAGTGACTAACTGTGCTGCTGGCAACAATTAAATTACTCTTCTTTTTTTTTTTACCAACGTTTACTGACCCCGGTAATATTCAGCAGGTGTTGCGCGTTCGTAAATTCATTATTCTGCCCTCTGGCACACTCAGACGAGAGTGCTCTGAAATTGGACTAGATAGCCAGAGTGAATTTACGAACGCACCCTTAGTTGACTAACTTCATCTCTCCCTCTGAAGGTGCCAGTCTGTTCTGGGGCGTCCCAGTCGATGCTCACATTGACGAGGACCGCCCACAGCCAGAGTGGCACAGAGGGCCTGGTGCTCCTGATGGCAGCAGGGCCTCCTCTAGTTGGAGCTCTGGCAGTGCCAACCTTACCCACAGCAGGCACATAGGTGGCTCGGAAGAAGAGAGCGGAGTCAGGGAGGGACGGGTGCCAGGCTCACCAGCCAACCAGTCAATGCACCAAAGGTAAGCAAACGATTGGCTGCATTTCAAACTGAGGGCTTGCTTTTTTGACATCGGCCCAGCCCTCAATTTGAATTGACTGGAAGAATGCAAGAAAGTAAAGGTCGTAGTTCACCACCTTGAACTCTGAAAGGGGAGTTGACACCATTTTACTCCCTCCATTTCACAAGAATGAGGCTTTAATGGTTGAAAGGAATAGAGAAAGTTTCAATCTGAAACCCACCCACGAGAACATGGCTGATGTGAGGGCTCACCGTATCGTGGATATTTTCACAACTGGCGTCAGACGTGTGATCCCACCAACTGTGACGGCTCACCATCTGAACACTGGTGCCACCTCGTGGCCATTTCAGTTCATTTATTTTTACCGTCCTATGAACCGCATTGTGTTTTTGTTCATTTCCTGCAGGACTCAGTCAGCATTTGGAGACTGTTCTTTCCAGAGTCCAGTGTTGGGGGAGAGTGCCAGCATGTACTACCAGTCCCAGTCTCCACAGAGGGACGGCACCAAGAGTGAGGAGCCCAGGGCGGTGGAGGACGACCAGCGGTTTTATCAGGATCTACTGGTAAGAGTCGTCTTTTATAGGCACTTTCTCCATGTATGTCAACAGAAAACACTTATGAGCACGGCCCCAAGTGATTAGGCTATGTGTTTTGTATTTGCTCCGTCTTTCATTCTGTTATGCTTTATTTTGGGGAATGTTTCAACAGAATCTAGTATTGCAGTGAAACGCTTAATCCAACATGTTATGTGGCCAGCCTCTGTCCTGTGAGGTCCCTTTTTGACTATCTGTCGCTTGGAACTAAAAGTATGAAAAATTATTTTACCAATAAAGATCTGACGTTCTTCATCCTTCCACAGGGCCAAGTGAACAGCCGCCTCCAGGGATCAGTGAACGAGGAGGTCGAAGGGGAAGAAGACCAAAGGACCTCGTACCCACGGCGGGAGAGCCACAGCTTGTCCCCCAGACAAGTGTCCCACTGTCAGTCCCAGCAGTCGTCCCCTAGCCCTGTTCACGTCAGCTCCCGTCAGCCGGAGCCCAAAGGAGAGGAGCAGCCAAAAGGAAGGGACCAGGTGCTCCACGCCACGCTGCGCCAGCTGCAGCAGCTAGGGGTCAACGTGGACCTGGACTCTGCTGACCCTGAGGGCAAGACCAGGCGCACTTCTGTAGAGAGTGCCAGGTATGTTTGCCTTGATGTTTCAGGTTTACTTGACAATCTTTGCACGTAGGTCATAGATGTAGTAGTCTTATGGTATAACAATAGTGCCACCTAGCAGTAGGACTGGGAAGGAAGTTTGAGTCACGGAAAATGGACCTGTTATTTTCAGCGGTGTAAAGTACTTAGGTAAAATTACAGTAATTTCCGGACTATTAAGCGCACCTGAATATAAGCCGCACCCACTGAATTAAAAAAAAAAATATTATTTTGAACATAAATAAGCCGCACATGTCTATAAGCCGCAGGTGCCTACCGGTACATTGAAACAAATGAACTTTACACAGGCTTTAACGAAACACGGCTTGTAACAAAAATAAATCGGCATTAACGAAGCACGGCTTGTAACAAAAATAAATAGGCTTTAACGAAACACGGCTTGTAACAAAAATAAATAGGCTTTAACGAAACACGGCTTGTAACAAAAATAAATAGGCTTTAACGAAACATGGCTTGTAACAAAAATAAATAGGCTTTAACGAAACACGGCTTGTAACAAAAAATACAAAATTAGCAGTAAACAGTAGCCTACCAAGAAAGTAATTGGTCACCATCTTCCTCCTCCTGTGCACTGAAAACATCTCCTTCGGTGTCAGAGTTGAATAGCCTCAGAATTGCTTCATCCGATATTGGATCGTTTTCATTGTCGCTCTTGTCACTTTCATCCGGAGGCAAATCCCCCGCTGAGCCCTCTTCAACACGCAGCAGTCCAGCCTTTCGAAACCCGTTGATGATAGTGGATTTTGACAATGCTCCACGCTGTCAGGACCCACTGGCAGACTTGACCATAAGTTGCTCTTCGCATGCGGCCCGTTTTAGTGAAGGATTTCTCCCCACTTGTCATCCAAGCCTCCCGCTGAACACGGCGCGCCACCTTAAATGCACGATTTACACTGATGTCGAGTGGCTGCAAATACTTTGTTGTGCCCCCAGGAATCAGGGTGACAAAATGACTACCGTAATCAGAATGATGGGAAGTTTGAGAGCGCTCGATTTAATCTAAACAGTAAACAAAATAGTTGTTTGACCTTAACCCGTTCGGCAATTTCATTGGTCTAATGAAAGCTTCATGCCGGCAAAAAACTGAGCACGTCACAATGTGTTTTTTTGTAGAAATTTTTTTTGAAAGCGGGAAAAATCCATATATTAGCCGCGTCATTGTTTAAGCCGCGACGTTCAAAGCGTGGGAAAAAAGTTGCGGCTTATAGTCCGGAAATTACGGTACTTTAAAGTACTACTTAAGTAGTGTTTGGGGTATATGTACTTTACTATTTATATTTTTTGACAACTTTTACTTCACTAATTATTTATTTTATTTAACTAGGCCAGATAAGAACAAATTCTTATTTACAATGACGACCTACCAAAAGGCCTCCTGCGGGGATGGGGGCTGGAATTAAAAATAAATAAAATAATTAAAAAATATAGGACACAACCCGACAAGAGACTCCACAACACTACATAAAGAGACATAAGAAGACAACATGGCAAGGCAGCAGCACATGACAACACCGCATGATAGCAGCACATGGCAGCAGCGTAACATGGTACAAACATTATTGGGCACAGACAACAGCACAAAGGGCAAGACGGTAGAGACAACAATACATCACGCAAAGCAGCCGCAACTGTAAGTAAGAGTGTCCGTGATTGAGTCTTTGAATGAAGATTGAGATAAAACTGTCCCGTTTGCATTCCTAAAGAAAATAATTTATTTTTCCGTCATACATTTTCCATGACACCCAAAAGTACTCGTTACATTTTGAATGCTTAGCAGAACAGGAAAAGGGTCCAATTCACACTTATCAAGAGAATATCCCTGGTCATCCCTGCCTCTAATCTGGCGGCTCACTAAACACATGCTTCGTTTGTAAATTATGTCTGAGTGTTGGAGTGTGCTCCTGGCTTTCTGTGAATAAAATGTAAAAAAAACAAGAATGGCACAATCTGGTTTGCCTAATATAAGGAATTTAAAATTATTTTTTATTTTTGATAAGAATATTTTAGAAATTACATTTACTTGTGATACTTAAGTATATTTACAACTAAATACTTCAACTTTTACTCATAGTATTTTACTGGGTGACTTTCACTTGTAATTTTCTATTAAGGTATCTTTCTCTCAAGTATGAAAATTGGGTACTTTTCCATCAGTTATTATGGTTACAGCCATTCTAACATGACAATAGGGGCTATTACAGTAGCTCATTCTCGTACTTTCTGGCTCATTCTCATGCAAGTTCGACATCATTATCTTATGCAGAAGTTGTTCCTGTAACTTTGATTTTAAATGCAGCTCCCGTTTCCTTCTCCCCAGTACCCTGGCCGGCATCAACCCAGAGGCGGTCATCAGCAGACTGACCCTCCCAGAGTCGACGGGGACCAGCATGTGGGGCGGCAGCGTGGATCTCAGCCTGGAGGCCAACGCCATCGCCCTCCGATACCTGAGCGACCAGCAGCTCTCCAGGCTCTCTGTAGGGGGAGGGCAACAGCCCCCCAAGGCCCTTCCCAGGCTCAGCCCCTGCACACTGCTCTCAGAGAAGCCCCCAACAGAGAAGAGCGCCATGGGACTGAGCAGTATTCTGTCTCCGAACAACATGTCCTTTGCCACCCGCAAGTACATGAAGAGGTACGGGCTGATAGAGGAGGGGAGTGGGAGTGAGGAGGAGCTATTGGAGATGGGATACACTGTACAGTTCCATGTTCAACAGGAACAAGAAGGGCAAAGAGTGAGGGTTCTGAAAAACATCACCAACGAGTTGCCCCAATCTGACCCTGTCAACCCCCAGGCGCTGCATGCAGACTCTCAAAGCCAGCTACTCAGAGACTTGCGTCCTAAAATGCAGCTTTTGGCCCGCAGTGCCAAACACAGTTTGGAGAAGGAGAATGGCGCCAAACGACGGCCATCTGTAGGAGAAATGCAGAGGGAGTGTCCTCAACCAGAAGGGTCGATGGGAAATTTCTTGGACCTAAGTAGACTTCGACAGCTGCCGAAACTCTTCTAAAGGACCACGGCAACTAATGCAAAGGGAACTCAAAATGACAAATGAAATGTATTGTCGAAATCCATTGGGATTTGTCAGTTTGCTGGTTTCCTTAGTAAGAGGTTTTTAAATACTTCCATACATTTTTGTTTACACATTTCGTTTTTTTAATGCCTCTTTATTTTAATCTTCCTGGTGCTCATTGTAATGTATACATTTGTTTGTGACCACTGACGTACAGAGACTGTTAGCAAATCACGACAGTGCTCTTTGTCTTATGAGCAAAATTCTTGTCTTCTACTACCACTTGGGTGTAGTGTCATGATTTAGCTCTTCAATGGTGGCAGCCAGGTCATTTTATCTATTTTAATTTCAAGTGCTTTTGATTTTCAACATGCCATGGATGCCAATTGTCTGAACCATTGTAAAAGCTATTTAATTTACGTTTTGGCTGTTTATTGATAACCACTATACCCAATCTCCTGGTAATTGATGTGTACCTATTTATAGTCAATGTTGGGATTTTTTTAAAGTCTGATTACATGGTGAGAAAGGCTACATTCATGCCAAAAATGTTTACTTTTCTGTTTTTTTATGTTGTAAATATCTGTTTCCTTCATGCTATATTGTTTTTCTTGTGTGTTTGTACATGAAATGCCTGAAGCATTATTTCAAGTGTCTCAACTTGAACTTTCTATTTAAAATTGCCTCAATAAATATGTACCTGATTCATATAAGTTTGTACTTTTTCTACAGATGGTTTTCTTTCTTTTGTGATTTTACATTTTAGTGTTCTATTTAGTAAGCCCTCTACAGTCCCACCCCAACCCAGCCTTCTATCCCTGAAGTAATTTCACACCCATCTGACAGACTTCCCACTGTTAACCTGGCATCACCGCTCTTCAAAAAAGATCTAGGCATATCTACAATAAACAGACAAAAACTAGTGACTTCAATTGTGAAATGTTGCTAATCTGTGCTAGAGCTGGGTTCCTGGTTAAAGATAATGTTGTGGGGGATATGGACTATCCTGGGCTCAATGGAGAATGTGGTTAATCACATGCTAACAGCATGTTGGCACAGAGTAAGGGTATAGCTCAGCTATAGTCATCCTATACCTGCACCTGTCACAGATTTCTCTTTCTCCATCACGTCTCTTTACCAGATCTACGTTTTTCTCTTCCATTTAGTAATGCATGTTGGAGGGATTAAAGAAGAAAAGGAATGCAAGAATAGTCTTTTAATGTATTCACACACTTATGAATCGTGAGGTGAAGATAATTGTTCACCCTACAGGGAAGTCTTTCATGTGTGGTTTCACCAGTTGTCATCGTTCTGCAGCCAGGTGCCCTTGTCTAGCACAATGCCATGCGCCCCGGTAATTTCCCACTTGGCCTTGTAGCGCTGGTCCCCTGCGCCCTCACCGAGGTCCCACACCTCCATAAACAGCATCTCCTCAGGCACCTCCATGAAATCAGAGGTCAGGCCCAGTTTCTGGAGGTCAAAGATCATCGGTGTGGTGGTGGAGTCCAGATACTGGCTCAGGGCGGGGCTGAGGTGATTGGCTGGTGAAGTTGGATGAGGCTGGCGTTGCACACTGCTGCCCAACTGGCCTGTCAAGTTCTTCATAACCTCCAGACAACGAGGTTCTTCCGCTCTATAGGATACACACAGCATGACATAACACCTTGTTCCTGGTCTGGTTCTAAACTATGTGCTGTAGCTAACTCTTCTGTCATTGTACAGTATGGAACCTACCTTGTTTCTAGTCATCAAGGGAAATCAGAGCTATTGAATTCTGTTGGGTCATTAAATTAAAAGATCATACAAGTACCATAATGATATTTACCTAATGTCTGAAGTCTTCCAGGCATCTCCCATGGACTGACCAGGCTGGAGCAGGGCGAGATCTCCAAAGATCTCGGTCATGGTTGTTTTTTGCTCCAGGGGTGGTGGGGGCAGGAGGTTTGGAGGGAAGTATGGCCAATGATCAGCTGTGCAATCTAACAATGGACCAGACTGGAGAATAAGTGGGTTCTCCTTTTGCGGAGAATGGTTGGTTGGGTAAAAAGGCTGGGCCTTACATTCCTCAACAGAAAGGTGACCAGGTGACTCTTTGTTCAAGGTATTATTTGAGATCTTGCTGCTTGTTGATGTTGGAGTGTCATTTTTCAATGTCTCAGGTGCTTCATTCTTTGTTGTGCTTGATCGTTTGCATGATCCATTGACTGAAGTGTTTTTCCCAAGGTCAGTCAATTCAATAAATTCAGTCTCTTTGTTCTTTCGTTGTTTTCTTCCATTTCTTGTCCTGGTTTTGGTCTCATTGGTGCTACAGCAGCACACAAAGCAAAAAAAACACCAACCTCGAAACCATTTCTTAATTGCCTTCTTCATTTTCAAAAAGGATAATGAGAATTTTACATTAAAAATTTAGAATTGGAACTAACAAACAGGTTTGCATGGTAACGGTAAACATTCCAAATCATTTAACCTTTGTGACATCGATATGATAAGATTTAGAATTATATATTGACATTAAGTTCTAATAAAATAATTCTCCTCTTGCAGTTTTGTTTGAATATTGTACCAATGAATTCAGACCCCAAAGGTGATACCCCACATCTGATGTCGAGGCATAATTGACATCATGACATAATCAACATCACTAGGGCACCCCTCGCTTACTGGTGTTAAATAATTGTAAATAAATCTTTTGATTCAATGCAATTCCCCCTCCTGCAAATCAAAAAGGTTATCTGTTCAGCTTTTTGGTCTCTGGATATGCCTCTAATATTCTCAACTCCAGAACACTTAAAAGAAATACATAATTTGTCAACAAATCAATACATTGGATTTGAAAAAAAATCATCAACCGGTACTGTTTTCATCTCATTTCAACCAGCTTTGTAAACTTTGAAGTTATGGCTAAAACTTAAACTTAATTACATTGATTTAGCCTGACTAACATGCAGTGGTGTAAAGTACTTAAGAAAAATTACTTTAAAGTACTACTTAAATATCTTTCTTGGGTATCTGTACTGTACTTTACTTTACTATTTATATTTTTAACAACTTTTACTTCGCAACATTCCTAATGAAAATAATGTACTTTTTACTCCATACATTTTACCTGACACCCAAAAGTACTCATTACATTTTGAATGCTTAGCAGGACAGTAAAAGGGTCCAATTCACACACACACTTATCGAGACAACACATGGTCATCCCTTCTGCCTCTGATCTGGCGGACTCACTGAACACAAATACATCTTCTGTAAATGATGTCTGAGTGTTGGAGTGCGCCCCTTGCTATCGACACATTTTAAAAACAAGAAAATGGTGCCGCCTGCTTTGCTTAATAGAAGGAATTTTAAATGATTTATGCTTTTACTTTTGATACTTAAGTATATTTTAGCAATTACATTTACTTTTGATACTTAAGTATATTTACAACTAAATACTTCAACTTTTACTCAAGTAGTATTTTACTGGGTGACTTTTACTTGAGTAGCTTTCTATTAAGGTATCTATACTTTTACTCAAGTATGACAATTGGGTACTTTTTCCATCACTGCTAACAGGTTGTTACAATCTAATTTCAACATAATCATCAGAACTATGTTTATGTTGACATTTTGTTGAAAATTCCAATTGTGGGAAACATCCACCCTGCATGATGTTGCCATTCACCGTGCTTCACCGTAGGGATGGTCCCAGGTTTCCTTCATACGTGACACTTGATATTCAGGCCAGAGTTCAGTCTTGGTTTCATCAGACCAGAGAATCTCTACGGCTTGATTTTTGCTCTGACATGCACTGTCAACTGTGGGACCTTATATAGAAGTGTGTGCCTTTCCAAATCATGTCCAATCAATTGAATTTACCACAGGTGGACTCCAATCAATTTGTAGAAACATCTCAAGAATTATCAATGGAAACAGGATGCACCTGAGCTCAATTTTGAGTCTCATAGCAATGGTTCCGAATACTTATGTAAATAAGGTATTCTTGTTTTTTATTTGTAATACATTTGCAGACGTTTCTATAATCCTGTTTTCGCTTTGTCATTATGGGGTATTGTGTGGCTATAACGTAACAAAATGTGGAAAAAGTCAAGGGGTCTGAATACTTTTCGGAGCCACTCTACATACATATATATATACACTGCTCAAAAAAATAAAGGGAACACTAAAATAACACATCCTAGATCTGAATGAATGAAATAATCTTATTAAATACTTTTTTCTTTACATAGTTGAATGTGCTGACAACAAAATCACACAAAAATAATCAATGGATATCTAATTTATCAACCCATGGAGGTCTGGATTTGGAGTCACACTCAAAATTAAAGTGGAAAACCACACTACAGGCTGATCCAACTTTGATGTAATGTCCTTAAAACAAGTCAAAATGAGGCTCAGTAGTGTGTGTGGCCTCCACGTGCCTGTATGACCTCCCTACAACGCCTGGGCATGCTCCTGACGAGGTGGCGGATGGTCTCCTGAGGGATCTCCTCCCAGACCTGGACTAAAGCATCCGCCAACTCCTGGACAGTCTGTGGTGCAACGTGGTGTTGGTGGATGGAGCGAGACATGATGTCCCAGATGTACTCAATTGGATTCAGGTCTGGGGAACGAGCGGGCCAGTCCATAGCATCAATGCCTTCCTCTTGCAGGAACTGCTGACACACTCCAGCCACATGAGGTCTAGCATTGTCTTGCATTAGGAGGAACCCAGGGCCAACCGCACCAGCATATGGTCTCACAAGGGGTCTGAGGATCTCATCTCGGTACCTAATGGCAGTCAGGCTACCTCTGGCGAGCACATGGAGGGCTGTGCGGCCCCCCAAAGAAATGCCACCCCACACTATGACTGACCCACTGCCAAACCGGTCATGCTGGAGGATGTTGCAGCCAGCAGAACGTTCTCCACGGCGTCTCCAGACTCTGTCACGTCTGTCACATGTGCTCAGTGTGAACCTGCTTTCATCTGTGAAGAGCACAGGGCGCCAGTGGCGAATTTGCCAATCTTGGTGTTCTCTGGCAAATGCCAAACGTCCTGCACGGTGTTGGGCTGTAAGCACAACCCCCACCTGTGGACGTCGGGCCCTCATACCACCCTCATGGAGTCTGTTTCTGACCATTTGAGCAGACACATGCACATTTGTGGCCTGCTGAAGGCCATTTTGCAGGGCTCTGGCAGTGCTCCTCCTGCTCCTCCTTGCACAAAGGCGGAGGTAGCGGTCCTGCTGCTGGGTTGTTGCCCTCCTACGGCCTCCTCCACGTCTCCTGATGTACTGGCCTGTCTCCTGGTAGCGCCTCCATGCTCTGGACACTACGCTGACAGACACAGCAAAGCTTCTTGCCACAGCTCGCATTGATGTGCCATCCTGGATGAGCTGCACTACCTGAGCCACTTGTGTGGGTTGTAGACTCCGTCTCATGCTACCACTAGAGTGAAAGCACCGCCAGCATTCAAAAGTGACCAAAACATCAGCCAGGAAGCATAGGACCTGAGAAGTGGTCTGTGGTCACCACCTGCAGAACCACTCCTTTATTGGGGGTGTCTTGCTAATTGCCTATAATTTCCACCTGTTGTCTATTCCATTTGCACAACAGCATGTGAAATGTATTGTCAATCAGTGTTGCTTCCTAAGTGGACAGTTTGATTTCACAGAAGTGTGATTGACTTGGAGTTACATTGTGTTGTTTAAGTGTTCCCTTTATTTTTTTTAGCAGCAATATATATTGGGTGGTTGATGTTATGTTGAATTTCATATTTAATAAGACATTTTATTTGACCATGTTTCAATGTTGATAGTAAGATGGTACGTTTGAATCAATGTCATTGTTTCAATGTCGTGCCATCAACCTAAATAAAGATGTATATTGAAATAAAATTAGAAGCCAACATTGACTCCTACTGGTTTATGAGGGGTAATGCACTTCAGTCATAACAAGTCTACCATCCAGATGCCTACCACTGGAAACAAGCAGTGCTTCATTCAGCCGAGCTATCATGTCAACACATTTTGACATTAATCAGCTTCCATATTCATTTGGGTAGATTACCAAAACATTGACTAGTTGAAAGTAACTCCTCTAACTGTTCTTGGTACAAGCTGTATGTGAAAGTAAATTCAAAGTAAGGTTGGGTTTATGTAGGCTACATGGACATCTGATTTGCCCAAAGGACACCATCATTTCAACATGAAGCATGGTTGATTGGATCTTTGGAAGTTTAGAAGTAGTTACCACTAGCCCTATAATTAGGATGCCAAATTCATTTTGTTAATAATAAACTTTAACGTTTGGATATATGTTATTCATAATATTGAGTATATATCCTATCCAAGCAGTTTGTTTACAAATAAATTATTGATATGTTGGATTCACAGCTCCATCTCAAATAAAAATCTAAGTTAAAGAATAGGACTAAATCAAAACAAACTTTAAATGCACTTTAAATAAAGTTTGATTTGATTTAGTCCTATTCTCCAACTTAGATTTTTGGTTGAGATGCAGATGTGAATCCAACATATTAATAACTTGTAGATTACATTTGAAATCAACTAACCATCCTTCATATACAAGACAATATCCAAAGATAAAAGTGTATTATTAGTATCATGAATTTAGCATCCTTTTTATAGAGCTAATGGTAACTACTTCTTAACTTCCAACGATCCAGTCAACCATGGATGAACGACAGTATGTATATCTAGCTACACGTTTAAATGATGGTGTCCTTTTTTTTCGGGCAAATCAGATGTTAAAATAGCCTTCATCAAACCAACCTCACTATGAATTTACTTTCACATACAGCTTGTGTAAGACTTACTTTCAACTATTCAACGTTATTTAGGTAGTCTACGCAAATGAGTATTGAAGCTGATCAACGTCGAACTGCGTTGTCATGATAGCTCGGCTGAAAAGAACGCGGCTTCTTTTCAAAGGTAAGCAGGCTACATCAAGGTAGGCATTTGAGTGGTCGACGTGTTCTCACGGTAATGCACAACCCCTCATATACCAGTAGGTGTCACTATTCATGCAGAACTCATTTTTCTGTGGCTTCACATTTTATTTCAATATGCCTCTTTATTTAGGTTGATAGCATGACTTTCAAACAATGGCGTTGATTCAAACATAGCATTTTACTATCAACATTGATAGGTCATAACACAGAGTTACACATGGAGTAAAACAAACATACAGTCAATAATACAGTAGAAAAATAAGTCTATATACAATGTGAGAAAATAAGGTGAGATAAGGGAGGTAAAAGCAATAAATAGGCCATGGTGGCGAAGTAAATACAACATAGCAATTAAAACACTGGAATGGTAGATTTGACAGTAGATGAGTGTGCAAAGTAGAAATACTGGGGTACAAAGGAGCAAAATAAATAAATAAATAAATACAGTAGGGGAAGCGGTAGTTGTTTGGGCTAAATTATAGATGGGCTATGTACAGGTGCAGTGATCTGTGAGCTGCTCTGACAGCTGGTGTTTAAAGCTATTGAGGGATTGTTGCAGATGGTTCTACAAAAAACAGATAAAACTTTGATAAAATAAATCCATGATTCATGCCACAATGAAATTAAATAGTTACAATTAAAATCCAAAATGGCTAATTGAAAATTGGAAACGGTAAATGGAAATTTGAAATGAAAATGATAAATGGTAAACAGAAAATGGCAAATGGTTGATAGAAAATGGTCAAGGCAATGTGTAAAGTGATTTGGAATTTTCCAACTGCCCAATTTAGCCTTTTCTATTTTCGCTTTTCATTTTCAAAGTTTATGCAAATGGTTTCCTGGAGGCGTGAACCTGAAGAAAAAAAAGCACCACCATGCAGTGTTACATCATAGTCATATCACACTCTCTATGCCTTGATTTTAGACTATTTTTACAGATGGGGTTCGTACCTGGTGTCCTGAACACCAGAAAAACATTTTAGCCTGCTAAGCAGCCTAGGCAATTATATTTTTCTCTTTCCAGGCAAAGTTACTTAACACTAGATAAAGTTACTCATCACATGCACGTGGTCGCCGAAGCACTAGTTACACAAGTCTAAAATGTACAGAGAGTTTGACATGGCTAGAATGTCCTACTACTGGGGTGTGGTGTTTCTCTCATGTTTCACACATCCAAGAAGCAATTTGAATACACGTAGAAAATGGAAATGGAAATTGAAAAAAGAAAATTCTTGATTGGGTGGTTGGGAAATAAAAAACATAACTTTCAATTTGATTATGCACATTGCATTTACAGATTTTCTGTTTACCATTTGGCTTTTTTGGTTTACCATTTATCATTTTTACTTAGAATTTCTGTTTACCATTGGTAATTTTCAATTATCCATTTTCTAATAGAATTTTAACTGATGTGAAAAGAAAAATGCACATTTTTTACATTTAAGCATTTTCGATCTGTCACTGATCGCCCCCCATATTTTACCAGCCAAATCTATCTATCTATCTATCTATCTATCTATCTATCTATCTATCTATCTATCTATCTATCTATCTATCTATCTATCTATCTATCTATCTATCTATCTATCTATCTATCTATCTATCTATCTATCTATCTATCTATCTATCTATCTATCTATCTATCTATCTATCTATCTATCTATCTATCTATCTATCTATCTATCTATCTATCTATCTATCTATCTATCTATCTATCTATCTATCTATCTATCTATCTATCTATCTATCTGTCTATCTGTCTATCTGTCTGTTTGTTTCAACTGGCCACATACCTACTGCCGCCATGTAAGTGAAAACATTATTTTCTATAAAGATTGTACACAAAATCCCCTTATTGGGGCTTGATATATCTGTTTTTTTATGTTATTTCCCTCAGTGTATGCTTACGCAGTGTGCTGCATATTATGTTTAGATTTTGTGTATTCAGTTTTAAGAAAATACCCCCCAAAAAGTAAGAGATAAAAGTACCGGCTGTATCGGTGTCAAGGTAATTGAGGTAATATGTAGCATGTACATGTAGGTAGTGTTACAGTTTCTCAATCGCTTTGGCTCATTTTTTGAAACAGTCTTAACTAAACTGTAAGTGCAATTGTCACAACTGTTTTATGGAACATCACAACTCTAGTGCATGTCTGCAAAATGTAGTAACTCACCCAAAACATTTCATTCATGCTTCAAAACCTAGTTATTGTGTCTGTAAATTGGCCAATGCCAACAAAATGAAATGTTTTTTTTGTCATCGTGTGCCCCGTACTGGTCAAAATGTTTAGATGTTTTTTCACCATGGCAGTCAACCCTGGAAATGTATATACAAATTTCAGTTTTATTCTAGTTTTTTTGTTGACACTGACTGCTTACTGTACTATACCAGAATGTCAGTTGTGTCTTGCTGAATGATGTTGTGTATCACACTGAGCTTTGTAGATACCGATTTCAACAGTAGGGTAAAGTTTACTGGGAAAAGTCAACACTGTACAATACTGTCTCTAACAGAGACATCTGATCTTGTGCCCGATAGTCATATACTTTCCACCTCCGTGCTGAAAAAAACGATTCTGTCCGATACAGGAATTGGGAGGATGGTGGAAGGAAGTCCATTGTTATCCTTTCAAGCGCAGCAAACCATTCCCTAACAATGTTGGTTCGGTGGAAGCTGACATTATCCCACACAATTACATCATTTGGCAAATCTGGTCTAACTAAACCTCTTTGGTGTTCTGGTATTAGGTCTCTGTAAAGTGCATTTAGGAAGGACAGGAGAAGTTGGGTGTTATAGAGCCCAATGTGTGGAATATGTGTGCTCACAGCATTCTCAGAAATGGCAGCACACGTTGTAATATTGCCCCCACGTTGGCCTGGTGTGTCAATTGTGGCTTAGTGTCCAATGAGATTGCGGCCACGTCTCCTGCAATTTGGCCAGATTGAACCCAGTCTCTTCCACACAAAAAAAAGAATGTGGACCATTTCATGTCCTTCCAGCTCCATTATTCTCTGTATAGTAACACAGAAACAAAATATAAAGGTCGTTTTACAGCCTATTCTAGAATCAGACAGTTTAGTGAAGTAGAAATGTTTTCTGTTCTTATGGGTATCTACAACTTCAAGAAGTATATACAGGCATCATTGAAGTACAGTAAGCACTCCAATGGTTTACCTGGACATACTGGTAAAGCAGCTCCTTCACTCTGTCACTATTCCTTTCATATGGCACCTTGTGGAGTTGTTTCATAGTCATTTGATTTTTTTTAAAACAAAAAAACTCTGTCTATAGTGGAAATGCTGACAGAATTGATATTTATGAAGATATTGTTGTCATTTATGATCGTACTTTGGATCTCTCTTAGCCTGATGGAATTGTTGGCTATGACCATGTTGCAAATTTCGTGTTCTTGCTGATGGCTGAATACTGCTGCTCTGCCACCAGCATGAGGTCATTGTGCAGTCCTATATATGACATGTAGAATTCACAAATAGATCATGTTACAGTTGGTATATTGTATTCAAATTGAGCTGTATTACTGTATATTCCGCATACATATCTTACGGTACATTGTGATTTTCAGACTTGCATTTACCTTTACAATAGTTGATGTATTGTTGTGAATGAAATGCTGTAACAAAATTAAAGGACGAGTACATATTTACCTGTTTTCCCTACAGAATGTTTGCACAATTGATGACACTGTGGACCTGTTTTACATTAGGCTGTACTCCCCCCGACCAGCCTCTTCCATTGTAAGACCATGGTTTATGACACTGTGGACCTGTTTACATTAGGCTGTACTCCCCCCGACCAGCCTCTTCCATTGTAAGACCATGGTTTATGACACTGTGGACCTGTTTACATTAGGCTGTACTCCCCCCGACCAGCCTCTTCCATTGTAAGACCATGGTTTATGACACTGTGGACCTGTTTACATTAGGCTGTACTCTCCGACCAGCCTCTTCCATTGTAAGACCGTGTTTTATGACATGGTCTACAATTGTGGCTCTGATTTCATCAGGGACTCTTATTCTTTGCCTTCTACCTCTTCCTCTATTATGTCTTCCCCCTAACACCACCTAGTATCTATCCATCATTATAAACAGCCTGACAAGCTCTTATTTTGAGTTAACAGTTGTAAAGTTATACTCTCTTATCTGCTCTTGTTATTTCAGTAGCTCCACAAACCAGTTATTCACAAATAAGTGACCTCCCGCAGCAGGTGGATGCGGAGCCCCGAGAAGTCTCAAGTCTTGGTAGCTGTATTTAATTCAAGCTGCCAAAACTTAGCAGACAATTTCCCTAATCACTATTCACATTTATTTTTCGGATCATTTTGTAAATCTAGTTTTTCATTCAACATAGAACTGGTCCTACTGTCAAACTGTATTGCCAATCACACCTCTTTCAGTAAAATTGAAAGGAACGTGTTGTTGAGGATATCAGAATCACCTTTATTCACCAAGTACATTTACACATACTCAGAATTTGACTTGTTGATATGGTGCTGCTAGTGACTGACAACATTTAGAGACAGAATACAGACAGCGGAGTTTAAACAAAGTTTACGAACATTATATACAAATACGTAGAGTGAGCATAGAACTATAAGAGGATGTGGATATAGAAATATACAGTGGGTATACACTCTTAGAAATAAAGGTGCTATCTAGATCCTAAAAGAACCCTATTTAGTTCCATGTTTAACCCTTACCACAGAGGGATCTACATGGAACCCAAAAGGGTTCAACCTGGAACCATAAAAATAGTCCTAACTGGAACTAAAAAGGGTTGTCCTTTTTGGTTCCAGGTGAAGAACACTTCTGGAACTCTTTTTTTCTAATAGTGTACGGTGGATGTGCAATTTTACAGTATCAGTATGAATATATCTAAAAGCAGAGAGATGAACAGAGTGCAAATGCAGCATAGTGCAAATATTTTGTCAGCCCTTCAGAGATGGCTTGACGTGGTGTGCAGCATACAGTGCATAGTCCGTTTGGTGAGGGCCACAGCACGGGGAAAGTGGCCGTTTGGTGAGGGCCACAGCACGGGGAAAGTGGCCGTTTGGTGAGGGCCACAGCACGGGGAAAGAAACTATTCAGATAGCTGGAGGTTTTGGTCATGATTGTGCTTGTGTATATTAGGTAGACATTATAAAATATATTTTAGGGACCGGTCGACATTTACGCAATTGTTACCCATAGGAATAGGGGGGAGAGTCATGCTTTTTCAATTTCATTCAGGCAGAGGGTTTAGTATTTTTTTAAATGTCAGTATTTGTCAGCATTTTGGAATTTACGTATTGAATTCTACTATGTGTAACTTTGGTGTACAACCCAACTCTCTCTCTCTCTCTCTCTCTCTCTCTCTCTCTCTCTCGCTCTCTCGCTCGCATTCTCCTCGCTGAGCCCAGCAGGGTGGGCATTTAGCTTTTACCTTTCTATTGGCTGTTCGATGAGTCCCTCTTTGTGCTTGGCGTATCCAGAACGTGGTCTGGCAAATCAAAGAACGCATGTAGGGAGCTAGTGCAGAAAGAACTCGTAAATCTCTGACTTCAGCACATTCAAGACAATTGGAAACTCAGAAAAAAACTTGCTCTGACTTTTTTTTTTACAGTCATCAAACTCGGAATTCAAAGTCGGAAACTCTTTCTAGAGCTCCGACTTTCCGACCAGAAGATCGCTGAATGCATGATTTGACCTTGTTTTTTTTGGTTTTGAATGAACCAACAAGCTCTGTGGTTGATCACAACAACAAGCATGGCGTCACACAATTAAGTGAGGATCACAGCTCGTGTAAAAAGTTATCTTCACAATAATTTAAGGGTTTGCAGTCTCTGTCTGCTGAAGAGAGTCTAGAAAAGTTCCATGTAATTTTGGAGTCGGAAGGAGATGGTTCCTCAATGCGGAAAAAAATGAATGGATTAAATCAGGTGTTGGAGGAGTTGCTATGGAAGGGGGAGGACAACAGTCCATGTGGATGGCTGGACTATCTGTATGCCTATGAGTTGTTCTCTTCTGTTTTTGAGCGATATATTTATCTTAGGCTGCTTGTCATTTCATATAAATAATTTTTTTAATTTTTAGTTCACTGTGTAAATTCAATGGGTAGGCCTATTCACTGCAGTATTATTCCTAACAGTTCCTCTTTAGCTCTTGGAGTCCCAGGAAAAACTAGTCTAGGCCCACAATAGCTTGTTGTGCACATATTTCAAGCCTTTTATTTACTCCTACAGCCTGCTCTTGCTTCCTGAATATAAAAACAGAAACCAAAAGAACTGGGGCGTATTCCTTATGTTGCAAAATTTTTCTTAAACGGAAGCAAACAGAACAAAACAGGCAGGGACCTATCTGAATTTGTTCAATAGAAACTCTCGTTTTGCTCTGTTTGCTTCCAATTGGTTATAAACAATAAACGGTTTCCGTAATGAATACGCCCCTGGCTGGGAATTTGAAAGGAGCCTGTTAATGTACTTTTCTGGACCTTGTAAACTGTAGAGAATAGACCCATAACTGATCAAAATGGTTGCAAAAACAGGCCTAGGCTGTATGGTACTCCCTGTATATAGCTCCATTCTTGTGTATTTTTTTAAACTCTACGTCGTTGGGAAGGGCTCGTAAGCAAGCATTTCAGTCTACACCAATTGTTTTCGGCTCATGTGACAAATGAAAATGTATTTCATTTTATGCAGTTATTTGGTTTGAGCGGTGTTGCTCTTCACTGTAATCAGAGTGCTAATATCAATATATGTATGCCAGTCTCTCTTGGCTAAAGTAAAGGAGAGACTGACTGCATCACCTTTTGTTTTTAGAAGAAGCGTTAGTGTGTTGCTTTTCCAACAGTCTTGAAGTAGTTCCCACATATGCTGAGAACTCGTTGGCTGCTTTTCCTTCATTCTGTGGTCCAAGTCATCCCAAACCATCTCAATTGGGTTAATGTCGGGTGATCGTGAAGGCCAGGTCATCTGATGCAGCACTCCATCACTGTCCTTCTTGGTAAAATAGCCCTTACACAGCCTGGAGGTGTGTTGGGTCATTGTCCTGTTTAAAAAACAAATGATAGTCCCACTAAGCTCAAACCAGATGGGATGGCGTATTGCTGCAGAATGCTGTGGTAGCCATGCTGGTTAAGTGTGCCTTGAATTCTAAATAAATCACAGACAGTATCACCAGCAAAGCACCCTCACACCATCACACCTCCTCCTCCATGCTTCACGGTGGGAACCACACATGCGGAGATCATCCGTTTACCTACTCTGTGTCTCACAAAGACACGGCGGTTACAACCAAAAATCTCTAATTTGGACTCATCAGACCAAAGGACAGATTTCCATTTGTCTAATGTCCATTGCTCGTGCTTCTTGGCCCACACAAGTCTCTTCTTCTTATTGTTGTCCTTTAGTAATGGTTTCTTTGCAGCAATTCGAACATGAAAATAAAGGCCTAGTTTACAGAAGTATTCAGACCTTTTGCTATGAGAATCGAAATTGAGCTCAGGTGCATGGTTCCATTGATCATCCTTGAGATGTTTCTACAACTTGATTGGAGTCCACCTGTGGTAAATTCGATTGATTGGACATTATTTGGAAAGGCACACGCATGTCTATATAAGGTCCCACAGGATTGTGTCGAGGCATAGATCTGGGGAAGGGTAACAAAACATTTCTGCAGCATTGAAGGTGCCCAAGAACACAGTGGCCTCCATCTTTCTTAAATGGAAGAAGTTTGGAACCACCAAGACTCTTCCTAGAGCTGGCGGCCCGGCCAAACTGAGCAATCGGGGGAGAAGGGCCTTGGTCAGGGAGGTTACCAAAAACCAGATGGTCACTGACAGAGCTCCAGAGTTCCTCTGTGGAGATGGGAGGACCTTCCAGAAGGACAACCATCTCTGCAGCATTCCACCAATCAGGCCTTTATGGTAGACTGGCTAGACGGAAGCCACCCATCAGTAAAAGGCACATGACACCCCGCTTGGAGTTTGCCAAAAGGCACCTAAAGGACTCTCAGACCATGAGCAACAAGATTCACTGGTCTGATGAAACCAAGATTGAACTCTTTGGCCTGAATGCAAAGCGTCACGTCTGGACGAAACCTGGCACCATCCCTACAGTGAGGCATGGTCAAATCAATGTTTTTCAGCGGCAGGGGCTGGGAGAATTCACCTCCAAACAGGACAACGACGCTAAGCACACAGCCAAGACCACACAGAAGTGGCTTCGGGACAAGTCTCTGAATGTCCCTTCAGTGACCCAGCCAGAGCCCGGACTTGAACCCAATCTAACATCTCTGGAGAAAATAGCTGTGCAGTGATGCTCCCCATCCAACCTGACAGAGCTTGACAGGATCTGCAGAGAAGAATGGGAGTGTGCCAACACTGGAGCGTCATACCCAAGAAAGACTCGAGGCTGTAATGACTCGCAAAAAGGTGCTTCAAAAAATTACTGAGTAAAGCGTCTAAATACTTATGTAAATGTGTTTTTTCTTTTCTTCTTTTTTTTGTTGCGAAAATAAATAAAAAACTGTTTTTGCTTTGTCGTTACGGTTTATTGTGTGTAGATTGAGGGAAAAAAAAAAATTTCATCCATTTTAAGAATAAGGTTAACGTAACAATGTGGAAAAAGTCAAGGGGTCTGAATACGTTCCGAATGCACTGTGTATATTGAAAACAAATATTTTAACTAGGAAAGTCAGTTAATTAAGAACAAATTCTTATTTACAATGACGGCCTACCCTTGCCAAACCCTCCCTAACCCGGATTTTAAAGTATTCAATGTAGTCCACTAGTTGGGGCTCCTATGGGTTGTAGCCTCAATGGTGCTGCCCATGCTGTCACAGGTGCTATATGGCACAGATATAAAGATGAGTCCTCTATCTATCTCTATGGTCAACACTGCAATAGTCTAGAGGCAGTTGTTTGATGTCTTGAATGACATTCCTCTCAGTTGTCAAATCAGATAAAATTGTATTTGTCACATGTGCTGAAAACAACTTACAGTGAAACGCTTACTTACACGCCCTTAACCAACAACGCAGTTAAGAAAAATACGTGTTAAAGTATTTACTAAAATAAATAAGAAAAATTGAAAAATAACAAGTAATTAAGGAGCAACAATAAAAAAGCAGTAGCTGTTGTATGTGCTGCAGATGGTCAACATAAACATTGTGAACAGGGTAGGCCTATGCACAAAGCATGTTCTCTCCAATTGGTTAAACAGTCAAATCATTGGATTTGATACATTTTAATAACGTTGAGCATGTAACAGTGCAGTCTAACAGTCATATGCCAACATATGCCTATGCTTTGTGGAGGCTGGGATGAACTATACATGGCTCTTCCAATAACCAATCAGTGCACCTTCCAGCAAAATATCCTGTTCAACAAGTGATATGCTTTGTGGAGGCTGGGATGGACTATATACATGGCTCTTCCAATAACCAATCAGTGCAACTTACAGCAAAATATTCTGTACAACAAAAGTGATATGCATGTGCTATTTTTTTAATTACGTAAATTAAAGTAAAGCAAATTTGCAACCTTTTCCTTTTAGAAATTGTGTTATAGTAACCTGCCTATGTGTTACAATTTTTTTTCTCAGGTCTTGCACCTTTCCTTACTGTTCTGTGCGCTGTCTGACACACACCCTACCTAAAAGATAGTAACTAGCTTGCTCGTTACCGCCAGGCTCCGGCTACACCGAGGAAATACAACAATATTATCATAGAAACAGCTGAAGATTGATGGCATTTTATTGGAAACTGTAAGTATACTCTGCCGGTGGGACTACATTAGCTATAAACAGCTAACTAAGGTTTATTTTCGACATGTTTATTTTTGCGGCAAATTTACGTCTAGCTATGCTAGCAGCTAAGCTAACGTTAGCTAATTAACCGGACTAGCCGTCCAATCTAGCTGTCGAGCTAGATATTTTTCATGGTTAATTGAGGACCTTAGTTGCATGAAGTACATGAAAGAAAAATTAAATGTGTATTTGTGATTACTAGCTAGCTACCTAACTGGTTGGCTGTGTCAATACGTTAACGTTAGCTTGCTCGTAACTTAGCTACGTTAGTTAGCTATCCTAGCTAACGTTTACATGTGTCCACTTAATTTGCATTACTACCTACCCTTAGCAAGCTCTCTGAAGCTAGTATTCCTGCTAAAGCTAACTAAATCACCAGTAACTAGCTAGATCGAAACACCGTTATAACTAGTCAAATAGTTAGGTCATATGGGCTTTTGCCAAATGTTGCGGTGGGGACCTTTTTAGCTAGCTATTAACGTTAACTAGCGTACTTTGAAGTAACTTAGTAGCTAGCTACTCGTGCATTGTTTCCATTGCACCGTAGTGATATATTTGCATGCTATGTTTAAATGCTTTTAACTAATACCTTTTCAGAGGCTTAACAACATTTGATCTCACTGCTGTGATAGTGGAAAACAGAGGAAGTGCCCGTGTTATTCAAACTGAGTTCCCAGGTTGTTGTATTCATATATCCAACAGCATAACCAGTGAACAGTGAAACAAAACAAGAATGCAACTACTTGTTACTTATAGTGCTTTTTAAATATTCAGGAAAAATTGTCGCTTTGATGATAAAATTGTAAAATGCATCACAGATACTGGTCTGGATTGAATTGGTTTAGTGTAGGGTAATTAATAGGCCTGTGAGTAGTGGTTGTGTAAGACTGTATATGCAGTTCCTTAGTGTTAGCTATTATGAGTCATGGCAAAAAAATGGTTTGCTAGCTGTGAGTGTTTGCATCTGCATCCTCATCATGACTGTATGTTTGCTGTGGCCACAGTTTCCACTATGATTTAGGCCTTACTTGACTTTGTTTGGGACTGATAGAATACAGTCAGCCGGATAACAAATCAGAGTTCTACACCGGTAGCCTGTCTAGTTGAAATTGGCTATAAAGGGAACGTTATAAAGGGACCGGCAATTAGGATAGCTAGTCAAGTCAACATTAATCTGTCAGTGTCACATCATGATTTACATGGCATTTTGAATATGGACAATTGCGTAACTTAGATGTGAGTAAAAGGGTCTGGCCTAAATACTGTGGGAAATGTAACCACACAGTATGTAGGCCAGGCTATAACAGCCAGACGGTCAGGGGGAGTTGGCTGTAAATTTAGTCATGTAATTGTAACCTCACTTTGGTAAAGGAGTCATAGCTAAGACAGAGGCTGTATTTTGTCTAGGCTAAAAGTCACTGCAGGATGTGTCGCATCAGTCTGCGATGAGGGTGAAAGATGAAAACGTAGACTTGATTTGAGGTCCACGTAATTCAAACTATTGTGCCTGATCTTACAGTAACAACGTTTCCAATGTCCAGTTTTTATGGGAGTAAAGTCATTCCAACAACAAAAAATCATGCCCACGGTGATGGAATCAGGAAGTGTCGATACAATTTTATTAATGTTGACAGACAATTTGTTCGTTCGACATGGTGGGATCTTTTTGTGTGGGTAAACTGAATTATGTGACAAATTGCGGTGGAAGCGATTTCCTGCGCAATTGCTGATAGAATAACCATGTTGAGGTAAATTTGCAGTCACGCGGTGCAATGTTGTGTGGTCCTCCCACTACGACTTGAAAAAGCATGCCCAGTTTATTAGGCTACAGATGCAACAAATAATAATGAACTTCACAGGGTGGTGAAAGTGCACAGTGATGAGCTTGATGCTCTTTTCCAATAAATATCAAGGGTGTTAATTTGTATGCTAGTAACATGATGATCAGTGCTTAGCTGCCAGTTAACAAATACACATGATCTTGCTCTTATCCAACTCATCATATAACCTAACCTATCCAGTGTCCACTTTATCAGCGAACTGTTGTCTAGAGTGCATACGTGAAAATCAGATTGGACAAGTTTGCCATTTATTGCAATAGTTTGTGTGACAAAACCAGCGATATAGTGAAAAATGCTATAGAATCGCATTGAATTTGTTTTTTATTCGGTACATAAGAACTTCAGCTCAGAAGTGTTTTTTAGGTGTTCTAACCTTACGTCATCACACACAGCCTTGTATCCGCAGCAAGTCAGCTTGGTGGAAACAAACCTCTAGTGGGAAAATGTGCATATTAAAAATTAAAGTGGACTTTATAATATTTGCATGATAATCTGTTGCATATAGAATGGAAACCTAACTATTGATGTCAATGGAAGATTTGTGTGGAAGTTGGCCTCAAAGGGCGGCAGGTAGCCTTGCGGTTAAGAAAAGGTGGACAAATCTGCCGTTCTGCACTTGAGCAAGGCAGTTAACCCCCCAACAACAACTGCTCCCTGTGCGCCGAGGACGTATATATTAAGGCAGCCCCCCCACACCTCTCTGATTCAGGTTGGGTTAAATGCAGAAGACACATTTCGGTTGAATGGATTCGGTTGTGCAACTGACTAGGCATCCCCTTTCCCTCAATTGCCCTATTTCAAGTAGTTGTAGTTTATGGACACGGCTGCACTGCATTCACTTATCTATTAGGTCTTGTGTTGTTAGATCACATGCAGACATAGCTACCTATTTCACCATTTTGTTTTGTCCAGAAGTATTAAAGGAAATAAGATGGCCTTTTGCTACTGCATTTTGAGTGGAACCAGAGCAGTCCCAGGCAGTGACCTCAATGTCTATCAGCCTTCCCAGAAACACATAGGAATATTTCTCTTCTCGGTGTAGGTTAGTATATAGTTAAATTTCTAAAAGGGTATTTTCCCGCTGTCTGTCAAACACTGACTGAGGAAAAGCCCCTGTTCCGTTGTCACCTGTTACAGCCAATTCCCAGGCTTAACACACTCTCACATCCTGGGCCACTCACCTCAGCATCGCTGTGAGGGTGTTTCCTGCTCCTATTTCATGTGGCGTATGTTGCTGCATTCGCCACAGCCCTACTCTGATTGGTAACTCACCCACTGAGTACACCCCTCTGGCTATTTTCATCCTGTGAAATCCTTGTTCAGGTCGAAGACATCGGTTGTGACTTTTTTTGACACGGGCCACAAGACCAAATTATGCCTTAGTGACGGGCCGGCGGTGGCACGGGCACGTATGTGAACAAAAGAGATCATTTGAATGTTACACACGTCCATCTTGAATCAGATACAAGGATAAGTGCAGGATTTAGGCAAATTCTAATGACTATTTTGTTAGGTTGGTTTTTGCTTCCGGGAGCATAAATCAACTGAGAACCTCTTCCTCGTTGTAGTCACATGTCAGGTGAGAAAGTGGCAACACTAGGCGTGTAGTGTTTCTATCTCTGCAGACTAGCTAACCAGTACCAGCATCATGGAGCAGACTATCTTATACTCTGGAAATCCGCAACAAACTAAGAAGTGATTAGCCTCTGTGTCTGTCCACTCATGTTGCAACAGATGCTTCTTCGTCATATCATCCATACCTTCTTGTGGTGAGTCTTTTTTTGTTGTTGGTTGGGTTGTCTTGTTTCGGTGCGTTTGAGAGCACTGCTTGTATAAGAGAGCAGACTTTTGTATTGGCATCCATCTTGATATTCAAATCATTTCTAGTGGAAAAGGGGAGTTTATACGCACTAATGGGTCACAGCAACATAGCAGCAGAAGTTTGTTTTTGTCTACAGGCTCAGACATGCTTGTGAAGTGAATCATAGTTCTGCACGTGATTACATGAAGACAATGATTTATTGGAGTGAACCGTTTGGTTGTTTCCTGATAGTCATGCTCACGTTGCATAAGGTTTGCCTAATATTAATCATGTGAAACTCCCTTTGGTATGTGATGAGACAGTCGAAATTATGTTTCTTTCCACTCGTTATGCATCAATAATGGTATAACATCTAGCCTAGGGTTTCACTTTTGCTGCTGAAATGTGGCTATTCACTTACGGTAAACTGTTCGTATACAGCAACAAGAAGCAGTCTCTCCCCATTGAAGCCCCAAACGTCCTGTTTACAGATGAGCGCTTTTTATTGGACATAGGAAGGGTCTTAAAATAGCCACTGTAAGTAACTCATCAGCCTGCTGGCATTTAGTGAACACGACTGCTGCTGGGGGATACCCCAACGCTTCCAGACCTCAGTGAAGACAACAGGGGAGTCTCATTGACGTCCTGCTGCTTTTGTCCTTCACTGAAAGGGCAGACAGGTGAATCTGCTGCACCATTGCTGCTTTCAGCTGGTCATAGCATAGTTAGGTAGTTAAGCAAATTTGGATGTTTTTTTTTCTTCCCACAGGATTAATCTGTTCACTCTTTGGGTTTGGTGTATGCAGTTGACTGTTTTTTCTCGTTTGTCTTTTCAGGTCATACCACGTACTGAATGTTCATGATGTCTGAACATTTAGAAGAAAATTGATGTTCAGAAGAGTTTTTGATTCCAGTGGAATTTGTCCTGGTCTTTTGCGTCACTTTGTTTTCGAAAAGAGAACGCACCCTACGTGGCAACGCACCAACATACCGAAGGATCTACCTTTTTATTTGAAAGGGAAGGCGTTTGTCGAAGCCATCGTGCTTCCCCTAGTGACCTCTTAGGGTTACAATGCCTGTACAAGCGCCGCAATGGACGGAATTCCTGCTGTGTCCCATCTGCACCCAGCTGTTCGAGGAGAGCGTCCGCAAGCCCATCAGCCTGGGCTGTGGACACACCGTCTGCAAGATGTGCCTGAACAAGCTGCACCGCAAGGCCTGCCCCTTCGACCAGACGGCCATCGCTTCCGACATTGAGCTGCTGCCTGTCAACACTGCCCTACTGCAGCTGGTGGGAGGACAGGTGAGACATAGTCTAGGCTAGGTATGTGCTACTTAGATGAGATGCTAGGCTAGGTAGGTACTACTCGGGTACTAATCAGGTGAGACAGGCTAGGTAGGTGCTACTCGGGTGAGATGCTAGGCTAGGTACTCATCAATGTGACGTTCACATTCATAAGATTATGAATATTGTTATTGTTGGGACAGTACCCCACATTTGCATTGGACAATTGCTCCCCTTATTCTCTCCCCTATTCTCCTAATGCCAGTTTGTGTATCACTTGGTGAGGTGAATGTAGGTTATGTTAATGTAGCATGGGAACGGAACTCAATTGTTTATGCTCATACGTGGACTGGTGATGACTGACAAACAAAATATCTGCTTTGGGAATTTGGTGTCTTTCATTTGTCTTGCGTCAGGTATAGCAGTGTTGTGTAGGAGCAGTTTACCCAAATCTGGATTGGGACAGATTTATTCTGCCAGTCAATGTGATTTTCCCATTACATTTAGAGACAAAATAACTTTCACTTGTCTTTATCTTATTCTGGCTGTTGTACCGAAGTCTTAAAGGATTCATATTTTGAGTCTTCTTGTGAGAGAGCTACAGTGCATTCGGAAAGTATTCAGACCTCGACTTTTTCCACATGTTGTTACATTACAGCCTTATTCTAAAATTGATGAAATATTTTTTTCCCCCTCATCAATCTACACACAATACCCCATAATGACAAAGCAAAAACAGGTTTTCAGATTTTTTTGCAAAAACTGAACTGATATAACATTTACTTAAGTATTCAGACCCTTTACTCAGCACTTTGAAGCAGCTTTGGCAGCGATTACAGACTTGAGTCTTCTTGAGTATGACGCTACAAGGTTGGCAAACCTGTATTTGGAGAGTTTCTCCCATTCTTCTCTGCAGATCCTCTCAAGCTCTGTCAGGTTGGATGGGGAGCATCGCTGCACAGCTAGTTTCAGGTCTCTGGGCCATTCAAGGACATTTAGAGACTTGTCCTGAAGCCACTCCTGTGTTGTCTTGGCTGTGTGCTTAGGGTTGTTGTCCTGTTGGAAGGTGAACCTTCGCCCCAGTCAGGTCCTGAGCGCTCTGGAGCAGGTTTTCGTCAAGGATTTCTCTGTACTTCGCTCCTTTCATCTTTCCATCGATCCTGACTAGACTCCCAGTCCCTGCCTCTGAAAAACATCCCCACAGCATGATGCTGCCACCACCATGCTTCCCCGTAGGGATGGTGCCAGGTTTCCTCCAGACGTGACGCATGGCATTCAGGCCAAAGATTTCAATCTTGGTTTCATCAGACCAGAGAATATTGTTTCTCATGGTCTGATAGTCCTTTTGGTGCCTTTTGGTAAACTCGTAGCGGGTTGTCATATGCCTTTTTACTGAGGAGTGGCTTCCGTCTGCCCGTTCTACCATAAAGGCCAGATTGATGGAGTGTTGCAGAGATGGTTGTCCTTCTGGAAGGTCCTCCCATCCCCACAGAGGAACTCTGGAGCTCGGTTAGTGACCATCTGGTTTTTGGTTACCTCCCTGACCAAGGCCCTTCTCCCCCGATTGCTCAGTTTGGCCGGGCCGCCAGCTCTAGGAAGAGTCTTGGTGGTTCCAAACTTCTTCCATTTAAGAAAGATGGAGGCCACTGTGTTCTTGGGGACCTTCGATGCTGGAGAAATGTTTTGTTACCCTTCCCAGATCTGTGCCTCGTCACAATCCTGTCTCTGAGCTCTACGGACAATTCCTTCGACCTCATGGCTTGGTTTTTGCTCTGCCATGCACTGTCAGCTGTGGGCCCTTTTGTATAGACGTGTGTGCCTTTCCAAATCATGTCCAATCAATTGTATTTACCACAGGTAGTCTCCAATCAACTTGTAGAAACAGCTCAAGAATGATCAATGGTACCAGGATGCACGTGAGCTCAATTTCGATTCTCATAGCAAAGGATCTGAATACTTATGTAAATTAGGTATTTCTGGGGGTTTTTGGCCAAAGTTTCCATTATGGGCTATGGTGTGTAGATTTGAGGATTTAAAAAAAAATATATATCAATTTCAGAATAAGGCTGTAACGTAACAAAATGGGGAAAAAGTCAAGGGGTCTGAATACTTTCCGGATGCACTGTGTCAGTTTTTTTCCTGTACAAATTGAAGCCGAACATTGTCAAAACCGTTTATCAGTTTGCCTTTCAGGGCCACAAAAAGGAAGTATCTGTCACATGCTATCTATCAGTTTCTGCAAGATGATATCGGTTTGTGCGTGACAGCTATTGATACATCAAACAGTCAGTGAATCCCCACTGCTCATTACAATACCACTGTTTTCATATTTGTGAGATTTTATCAGAAACATGATACTAGCTTGCTGCTGGGTTAGGCAAAAAAAAAACACGTGGCTGTGTTTTCATAACTCAACCGATGTTGCACATGAGGGACAATAACCGTCATGAGATGTTTACTGTCCCCAGCGGTTGTTTTATTTAGCTACTGTGACGCATTCGAAAGGATACAGGAAGGACTACTGTTAGTCACAATGTCACAAAGATTAACCTCTGAGAAGGAGAGATGGCCCGAGAGACCACAACCGAGAAGGAAGGGCAAGGAGAGAAGTGCACACATGAAAGGTGGGAGGTTGGCATGGATCCTGAAGCAGGATAATGTAGCGCGTGGCTGGGACTCGGCACACTGTGAGGCAGCCATTCTGATTTTTAGATATCAGCCCACCGATGTTGTGGTCAAAGGTTCCTCTAGGTTTCAGTTGTGGTACTTTATGGCTATAGCTGTCATGACTTTTGATCATCCGGTAATTGTCATGCAAAAAAACTGCCAGGCTCATGGTAATTGACCGTTAAATGCTAAACGTGTTTATCTTAATTAAGTGCTTCCAAGCATAGCCTACAAGCCACTGATGCGGACCTTTTGGAACATCTACATTCTAAAAAGTCTAATGAATCCATTTAATATAGTCTACACCATCACAATAAATCCATTATTTATGTTAGGCAGGTCTAAAGAAACATTATGATATAAAGAAAATGTAGCCTATTTCAGAAGAACTGAATAGCAAAGTCTGAGTCGTCCTTATGTTAGGCCCTGATCTGGTTATGCCATATGGCTTTGGGCTGCACTAGTTCATTTAACAGACAATATTAGCTTTTTTTATAGTAAGCAGAATACAATTGAACATAGCTGAATAAAATAGAAAGTATATTTTCCCCAAACGATTTCCAAAGTAGTGCGCACATGCGGCTATTCTGTGTTGAGCAGTTAACGAAGTGATTATTTGAAACAGGTCCTCACATATGCTTAATTTAGAGTTATTCATTCAACTTTAGTTGTGATAGAAACATAGAGCCTAAGGTTTGTATTTCTAATATATTCTAAGGCTGCATGATGCGACTAATGATGATTTGAAAAAAGTTCCATGAAAGGCATGCTCTGTTTCTTGCGCATGCTGCACACAGTTCATCAGTCTCTCATTCACAATTTGACAAGCACTTGATATTATGTTATTAATTTAATCTTGTCTTTACACATAGCTTACTAATATACAGTTGAAGTCGGGTTGCGTGAGCATTGCGGATACTATATAGATATGCGGGGTTCACGCCTACAAAGTTCTGATTGGCCTATTAGGAGTGATTGAATAAGGTTTCTGCAAATAGGACACAAGGGGCGTATCCAATAGTGAGATGTCGACTGAAAGAGAACTAAATGACACTTGTACATGTCGTGCGCGCACACACACTGACCCAGACACACACGCTAAAAAGTATTACCCTTCAACTAAAACAAATACACAGGCAGTCTTACACCCTCAGCAGTAAACTGGATTTTTTTTTTTACCCCCTTCCCCTTTTAACGCAAATTTTGCCTTTTAGAATGGGAGTGTGTGTGTGTGTGGATGAAACTGCACTAGTTTGCAGAGAAACTGAAAGCAAACCTTTGAGCTCCAGTTCGAAGGCTGTTTGTTTGGGCTCCAATTACTTTTCAAAAAGAGATGTAGCAACAAAAAAAAAAAACTTCACCTCTGTAAATGGGTGTGCCACCATGTTTCATAAATCAACCACCATGCTAGTTGGTCTCACTTCCTCATCGGTTGATAATAGTTCCCATAGGGTGTTTAAGTGAAGTGCTGGTTTGACCTGTGTTGAAGGCACTCAGCATACCATCTCCATGTGAGAAGGTATAGTACCGTGTTATTATGGCCTAAATAGCTTTGGCAGAGGTAGTATGTGACAGATGTTATGTAACACAGAAAACACTGCCTTACTGCCAACTCCTTGCCTTTGCTACTCTCCACAATGCTCAGTCCAGATCCTGCTCTTTGTACTCATGGGATATGAATGAATTCACTAAAAGTAGGCCTACACAATGTGTACACATTAACAGATATCTATAAATAGAAGGGGGGGCTTTTGGATTTCAAATGGGAGCAGCTACAGGCGCAGCCAGCAACTGCGGCTGGTTAAGGGTTTGCTGAAATGATGATCTAGAACTTTCCTGCAGCTGGGAGTGCTTGGTGGAGACCTGCATGTCATGTTGGGAGGGATGACGTACGTGTGTGTGTGTCAGAGCTCCTCTTCCTTGGCCAACCCAATGACTCAGCAAACACTGATACTCATTTGCTCCCTCGGCACGACTCCTCTTACAGCTGCCAAACATCAGAGGTCTGATGGATTGAGGGGAAGGAGAAAGGGAGAGGGAAAGGGCGGGTGTGTGCCACACTGGCAAGTCCCGTGTCATGACCATCATTAGTAGCCTACCAAACTTGCCAACGGACGGTCACTAATGGCCTGGTACTCAGCACTCTATCGTCCCTCTTATCACTCTGACGGCAATGCAAATGCAATCAAATCAAACACTTCATGAGAGCCCTAGCATTGAGTTTGAGCGGGATAGGATCACCTGTTGTAAAACGAGAGCCAACTCGTCATAGCTGGTTGATGCATGGAATGAAATGTGTTCCTCTAAGCCCATGTTGCACAACATTTCTATAGGCTAAGCGATGCGATTGTGTGATAAAACAGAGTTGATGGCCTCTATTAAAAAGAAGATTCTATTGGCTACGCCTACTATATTTATTTCCAAACTTTCCTAATACTAAGCACATTGCTTACAACTGGAGTAGCCTACCTAGCTGGCATGAAAACTCCCCGCGGGGAAAGCGTCCTCCATTCGCTATTCAAGTGCATACGGATTACATGTCTTTTTTTGCCCCTGTTCTGACAGGTGCATGATAATGGCCCATTCTAAATCCAAATTAATTTCACTCATAATATTTAGTATATTTATTGACAAGATTAAATTGAGAATAGTCTGATGGGTGAGAATATTATCAATGATGCCCAGTGTGTGGTAAGAAACAGCGCATGCTGTTTAAATAATGGAATGCATCACGTAGCCTAGCCCATACGCCTAGGTGTTTTCATAAGGTTTGTATCACAACTAAAGTGGCCAAATAACTCTAAGCATAGCCTAAAGGCCTAGAGCTCCTAGAACAGAGTTGGAGAGCCCAACGCCTACAGAGCCTAGTGAAACGTGTTCTTATAAGCCCAGTCATTGCACCATCGCGTGAGGAAACAGTTTGACTGGCCACAGTTTAAAAAGAGGTCTCGTGCAGCTATTGATTGCTCAGTTGTTAAATTTAAGCACATTAATCCGCTTTACAACCGGTGTAGCCTACCAGGCATATT
Source organism: Salmo salar (assembly GCF_965601325.2). Taxonomy (NCBI): domain Eukaryota; kingdom Metazoa; phylum Chordata; class Actinopteri; order Salmoniformes; family Salmonidae; genus Salmo; species Salmo salar. The sequence continues at coordinate 15,877,275 of NC_138300.1, forward strand.
TATAAATATAACCGCACGTAACCTCTATTTGCTATTTGAGAGCAAGCTACGGATGTTGTTTTTTGGGAGGGACATTCTGAATCAACAAATAATTCCACACATACAGTTGAAGTGGGAGGTTTACATACACCTTAGCCAAATACATTTAACCTCTCTTGGGTATGTGGGACGTGACCGTCCCACCTGCGGGACACACTATTCAACAGCCAGTGAAATAGCAGGGCGCCAAATTCAAAACGACAAAAATCTCATAATTCAAATTTCTCAAACATAGAACTATTATATCCCATTTTAAAGATAAGATTCTCGTTAATCCAACCACATTGTCTGATTGCAAAAAGGCTTTATGGAGAAAGCATAGCATTAGATTGTTAGCACATCACCTTGACAAGAAAAACCACACAGCCATTTTCCAAGCAAGGAGAGGCGTCACAAAAACCAGAAATACAGCTAAAATGAAGCACTAACCTTTGATCTTCATCAGATGGCACTCATAGGACTTCATGTTACACAATACATGTATGTTTTGCTTGATAAAGTTCATATTTATATCCAAAAACCCCATTTTACATTGGCCCGTAATGTTCAGAAATGTTTTTCCTTCAAAAACTTCCGGTGAATGAGCACATCAATTTATAGAAATACTCATCATAAACGTTTATAAAATATTAAACTGTTATTCAAAGAATTATAGATAAACATCTCCTTAATGCAACCGCTGTGACAGATTTCAAAAAGCTTCATGGGGAAAGCACACTTTGCAATAATCTGAGTACGGCGCTCAGAAAACATCAGGCAATACAGATACCCTCCATTTTGGAGTCATCTAAAATCATAAATAGCATTATAAATATTCACTTACCTTTTGATGATCTTCATCAGAATGCACTCCCAGGAATCCCAGGTCCACAATAAATGTTGTTTTGTTCGATAAAGTCCATCATTTATGTCCAAATACCTCCTTTTTATTAGCGTGTTCAGTAAGCTACTCCAAATGTAGGAAGCGAGCCGAAGATTTCACGACAAAGTCAAAAGAATTCTATTTACGTTCGAAGAAACATGTCAAACGATGTATAGCATCAATCTTTAGGGCCTTTTTAACATAAATCTTCAATAATATTCCAACCGGACGATTCCAATGTCTTCAATAATGTAATGGAACACATCTACCTCTCACGTGAATGTGCGCCACTGAAGTCATATTATTTTCTGAGTCACCAACTTCCCGCCCTTCTCGTTCACACTCTGTTAACTGTAGAAGCCTGAAACAACGTTCTAAAGACTGTTGACATCTAGTGGAAGCCTTAGGAAGTGCAAAATGAACCCTAAGTCACTGTATACTGTAAAGGCAATCACTTGAAAAAACTACAAGCCTCAGATTTCCCACTTCCTGGTTGGATTTTTCTCAGGTTTTTGCCTGCCATATGAGTTCTGTTATACTCACAGACATCATTCAAACAGTTTTAGAAACTTCAGAGTGTTTTCTATCCAAATCTACTAATAATATGCATATCCTACCTTCTGGGCCCGAGTACCAGGCAGTTTAATTTGGGCACGCTTTTCATCTAGAATTCCGAATGCTGCCCCCTACCCTAGTGAAGTTAAACTCAGTTTTTCACAATTCCTGACATTTAATGCTAGTAAAAATTCCCTGTCTTAGGTCAGTTAGGATCACCACATTATTTTAAGAATGTGAAATGTCAGAATAATAGTAGAGAGAATGATTTATTTCAGCTTTTATTTCTTTCATCACATTCCCAGTTGGTCAGATGTTTACATACACTCAATTAGCATTTGGTAGCATTGCTTTTAAATTGTTTAACTTGGGTCAAACATTTCAGATAGCCTTCCACAAGCTTCCCACAATACGTTGGGTGAATTTTGGCTCATTCCTCCTGACAGAGCTGGTGTAACTGAGTCAGGTTTGTAGGCCTCCATGCTCGCACACACTTTTTCAGTTCTGCCCACAAATGTTCTATGGGATTGAGGTCAGGGCTTTGCGATGGCCACTCCAATACCTTGACTTTGTTGTCCTTAAGTCATTTTGCCACAACTTTGGAAGTATGCTTGGGGTCATTGTCCATTTGGAAGACCCATTTGCGACCAAGCTTTAACTTCCTGACTGATGTCTTTAGATGTTGCTTCAATATATCCACCTAATTTTCCTCCCTCGTGATGCCATTTATTGTGTGAAGTGCACCAGTTCCTTCTGCAGCAAAGCACCTCCACAACATGATGCTGCCACCCCCGTGCTTCACGGTTGGGATGGTGTTCTTCGGCTTGCAAGCCTCCCCCCTTTTTCTCCAAACATAATGATGGCCATTATGGCCAGAAAGTTCTATTTTTGTTTCATCAGACCAGAGGACATTTCTCCAAAAAGTACGATCTTTGTCGCCATGTGCAGTTGCAAACCGTAGTCTGGCTTTTTTTATGGCGGTTTTGAAGCAGTGGCTTCTTCCTTGCTGAGTGGCCTTTCAGGTTATGTCGATATAGGACTTGTTTTACTGTGGATATAGATACTTTTGTACCTGTTTCCTCCAGCATCTTCACAAGGTCCTTTGCTGTTGTTCTGGGATTGATTTGCACTTTTTGCACCAAAGTACGTTTATCTCTAGGGAACAGAACGCGTCTCCTTCCTGAGCGGTATGACGGCTCCGTGGTCCCATGGTGTTTATACTTGCGTACTATTGTTTGTACAGATGAACGTGGTACCTTCAGGCATTTGGAAATTGCTCCCAAGGATGAACCAGACTTGTGGAAGTCTGCAATTTATTTTCTGAGGTCTTGGCTGATTTCTTTTGATTTTCCCATGATGTCAAGCAAAGAGGCACTGAGTTTGAAGGTAGGCCTTGAAATACATCCACAGGTACACCCTCAATTGACTGAAATGATGTCAATTAGTCTCTCTGAACCTTTTAAAGCCATGACATCAGTTTCTGGAATTTCCCAAGCTCTTTAAAGGCTCAGTCAACTTAGTGTATGTAAACTTCTGACCCACTGGAATTGTGATACAGTGAATTGTAAGTGAAATAATGTCTCTTAACAATTGTTGGAAAAATGTATTGTGTCATGCACAAAGTAGATGTCCTAACCGACTTGTCAACGCTATAGTTTGTTAACAAGAAATTTGTGTAGTGGTTGAAAAACAAGTTTTAATGACTCCAACCTAACTGTATGTAAACTTCTGACTTCAACCGTATATAATAGACTTTGGCCCAATAGGCTTGGAATATTCCTCACTTTCAAGGAGCTTGGATTGGGTTATTTTGCTTAAAAACCTACCTAATATAAAAAATGTTATTTATCTCATCCTGGCAAGAGTGGCCCGAAGGGTGTTTAGCATCCCCAGTGGCTCTGTAAGTGCTGAGAGGATATTCTCTCCATCACATGAAGCCACAGACTCTGGTCTTACTCAGGTTTCTAAAGATGAATTCAAAGTCACTGAGCCTAATAAGGCGTCTTTCGTTTAATTTGTATTTCATTTTAAGTAAGTCACAGCCTATATGCGCAATTTAGACTAATGATTTAATACAGCGAAATGTTGTACCAGCCTAGTGTTTCACCCGCAAATGCTTCACAATGCATTTCTTAGTAGGCTATAGCCTTGAAATAATATAGCCAAAATAATTTTCTTAGGCTCCCTGTCTGGCTCCTGACCTATTTTGTGTTTATATGCTGTTATAATGACATTTAACTTGTTTTAAATTATGTGCAGTTCTTACATTTACCTTTCCATGTTTATTCAAATACGTTTCATTCAAATCATGTGATTGGTTTCAATACTTCAAAACCAAAAGTTAGGTCCAGATAGTCACAAAAATAGATGGGTGTTGGTTAAATTGTGATTTTAATGAATGGAGCGAATTCGGAGCGGCATTTCTTGTCCTGTGTGCATGGAGCGGTTCTTAGCAGAGCGGTTGGAAAGGATGTGGAGCGGTGCACAAGCACCACGCCACAAGTGACGAGCAGGATTTCCAACCGCTGTCATACTCTGGCATGAACCCATCTCTCCACCGGCACTAGGGTCAAGGAGGAGCGCACTTCACTCTCTGGCGAGAGATCTATTACCTAGTTATCAACTTTTTAACTACTTACTACTTTTTAGGTACTTTGCAACTACTTAGCATGTTAGCTAACCCTTCCCCTAATCTTAACCCTTTTAGCTAACCCTTCCCCTAATCTTAACCCGTTTAGCTAACCCTTCCCCTAACCCATTTAGCTAACCCTTTCCCTAACCTTAACCCTTTTAGCTAACCCTTTCCCTAACCTTAACCCTTTTAGCTAACCCTTCCCCTAACCTTAACCCTTTTAGCTTACCCTTCACCGAACCCTAACCTTAATCCTTTAACCAAACTCCTAAACTTAACCCTAACCCCTACCCTAGCTAACGTTAACAAGCAAGCTAATGCTATTCGACTAGCTAGAATTCATAACATATCATACGTTTTGCAAATTTGTAACATATAATATGATTTGTAATTTAACATATTTGAAATTGGTGATGGGCATACACAAATGAATACATACTATACGAAATGTAACATCATACTAAATGGAATGTATCAGATTTTCGTACAGAATATTACAAAATACTCTGAGACCAGGTTGAAACTAGAGGTAATTATAATATAATAAAAAAAGAAATACGAGCCTTTGGTCATTAATATGGTCAAATCCAGAAACTATCATTTCGAAAACAAAATGTTTATTTCAGTGAAATACGGAACCGTTCCGTATTTTATCGAACGGGTGGCAACCCTAAGTCTAAATATTGCTGTTACTTTGCACAACCTTCAATGTTATGTCATAATTATGTACAATTCTGGCAAATTAGTTCACAACGAGCCAGGTGGCTCAAACTGTTGCATAGACCCTGACTCTGCATGCAATGAACGCAAGAGAAGTGACACAATTTCCCTAGTTAATATTTCCCGCTAACATGAATTTCTTTTAACTAAATATGCACGTTGATAAAAAAGATACTTCTGTGTATTGATTTTAAGAAAGGCATTGATGTTTATGGTTAGGTACATTCGTGAAACAATTGTGCTTTCTTCGCGAATGCGCTTTTGTTAAATCATCCCCCGTTTGGCGAAGTAGGCTGTGATTCGATGATAAATTAACAGGCACCGCATTGATAATATGCAACGCAGGACAAGCTAGTTAACCTAATAATATCATCAACCATGTGTAGCTAAATGGTGATTATGTTAAGATTGATTGTTTTTATAAGATAAGTTTAATGCTAGCTAGCAACTTAACTTGGCTCCTTGCTGCACTCGCGTAACAGGTGGTCATCCTGCCACGCAGTCTCCTCGTGGAGTGCAATGTAATCGGCCATAATCGGCATCCAAAAATGCCGATTAATCGGTCGACCTCTAGTTGAAAGTCTCCCTATTCCTCCATCTCTCCACTCTTTTGACAGTGGTAATTTGCACTTGTGTGTCAAGTTGAAAGAGACTGTTCTTTCGATCATGTGTCAGATGTTTGTGAAGGCAAGTATGCAGGATAGTGCTTCTCTTCCGGATTGTTTAATGGTCTGAAGGAGGGTTTGGCACCGTCACACCATCTATCCTCCATTTAGATTTTTTTTCATCACGTCTGACCCCTGCACCACCATTACTGGTGTGGTTTGCCCTGTGACAAGACATGCTCCTCCTTGCATCTACCAAGTGGTTGATCAGATGATTTGTTCTTACTGCCTACTAGGATACACACATTGAAATGGTTGTACACTTTACCCTATTATTAATCAAAACATTAATATAGCGTATCATTTTTTTGTCCCTTAAATTCAGTCCGTTTATATGCAGTGTCGCACACACACACACACACACAATGGAAATGGAAACTATATTTAAACGTGTGTGTTGTGACCATGGTGTGTCTGTTTTGTCTCCCCAGGTGTCCAAACGGCAGCCTACCACCTTGCTGACGGGGCCAGAGGACATAGCCCACTATGAGGAAGCCAGTGATTGTGTGGAGGAGCTGGCTCTGTACCTGAAACCACTGAGCAACAGCAGAGGTCAGTCAGACACCACCTCACCGTCACAACCATGGCTCATTAATTATGGGAAAAGTTTCTATTCACCCTGCATTAATTTCTCAAGATATCATATTTAATAGCATCAGATTCACCCACTCTCCCTTTGTATCCACTCATGACAATCCACATTTTATTCTAGTGCACTAGTGTTCAGTGCCGTGAAGAAGTATTTGCCTCCTTTCTGGTTCTCTATTTTTGCATGTTTTTGATACTATCAGATCTTCAACTAAAACCTAACATTTAGATAAAGGGAACCTGAGTTTACAAATAACAGAAAAATGGATACTTATTTTATTTATTTCATTAACAAAGTTATGCAACACCCAATCCCCCTGTGTGGAAAAAGTAATTTCCCCGTTACACTCTAACTGGTTGTGCCACATGTATCTACAATGACTGCAACAAAATATTTCCGGTAGTTGTTGATCAGTCTCTCACATCGCTGTGGAGAAATTAAGGCCCACTCTTGCATGCAGAACCGCCTAGTCAAAGCCCAGACCTAATCCCAGTTGAGATGTTGTGGCAGGACTTGAAACGAGCAGTTCATGCTTGAAAACCCACAAATGTCGCTGAGTTAAAGCAGTTCTGCATGGAAGAGACGTGAGAGCCTGATTAACAACTACAGGAAGCGTTTGGTTGCGGTCATTGCAGCTAAAGGTGGCACAGCCAGTTATTGAGTGTAAGGGGGCAGTTACTTTTTCACACAGGGGAATTGGGTGTTGCGTTACTTTTGTTTATGAAATAAATATATAGTATATAATTGTTGTTATTTGTTCCCTTTATCTAATATTAGGTTTTGGTTGAAGATCTGATAGCATTCAGTATAAAAAAATATGCAAAACTAGAGAATAATTTTTCACAGCACTGTATTTCGGAATAGCTTGGCATACGGTATAAACAGTCTATTGAATGGTGGTGCTTCTCTCTCCCCCTCCTCACAGCCTCACACTTTCCTCTCATCCTTATCCATTTGCTTTGATCCTCGTGTATTTAGTTGTTTCACAATTCCTCCCTTACTGTTGCACTGGTTGTAAGTTGCTATGGATACAACCCCAGCCTCTCTCTCACACTCCACCCCTCTTCTTCTCTCTCCGGGTGTAGGGTTGAGCACCAGCGGTGCACAAAGCTCTCTGAGTCGGCCCATGCAGAGGAAGCTGGTGACCCTGGTGCACTGTCAGCTGGTGGAAGAGGAGGGCCGGGTGAGGGCCACGCGGGCGGCCAGGTCCCTGGGGGAGCGCACAGTCACTGAGCTCATTCTGCAGCACCAGAACCCCCAGCAGCTCTCTTCCAACCTGTGGGCTGCAGTCAGGGCAAGGGGCTGCCAGTTTCTCGGCCCAGGTAACATACAAACGGACAAACGCAAGCACAGGCGTGCAAAATAGCGAGCAAGCCACTCATTCACATATACATACACACATGGCCCAAATGACAAATGTTTCAATTGCATCCGCCCTGAACGACTGAGAAAATGAATGCTATCGGAAGCATGTGAAAATATTTTCCATGTGTTGTTGTAGCGATGCAGGAGGAGGCTCTGAAGCTGGTGCTGCTGGCTCTAGAGGACGGCTCCGCTCTGTCCAGGAAGGTCTTGGTGCTGTTTGTGGTCCAAAGGTTAGAGCCACGCTTCCCCCAGGCCTCCAAAACCAGCATAGGCCACGTGGTGCAGCTCCTCTACAGGGCCTCCTGCTTTAAGGTAGGTCCGACTACCTACAAACATACACCTAAACACGGTTCTAAGACCAACATAGGCCACGTGGTGCAGCTCCTCTACAGGGCCTACTGCTTTAGGGCACACGACTGAAACCGTCCTGTCTGTCACCCTGTGTCTTCAGGTGACCAAGCGAGACGAGGACTCGTCCCTGATGCAGCTGAAGGAGGAGTTCCGGACATACGAGGCACTGCGGCGCGAACATGACTCCCAGATTGTCCAGATCGCCATGGAGGGTGGCCTCCGCATCGCCCCTGACCAGTGGTCCTCTCTGCTCTACGGGGACCAGTCGCACAAGTCCCACATGCAGTCCATCATCGACAAGGTACGTAGGGTGTGTGTGTGCGTGTATGTGTATTTTGATGTAACTTAAATGTGAGCCCTAGTGGTGTTGCTGTGTATTTGAACAGAGATTTTGTGTGTGTGTGTGTCAGTTGCAGACGCCAGCGTCGTTTGCTCAGAGCGTTCAGGAGCTGACCATCGCCCTGCAGAGGACAGGCGACCCGGCCAACCTGAACCGTCTGCGACCACACCTGGAGCTGCTTGCCAACATCGACCCCAGCCCAGGTTGGTCCATTCACAGTACATCAATACCCTTTTCAAACTATCGTTCCGACCCCGTACCAAACTGTGGTGGCCCGGATATTTTCTGTACACACTGTCCGCTCAGTACAGTTTTGTTTGGCTTGGTTCGGCAGTGTGAAAAGCCCTCAACGCGCTCACTTTAAAAGTTATGTATCAGTAAAAGGAATCCAAATTGTATGCGTTTTTTAAAATGTAAGCGACTTTGCCGTGCAAGCAAGTCGTCATCACTTTCACAGGGCCTATTAGACAAGGTCCCCAGTGCTCTTCCAAGTATAATGCATTTGACCCCAAAAAATACCCCGTCTTGTCCTCCATCTTAGACTCCCCTCCCCCCACGTGGGAGCTGCTGGACACAGGCTTGGTGGCGGTGAAAACGGTTGTGCACGGCCTGGTGGACTTCATCCAGAACCACAGCAAGAAGGGGAGCGACACGCAACAGGTCTGAATCTAGATGCTCAATCCCCCAAAGCATATCAGTAGAATAGGGCGGAAATGATTGATAATACCAGGGTCGTTCATTAGGGCACGCAACGGGAAATGTTTTGCGACATAAAACGTAAGGAGTGTTTTTCTTATTAGACAAGTCCAGGTAGTCCCTTCCTGTTTGTCAGTTTTCTTTTGTTTGGTGCCTAATGCATATGACCAATGTTTGAATCTTGATTGATACTTGTTAAAGCTGATAATAGCAGTCAATGACTGTCTGCTGGTTGGTGATCTTAACAGTAATAACACCTTTTGTATTTTCCATTATTAACATGCCCTTGTGGTGGCTCCTCCCCAGCCTCCCCAGCACAGTAAATACAAGACGTACATGTGTCGGGACATGAAGCAGAAGGGAGGCTGTCCTCGAGGAGCCAGCTGCACCTTCGCCCACTCTCAGGACGAGCTAGAGAAGTGAGTATTCCACAGTGAGCCACACCCAATGGGGATCGTTGGGCACATTCCCAACTTTGCTTAACAGTGAATTGTGTATTGATGTCAATGGGACGTTGACTGTTCATTGCACAGATCCGCTCTGATAGTGTGACAACGATCATTAGGCCACACACAGGTGTCAACCTCTTTCACTAACCACATATTTCTCCTTCTTTCTGAAGGTATCGTAAGATGAACAAGCGTCTGGCCGCCCGACGGCCCCTCAGCCTGTCCTTGACGCAGCTCAACGAGGTGGGCCTATTGCCCGAGGAGGTGGGGATGATGGAGGGGCTGGCCCACAAGGGCCTGACCAATGGCATGGTGGCATCAGTCACAAGCTCCGCCCTGCCCCAGCTCATCTCCCGCGGTGCCGACCCCTCCTACGAGCCCATTATGCGGAAGCCCCAGTCCCAGGGAAGCCACAGTGCCCCCGGCTCTCCCCCTGACTTGTGAGTAGATGGACACACATAGCATCTGTTACACATACATACTCACACTCACACTGAAATCCTCTGTCTTTTCCAGACTGGATCCCGTGCCCAATCGGCCCATGACCCACCCCAGGATGGCGGTGGACCACCTGGCCATGCACAAGCCAGTGCCCAGGGGGCCCCCCATGTACCCCTCACAGCAGGGTGAACATTTCTACCCCCCTGAGCCCAGGGCACCACCATCAACCATGCAGTACGAGTCCACCCAGTACCCCCCAGGTAAGGCAGAACAGACCACTCTTTTTCCTGTGATTTCCTATGTATCTCAAGCTTATGGATGCGTCTGCTGATGAAAGAAAGTGTTTCTCTCTGGGATCAATTAGACTTGTAAATCTCCCAGTGTGGTTCTATTGTGCTTATCTAATACCAATCCTGTTGTCACGCTCTTCCGTGTCCTCTCAGGTAACCCCCCCTACCCCTACCAGTCCTCCCAGTACCTACCCCAGCCCCGCTACGTTCGGAACCTCCCTCCCCCTAACGACCCGGCCACGCCCACCTACCCGGAGTCCCCCTACCCCGGCACCTACCCACAGGAGCACGAGTGTCCCCAGCCCTCAGGTCCCCACTTCTCCAACGCCAACCCCCATGGGTACCCACCTCCCCCTCATTACGACGGCCGTCGACATCCCTCCTATCCGCCGCCACCACCACAAACCTATCCCCACCGGGAGGAACCCTCCTCCATGCCTGCGGACGAGGCTTCCAGAGAAAGATACCCTCCCGAGGGTTACCAGCCCGCTGGCCCCCACCCCGGCCACATGAGGCCCTACGCCACACGGGTAAGCACACGTCTGGAGTACTAGGCTCTTTATAAATCACAATATCCATAACTCTAAACACCTATTAATCTTCAGGAGTTTAGTCATCAGCGTTATCCAGATTGAGTAGTGACATTACTCAGCCGATTATCACAAGATATGCCATTTAGCACACAGTCTTGCGTGCGTAATAAAAACACATATTTATATATTTTACATATCGGGAGTGTCAAGAATGTATCATACGAGTCCAGGATAAATCCACTGCAAAAAATGTATTTCCAACGCTGCAAAAAGTGCACTACAGTAAAGGTGTCCACATGTACTGTTGTACAGGAGGATTACAGTCGGCCCCAGCCCACTCCCACTCTGGACTACCTGCACCGCCGACGCCAGGAGATCATGGCCCAGTTGGAGGACAGGAAGCAGGTCACTCCCCCACCCTTTGCCCCCTCGCCCACGCAGCCACACACCTACGAGTCCAACTACACACAGGAGGTAAGAGGCTACACTCGTCTAGTGTTTCTATGGTAGAACGCAGTGGCATCTCGCCCCGCGTACTACCGCAGCAGTTAGTCACTTAAAGGAAGAGATAATAATATTGTGCGTTTGTGTGTGTCAGCAACAGCAGTACATGGAGAACTCCCAAGTGTTTGCAAAGTACCGTGAGCCAGACTACGCTAGCCAGTACTCTCCTTGGTCATGTGACACCATTGGCTCCTACATTGGCAGCAAGGAGGGGAAGTCTAAAGACAGCATGGAGAGGATGGTGAGTCATCAATCAATATCTAATCTCATTCTATTTTCTGTTTGTTGTGGTGTAAAGCTTGACCACTTTTTAAAGATCCAAATCTGAATATCTTAAGATCGACCAAGCTCAAAACAGTTTCCAAAAGCTCATCTCTTGTAATGGGGCCAAAATGTCTGTTTCATTTTTGTTGTTGGACAGATGGTTATCTTGCGTTTACTATTCTATTGGTTGTCCTCGTTGACTGATCAAAGGTCACTTATAGAAATAGTGCTGTGACTTTTTCAGAATACGGTTAAGCTCACAAAAGTCTTTCAACTACAGCTTTTCCAGTTTCAGTGGAGTGGGTCTGCCTGCACTCTTCGTTCCTAATAACTCTCTGGGTGTTGTAGAACACTGAGGGGAAAGGTGCAGAGGGCCAGCGCAGGTCGGCCGAGGCCAGAGACGACGACCCTATCATCCCCTTCGGCTCCCTGCCCACTGTGTCGCGCTTCGGGGTGATCTCCCGCACCCCCAAGACGGGTTACCAGATGGCCGGGCCAGGGCATGCCGTGACCCCCTCACAGGGGACCAACAGCCCCAAACACACCGCCGCAACAGGTACAGGGAGAACACATACACGCCTTTTAGGGTTTTTGCTCTGTTTACTCCATTTCGTCAGAGTCTGACCTGCTCTTGTTATCCACCACAGCGGACTACCCCTATGGGAACGGTGCAGGATGGGGTGTTGCCCCGTACACCCAGCCCCCTCAGGCCCACCTCAGTGAAAGGCCAGTCCAGGAGAGGGAGCAGCTGACAATGGAGCTCCAGCAGGTCAATCGGCAGATCAACAAGCAGACTGCCCAGGCGGCCCAACCCAGCCCGGGGGAGTGGTCTTCGGGGAGCGTCTCCAGCCAACAGCTGAGCCTGGAGCTCCACCATGTGGAGAGGGAGATCGGCAAGAGGACCCGCCAGATAGCCCTGGTGAGAGAGAGTAGGGGGCACAGAGATGGCCAAATATAGATAGAAAGAGCGACAGACTGAAGCAGAAGACGGAGACACACAGCCTGCTTTGATCTCTAAAAAGGGTTTGCGAACAGGAGCAGGGCTAATGTCACCTACTGCTATCCCACTTATAAGACAAAGGGTGAAACACAAGCGAGCCGAACAGGTGCAGCCTGAAAGCTTTTCTACCAAGACGATATTGATGTAGACTCCAAAACGTACAAGCTTTCAGTCCCTCAGTCACTATTGTGGTGAACTGACAGTGGTGCCATTGTCCCCTTGCAGGAGAACCATGTGTCTCATGATGGGAGCGGGGCATACAAGCTGAAGCCCACTGAGAACAAAATGCAGAGAGAGGAGCACTCGTTGGTTCTCAGGTAAAACCGCACATTGGGAGACTAGTAGTAGTTTATTTCAACTGCTGTGCCGTAAGGAACCGTTTAGTTTGCCCCATAAATCTCCCTTAACCCGCTAGAGTGGATTTCCAGGGCCCCACTTAAATGTAATTAGCATAATAATAAAAAATTCTCATCGAAATCCGTCAGTTTAAGCTAGAACCAGTTTTTTGCATCGGATGTGTCTCAACCCATCGCATCCGCCAATGTCGCACTTCCGCATCTGCAGTGGAAAGGTGGCAGAGCTAGAGCGGTGTCTGTCGGACCATGAGACATTCCAAAAGTCCGTTATTCTCACAAAAAACGTCTGTAGCATCTGAACGGTTTGGCCTAGAAACTATTATGACCAATCTGTGGAAAGGTGAGACTCACAAACACAATGGTGTTCTCTGCCGGTCTGCCAACTTCTGTCTGTAGCGTCGGAACAATTTGGGCTACACACGAATATATGACCCCTCTGTGGAAAAGTGAGTCTCTCACAAACACGTACAGTACATGTCGGTTGTTTTGCTCTAGGACTCCCACAAGACTCGTCTGAAGGTCCCTGTTACCAAAAATGAATGGAAGTATACAGTGCATTCAGAAAGTATTCAGACCCCTTGATTTTTTCCCCGCTCATTTTGTTAGGTTACAGCCTTATTCTAAAATGGTTTAAATAGTTTTTTTCCCCCCTCATCAATCTACACACAATACCCCATAATGACAAGGCAAAAACTGTTTTTATTTTTTTTATTTGGGGTATGACAAGTTTGGCACACCTGTATTTGGGGAGATTCTTCTCTGCAGATCCTCTCAAGCTCTGTCAGGTTGGGGAGCTTTGCTGCACAAACACTACCAGTCAAAAGTTTTAGCCTACTCATTCAAGGGTTTTTCTTTATTTTGGCTATTTTCTACATTGTAGAATAATAGTGAAGACATCAAAACTATGAAATAACACATGGAATCATGTAGTAACCAAAAAAGTGTTAAACAAATCAAAATATGTTTTAATTTCTTCAAAGTAGCCACCCTTTGCCTTGATGACATCTTTGCACACTCTTGGCATTCTCTCACCCAGCTTCACCTGGAATGCTTTTCCAACAGTCTTGAAGGAGTAACCACATATGCTGAGCACTTGTTGGCTGCTCTCTGTGGTCCAACTCATCCAAAACCCTCTCAATTTGGTTGAGGTCGGGTGATTGTGGAGGCCAGGTCAACTGATGCAGCACTCATCACTCTCCTTGGTAAAATAGCCCTTACACAGCCTGGAGGTGTGTTTTGGGTCATTGTCCTGTGAAAAAACAAATGATAGTCCCACTAAGCCCAAACCAGATGGGATGGCGTATTGCTGCAGAATGCTGTGGTAGCCATGCTGGTTGAGTGTGCCTTGAATTCTAAATAAATCAGTGACAGTGTCACCAGCAAAGCACCCCCACACTATCACACCTCCTCCTCCATGCTTCACGGTGGGAACCACACATGCAGGGATCACTCGTCAGACCAAAGGACAGATTTTCCACCTAATTTTCCACCTAACCTAACTCGAGCAATGTCCATTGCTCGAGTTTCTTGGCACAAGCAAGTCTCTTCTTCTTATTGTTGTCCTTTAGTAGTGGTTTCTTTGCAGCAATTCGACCTGATTCACACAGTCTCCTCTGAACAGTTGATGTTGAGATGTCTGTTACTTGAACTCTGTGAAGCATTTATTTGGGCTGCAATCGTAGGTGCAGTTAACTCTAATGAAATTATCCTCTGCAGCAGAGGTTACTCTGGTTCTTCCTTTCCTGTGGCGGTCCTCATGAGAGCCAGTTTCATCATAGTGCTTGATGGTTTTTGCGACTTCACTTGAAGAAACGTTCAAAGTTATTGACATTTTCCAGATTGACTGACCTTCATGTCTTCAAGTGATGTCGTTTCTCTTTGCTTATTTGAGCTGTTCTTGCTATATGGTATTTTACCAAATAGGGCTATCTTCTGTATACCACCCCTACCTTGTCACAACACAACTGATTGTCTCAAACACTTTAAGGAAAGAAATCCCACAAATTAACTTTAACAAGGCACACCTGTTAATTGAAATGCATTCCGTTCATGAAGCTGGTTGAGAGAACGCCAAGAGTGTGCAAAGCTGTCATCAAGCTAAAGGGTGGCTACTTTGAAGAATCTCAAATATAAAATATTTAGATTTAACACATTTTTTTGGTTACTACATGATTCCATGTGTGTTATTTCATAGTTTTGATGTCTTCACTATTATTCTACAATGTAGAAAATAGTAAAAAATAAAGAAAAACCTTTTGAGTGAGTAGGTGTGTCCAAACCTTTGACTGGTACCGTACAATAATACAAAATGTTTGGCTCATAATGTTCTGTTTCTTTCTCTCTCTCTCTCTGACCTTTTATTCCCTGCAGTGAGGGCTGTAACGGTTCCAGTTGTGTGCTGCTGGACGGCAGTGCGGCCAGCAGCGTTTTGTCCTGCCTGACCAGCAAGACCTCGTCCCTCAGCCTGTCATCAGATCGCCCCACCACCGGGGGAACTGACTAACAGGAGAACATCGCGGTCCACCCGTGTTCCTAGCCACACCACTGGAGTCTGGTACTACAACCACTGCTACAACCAACCAGTCAGTTAACCACACAGAGCCTTGGGGGAACCCCTCATCCTCTGAACGCTTAAACATTTCCACCATTTTTGAGTGGAACACACATCCAGGTCCTCCAAACTGTCTGGTATGCCCTACCTAAATCCACATTTGCAAGATCTGGTTGAAGCCACTAAGAGCATTTTAACTCCCATCATGATACATGTGCAAAGAGGCGCAGTCTCTCTCCTCGCTTACAATGGTGAGAGACCGTTCTAGGCTTCTTACAGGGATTTGGGATATAAGGGCTATTAATAACTTAAGTAACTGAAAAAGCCACTGATATGCAAATGTGGACGTAGTGCCCGCATAGACAACGGCGCTTCATTTGATACAACACAAATTGCACACTCGCAACTTTAGTTTGTCTACAACTAAGCAGTATCTGCCGTGAATTTCATATCTTTTTTTTCTCATTTTTTTCATTTTTGTTATTCTGTGGATGAATGTTGTTTTGTCATATACAATCTCTCACTGCCTTGGAAACCAAGGGTTTTGAGATTTATGCTCCATGAACGCCGAGGTGAACCCAATACTGATTAGAAGAAGAATATAAAGACGAGGCCAGTTCCTTGGTTTCAAATAGACAAGGCCCCCATAATCGCATTGACATAACATCTGTCGTTAGCTTCACAATGTGCTACATTTTTAGTAGCATCCCTACAACAATCTTCGTGCTTAGCATACATACACGTTCTAAAATGCAGACTTTGTATTTGGAATTAATTGTAAGTTCTTGTAGCTGAGTTGCAATGTTATTCGCAGACCGAGTTTTGTAGAGCGTTTCGTTAAGTTTCACTCTTGCCACTTGAGGATTTCATACTTGGTGCTCTGTTGAAGGAGCACTTTTACATCTGGTCAAAAGCTCTCCATTTCATAGGAACAATACTTGTTGGCAACTGGCTGTGAATAAGTTTTATAAAGCCAAGACACTACAAATTGAAGATGACTTTGGCCTCTTGAAGGCGTAGAGTTATCACTTTTCAACTGGGAAGTATTGAGATGTTGTTGAAACTGTAACAAACTAGACGAGGCAAAGGCGTCCCCTGCGTCCAGTTGTTAGTTCAGTGGCCTGGACCTCTTTTGGTATCCCCCTCACCACCACCACAACCGCCTTCAGACTCTGGAAAAGGAGATTTACTACAGCCTCTGCCACCCATGCTTTGGGATGGGGCTGATGTGAAAAGGATATGCACTGAGTACACAAACATTAAGAACACCTGCTCTTTCCATGACATGATCATGACAAGCCATGATCCCTTATTGATGTCACTTCTTAAATCCACTTCAATCAGTTTAGCTGAAGGGGAGGAGGCGGGTTAAAGAAGGATTTTTAAGCCTTGAGACAATTGAGACATGGATTGTGTATGTGTACCATTCAGAGGGTGAATGGTCAAGACAAAATATGTGCCTTTGAACAGGGTATGGTAGTAGGTGCCAGGCGCACCGGTTTGTGTCAAAAAACTGCACCGCTGCTGGGTTTTTCACACTCAACATTTTCCCGTGTGTATCAAGAATGGTCCAACACCCAAAGGACATCCAGCCAACTTGAAATAACTGTGGGTAGCATTGGAGTCAACATGGGCCAGCATCCCCGTGGAACGCGTTCGACACCTTGAAGAGTCTATGTCCCGACGAATTGAGGCTGTTCTGAGGGCTTAACCGAGTGCAACTCAGTATCAGGAAGGTGTTCCAAATGTTTGGTATACTCAGTGTACATTTAGACTTGGCATTCAAGCGGTTTTTCTATTCTTTTTGGGGGGTAATTTAAATGCGGCGAGGGATTGGGTGGGAGGGAGTCACGTGTCAAGCATTCGTCTGCTGTTGATTGGGTGGCCAGAGATGGGAAGATGGAGTAAAAAGAAACATAGGAACGAAGCCAGACGTTAACCATGGCTAGAATTTGAGACCTTGATCTACAAAGTGTATATTTTGCACTTTCATAGCTTTAAGGATTGTTTGTACTGAGGATATGTATTTATTCATATGTATTTTCATCCTGAGGATGGATATAACATTGAAAGGTAAAACTTACAACCCGCATTCTGTTTTAAGAATGTGTAGTCGAAGATGGCCATGGCTGCTCCCTAAGGCCATAATAGAGTTGACCATGTACAGAGCAGGGTTAAAACAGCCACTCTGATGAATAAAAACAATCTACTGTATACTTCCTAGTTAAATAATAATAATTGGGTGGAGGTTCACTTCCACCATTGTGACATGGTATGCTATCTCACATACCCATAACACGGTGAATGACAGGAAAGGTGAAATTCCTATTTCAGTTCCTCCTCATCTCCACTCTGATCACCTTTTTCACCAACCGCAGCGAACGTTTGTGTCGTTTTATATTTTAACTTCCAAGAAGTTGCTCTAGTAAAAGGGTTTCTGTTGTTTTCCTGGAGGGGTTAATGATTTCTGGATGGGGGTCAGTGCGTAGGTAGGGACAGGCCACTGAACTGGGCTATGGCAGAGCTAGAGTTAGCTAAGCAGTTAGTATCACTGGATAAACAACCGCAGAACCACCTCAAAAGGGTGGGAGGAGACAGTGACATTTTGACGCTGCCAAATAAGTGTTTTTTTTCCAAAATATGAACAAATTCAAAGTGCAGCAGTTTTGCAGTTGGATAATGTGCATTATGTTGCACCCCTTGCATTGATGTTGCAATTTGAATTGATATTTCTAAATATTTCTGTATTTGGAATAGTGCAGTCACGTTTGACACTAGCGTCACCTTTTTGTGTTGTCGGTTACACTTCTCTTTTAATCCTATTTCGGCAGTAGAAATATATTAAATAGTGCTAACCAGTTATTGCATTTATTTCAAGTAATTCAACATCTTTAGATAACTACTTGGTACTGAATGGTATTCACCGCTAATGTATCCCACCCCCCCCCCAAAAAAAACTTAACTAACAATAGTCACACGGATAATGTTACTATCAGATACACGCAGACTATGAAATTAAGAACAACAAGTTTGCTTACCTTCTAGGTCAAATGAATTCACCCGAAATGTATTTAAGTTTCATTGTGAAATGATGGCTGGGATATTCCATTTTGAATTCACAAGATATCCAACGCCTGGAATAGTCACACTTGTTTTAATCAAGTCTTTGTCTTCATGGAAATGTTTAAGTATGTTATACATGTTTTTAGTTACATCTCACTTTTGAGATTTTTATTTGAGATGTGAAACAGCTTACACTGTATGTGCATAACCTATACGGCATTGGTTTTTTGCAAAGCCAGACAATGACATTGACATAAGGCCATTTTTCTCCCATCGAAGTTCTGTGCACATGACATTGAAATATTCATTGGACCTCAAAGGTTGCTGTCTTTTTGAGCATTCACTCGTTTAACCGTTTTCTGTACTCATTTCAGAGCATTAGATTTGTTTGTTAGCATTCTAGCTAGCAATATTATGGAAAATGACTGTTAATCAGACCATAATGCGGTTTGCGTTACCGTTCATGCTAACCATAACCAATGGTCCCTTCATACCTCATCGTATTAATTAAAACAGATTTTCAAGGATATGGTGACACAATCCCTTTGTGAATCGTTATGATAAATTGGCATGGCATCGTGCATGTTTGTTATTAATAACTACGTTATCTCGCTTTAGTCACCTCTGCGTCATCGGGGTTTTGGCACGAATGTGACTTCAAACTATTGTCATAGTGGGAAATGAATTGCGTTGTAGTGTAGAGCCATTGTGGTGGCTAAATTATGGTGGTTGTTGTAGTAGTTATAGAAGTTCATAGGAAAAGAGAAAGTATGTATCATTGTGCAAAATGTGCACCTGTAGTTTGGGGGCTGAACAGAACTGCAGTCAACTATGCTGTGTGCATACACAGACAGAAATATTTTAATGTCTGGGGAAATTGTGGTCAGTGACAACCATTGGTGTAATCACAAGATTATTATATATGTATCATGCAGTGTTTCCCCTATATTCATTTAACACAGCATAAGCCATGGCAAAATGGGTAGAATTGCAGGCAACTAGCTTTAAAATAGTATGATTTTTCTCCCCCCCCCCCCCCTCTGCCCTTGGTAAAATGTGTAAAATTGCAGGAAATTTGCGTTAAAACATAAAAATGTTATCTCTGTGACCAAGAGGACGGCCTGAAACATTTGGTCGGAGACCGTCCCATACCATTGTCCCCAACTTTGGCAAAACTGCTAAAAAAAAATCATAGGGCAAACACTGATCATGTATGTGATTCATGAGGTCTAAATCATACTGACCTGTTTGACCTCTGTGGCTTTGACAGCGCTGAGACGTACCAAGAATACACTGGTACTACTAAGCCTGAATAAATGCCAGGAGCGTCACTTCTGTTATCTGAAGAGCAGTGCTTACAAATATCTGCCAAACCATTCAGTAAAAATCAACTCCAACAATCCTTCCAATTGCATTTGGACTTACGGCTGTATCAGACGGCTTGATGTATTTGGACACAGTGTATGTTCCTCCATCAGCGTCATCATCAAGACAACATGTCTCCTCATAAAAGGCTGAGTCATTGCTCTCTGAACGTGGATTAATAATGCACACTTTTGTCTTTGAAGGTGTGCAGACACCTTTTTACAGAGAACGTCAAAGTCCTCTGAGGACCTGGTTGAGAGTTGTCGGTGGGTTAGCCGCTAGGGGATGCTAATTTACCAACTTGTGGGATCACTCTGAACGTGGGTCAACGTACAGCTTTACCATGACTTGACTCCGTATTGAGGAATTGGACTAATAATGTACGTTCTTTGTACATTTATTCAGTTATTCACCTCTTTTATTTGATGTGTTTGTTACTATTTTGTAGACCAATATAAACTGGTCTCTCGAGACATCTTAAAAGCACCAATTTTGGTGGGACCTCTTTTTTTTATTTTTATGTATAATCGCTATGTAACATTATTATACTATTGTTGTTTTTGGTGTTACTATTGCTTGGGAAAGCGCTGTTGACATTTGAACAATCGTAAAGATTGGATACAAAAGCCTTGCTGTAATGCATTGTAGAGACAGAATTTGGGGAAGGTTCAAAAGAATGTAACACTTTGAAATGGTTTGTTATATTGCCATGCTTCATGGGTTAGGCTACTTCTTAAAGGGCAATTCCACCACTTTTCAACCTCATTGATCATCACCAAACCAGTGTCTACATATGTGAAAACAGCACGTTTCTATGACCTGTGTTTAAAATGACAAGAAAGGTCCTAAAAAAATTATTCTCTGGGACATCACAGAGTAGGATTAAAAGTCAAAAATAAACATTGATTTTCAAAACCTGCAATGAGTTTATAGCCCATGGTCCCCGTGTCACCGCGAATCGCATAGTGTTTGAAAATCACTGTTTTTAAAAATGTAGCTTTTGATGTCATCGGGTAGAATGTAACTTTTTTAAATGTATTATTTTTTCAACAAAACGTAGAAATGCATCGTTTACACATATGTTGACAATGGTATCGTGCTGGAGATAATGAAAATGAGGTTGAAAAGTGGTGGAGTTGTCCATTTTAACATGCTGTGGTTTCTAAGAACTGCTTTCGATCAGAGGTATTAACCAGAAGAAACTGCCATTGCCCGCACTGGGAAAGTGAATTACCTCTTAAGTTAACTACTGTGGTTCAAAGCCCTGTCTGTTGCTAAAATTTTTTTCATATTTAAGTGTTTGAAAAAAGGTGAACATTTTGCGCCAGTGCAAATTAATATAATATTAAAACTTAAACATGTATGTTTAAATATGTCCTTATAAATGTACGTTTTCATTTTGAAGTATTCACTTCTTTAGAAAAAAATTGGTGGGAAAATGTATCCTTTTTAATGTGTCTGCATGGGAATTCTCTTCACTCCGTACCTTCACTGCTATATTTTGAATACTGTCTGTTCTCAGTCGTTCTATTGTTGAGCGCACTGATTGAGGCTAAAGAAATGTGACGAGCTTTCCAGCAGGATGACTATTTCAAAGTTTAAGAAGCATATCTACAGGCTTGTCTATACAGTACATCCATCAACTTGCAGCTGTTAATTAAACTCCTTCAAGAGTCAGCATTTATATTAAATGGTCTCTACAAAAATCAGCTGTGCAAAGATGAGTCAATCAGCTGATTGCCAATGCAGAGCCGAGGAACCGCTTATCCTTTGAGACAAAGGAGTTCAGTGCCAGAATCTACACTTTGTAAAACTGCAACGCAAGTTAATATTAAAGATCCATTGATACCGGGAAACTCACCTGTTTGTTTACATAGCCATTTTGTGTCTTTCATACAAACCAAGAAAATAGTTTGGGCTGTCGTAGCATCGTCTGGTCTGTGTTTGATTAGAGGAAAGACATCCGCCGTTTCCAATGGGCTTTTATTTTTCCAACCCTTCTAGAAGGTTGTCCGCTTTTTTTGAAGTTGTGGAGAGAAGATCCCGGTAGTCTTGTTTTATGCTTCCTAATTTAAATGAAGTGTGTGTGTGTGATGATTGACTCGTATTGGGTAAACGCAGAAACATTTGATAGTAGGATAGCCATACACCAAGACAACACGAGTAACTTCATTATTTTCCAAGAATGTTACTTTCTTGTCCAGGAAATATCTTCAGTTATTCATTGAGTTTTTACTAAATACTGCGGAATGAATTACTTATTTTGGACTTAGTTGTCCTTGTTAGCAATCCTATCAGTGTTCCCCCTATATTCATTACAAAGCGGTGGCCCACCTCTGCTTAATTGTTGCCACCGCTGCAAGCAAGTAGCACAGGATCACTTAACTTTTTAAGTGAATATGAAACGGAACATTAACCCACATTGTAACACCTCACACAGTGACAGGCAACGGGTATTATTGGGAGTTGATTCCCATGTGAGCGGCCGTGTCCCAATGGGAGAGACCGCTTCCTTTCTTTTTCTCTTTCTCTTGTTCACGCTGAACACACTCATTGGTTTGGGAACTGTAATTGGGACATGTAATTGCTTTGGGATATGTAATTGCTTTTGATTACTACTACCCAAGTTTTCTTGTAAGAATTTGCTTAATTAAATTAAGGTACATGTTTAACTTCAACATGATGAAGAAAATGTTTGTTTTTATATTATACTCCCTTAAGGAATGTTTTAGAATATTTTTCCAATGTGGATGTAGCTGTTATACCATTTTTCTTTTGTTAAAGAATTCACTGTGTGAAAATTGGATTGCATTTTTGTATAATACAATTGCTTTTGGGGGTGGGGGGGAGTACTAGGGGGAAAACTAACTGGAAGTTTGAAGTAAATGTAACTTATGTGCAACAGTGATTCTTTACTGGCAGGGACTGTAATTAAATAATATTGTGAAACTGATGTTTTATTAGCTGTCATTTGTATTTCTACAAACACACACAACTAATGGGCAGCATTACCGCAGAAATGGAAGAGGCAAGTGGAAGGGGGAAAAAGTAAGGAACTTGTCTGTTGGCCCTGCATTAGTTTTTTGCGATTGCTTACACACTTGTTGCGGAATTTGTCTCATTGTGTTAACTCTACACACAAGTCAAATAAGACACAACACTTGGAGATAAACATCTCACTTCTATGTCAAAATGAAACTGTTCCTCTCAAATGGAACCCTGTACAGCTGCTTCGTCGTAAGTTGGTGTTGACGCAAGATGCGGCAGTGTGTCGACATACTGAGATGGATGATAATATGGAATGTTGTGGGATCGGCAATGATTTACCCTCGTAGTTGATGTAGGCGGATGGTGTTGTTTGCCAACACTAGATTGACAATGGCCAGTTCCTGTTGATGGGTGAACAGCCGTTGCCTTCCACCCTCAGGAGGTCGTCTGGCAGTTGTGTAGAAAATACAAGAATATGTCGTCATTGGTTAGGTTGTTTTTACATACTGTACACAGTAACATCAAAACTGTATTACATGTACTTCACAGCACTACTTTTTTTTTTTTTGTTCACTGAGGATCATAGACCTAATATTGTAGGACTACATTGTATTGTGCTGTGATGCAGAATGATGTGCAACAATTACATATGTACAGTCTAGTGTAGAAAGTTGAAGACATACCTGTTCTCCAGTTTAAATGTCTGTATTATGGATGCTACCGCGTAGCGACTCAGGCTCCCTCATCGTCAGGCCATGATTTATGACATGGTCCACCAAAGTGGCCCTAATGTCGTCGGAAATATGTCTCCGTCTATTGCCTGGTCCCCTTCTTTTGTTCTTGTCCTCATCCTACTCCTCTCTCTACCTCTTCCTCTCGCTCTCATTGCCTCCATGTTTGCAAAGTTCTCACCAAACAGGTGATCTTACCTGAGGTCTATTTGTAGTGCTAAGGCTCAGACTAATTGGTGTTCAATTACAGTATAAGTGTTTTTGTGTGTGGGTATTGCCTATTTCAGGTATGTTTTTCATGTTTTCCCAATGATTGCAAGAGATTTCATTCTTGAACGAAGTGTCTAATGTAAGAAACAGGGTGTTGCTTAATTGCAAACAAAGTGGAAAGCAGAAAATGTGTGTGTACTTTTGGTGCCTTTGTCAAAGCATTCACTTCCGGTGTGTAAGCAATCGGCAAAAACTGTAAAGACCAATTGGTTAAAGACAATTGTACCGATTCCATGGCAGATGGTTTATGATCTGATACACAAAACAACACTGTATTCAAAAGACAGAATTTTTCTATTTATTATTATACAATTTAATTATTATACAAAATTATTGCAACCAATATAATGTTATATACTGCTCAAAAAAATAAAGGGAACACTTAAACAACACAATGTAACTCCAAGTCAATCACACTTCTGTGAAATCAAACTGTCCACTTAGGAAGCAACACTGATTGACAAATACATTTCACATGCTGTTGTGCAAATGGAATAGACAACAGGTGGAAATTATAGGCAATTAGCAAGACACCCCCAATAAAGGAGTGGTTCTGCAGGTGGGGACCAAAGACCACTTCTCAGTTCCTATGCTTCCTGGCTGATGTTTTGGTCACTTTTGAATGCTGGCGGTGCTTTCACTCTAGTGGTAGCATGAGACGGAGTCTACAACCCACACAAGTGGCTCAGGTAGTGCAGCTCATCCAGGATGGCACATCAATGCGAGCTGGGGCAAGAAGGTTTGCTGTGTCTGTCAGCGTAGTGTCCAGAGCATGGAGGCGCTACCAGGAGACAGGCCAGTACATCAGGAGATGTGGAGGAGGCCGTAGGAGGGCAACAACCCAGCAGCAGGACCGCTACCTCCGCCTTTGTGCAAGGAGGAGCAGGCGGAGCACTGCCAGATCCCTGCAAAATGACCTCCAGCAGGCCACAAATGTGCATGTGTCTGCTCAAACGGTCAGAAACAGACTCCATGAGGGTGGTATGAGGGCCCGACGTCCACAGGTGGGGGTTGTGCTTACAGCCCAACACCGTGCAGGACGTTTGGCATTTGCCAGAGAACACCAAGATTGGCAAATTCGCCACTGGCGCCCTGTGCTCTTCACAGATGAAAGCAGGTTCACACTGAGCACGTGACAGAGTCTGGAGACGCCGTGGAGAACGTTCTGCTGCCTGCAACATCCTCCAGCATGACCGGTTTGGCGGTGGGTCAGTCATGGTGTGGGGTGGCATTTCTTTGGGGGGCTGCACAGCCCTCCATGTGCTCGCCAGAGGTAGCCTGACTGCCATTAGGTACCGAGATGAGATCCTCAGACCCCTTGTGAGACCATATGCTGGTGCGGTTGGCCCTGGGTTCCTCCTAATGCAAGACAATGCTAGACCTCATGTGGCTGGGGTGTGTCAGCAGTTCCTGCAAGAGGAAGGCATTGATGCTATGGACTGGCCCGCCCGTTCCCCAGACCTGAATCCAATTGAGCACATCTGGGACATCATGTCTCGCTCCATCCACCAACACCACGTTGCACTACAGACTGTCCAGGAGTTAGTGGATGCTTTAGTCCAGGTCTGGGAGGAGATCCCTCAGGAGACCATCCGCCACCTCATCAGGAGCATGCCCAGGCGTTGTAGGGAGGTCATACAGGCACGTGGAGGCCACACACACTACTGAGCCTCATTCTGACTTGTTTTAAGGACATTACATCAAAGTTGGATCAGCCTGTAGTGTGGTTTTCCACTTTAATTTTGAGTGTGACTCCAAATCCAGACCTCCATGGGTTGATAAATTGGATTTCCATTGATTTATTTTTGTGTGATTTTGTTGTCAGCACATTCAACTATGTAAAGATCATTTCATTCATTCAGATCTAGGATGTGTTATTTTAGTGTTCCCTTTATTTTTTTGAGCAGTATATATATTATTTATATATATATATATATATATTTATTTATCTAAACGTCCCTTTTCAGGACCCTGTCTTTCAAAGATATTTGTAAAAATCCATATAACTTCACAGATCTTCATTGTAAAGGGTTTAAAACACTTTCCCATGCTTGTTCAATGAACATTGTCTGCCACTGCGAGGACGATCATCAGTGGCCACATCTGTAGTCCTCATGCCTCCTTGCAGCATGCCTAAGGCACATTCACGCAGATGAGCAAGGACCCTGGGCATCTTTCTTTTGGTGTTTTTCAGAGTCAGAAGAAAGGCTTCTGTGTCCTAAGTTGTCATAACTGTGACCTTAATTGCCTACCGTCTGTAAGCTGTTAGTGACTTAACTGTTCTACAGGTGCATGTTCATTGATGAACATGCACCTGTGTCCTAAGTTATGACAACTTAGGACACAGAGGCCTTTCTTCTGACTCTGAAAAACACCAAAAGAAAGATGCCCAGGGTCCCTGCTCATCTGCGTGAATGTGCCTTAGGCATGCTGCAAGGAGGCATGAGGACTGCAGATGTGGCCAGGGCAATAAATTGCAATGTCCGTACTGGGAGACGCCTAAGGCAGCGCTACAGGGAGACAGGATGGACAGCTGATTGTCCTCACAGTGGCAGACAATGTGTAACAACACCTGCACAAGATCGGTACATCCGAACATCACACCTGAGGGACAGGTACAGGATGGCAACAACAACTGCCCGAGTTACACCAGGAACGCACAATCCCTCAATCAGTGCTCAGACTGTCCGCAATAGGCTGAGAGAGGCTGGACTGAGGGCTTGTAGACCTGTTGTAGTAAGGTAGGTCCCTACCAGACATCACCGGCAACCACGTCGCCTATGGGCACAAACCCACCGTCGCTGGACCAGACAGGACTGGCAAAAGGTGCTCTTCACTGACGAGTCGCGGTTTTGTCTCACCAGGGGTGATGGTCGGATTCGCGTTTATCGTCGAAGGAATGAGCGTTACACTGAGGCCT
Organism: Salmo salar; assembly: GCF_965601325.2. NCBI lineage: Eukaryota > Metazoa > Chordata > Actinopteri > Salmoniformes > Salmonidae > Salmo > Salmo salar. The sequence continues at coordinate 15,903,814 of NC_138300.1, forward strand.
GTACTCTGGAGCGGGATTGATTTGGAGGTGGGGGGTGTGTCACAACATCATCAGACTGAGCTTGTTATCATTGCAGGCAATCTCAACGCTGTGCGTTACAGGGAAAACATCCTCCTCCCTCATGTGATACCCTTCCTGCAGGCTCATCCTGACATGACCCTCCAGCGTGACAATGCCACCAGCCATACTGCTCGTTCTATGCGTGATTTCCTGCAAGCCAGGAATGTCAGTGTTCTGCCATGGCCAGCGAAGAGCCCGGATCTCTATTCCAGTCCATGAGGAGGAGATGCAGCTGGTGGCCACACCAGATACTGACTGTTGCTTTTGATTTTGACCCCCCCCCCCCCTTTGTTCAGGGACACATTATTCCATTTCTGTTATGTCTGTGGAACTTGTTCAGTTTGTCTCAGTTGTTGAATCTTGTTACGTTCATACAAATATTTACACGTTTGAAAATAAATGCAGTTGACAGCGAGAGTAATAAAATGTGATCTGATCTTCAACAAAGTCACAGCAATAGACAAACAGTCTGCTTGAACTAATAACACACAAATTATTGTATTTTTCTTGTCTATATTGAATACATAATTTAAACATTCACAATGTAGGTTGGAAAAAGTATGTGAACCCCTAGGCTAATGACTTCTCCAAAAGCTAATTGGAGTCAGGAGTCAGCTAACCTGGAGTCCAATCAATGACACGAGATTGGAGGTGTTGGTTAGAGCTGCCCAGTCAAGAGTCCTGACCTCAATCCGATTGAGATGTTATAACATGACCTCGAGAGCAGTTCACACCAGACATTCCAAGAATATTGCTGAACTGAAACAGTTTTGTAAAGAGGAATGGTCCAAAATTCCTCCTGACCGCTGTGCAGGTCTGATCCGCAACCACAGAAAACATTTGGTTGAGGTTATTACTGCCAAAGGAGGGTCAACCTGTTATTAAATCCAAGGGTTCGCATACTTTTCCACCCTGCACTGTGAATATTTACACAGTGTGTTCAATAAAGACATGAACATGTATAATTGTGTGTGTTATTAGTTTAAGCAGAATGTGTTTGTCTATTGTTTTGACTTAGATGAAGATCAGATCAAATTTTATGACCAATTTATGCAGAAATCCAGGTAATTCCAAAGGGTTCACATACTTTTTCTTCCCACTGTAGATGGGAGGGGTTGAGGGTAGTTGAAGGATGAAAAAAATGAAATAAATGAAATAAGGAAAGACAACTATTGTAGAATACATTGTCCGTAAAATGTATATACAGGGCATTCGGAAAGTATTCAGACCCCTTTTTCCACATTTTGTTACGTTACAGCTTACTCTAAAATTGATTAAATACAACATCCTCATCAGTCTTCACACAATACCCCATAATGACAAAGTGAAAACAGGTTTTTAGAAATTTTTGCAAATGTATTAAAATGTAAAAACATGTTGTTTACATACACTACCGGTCAAAAGTTTAAGAACACCTACTCATTCAAGGGTTTTTCTTAATTTTTACTATATTGCAGAATAATGGTGAAGACATCAAAATAACACATATGGAATCATGTAGTAACCAAAAAAGTGTTAAACAAATCAAAATATATTTTATATTTGAGATTCTTAAAATAGCCACCCTTTGTGCAAAGCGGTCATCAAGGCAATCTTGGCATTCTCTCAACCAGCTTCATGAGGTAGTCACTTGGAATGCATTTCAATTAACAGGTGTGCTTTCTTAAAAGTTAATTTGTGGAATTTCTTTCCTCCTTAATGCGTTTGGGCCAAACAGGGGTGTTACACAGAAGTAAGCCCTATTTGGTGAAAGACAAAGTCCATATTATGGCAAGAACAGCTCAAATAAGCAAAGAGAAATGACAGTCCATTACTTTAAGACATGTAGGTCAGTCAATATGGAACATTTCAAGAACTTTGAAAGGTTCTTCAATTGCAGTCGCAAAACACATCAAGCGCTATGATGAAACTGGCTCTCATGAGGACCGCCACCGGAGTAGAAGACCCTGAGTTACCTTTGCTGCAGAGGATAAGTTCATTAGAGTTACCAGCCTCAGAAATCGCAGCCCAAATAAATGCTTCACAGATTTCAAGTAACAGACACATCTCAACATCAACAGTTCAGAGGAGACTGTGTGAATCAGGCCTTCATGATCAATTTGCTGCAAAGAAACCACTACTAAAGGACACCAATAATAAGAAGAGACTTGCTTGGGCCAAGAAACACGAGCAATGGACATTAGACCGGTGAAAATGTCTCATTTGGTCTGGTGTCCAAATTTTGAGATTTTTGGATCCAACCGCTGTGTCTTTGTGAGACGCGGTGTGGGTGAATGGATTATCTCCGCCTGTGTATTTCCCACCGTAAAGCATGGATGAGGTGTTATGGTGTGGGGGTGCTTTGCTGGTGACAGTCAGTGATTTATTTAGAATTCAAGGCACACTTAACCAGCATTGCTACCACAGCATTCTGCAGCGATACGCCATCCCATTTGGTTTGGGCTTAGTGGGACTATCATTTGTTTTTCAACAGGACAATGACCCAACACACCTCCAGGCTGTGTAAGGGCTATTTTGGATGAGTCAGACCGCAGAGTGAAGGAAAAGCATCCAACAAGTGCTCAGCACTGAATTGTAATTACTTCGCTACTATTGGTCTTTTTATTGCCTTACCTCCTTACTCCATTTGCACACACTGTATATAGATTTTTCTATTGAGTTATTGACTGTTCGTTTGTTAATCCCATGTGTAACTCTGTGTTGTTTTTTGTCGCACTGCTTAGCTTTATCTTGGCCAGGTCGCAGTTGTAAATGAGAACTTGTTCTCAAATGGTCTACCTGGTTAAATAAAGGTGAAATAAAAATAAAAAATTCTTTCTCAATATCAATATTGCACCATGTATGAGGTATTTCTGTACAATTATACAAACGAGGCTGTACTTATTTATTCTTCACTGTGACCATTCTCTGTGTATTGGCATGTTGCACTATTGTATTATTTCATATAAACAAATACTATTAAAGATGTGTTTAGAACATTGGATCAATCCACATGTGGGACCAACTCAACTGAATCGATCAATACTTCAAAGTCAATACTTCAAAGTTTGAGCTGAGTAAATCTTCCTTTCCCCACTTGCGCTACAGGACACTGACCCTGACCCCTATGAGGGACTCATAAGCTCAACTCGCAGCCGATACTTAGATTCCACATACACAGTCATTTACAAGGAAAATATACCTCAGGTAAGGCATTGTCAATTCATAATACTGTTACGTAGGGTTTAGTTTGGTTGAAAGAGGTGACGCTATGTTCAAAGATGGCACGTATTTAGCAACAGGTATTTGTCAATGGCTAGCTGAATAAACAGACGGTAAATTCAAAGCTTCTCAACAGAAATGTTGTTCTATTGTAAGTCTTCAAACTTAAAACAGAGTTTTTTTGGCATTGTGTGGTTCCTAGTTGCTGTTTTAATCCCTTTCATATACAGTGGGATCCAAAGTTATTGACACCCTTGATAAAGATTAGCAATAATGACTGTATTACATAAATAATTCAAATATTGAGCTATGTTGTATCCTAAAATAATTGGCAAATTATTTTATACTAATACAATTGCTCCGGGAAAGATTTTGTGTCACAAGTAATACTTTTCTTTCTCTAAAAGCTAGGGGTCAAAATTGACACCCCTAAAGGTTCATATTAAGTAATCAAAGGTTTTGTATTTGGTCCCATATTCCTAGCACGCAATGACTACATCAAGCTTGTGACTCTACAAACTTGTTGGATGCATTTGCAGTTCATTTTGGTTGTGTTTCTGATTATTTTGTGCCTAAAAGAAATTAAATATAATGTATTTTCATTTTGCAGTCACTTTAATTCTAAATAAGAATAGAATATGTTTATAAAAATGTGGATGCTACCATGATTACGGATAATCCTGAATGAATCGTGAATAATGAGTAAGAAAGGTACAGATTACCAATAATGGGAGGTTAGCATGTCCAGTATTAGTATAAAATAATAAAATGTTAAAAATGTTGTTAGCATACAATATAGCTAAGTATTTAAATTATTTATTTTATTGCTTATATTTATCAAGGGTGTCAATCATTTTGGACCCCGCTGTACATACTTAGATTGCCACTCTTGAGTTATGAATTCCATTAAAGGAGTTATGAATTCCATTAAAGGAGAGGTTTTACTTGCGTCCCAATTTTTTTTTTTTTTACAGGTGCTGAATAAAAGGATTATCCACTTTAAAGAAAAAAGTGCTTCTAATAAGCTCATAACATAACATACACTAAGCTTTATTGAAATATCACATATTTCGGAGAGCAAACTGAGTGGAAACTCTTTCCCACGGGGGGCCAGTACAACAAAAAAAAAATGCATGAAATGAAATGTATGCAATCACTACTGTAAGTCGCTCTGGATACGAGCGTCTGCTAAATTACTAAAATGTAATGTAAATGTAAAATGATGAATTTCCCCATTGAGATAGCCCCAGTGTGTGCTTTATTTTGTGTTTCCCTACATTACAACGGCCTCTCACTAGGCAAAGAGACAGTTGAACTTTGGAAGTTACTTTGAGAGGTGTTATGTTGGTTAGAATGTGTGCTGCAGTGGCATCTGGTGACTTAAAAAGTAAGGGAGGTAGGTTGAAAGTTATTTAGAATTTGTTCTAGTTAAGCCAATGGTATGACATGCTTTTATTTGAATGATATTGTTTTTAACGTTTCCTAAAAATGTAGGACATCCCTCTCCTCCCTCGAGGCGCCTCCTCTGGTTTGTACAAGTATTTCAAGGTAGCTTAAAGCAATAGATGTGTATACAGTACCATACTGTAGCCTATACCAACGCTAGTCCTTGTGAGCTGCAGTGTCTGCTAGTTTCCCCTTCCCCCGGTGCTTCATTGGTCATTACATGCCATCGGTTGGCCAGAGACAGCTGGTTTCCCAAGTCTAAATTAGCCTGTGACCAATGACCAAAGGGGTTGAATAAGCCTCATATAACCTGACCCAGACCCCTCTCTCCCCCCCTCAGGATGAGGTTGTCCAAGTTTGTGTGGACTCTGGGGCTGCTCCTCGCCTTGCTGTCAACCTCCCAGGCGTTCAAAGACTTCTGCCATGTCAAGCCCAAAGACGTGCCCCTGGAGCCCAAGTGTGTCTACCGCAGCCCCGACGATGAAGCCTTGACAGCGGATGCTAAGCCAGAGAAAGTCCCTAATAACACCAATCCCCGGGTGTGGGAGCTGTCCAAGGCGAACAGTCGCTTCGCCCTGTCCCTGTTCAAGCAGCTATCCCAGGATAAACCCAGCGAGGCCAACATCTTCTTGTCCCCTATCAGCATATCCACAGCCTTCGCCATGACCAAACTGGGCGCCTGCAACAACACGCTCAAACAGATTATGAATGTAAGGGGTCTGAAGCATAATGTTGGTGTCTCGTGTGTTCGCACGTGGCAAGCTTTTGTACATTCACTTCTGCCAAAACAGTACACAGTTAGTCACTCACCCTTTTAGATAACTTGAAATAGTCTAACCAGGTCTAGTGTCTTGAAGTTGCCTAGGCTAGGTAGTGCTAGCCAATTAGCTTCAGCGCGGCTGGTGTGCGACCGTGGAAAAATGGGGTTGACATCGGATAGCCTATCTCTGGGGCTAGTTAGGAACCATCAATAAATTACACAATGTAAATGGGACAATATTTTCAAGTTGCACACCTTTTAGTTGTCTCATTAAATGCTTTCAATATTTGTATATGAATTTCTACAATATATAGTTGATTTGAGGTTTGTAAGTCATAAAAATTTGGAGCTATTGACCTTTTAAAATATTGTGTACAAATTTACCATGGGCATTACGATCCGGTCGCGTGCAGCTGCACTCCAAATCGATGATTACTTGGGTGCTTCCAGCTGTGGGCAGGATTGAAATAAACCCAACCTAAGGAAAACTGTTAAGGTACCCTTCATTCCATGACAATGATTTTTCCTATCATCTTGCAACTCTGTTTTGGACGAGACTGACTTTATGACAAAATTCTCCTTTTTATACTTTATGGACACTAGAATAAATGTGTCTGACTCCTATCATTGCCACATAGTTCTCTTTCAAAATGAGAAGTTGGTTTTTAGGGGCAGTTGCTCTTTAAATGGTCTTGGTAACCCGCATTAAAATGCCAAAATACAGAGTGTACAAAACATTAAGAACACCTTCCTAATATTTCGTTGCACCCCCTTTTGGCTGGATGTGCTTTGCGTGGTGGACCATTCATAATACAAACGGGAAACTGTTGTGTGTAAACCCAGCAGTGTTGCAGTTCTTGACACACTCAAGCCAGTGTGCCTGGCACCTACTGCCATACCCTGTTCAAAGGCACTTAAATATTTTTGTCTTGCCATTCAGAGGCTGAATGGGCACACATATACAATCTTAAAAATCCTTCTTTAACCTGTCTCCTCCCTTCACTGATTGAAGTAGATTTAACAAGTGACCTCAATAAGGGATCATAGCTTTCACCTGAATTCACACGGTCAGTCTATGTCATGGAAAGAGAAAGTGTTCCTACACTCCGTGTATAAAACCATCAAGATTGAGACTGTTACTATACATTTACAATTACATGCATGACCCGCTCAGCATTTTTTTCATACACATTAGGCAGGAGGAACTTAGAAATGTGGGTTTTATGTCAGTTAATATGTTTACTCAGTCTTTCTTGCTCTTTCTTCTTCAGTGATGTTTATTTATTTATAGCCACAACCAATAACAGCTCAGGTCTCCCAATGTCTGACCTCTGTCTCAATCTCAATTCAGGTGTTTGAGTTTGACACAATCAAAGAGAAGACGTCGGACCAAGTGCATTTCTTCTTCGCCAAGCTAAACTGTCGCCTGTACCGCAAGAAAGACAAGACGACAGAGCTGATCTCAGCCAACCGTCTTTTCGGAGAAAAGTCTCTGGCATTCAGTGAGATTTACCAGAATATCAGTGAGCTGGTGTATGGCGCCAAACTCATGCCACTCAATTTCAAGGTCATTCCCTCTTGCATTTTTCATAGCCTACTGCTTAATTTGGCCTTTTCACACATCACAAATAGCATTTGATATTATGCACTCTTTAATAACAATTACTGTGTGTACAAGAGTTAATTCACTTGTTACTATTATGGACCAGAGTTAAGTAATCAATTAGAGAAGTGGTTCCCAACTCCGGTCCTCCAGTACCCCCAACAGCACACATTTTTGTTGTTGCCCCAGACAAACCTGATTCAACTCATTGAGGGCCTGATGATCAGTTGACAAGTTGAATCAGGTGTGCATGTCCGGGGGTACAATAAAAATGTGTACTGTTGGGGATACTCGAGGACCGGAGTTGGGAACAACTGAATTAGATGTACTGAGGTATTGCTACATGTTATTTATCTGAAGTTACTGCACAGTGTTGAGTAATTAAATTCTAGAGTTACCAAAGTAGTTCAAGGCATGTGATATGGTAGAAGTGTAATTCTGTGAACATGGGTCTTTTAGGAGAAGCCAGAGCTGTCACGGGTGACCATCAACGATTGGATCTCAAACAAGACGGAAAAAAGGATTCAGAACACTTTGCCGGAGGGATCACTGAACTCCAACACTGTGCTGGTCCTGGTCAACACCATCTATTTCAAGGTGAGTTGAATATATTTTCTCATACATTTTGTGTTCTGCACTGCCTATGGACGGACAGGCCAAAACAAGTTTTATTTTGGCCACCACCCAGGAACCCATTGCCTTTCATTCAACTGTCGCCTTATTTTTTGCTGTCTCACAGGGTCAGTGGAAAAGCCAATTCGACAAAGACAAAGTCTTCAAGGCCGACTTCTACGTGAGTAAGTCCAAGACGTGCCCAGTGTCCATGATGTACCAGGAGACCAAGTTTCGCTACGGCAGGTTTACTGAAGATAAGGTGCAGCTGCTGGAGCTGCCGTACCGCGGAGAGGGCATCACAATGGTGCTGATCCTACCACTGAAAGGCACACCCTTGTCTGAGGTGGGTCCTGGGTGCCTACTGTCGTCATTTACACTGTTCACTGACAATTATATTTGTACTCCCAAGGTTATTCATGTTTTAGTAATTTGCTATTCATGACACATTAGATCATTTCAACTCATCCTCCATACCACCAATCACACTGAACATCTGCTGTTGTTGTAAGGTGGAGGAGAACCTGGACTTGAAGAAGCTGACTGGCTGGCTGGATAACATGAGGGAGACCACGGTGTCGGTGCACCTGCCACGCTTCCGCATCGAAGACAGCTTCAGTCTGAAGGAGCAACTTCAGGCCATGGGGCTCGAGGACGTCTTCAGCCCCAGGGACGCCAGCCTCTCAGGCATCCTGGAAGATGAGGCAAATAATCTGTACATTTCAGATGCATTCCATAAAGCATTCATAGAGGTATGTACAGGATCCATAAGAATCATATGAAATCCATAAGGATCATCACTTAAAGTATCTGAAAAAAAAACAATTTGCTAACAGATCAAATGGGCATCAGGTGGGGCACTAGGCCTAATTGGACAATTAACAAGCATAACATAGAATTGTTTAACTTCATTAAATCAATGAAGATCATAAACTTTCTAAACTATTCTTAACAAATAAACAAACTGTTGCAGGTGAATGAGGAAGGCAGTAAGGTGGCTGCTGCCACAGCTGTGGTGGCCATTGGCCGCTCCATCAACTTAAACCAGGAGGTGTTTATGGCCAACCGGCCCTTCCTCCTGCTCATCCGAGAGTCCACCATCAACACCATGGTGTTCACCGGCCGGGTGGCTGACCCCTGTGACCCCTGATCACACACACCAACCTCGGATTCGTCATTCATGTAACTGCCAATTTCTGGTCTCTGTATCAATGTAAAATAAACCAAATCGGATGGACCACTTTGTGATGTATTTAAGAGTCAATACTTTTTTATGTAAATCTGTCAAATGACTAATTGATTAAGTATCTGTTGATTGGTGAAAGGACCATCCTTAAAATGACACTTTTAAACAAACACTCAAAAGGTATACATACAGGTACACATCCATTCACACATGTACTCATCCTGCCACATGTACGCAAACTGCTAAATCTGACCTTACTAAAAATAAAACCAGCCAATCACAGTAACACTTAAAGTACTTTATTTCCTTTGAAGAGAATGTACTTTAATAATGAAAATGATATAGTGGTTATTGTGAAGTAACCCTTTTTCACATTATCAAAAGCAATTAACAAATCAACCTTTGGCCTTGCAAATGACCCCAAGCGATAAACCAAACCCTCTTCATACCACTAACCCAAAGCATTACCCTTTACAGTATAATCAAGAAATGCTTCTTTTTCAGGAACAGGACCATGCAAAAAATTTAATAAAAAGGGAACTTCACATATAACCTGCAAGATCTTGCAAGACCACAGCTGGTTTTGTACATTTCTTGACAGGGAAAATGTAAAATATTGTTATTTAATATATTCCATTTTCTTTGAGATATTCTTTGTTTATGAATATATTTTTTACGTCAAATAATATTTTGCGTTAAGTATTAAATATTTTTGCCAATTAATTACATAGCTTAATAATTAGTTGGAGTAAGCATTTTGCAGCCAAAATGATATTGGATATACTGCATGTATGCATTTGTGTATAGACATTTCACACAAGACAATTGTTAAAAAAAAGAGAAACCTCTAAGACAATAAATCAGCAAGACCAAGACATAATAGCACAAAATGTAGAATATATTAAATGTCACCTAATATTATTTGGCATGTTTTGGAGCAAATATATTGATAAAGAAACTTTCCCAAGTTTGGCATTGAAAACCTATGACAAAGATGGCATGCATTGATGCTAAATAGGGCCTCAGCTTGACAATTCATTCAAGTAACTGAAATGTTTGGATTCCTGATTTTGACATCTTAACATTTTTAGCTAGATGTTGTTTTTCACAGTTGGACAGATGGGTCAAAACAGAACTTTCCAGAACAGTACTTAAATCAACTATATATGCATTATTGACACCCTCTCACTAGCTTAGTAAGAATCTTCACACGACATACCGAGGTAAGTGGAGACGACATAGATCTGTTTGCTGAAACTAGAGAGGCTACACGAGATGGCTTGTTCCTGTCATTGATCCACATTCAGCAGTAACAATACATATACAACGGTTCAATAATCATATTTACACTTTCAAACACACATGTCCTCTGCGCAGTTAAAGCTTATTAAAAAAGTAACAAAAGCCATTTGAATTATAAGCAATAGACAAAGAAAACAGCATGACAATCAATCTTGGTCAAATCCCCAAAAAGGCCTGGGAGTACTATTCAAACTAAATTGAAATCCAGCAAACCTGGTACCTGCTGGGAAAAAATCTTGTAAAACCAAACATTGAGTTTTGTTCTTTTTTCACATAGTAATTGTTTAAAAATCGAATTGTTTTTTTTTTTTTTTTTTACACATAATGCAGAAACACTTTCCTATCTGGATTCCAGGTTTTCCGGCATCAAGGTTTGTAAATGTAATGTAATCTCTAAGATGATTGAAATCTAATGTATCTGAAAACCGACTGTCAATTCAAATGATTCCGCTTTAGTTCTACTTTGGAATGCTATGTACGCACTGGAATGTTTTAATTCTAAGTCGGCACACCCTGTAGCTCTCCAGGACCAAGGTTGGTGACCACTGGCTTAGAGGCATGATCTGTGAGCGTGACTCACATTTTTTTATGTTAGCTGAAGCCATCTCATTGTTAAGAATCTTCATGCTGCAAGCATAATATTGAGTATTAAAATACTTATATCATGCATCCCTAATTGAAACATATCTGACTTCATATCAGTATAGGACAAACATGGCTGAAAAAACGATATTCTGTACCAATATTGTATGGTGTTAAATCTGAGCTGAAATAAAATTACACGGTGCACTGTTCACCTTGTACAACTCCCACACCCGGGGATTGGTGTTCTCTAGGTGAAAATATATTGGACCTTTACAAAAAATGGTCGTCTATAAATTATGAAAAAGGCCTTTTGATAAATATCTAGTTGTTGACACAATTTCTGTAATGCCATTTTTCCCATGATGGCTGATACATAAATTGTATCAGTCACCATGGACAAAAAGATATTGGTTATTGATCAAGATTTTCCCCCTAGCCTTTTGGGGGCCTTAAGCAACATTTTGTTGGGAGCCCCTGCAGGCAAAACATTTTAGTGGACCCCTCTTGATGGCGTAGAGAAACAAATATATGTTTGAGTTAATTTCCTGCAATAATTATTTTTGTTGCCATGGGGCACAGAGAAAATATTGCAGTTTTAAAGCAAGTTTGCTACAATTCTACACATTTTGCCATGGTGCAGAGAAGACTTTGCGATATTATAACTAATTTCAACGCTATTCCACTCATTTTGCCATCGGGGTGGAGATTTTTTCTTCTTCCGTTTTACACCATATTTCCTGCAATTCTACAGATTTTGCCATAAGTTGAAGAGACATTTTTGCAGTTTTAAAGCTAATTTCCTGCAATTCTACACATTTTGCCATGACTTACGCCACGTTAATATGATATCTGAGTGAGAGTAACTGACAAAATCAATGGGAGGACCCTGGGCATGTGCCCTTTGTGCCCGCTCAATAATTGACTGACATAAGAGAAAAAACTGCTGATGCTCAACTAAATTTCAAAACTGTAAGTTGAGACCCCAACTGAGTTCCTAAAAACTCTAACGGCTGGGGCCCTAAGCAACCGGTTTCATTTCCACATTTGTGCATCCCTAGTTTCGACGTAAGATAATAGCTGCATTGCTACCGCCATAATGGCATTTTCATTTACACAAAATAGTTTATTCATTTTATTAAAACATGTATATTTAAGCATTGCACACTTGCTAAATAAAGCTTGCTGTAAGATATCACTGCAGTTAGCCCAAGCATGTTTTTTTTAAACTCCATAATCTTAAACGTAATTTACAAAGAGAGTAAACTTAAAAACAGTAAACAAAAATACCTGATATTTGTTGTAACAAATGTTGACCTGTTTTTGTCTGACGAATCTAGACTGAGGTGTACTGTGGTGATGTGAAATGCATTCTCAATCCGGATAAGAAAAAACCAGTGGACAAATCAGTAGCTGTTTTTCACTTGCATACACCCATTCATAAAAACTCCTTTCACAACCACAAATGATTCACAGCTCTGTAAAACAAAAAGGGGGAAAAAAAGAACAGCCAATCCACTATGCTACCATTATATCTGTGTTCAAAATCTTAGCAAGTTGTTTAGGTTCTCTTTACTCTTATATAGCAACAAATGTGTTTAAATATGCATATGCGATATATACCTTTTACATAATTCTTAAATGCTATCCTTTCAAACCCCTCCTTTAAGTGCTTAGCATAGTACTGTTGGCCTCCATGCGAGGGGGGAAATAAGTTCCTTGGCTTATCCTCTCAATTCCATTGGTTGCCAGGATGCCTCTTACTGATTTCCAATGGAGCACATTCTACTGTTGCAAGCACGCAGGGTGCGTGTCTATCCTTTGGTGATGGGCCATCCGTGGCAGTCAGTGACCTCCTGCTTGCTCTTGGGTGGTACTACAGTACAGCCGCAAGGTCTTATTAGTCTCCCATCCTGCTCCTCCTTAGGACTCCCCTGATAGGGATACGAGTGTCCTCCATTACAATCTTGTCTCGTCTCTACATCCTCCAACATTGCCAACATTGTCAGAGCTAGATAAAAAAATGTTCCGAAGACATAAGACCTATGCGAAAGAAAATCTGTCACTTGTAAAAAAAAGTAGTTAACGTTAACCACAACATAGAAAAACGAGAAAACAATTACATACTGTAAATTCTGCTGAGTGTATCGACCAATCTGCTTGGAGCAGACCTGTATTGCGTAGTGATGTGTGAGAGGTAACAGTTTTATTGTAGCTTATCTGAGGTTGAAGACCATTGAGTTTCCTGTGTTTTGCGTTCCTGTATATAAGTATGCATTCAGCAGCTAGTTGAAGAATGTAGATATGAGGTTTTAACCAGTAAAATACAGATGGATTAAGAGTCCTCTTTTACAATACATCTGTAAAATTGTTGTACTGATTAAATAATGTTACACTTTCAAAAGCATTTAGCCATGTTGACCCTTCGGTCTTCTTGACATCTGTCAAGAAGGTTGTGTTATTTTCATCATTGCACTTATTACTACCAAATTAACAGTGTTTTTTTTGTTCACTGGGCCATATCTACTATTCATGTGCAATTGCATTTTTTTAAGCCATTCTGGCACTTATAATGAGCTTATATGAAGAGTCTGATTATCTATCATTGACCCCCAACTGCTCAAGATTGTCTCAAGGCAAAAGGAAAAAATGGAGAGTATGGATATATGTAGTTATTATACTGGCACAGTGTTTTGGCAATATTAATACAATATGACCAAACTGTGACCATTTCAGCCTGTTATTTTTTTCTGCATTCTGAACCTGTAAACCGGTAATACAAAAGTATAAAACTGTAACATGGGAAAATAGACAGTCAAATAAAAACCACGGGCATTCAGTGTTGTATGAAGTTATTAGAGTGTGTGGCATTTCTTCATGTGTTCGATTGATCTGTTCAGTTTGTATTATGAAGGTAGATGTGGTTTAAAGCGGACATATCACTTATAAATAACTATATAATACAAAGTGCCCTATCAAACTACTCTTTTGCATCATTCTGGAACTCCCGTCCCTGCTGTTTAGTTGAAGGGATTTGAAAATTGCTTATAAAAATAACACCCTGGATGGACTTAAAACCCTCTGAAATCACCTACTCCCTTTTCATCCTTTCCTTTGAAGCAACTTCCAAGATATATATTTTTTTCTTCGCCTGGCAGGAGAGTACAAAACGACAGCCTAATTGCCCCCCCCCCCCAAAAAAACTAATACCCTGTTCTCCCATACCCCAACCATCTCCCTCCATGGCCCACTGGGTCAATCAGGCCCAGTGGTGGAGACCGAGGCCTGGGCACCTTCTCCAAAAGAGGCCCCACCTCCGTTGCTACCCCCCTCTGGCTCCTCCTGGCTGGGCGACGACTCCTCGTTCTGGCCCCCCCGGGAGGAGACGGTGGTGGTCTCTGGGGAGGCACTGTGGGCCACCTCCTGAGGGGCGCAGCCCGGGTGGTTCTTGCGGAAGTGCTGGTTGAGGATGGCCTGGAAGGGGAAGCTTTTGCCGCAGACGTGGCAATGGAAGGGCTTGTTTCCTGTGTGCTTGCGAATGTGGTACTCCAGCTGGTCCTTGCGTGTGTACTTCTTGCCGCAGATGCGACAAACGAAAGGTGTGATGCCCATGTGCAGCCGCATGTGGCGGTCCAGGCTGCCCTTCTGGTTGAAGGACTTGCAGCAGTAGATGCAGGTGAGCCGAGGGTTGTAGCGGAACCAGCGGTCACCAACCTGCTCACGCAGGTACTCCTCGTAACCACCCATGTCGAACACGGCCTGCTCCTCCCCCTGGCAAACAAACCACAGGACTAGCGATGTATGGTGGACTTTGGGAATGCATAGTGCTGACCACCAGGGAAGAATACCAGTCGATGAGGGTGACACATACCTGTGAGCTGGTGTGGCGCTGGTTGTCCGCTCTGCTGGGTGACTCACTTTTGGCTCTCTGTCTCTCGGCCATCACCACCACACTGCCAGTAGGACTACACCTAACAGGACAGAGATACTGGATCCGTAAACCTCAGTTCGGTGATTAGCTCCACCTTGCCATTTACCTTAGCACTCCATCTTCCATTAGTAATACATATAGTAGGCTACTTTTGTATTGAATTTTCACTCAACTTTAAATGTTACCCAAAGTGCTTTTCTGAGGTACTTTGTGCTGAATTTGACTTCAGTTTAAAACTTGCATGCACACTCTCCCTTTATATAAAGGCATAGATGAAACCATGAAGGGCCTGCTTCCCTGGAACTTGTACCCACCTCTCTGTCTCACTGAAGCTGCTGGAGGGCTGAGAGCTTTTGGCCCCTGTGACAAAACCCTCCTGCACCAATGAGCTGCGCCCGGACGTGTCGATCATCATGGCTGCTCCCTCCTCCGCCCCGCTCCCTTCCTCCTGGGTATCGGCCCCCATCCACTCCTCCATCCTCTCCGTCTTTATCCTCAACCCGTCCACCACCCGCACTGACTCCCCCTCTTCACCACCACTCCCTCTCTCTGACTCGGCCTCCACGTACCACTGGCCAGCCCGATTGATGCGCAGTATGGGCTCCTTCCCCAGCCTGCTGCCCACTACCACCCCCCTAGCCAGCCCCTCTGGGCCCAGCCCGCTGTGCTCCACCATCTGGGGGCTCATGGACTCCCCCGCTGGGCTTCCCACCTCCCGGATATCCAAGGCCCCTCCAGCACTGCTTCCTCGAATGCCCAGAACCCTGGGGCTGCTGTGGCGCGGGCTAAGGGAGCGCGAGCCCCCTGATGTTCCTAACCCCCCTCCTCCTCTTCTGGCCTCCAAGCTCCCAGCCCCCCTGTGCCTCACTCCGGCCCCCAGCTCCTCCTCCACATCCGCCAGGCTGATCTTCAGATGGATGCCCTCCAGGATCTGCGTGCAGCGGTCGATGATGTGCTGCATCTGCAGGAAGCTGGCAGCCGTCAGGTAGCTGATGATGTCCGCCAGCTGCATGCACAGCCTCCCGGTGTAGCAGAAGGAGAGGAGCTGCTCGAACACAGAGGGGTTGCGGATGACTGACAGGGATACGGTGCTCATCTGGCTCAGTGACATGTGGTCTCGGAAGTAAGGGGAACTGGCAGCCAGCACCACCTTGTGAGCACGGAAGCTCTGGCCCTGCACGTTCACCACAATGTCGCACAGCCGCCCCTGCATACGCAGCTGGTTCAGGTGGGACAGCACAGAGTTGCTGAAGTCAGGGATGTCCAGTTGGATGCTGCCAGCTCGCTCCATGGTGTCTCCTCGCTCCATGCTGCCTTGTATGATCCCCAAGTTGGAAACTAGTGGACAGATATCTTGGAGATTAACTGTTTGATAACCTAACCAAGAAACTTTGCTTAGCAAAAGAGGACAACTTTTCTTACCTTTTCAGAATACACCGGCAGCACTGTACCACGGGCACTGAAACGTTACTTGCAATTAATTTCTGTACTGCACCATCATATTAACTACTGACTAAGCTGGCTGGCTAACTTGCATAGAATATGGAATTAATTATAGCTTGCAAAGGGTTGTGCATTGTTGACCAATGGTGTGAACCGACGCTGTTTTTGCACAGCGGTAACGCTCAAATGCTATAACCGAGCCCTGGCCCTCTTTTTAGCCACTGTAACATACTGCAGTACGGTGATGAGCCGAAGCCTAAACGAAGATATACACCCCGGCGTTGCTCGCGACAGGGAGGTGGCTAACGTTAGCCAGCTAGTTCAACGTCCATGTAGCTAACAACAAAAACGAAGAAAGACAGAACACCGTACAACTTCTGTGTCATAACGAACCGTCGTAATACAACTGCGGTACTGTTCCATATTTAATGTGTCTATGTGCACGTTAACTTATGTTCAATTTTATCTGCCCGGTTACTCCTTTCGCAGCTCTCATTTTCCCATTTCATGATACGGCAGACGGGACAATTTCGAGGGAAAAAAGTGAATTTGCATTATGGGAATTGGTGTTCTCTTCTCATTGACAAGCCCTCAGAGAACAGAGAAGACGCTAGATAAAATAGCATCTGTTCCCAGAATGCATTACTTTGAAGTCAAACAGATGTTTATGGTGCTTGTAGTTCCTGATGTATTTATTTACTTGTAGTAGCTAAAATGAGAAAAAAAAGTGCAGTAGACTATCTCTTCTTGCTTGTTAGTTTGTAAGTTGATTGACTGAAAGTTGAGGATGTTGAAAAGATCACTTTCAGGGGACAGAGACAAATAATCCTCTAAAGAAGAATTTATGGCATTTAGTTTATAGTTCATAATCATGGAACTACGGACAGAAAAATTGGTTTATTGGGTGTAAATGTCCTTTAAAACACTGCTCTTTCTTTCACCTCACCATCTGCTTCCCCATCCATGTATTTTAAATTAATGTCGCCCTGGATCGCCTGTTCAATCTGATGTGCTTTCTGGACTTCAGCAGTCAGCATTGAAGACAAACTCTCCACCAACTTCATTAAGTACACACTTTCAAACTACTCCACAGATCAAACAAAAAAATCCAACATGACCTTTGTTTGTTAGTCTTTTTAATTGGTGTACTAGATATCATTTTCCATAGTATAACTTTTTATGCCACTATAATTGACAAACAACCCAACAGTTAAAGGTATGTACATATCTGATTGGAAATACTGCTACTGTTGATGGCCTCAACAATCATTTTCATTTCCTGTCCCAGACTGAGAGGCATTGGCTGTCTGCAGTAGTGGCATTAAAGTACTGCGCAGTAAATGGAACTGTTGAGTGGTCCTTTGCATGGGGTGATGTAAGTTTCCCTTAACAATCAGTCTTCCAGATAGATAACATAGACACAGGAACCTTGATATAAAATTCTTTAGTAATAAAATGCAATTGCAGACAGAGATTCACATACCGAATACCTCAGTAGTCTATAGTAAAGATCTGTGTGGCGAAACAGGAGACAACGCTCTTTATATTAGTGGTGTGGACAACCTACCGTCAATCACACCTTAACATTGTTGCATTGGATTAGATACAAAGTATCGAAAATGAGAAAAGCATGTCTTGACTGTGGTTTCTCACTCTACTATCTCCGCCTTGAGGCTGCGTGACTATCAGCAGGTGCAGACAATTCTCAGTCTGAGAACTAAAGCAGTACATCTCCATTTACCCAGTACTTTTCCATCATTGCGCATTGCAAGCATACAAAGGTTATCACATATATACAGTAATCATGGCATTGGTGTAGCCCCACACCCGACCCCCAGGGTAACCCCCCAAATTCCCTCCTTTGAGACTACCTAGTCTCATATAACCATGTACAGAAATCAACGTTAGACATCTGGAACTTTTAACCATTCACATATAGGTAGTATAGTAATCATCCTAAGGGTCAGTTGGGCAAGCGAGAGGGTCATAGTTGGGGTCAACATCAGTGGCATCATAGTGTTCATCATAGGGGGCAGGTAAAGCCAATGCTGTTAAACCAGGCATGGTCTTCACTGCCCATTTACCAAGACAACAAAATATCAAAACACAGCAAAAGCCTATCAACACAGGAACTACAAATGATAAGATACCCATTCAAATCTGGAACATCACATTTCCAAATTTCCCAGTGAACCATTACGCTGGCTCTGCTTTTATTTTTCCCTCCTCATAAAATACAGCATTCCACAGGCCTGATCTGTCTCTGCCATTGGTCTACTCATTGAACCAAACAACTCTCTCATGGATTTGGGTTTTGACAAAATTAACACCGCTGTCCCGTTTGGGGACACTTTTCTACCTAAGTCTCGAACAAACTTTACCCACGTGTTGACAGGGCCGGCATCACCCACACAAACAAGTAGTGTGGATAGAGCCAACACAGTCAACCACCAACGACCACACGCTGCCGTCTTCCCTCTCTTATACCCCCCAAGGGTTTACAACATAAACTTGCTGATCATGTAAAACAGTTGGTTCTTCAGGGCTTTGGTCTTGCCCTTCATCTTTTTCAAGTCTTTGGTCTCGACTCACATCGGCTTCTTCCTCTTGTTTTAGGCTGTGTCTGGCTCCATCATCTCCTGTGGGCTGAACACCTTCTGGCAGGTGGGCCAGTCGGACCTTTCCTGAACTCTGACTGGGGTTGGTGTTGCCATGGTTACCTTGAATGGCCCCATCCATCTTGGTTGGTTCCATTTTCTCTTGTGGACACGGATTTTGACCCAGTCTCCAACCTCCACAGGCAGGTAGTCGGGGTCCTCACCTGGTACCTCCTCATGAGCTTTCCTAGTGTGAGAGTGGAGAGATCTGACAATAGTAGTTAGCTCTTTCATGTACTCCAAGTGTTCTACTTCAGCTAGAGTGAGGTCTATTTGTCTGTCAGTCATGGGTCTGTGTGCGGGAACATTCATGGGTCTTCTTGTCAACATTTCATGTGGTGTACACCCCAGGCCTTTATTAACATTACTGCACATTTTCATTAACACCAGTGGTAAACAATCCAACCAAGATTTCTTGGTGGAGTGGCATGCCTTAGCTAACCCTTGTTTATTGGATTGGTTAGCTCTCTCGGTAACCCCATTACTCTGGGGGTGGTAGATGGACACAAATTTCTGGTCCACTCCCATCATTATGGCTACCTGCTTCACTACATCACCAGTGAAGTGGGTAGCATTGTCTGCAGATAAAACCTCAGGAAGACCGAATCTAGGTATTATCTCCCTCACTGGTAGCTTTGCTACTGTCTTAGCATCACAGAGTGTGGTGGGAAATGCCTCCACCCACCTTGGTGAACCTGTCAATAAGGACTAAACAGTACCTTTTCCTTTCTTTTCTTTCTGCAAGATCTATAAAATCCATGGCAAGACGGACAAATGGTCCTCTTGGCATAGGGAAATGACACCACTGTTGCCATACCAAATGAGAACCAACATCCAAAGCCTGTTTAGATGCTAAATCATCAGTGTCTTTCCCAACAGTAGCAGAGAAGAACATGGAGTGGTTATGACACTTTGAGGCAGCCAATTTAGCAGCCTCATCTGCCATGGCGTTACCCATACTCACAAAAATTTTCCCCCCAGTGTGAGCAGCAACCTTCACAATAGCCAAAGCTGAGGGCAGCATCATAGCCTCCAAGAGATCTAAAACCATAGTGAAAACCCCTAATCTTCCAGACACCACACTCATGAGGGACAAACCCTTATTGCATAAGCAGAATCAGAGAAAATTGTAACCCTTTTCCCTTCTCCCATTTTACAGGCAGTGGTTAGTGCCAAAAGTTCAGCCTGTTGAGCTGAGAAAGTATCTGGCAATGGTTGTTGTAAGTGAGTGGTTCTATCAATTGTCACAATACCAAATCCTGCATGTTTCTTCCCTGTAGTTTGATCCATATATGCAGAACCGTCAACGGAAAGCTCCAAGTCAGCATAAGTCAGGGCAGTGTCAGAGAGGTCAGGCTCACCCTTCATTGGTGTGGGACCCACTGTCTCCGCACTGCCTTTGGTTGAATCTGTCATGGTGTCCCGTGATTTTGTTTTAATCAGGTTCTATGTAATGTGGACTGAGTGGCTTATCTGTATGATACTGTAGAAAAACCCAATTCTATCCCCGTATACGGGTAGTAGAACCTAACATAGGATGATATACCCAACACAGTTCTATTTTCTCTAACCCCTCTTCTTCTTTAGTTTCACTACATTTATTCACTAACCACGCTACTGTAAATGGTTTCACATATGTGTGGTAAATAACCACAATTGGTTTCAATTGTATTTTAACTTCAGTATGGGGGTCTCCCTGTCTCCTCTCTTGTGGATGTAATGGAAGAGTAAACTCACAACATGTCTTGCCCAATATGCAATTCGCAAATGTATCCCTTCTTGTACTAGTCTTAAAGACTTGTTGTCTATACCAGTCTAGATTTATTTCAGTACATAGAAATTCTTGATATTGACTAGCATATGTCCATTTACTGTTATCAAATACACTCAACTCATACAAGAATTGTTCCACACCAAATCTATAATCCCACCAATTATACACCTATCAAAACCAGTGTTTTCCCTCAGGTAAGAACACAGTACATAAATCTAGTGTCTTCCCTCAGGTAAGAACACCGTACATAAAACCAGGGTCTTCCCTCAGGGAAGAACACCACACACAACAATTCTTTAAAAACCAGTGTCTTCCCTCAGGTAAGAACATCGTACATAAATCCAGTGTCTTCCCTCAGGTAAGAACACCATACATAAAACCAGTGTCTTCCCTCAGGTAAGAACACCATACATAAAACCAGTGTCTTCCCTCAGGTAAGAACACCATACATAAAACCAGTGTCTTCCCTCAGGTAAGAACACCATACATAAAACCAGTGTCTTCCCTCAGGTAAGAACACCATACATAAAACCAGTGTCTTCCCTCAGGTAAGAACACCATACATAAAACCAGTGTCTTCCCTCAGGTAAGAACACCATACATAAAACCAGTGTCTTCCCTCAGGTAAGAACACCATACATAAAACCAGTGTCTTCCCTCAGGTAAGAACACCATACATAAATCCAGTGTCTTCCCTCAGGTAAGAACACCGTACATAAATCCAGTGTCTTCCCTCAGGTAAGAACACCACACACAACAATTCTTTAAAAACCTGTGCCTTCCCTCAGGTAAGAACACCGTACATAAATCCAGTGTCTTCCCTCAGGTAAGAACACCATACATAAAACCAGTGTCTTCCCTCAGGTAAGAACACCATACATAAAACCAGTGTCTTCCCTCAGGTAAGAACACCGTACATAAATCCAGTGTCTTCCCTCAGGTAAGAACACCACACACAACAATTCTTTAAAAACCTGTGCCTTCCCTCAGGTAAGAACACCGTACATAAATCCAGTGTCTTCCCTCAGGTAAGAACACCATACATACTTCCAATGTCTTCCCTCAGGTAAGAACACCATACACAAAAATTCTTTAAAAACCCGTACCTTCCCTCAGGTAAGAACACCATGCGCATATAACACTTTCAATCACTTGTCACCCTGTACCTCAGCACTGACTTGGTTCATCCTAATCTATAACCAAGTTCCTGACACAAGGTTCCATTAGACCCTCAGGAATTTCTATTACACCTCGGATTCTGTGTCATTTATCACATATCCATCCTATTACGGGCTTGTACATACATTTAGGTATCGACTGTTCCTGTAATTATCAACCCCATGAGTGAGGTGCCACTTACATACTGGAATGAGTCATCAACCACACAGTGCTTCTTCTAATTTCAGACTTTTGGTTTAACAGGCGTCTGCTTACCCTATAATTTGATGCGCTGCACAGTGAGATGAAGATCATCCAGACGCAGTGGTCACTCACTCCTGGGAAGCTCGCCAAATGTTGGGTGGTCCTTTGCATGGGGTGATGTAATTTTCCTTTAACAATCAGTCTTCCAGATAGATGACACAGACACAGGAACCTTGATATAAAACTCTTTAGAAATAAAATGCAATTGCAGACAGAGATTCACATACAGAATACCTCAATAGTCTATAGTAAAGATCTGTGTGGCGAAACAGGAGACAACGCTCTTTATACGAGTGTTGTGGACAACCTACCGTCGATCATACCTTAACATTGTTGCATTGAATTAGATACAAAGTATCTAAAACGAGAAAAACATGTCTAGACTGTGGTTTCTCACTCTACTATCTCGGCCTTGAGGCTGCGTGACTATCAGCAGGTGCAGACAATTCTCAGTCTGAGAACTAAAGCAGTTCATCTCCGGGTGTACTTCTTGCCGCAGATGCGACAAACCAAAGATGTGATGCCCATGTGCAGTCGCATGTGGCGGTCCAGGATGCCCTTCTGCTGGAAGGACTTGCAGCAGTAAATGCAGGTGAGCCGAGGGAAACTGCATCACCGTTTGGTTTGAAACTACATCACCGTTTGGTATGGAAACTGCCAAGCACTGCCAAGCAGTTTCCATACCAAACAGTGATGCAGCCAGTCAAGATGCTCTCAATGGTGCAGCTGTAGAACCTTTTGAGGATCTGAGGGCCCATGCCAAATCTTTTCGGCCTCCTGTTGGGAAAGAGGTATTGTTGTGCCCTCTTCACGACTGTGTTGGTGTGAGTGGGCCATGATAGATCCTTAGTGATGTGGACGAGGAACTTGAAATCCTCTACCTGCTCTACTACAGCCCCGTAAATGTGAATGGGGGTATACTCGTCCCGCCATTTCCTGTAGTCTACGATCAGCTCCTTTGTCTTGCTGACGTTGAGGGAGAAGCTGTTGTCCTGGCACCACACCGCCAGGTCTCTGACCTCCCCCCATAAGCTGTCTCATCATCGTCGGTGATCAGGTCTACCACCGTCATGTTGTCAGCAAACTCGATGGTGTTGGAGTCGTGCGTGGACACTCGGTCGTGGGTGAACCGGGAGTACAGGAGGGGGCTAAGCACGCACCCCTGAGGGGGCCCCTGTAGGCATAATTGGCATCATTTAAGCAACTTGAATTGAAATTAGTGGTCCCTATAAACCAGGATGAATATAACCATAGTAGACATAATAGGCACCTCCCCTCAAACCACCACTGCACGTTTATCACTGGACACAGGAAGCCACATAGTCAAAGTTGTCCGTGTCCCTGCAGGGCTCTCTCCCAGCAGCTCTTGTGAGGACATGTGTAACCATGGGTTTGCAGCAACGTTTTCCTACCTCTATAAAGACAACAGTGTAGTCAATGGCAACTCCACACAGAACTCCCACCGAATCTCCCTCCAGAATGTCAGATGAATTTAGATTGATCCATGTTTCTTTTATCTGTAAAGGGGGTTGTTTGTTAGAACATGGTGAAACATTCAGTCCTCAAGCAGAATATGGCATGGCTGTCTTACCACTCCATGTTGACCTTGTGACTACCATGCCACCTGCAGTGCAAAGAAAAGCATGTCAGCACAGTGTAACAGAGTTAGGAACGTGCCATACCTTACTCCACAGGAAGCTTGGATTGTTGCTGAGGGAGTTATCCAGTTGAATGCATTTTGTATAGCTCAAATGGCATGCACGTTGTCTCGCGGGCATGCATTTGTGTTGGCGAGACAGAGGACCCTGGTTGAAACCCAGTCAGAGGCAAATTCAGGGAGGCAGCTGTCACGTTTGTTGAAATAAGTGGACCAAGGCGCAACGTGCGTAGAGTTCCACATTATATTTAATAGTGAAACTTACAACAAAGAATATAACAAACGTGCAGTCATGGAGCGCACAAAGCACTAACCAAAACAATATCCCACAAAGCAGGTGGGAGAAAGGGCTTCCTAAATATGATCCCCAATTAGAGGCAACGATTACCAGCTGCCTCTAATTGGGAACCATACAAACCAGCAACACAGAAAATGAATGACTAGAACAGTAACGCTCTGATCTAACCAAGGGCTCTCTATGGTCAGGGCGTGACAGCAGCGCTATATACTAAGCTAGCACACTGACGTCGGTTAGAACGAATGTCACAAAATGATTTACACATTTTTGCATATGGTAAGTGTAATATTTCTTTCATAATTCAAAACATTTCTTACTTTCTTGCTGTTTTTTGTTTTCTAATTCTCCCTATAGATGTTTCAACGGCTTAAACAGTGCTAAGAAAGGCAAACTGCAAAGAAAATCTAAGAAATTCTAGTATAACCCTAGACCCACTCCAATTTGCATACCGCCCAAACAGATCCACAGATGATGCAATCTCTATTGCACTCCACACTGCCCTTTCCCACCTGGACAAAAGGAACACTTATGTGAGAATGCTATTAATTGACTACAGCTCAGCGTTCAACACCATAGTACCCTCAAAGCTCATCACTAAGCTAAGGATCCTGGGACTAAATACCTCCCTCTTCAACTGGATCCTGGACTTCCTGACGGGCCGCCCCCAGGTGGTGAGGGTAGGTAGCAACATATCTGCCACACTGATCCTCAACACTGGAGTTCCCCAGGGGTGTGTGCTCAGCCTCCTGTACTCCCTGTTCACCCACGACTGCATGGCCAGGCACGACTCCAACACTATCATTAAGTTTGCAGACGACACAACAGTGGCAGGCCTGATCACCGACAACGACGAGACAGCCTGTGGGGAGGAGGTCAGAGACCTGGTGCCAGAATAACAACCTATCCCTCAACGTAACCAAGACTAAGGAGATGATTGTGGACTACAGGAAAAGGAGGACTGAGCATGCCCCCATTCTCATCGACGGGGCTGTAGTGGAGCAGGTTGAGAGCTTCAAGTTCCTTGCTGTCTACATCAACAACAAACTAGAATGGTCCAAACACACCAAGACAGTCGTGAAGAGGGCATGATAAAGCCTATTCCCCCTCAGGAAACTAAACAGATTTGGCATGGGTCCTGAGATCCTCAAACGGTTCTCCAGCTGCAACATCGAGAGCATCCTGACTGGTTGCATCACTGCCTGGTACGGCAATTGCTCGGCCTCCAACCGCAAGGCACTACAGAGGGTAGTGCGTACGGCCCAGTACATCACTGGGGCTAAGCTGCCTGCCATCCAGGACCTCCACACCAGGCGGTGTCAGAGGAAGGCCCTAAAAATTGTCAAAAGACCCCAGCCACGCCAGTCATAGACTGTTCTCTCTACTACTGCATGGCAAGCGGTGCCAGAGTGCCAAGTCTAGGACAAAAAGGCTTCTCAACAGTTTTTACCCCCAAGCCATAAGACTCCTGAACAAGTAATCAAATGGCTACCCGGACTATTTGCATTGTGTGCCCAGCACCCCCAACCCCTCTTTTACGCTGATGCTACTCTCTGTTTATCATATATGCATAGTCACTTTAACTATACATTCATGTACATACTACCCCAATTGGGCCGACCAACCAGTGCTCTCGCACATTGGCTAACCGGGCTATCTGCATTGTGTCCCGCCACCCACCACCCGCCAACCCCTCTTTTACGCTACTGCTACTCTCTGTTCATCATATATGCATAGTCACTTTAACCATATCTACATGTACATACTACCTCAATCAGCCTGACTAACCGGTGTCTGTATGTAGCTTCGCTACTTTATAGCCTCGCTACTGTATATAGCCTGTCTTTTCACTGTTGTTTTATTTCTTTACTTACCTATTGTTCACCTAATACATTTTTTGCACTATTGGTTAGAGCCTGTAAGTAAGCATTTCACTGAAATGTCTACACCTGTTGTATTCGGTGCACGTGACAAATAAACTTGTGTTTGAGCAGACTTTTTTAATGAAGCTGGAAACACAATTACATGTGCAATGCCAAAAACTCAAACTTGACCATTTATCTAATGTCCTTAGTTTTGTTTACCTTATATGCACAACAAGGTTAGAAGGGCATGGGAGACCCACAAGGATATGTTACGGCTGTCTGAAGAGAGAGTGGACCAAAACGCAGCGGAGTTAGTGTTCGCCATATTTAATACTTGAACGGAACACTATACAATTACAAAAAACAAGAAACTGACAGCCAAACAGTCCTGTCAGGTGAAACACACTAACAGAAACAATTACCCACCAAACCCCAATGGAAAAACATGAACTTATGTGTGACTCCCAATCAACAACAACGAACTTCAGCTGTGCCTGATTTGGGAGCCACACACGGCCCAAAACAAAGAAATACAAACACATAGAAACAGAACATAGAACGCCCACCCAATGTAACACCCTGGCCTAACCAAAATAAAGAACAAAAAACCCCTCTCTATGGCCAGGGCGTTACAGTACCCCCCCCCCCAAGGTGCGGACTCCGGCCGCAAAACCTGACACTGAAGGGGAGGGTCTGGGTGGGCCTTCTTACGGCGGCGGCTCAGGTGCAGGACGTGGCCTCTGCCCCACCCTTGGCGTTGCCCTCTTAGGTGGCGCACCTGGCCGCGCCGAAGGTCTGGTGGGCGACCCTGGCTTCGCCCGGCTGGCGGGCGACCCTTGTTGCGCCCGGCTGGCGGACAACCCTGGCTGCGCCCGGCTGGTGGGTGGCGATGGCTGCGCCCGGCTGGCGGGTGTCCCTGGCTGCGCCCGGCTGGCGGGCGGCGATGGCTGATCCGGGCAGACGGGCCACTCTGGCTGATCCGGGCAGACGGGCCGCTCTGGCAGCTCCGGGCAGACGGGCCGCTCTGGCAGCTCCGGGCAGACGGGTGGCCAGGGGGGGGCAGTGCCCCTGTGACAACAATTTCGGACCCCCTTGTGGCCCCCCTAAATGTGGAGTATGAAATAATTTTTACATAACTCATTTTTGCTATTGTTCTTTTTTTACATCCGTTATTATACAGTGGCAACGATGATGATTATGAACATGGTCTTTTACCTGCTAATGCCTGCAATGCAGTGAAGAAAACGATATGACAACAATAACGTCTAATGTAACTGGCCCCTCTAACAGTACAATTGGCCCCAGCTTGGCCCCCCCAGTTGAAATGGTCTAGAACCGCCACTGGCAGAAGCACCAGCAGTAGTGCCACAAACGTCTGCTGTTTGGATGCTGTTTGACGAGAGAGCAACTGGGGATGCGGCACGAAGGAATCCCTCAGCAGATGCCATAATGGAGGTCCGATCCCATTTGGAAGAGCAGATCCTCTGTGCTGGTGGAGGAACAAGGCCTCTGTCTACCCACGGCTTACTAAAGTCATGACAGGGAGACTCTGCATAGTGGCCACATCCGTTCCCTCTGAGGGGGTCTTCTCGAAAACAGGACAAATAATTACTGAGAGAAGAAACCACATCAGCCCCTCGAAAGTGAGGCAGCTTGCATTTCTAAATGCAAATCTCTCATAAAAGCAAAATATGGTCAGCATTGCTGTGTGCTGCTGGTTATAACATGGCAATAAAGAAGAGAGAGAAAAGAGGGACCAGTTTAATGTTTTGGGATGCTGCAGTTTTGCAAATTGTTATTTGTTTTTCTTTGATATGGTGCAATATTCTATTATGCTGTTCAGAATGAATTCGTTTTGAATGGTTAGATTTATATGCACTTTGTTTATATACATTAAAAAGTTATACTTTAAATGCAAATGTTTAATAGCATTCTTTTTCATAACAAACCAATGCATTTTTAAATACATTGTGGTTAAGGTAGAGTATGATTTCATTCAATAATTTAATTAGAATTGTTTTAACATCAATCATAGTCAAACTATCGCAAACGGTTTGACTTGAAAAAATACAAAACCAATTTTTTTTAAAGAGCCGTTTGGGAGCCAAAAGAGCCGGCTTTTTTGGTGAGCTGAGCCAAACGAGTCACTGAAAAGAGCCGGAATGCCCATCACTACAATGAAGTCAGTTTCATTTGATCACGTGATTTTTCAAACCATGTGTTGAGAAATTCGAGATCCCACAAATGTTGTCATGGTTCTGGTGCTTTCTTTGATTCCAAGCTGCTTTCAAACACCGACCTCTACTGGATACCATACTTACAAATATAGTTAGGATTTTTTACAGGTACTGTATTTTCATCTGACCGGTAGTTTATCAGGTAGAATAGGGAATTATGAAACATTTAGGGAAGTGAAGGTATGGGGTCGAATGCTGGTGGTGGCACACTATTTTGATAAAAAAAAAAAAATTGAAACCACACTTTCTGCACATTTTTGTTCAAATAATTATTTTAATTTAGTGTAGTATACGCTTCTGTCTTTGTCACGAACCTCTTCGTCAGAAGATATGTTGAAGTCGCTGTCGGGAAAAAGTGGACCAATATGCAGCGGATTGCGTGCTCATCATCTTTTATTATAACTGTGAACACGAGGAAAAACAATAAACCAAACTCACGACAGGAACAGTGTCGCAGGCTAAACAAAAGCAGTGCTAACATACAACAACCCACAAAAACCAGGTGACAAACACACTCCTAATATATGACTCCCAATCAGGAACAACGATAACCAGCTGTCCCTGATCGGGAGCCACACAGACCAACATAGAAACAGAAATACTAGACAAACACATACCCAGTACTTCTGCCACGTCCTGACCACAATACTAAACAACTTCTCCCTCTGCTGGTCAGGACGTGACAGTCTTACTAACCAGGTTTCCATTCAACCTTTTTTTGCAAGTAAAGTACATGTAATGTCTTGATGGAAACAGAAAATGTTTCAGTAAACTTTTCAAATGTCGACAAAACAAAGTAGGCTAAACATGGTAGGATATTTTTGTGTTGGTAAGATTAATTATTAAAGAAATGTTGGTGGAAACGCTTTTGTGAGCAGATACTCATATAATAATCATATCAAAGTAAATTTGGCATCATGAGTGTGTGATCTTCCCAATACAACTCGTCAGGCAATCATGCAGTTTATTAGGCTACAGATGAAATAAATGATGATGAACTTTACAGGGTGGTGAAAGTGCAAGGTGATGAGCTTGATGCTCATTTCCAATACATTTTGAGGGTTTTATTCTGGTGACATGATAATCAATCAATCAATCAATCAAATGTATTTATAAAGCCCTTTTTTTTACATCAGCCGATGTCACAAAGTGCTGTACAGAAACCCAGCCTAAAACCCCAAACCGCAAGCAATGCAGATGTAGAAGCACGGTGGCTAGGAAAAACTCCCTTGAAAGGCCGGAACCTAGGTAGAAACCTAGAGAGGAACCAGGCTCTGAGGGGTGGCCAGTCCTCTTATGGCTGTGCTGGGTGGAGATTATAACAGTACATGGCCAAGATGTTGAAACGTTCATAGATGACCAGCAGGGTCAGATAATAATAATCACAGTGGTTGTAGAGGATGCAACAGGTCAGCACCTCAGGAGTAAATGTCAGTTGGCTTTTCATAGCTGATCATTCAGAGTTGGAGAGAGCAGGTGTGGTAGAGAGAGAGTCGAAAACAGCAGGTCCAGGACAAGGTAGCACGTCCGGTGAACAGGTCAGGGTTTCATAGCCGCTGGCAGAACAGCTGAAACTGGAGCAGCAGCACGACCAGGTGGACTGGGGACAGCAAGGAGTCATCAGGCCAGATAGTCTTGAGGCATGGTCCTAGGCTCAGGTCCTCCGAGAGAAAGAGAGAAAGAGAGAGATAAAAAGAGAGAGAGATAGAGAGAGAAAAGGAGAGAGAGAATTAGAGGGAGCATATTTAAATTCACACAGGACACCGGATAAAACAGGAGGATTTCAAAAGACCATTTTCTTGCCATGCCGTTAATTAATACTTCTAATTTCCTTAATTTTGTGGCTAGAGTAAAATACGTTCTGTGGCACAAACTACTGGTCAACATGAGCTACCAAAATTATTTGGAAGTGTACCAGGCCCTCCAGTCCCAAGATCGAAGGGGGGAGGGGGGAGAATTTCAGCAGGCAAGAAAATGGCCTTGCCGAAATCCCCCCCCCCCCCCCTTCTAATTTCCTTAATTTTGTCACTAGAGTCAAATACTTTTTGTGGCGAACATCAGATTCAAATACTTTCTATAGAACAAACTTCACATCAGGATAGAAAACCGAAATTAATAATGAATGTATGTGTGCTATATTAAGCATAGAGGAGGGAGTAAAATGTAGGCAAGCAATAAACATTTCAGAACAGCTACTAGTCGAATAAGACATGGGAGAGATGATGAATTTTGGCAAAGAGATTTATTTATAGACTAATACACTTGAAACAAATAGCCAAACTGAAAACTGCAGACATTACTAGTGCCTCCCCCACAATCAAACCGCCATAAAAAATGTAATGAAACACTGCCTAACGTGATCATTGGCAGCTGCCTTGAAGGACACAAATAAAAAATGCTTTCTGCTACTAAGATCAGTGAAATGTAGGCTAAACTGACAACAGAGTGAAGAGCAGAACTCTCAACTGCCAAGCAAGTCGCAGCAATGAAGAATTGAGTGTGTGCGCGTTCTTGCAAAGGGGGGTAGAAATCTGGCAGGGGGGAGATTTTTGGCATCACACCAGCACAATTTGATGACAGCGCCAAAGTCTTTAGAAAGCCTAAATTTTCTCATTACTAATATTTACTATTGCACCCATCTGTCACACGAATTTACCTTAGCTTTTTCAAAAGCTTTATTGCTGGCAGTTATGATGTTCAAAGTAGTCCAACATACTGAATAAACCAACAGTCCACTTCAATCAGAATAGCATTCTCAGTCTCGGTTACAGAAATATGTTTTTCTTTTGATGACTGTGATATGTTGTTGTTTTCTACTGTAGTTTAATTCACTGGCTGCAAGTTGTTCTGGATAAGAGTGTTTGCTGAATGCTAAAAGGTACATGTAAATGTAATAACAAACACTTGCAAAGCAGGCTTGGTATTATTTTAATGAGCTCCGCCCCCAAACAAGTAAACATTTGGTCGGTCCAGACCAGACCAAATCTGTACGAATCATAGATGTCTAGGCTATGTTCTTTTTTTGGTATTTGGTATTTTATTAGGATCTCCATTAGCTGTTGCAAAAGCAGCAGCTACTCTTCCTGGGGTCCACACAAAACATGAAACATGACATAATACAGAACATTAATAGACAAGAACAGCTCAAGGACAGAACTACATCAACATTTTTGTAAGGCACACGTAGCCTACATATCAATGCATACACACAAACTATCTAGGTCAAATAGGGGAGAGGTGTTGTGCCGTGAGGTGTTGATTTATCTGTTTTTTGAAACCAGGTTTGCTGTTTATTTGAGCAATATGAGATGGAATGGAGTTCCATGCAATAACGGCTCTACATAATACTGTACGCTTTCTTGAATTTGTTCTAGATTTGGGGACTGTGAAAAGACCCCTGGTGGCATGTCTGTTGGGGCAAGTGTGTGTGTTAGAGCTGTGTGTAAGTTGACTATGCAAACAATTTGGGATTTTCAACACATTAATGTTTCTTATAAAGGGAAGAAGTGATGCAGTCAGTCTCTCCTCAATTCTTAGCCAAGAGAGACTAGCATGCATAGTATTTATATCAGCCCTCTGATTATAATGAAGTGCAAGCCGTGCTGTTCTGTTCTGGGCCAGCTGTAGTTTAAAACCTCTTGGGGCTAGGGGGCAGTATTGAGAATTTTGAAAAAAA
The DNA here is from genome assembly GCF_965601325.2 of Salmo salar. Lineage (NCBI taxonomy): Eukaryota > Metazoa > Chordata > Actinopteri > Salmoniformes > Salmonidae > Salmo > Salmo salar. The sequence continues at coordinate 15,935,523 of NC_138300.1, forward strand.
TATGTGGCCATTTTTAACTGCCTCCTACACCAACTCAGAAGCTAGGATATGCATATTATTAACAGATTTGGATAGAAAACACGCAGAATTTTCTAAAACTGTTTGAATGGTGTCTGTAAGTATAACAGAACTCATATGGCAGTCAAAACCCTGAGACAAATTCTAACAGGAAGTGGATATCTGATGTGTTGAATTACTTTTAAGCCTATGCCATTGAAACACACAGGGACGTATTAATCATTGAGCACTTCCTACGCCATCCACTAGATGTCAACAGTCTTTACAAAGTGGTTTGAGTCTTCTACTGTGAAAACTGACCGAACGAGAGGCCTGGTAAGTTGGTCATAAGCGGATGGCCTATACTACTCTGGCGCGCGAGTGCATGTTTGGGTACTCTCGTTCCAATACGTTTTAAAAGAGAATGCAATCGTCCGCCTTGAATATTATTGAAGTTCTGATTGAAAAAGGCCCTAATAATTTATGCTATATAACGTTTGACATGTTTGAACGAACGTAAATATTATTTTTTCCCTCTTTGGTGAAGACAAGTCCGGCGGGCGACGTTCATGTTTTTGAGTAGCCTACAGGACGCGCTAACAACACGGAGCTTTTTTGATGAAGATTGTCAAAGGTTAGTGCATAATTTTAGCTGGTTTTCTGCTTTTGGTGACGCCTGTCTTTGCATTGACAAAACATTACACACAGCTATTTTCAATGTACTGTCCTAACATAATCTAACTTTATGCTTTCGCCGTAAAGCCTTTTTGAAATCGGACAACGTGGTTAGATTAAGGAGATGTTTATCTTTCAAAGGGTGTAAGATAGTTGTATGTTTGAGAAATTTGAATTATGACATTTAATTGTTTTCAAATTTAGCGCCCTTGATATTTCACCTGCTGTTGATAGGGTGTACCTAGCCCATAGAAGTTAACTAGGTTTTTTGTTTTTTTTCAGTTTATCTAGGTCTTTCTTTGCAGCACTGGACCACACGACTAGACAATAATCAAGACTAGGCAAAACTAGAGCTTGCAGAACTGGAGTGTGGTGTCAAAAAAGCTGTGCATCTCTTTATTAGGGACAGGCCTCTCCCCATCTTTACAACCATTACATCTATATGTTTTGACCATGACAGTTTACAATCTAAGGTAACGCCAAGTAATTTAGTCTCCTCAACTTGTTCAACAGCCACACCATTCATTACCAGATCCTGCTGAGGTCTAGAACTTAGGGAATGATTTGTACCAAATACAATGCTCTAAGTTTTAGAGATGTTCAGGACCAGTTTATTACTGGCCACCCATTCCAAAACAGACTGACACTCTTTGTTAAGGGTTTCAGTGACTTCATTAGATGAGGTTGCTGATGCGTATATGGTTGAATCATCAGCATACATGGACACATATGCTTTGTTTAATGCCAGTGGCAGGTCACTGGTAAAAATAGAAAACAGTAGAGGGCCTAGAGAGCTGCCATGCGGTACACCACACTTTACATGTTTTACATTAGTGAAGCTTCCATTAAAGGAAAATCCTTTGAGTTCTATTAGATAGATAGCTCTGAATCCACAATATGGCAGAGGTTGAAAAGCCATAGCATATAAGTTTTTTCAACAACAGGTTATGGTCAATAATATCAAAGGCTGCACTGAAATCTAACAGTACAGCTCCCACAATCTTCTTCTTATCAATTTCGTTCAACCAATCCTCAGTCATTTGTGTCAGTGTTGACATGTTGAGTGCCCTTCTCTATAAGCATGCTGAAAGTCTGTTATAATTTGTTTACAGAGAAATAGTGTTGTATTTGGTCAAACACAATTTCTTCCCACAGTTTGCTAAGAGCTGGCAGCAAGCTTATAGGTCTACTGTTAGGCCACTTTACCACTCTTGGGTAGCGGAATTACTTTGGCTTTCCTCCAGCCCTGAGGACAAAGGCTTTCCTCTAGTCTCAGATTAAATATATGATAGGAGTGGCTATCTGTCACGTCCTGACCAGCAGATGGAGCTGTTGTAGTAGTTTGGGGGTCAGGACGTGGCAGTCTTGTGTGTGTGTTTGAATGTTCTGTGTGTCTTGTGACTCCTGATCAGGAACAGCTGGGGATCGTTGTTCCTGATTGGGAGTCATATATGTAGGAGTATGTTTGTCACTGGGGTTTGTGGGTGGTTGTTTTTGCACTGCGTTTATAGCCTGCAGAACTGTCACTGTTGTCACCTTTTGTGTTATTAAGTGGATGCTTTACTCCTTAATTTAAATTAAAGATGAGTATTCACATACCTGCTGCGCCTTGGTCCATTTATGAAGACAGCTGTTACAGAACCACCTACCAAAGGACCAAGCAGCAGAAGAGGAGGAAGCCACAGGAGAGAAAAAGGGAGGAATGGACTTGGGAACAGATCCTGGACGGAGAGGGACCATGGACTCAGGCTGAGGATTATCGCCTCCCGCTGTGGGAGATTGAAGCGGCGAGAGCGGAGAGGCGCTATTACGAAGAGAGAGAGCGCAACGAGCGCGAGAGGAACCCCCAATAAAAAAAAATTGGGGGGGCACACGGGTAGCTTGGCCAGGCCAGGGAAGAGCCGTAAGCCAGCTACCCGTGACTACAGGGAGGTGCGTATGAGGTGGAGGGCTCCATGTTACGCTGTGGTACGCACCATCTCGCCTATACGGACGCACAGCCCAGTTCGCCCAGTACCAGCGCCCCGCAGGTGCCAGGGCAAGGGGAGCATCGAGCCGGAAGGGGTGATGCCAACCCTGCACTCAAGACCGCCAGTGCGCCCTTTCGGTCCGGTGTTTCCCGCTAGATGCACTAGCATGGAGGTGCGTGTCTCCAGGCTGGCACGTCCAATACCAGCTCCACGCATCAGGAGTCTAGTGTGTCAGCCCAGCCTCGCCAGTCAACAGTCACCAGAGCTGCCCGCCAGTCAACAGTCACCAGAGCTGCCCGCCAGTCAACAGTCACCAGAGCTGCCCGCCAGTCAACAGTCACCAGAGCTGCCCGCCAGTCAACAGTCACCAGAGCTGCCCGCCAGTCAACAGTCACCAGAGCTGCCCGAGTGGCCAGACTGCCCTGAACTGCCCGAGTGGCCAGACTGCCCTGAACTGCCCGAGTGGCCAGACTGCCCTGAACTGCCCCAGTGGCCAGAGTGGCCAGACTGCCCTGAACTGCCAGAGTGGCCCTCCTGCCCTCCGGTCCAGCCCGAGGGCGGGTCCAGCCCGAGGGGCCCTCCTGCCCTCCGGTCCAGCCCGAGGGCGGGTCCAGCCCGAGGGTCCCTCCTGCCCTCCGGTCCAGCCCGAGGGGCCCTCCTGCCCTCCGGTCCAGCCCGAGGGGCCCTCCTGCCCTCCAGTCCAGCCCGAGGGGCCCTCCTGTCCCCCGGTCCAGCCCGAGTGGTCCGTCTGCCCGGCGCAGCTATCGGCGCCATCAAAGTGGGCGACGCCGAAGGTGGAGCGCGGTCCACGTCCTGCACCTGAGCCACCTCCAGGATAGGTGGGTTGGGGAGGGAGGGTGTAGCACAGTGCCGTCGGTGACGGCAGCCACCCTCCCTTCCCTCCCTTATTGTTTAAGGGTTAGTGTTTATGGGTTTTGTTGGGGTTTTTGTTTGTTGTTTTTTTTTTTTTTTTTTAGGTGCATTCCGGGGTCTGCACCTTGAGGGGGGGGTACTGTCACGTCCTGACCAGCAGATGGAGCTGTTGTAGTAGTTTGGGGGTCAGGACGTGGCAGTCTTGTGTGTGTGTGTTTGAATGTTCTGTGTGTCTTGTGACTCCTGATCAGGAACAGCTGGGGATCGTTGTTCCTGATTGGGAGTCATATATGTAGGAGTATGTTTGTCACTGGGGTTTGTGCGTGGTTGTTTTTGCACTGCGTTTATAGCCTGCAGAACTGTCACTGTTGTCACCTTTTGTGTTATTAAGTGGATGCTTTACTCCTTAATTTAAATTAGAGTATTCACATACCTGCTGCGCCTTGGTCCATTTATGAAGACAGCCATTACACTATCGAGTCAGCTACAATCCTCAGTAGCTCTCCCTTTAATTTGAAGGACATTATTATCATTATTGAGCGATAACAATAATTTTTCCACCTCTCCCACACTAACTTTACAAAATTCTAACTTTCAATGCTTTTCTTTCATTACTAGTTTTTGGATGCATGAATACGATGGCTCACTGTTCATTGTTGGCATTTCCTGCCTAAGTTTGTCCGCTTTGCCAATGAAGTAACCATTAAAATAATTGGCAACATCAAATGGTTTTGTGATGAATAAGCTATCTGATTCGATGAAAGATGGAGTTGAATTCGTTTTTCTGCCCATAATTTCATTTAAAGTACTCCAAAGTTTTTTTTTCATTTTTTATATCATTGGTCTTGGCTTCATAATACAGTTTCTTTGCCCCATCTCTTTCAACCATAACGTTTTTCAATTCCTCATCAATCCATGGAGCCTTAACAGTTATAACAGTCAGTTTCTTTACAGGTGCATGTTTATCAATAATTCTAAGAAGCACTTTCATAAATGCATCAAATGCAGCATCTGAATGCTCCTTATTAATCACATCAGGCCAACAAATATTTTTAACATCATCCACACGGGTCACAGCAAAATCTTTTGTATGATCTCTTATACACTATTTTAGGCCCAGCGGTTGGAACTGTGGCTTTCCTGGATATAACAAACTATACTGTGATCACTGCATCCAATGGGTACGGATACAGCTTTAGAACAAAGTTCTACAGCATTAGTAAAAATGTGATTGATACATGTGGATGATCTTGTTCCTGTAGTGTTTGTAAACACCCTGGTAGGTTGATTAATAACCTGAACCAGATTTCAGGCACTGGTTACAGTAAGAAGCTTCCTCTTGAGAGGACAGCTTGATGAAAACCAGTGAATATTCAGGTCCCCAAGAAAGTAGACCTCTGTTTACATCACATACACTATCAAGCATTTCACATATATTATTTTGATGCTGACTGTTTGCACTTGGTGGCTTATAGCAACACCCCAAAAAGGTTTTAGATGTGCCAAGTGAACCTGCAACCACAACACTTCAATAACACTTGACATAAGATCTTCTCTAAACATTACAGGGATTTGGCTCGGAATATATACTGCAACACCTCATTCCTGTATCTTCTATAGATGTTATATCCTTGTATTGCTACTGCTGTATCGTCAAATGAATTATCTAGGTGAATCTCAGAAATGGCTAATATATGAATGTTATCTGATGTTAGTAAGTTACTGATTTCATGAACATTATTTCTAAGGCTACATATATAAATATGGGCTAGTTTCAGCTCTTTCCTGGGTAGCTTATCAGAGATAAACAATACTGAAAAGAGCCAAAAAAGCAAGAGAAGAAAATCTACATTCAGCAGTCCGTTAATCAATTGGTGTGTGTGTGTGTGTGTGTGTTCTGCGGGGTTGAAGCTACAAACCCATAGGCTTGGCTCTCTCATTGCCCTCCAGGCTTCTGGGAGGGAGGGTGGACAATGAGCCTGTCTTAGCGGATGTAAGCAATGTCCCCACGAACTCTGGCAGCTTTCATGGCTGGGATCAGTTCTTTCCTCTTCTGGCGCACAGCTTCAGGATAGTCCTCGTTGAGGAAGATATATGTTCCTCTCAAGTTTTTGGCTCGTTCCAGAACAGCTACAATGTCCTTGAACCTCAGGAACATGACCAGTATCGTCCTGGGCCTGTCACCTGGGCTGGTAGTTGGTTTTCCAGTCCTGTGGGTGCACTCCACCTCAATCTTCCTGTGGTCCATCTTCAATTTCTCTGAGATCATTTCCCTCACTTTGTCCTCAGACTTCCACATTTTGTTGTGTTACAGCCTGAATTCAAAATCGATTAAATAGATGTTTTCTCTCACCCATCTACAGACAATACCACATAATGACAAAGTGGAAATGTATTGAAAATTAAATTCAGAAATATCTCATTTACATAAAAAGTCAAAACATGTTCGAATAACCTTTGGCAACTGTGAGTCTTTCTGCGTAAGTCAACGTAAGCTTAACTTTCTGAACATTCGAGATTTGTAGTACACTTGTGTAGCTAGCAGGACTGACTTTGTATTAGCTAGCCAACATTTAATTACTTCTGTGTTATGAACTAGACACGGACATGAATGATCCATTGGTAGCTTGTTGTTACCAAGTATTGGTGCTAACCGTGTGTTATAGGATGCTAGCATGCTAGTTAGCTAGTTAGCTACGGCGTCATAGGACACGGTGCACTAGGTGGGTTTTCACGGAAGAATACTGTACCAAGTTATCTAGCGGAATAAACTAAGTTTGAGCCTATTCCTGGAAACATTGAACCACTGTAGTTTACATCAATTTTAATTTCTAGTGGTAGCTAGAAAAGTTATATTTTAGCATTTTAGTGTTTCAGTGAATTGTTAGTGAGGGAGGCCCTGCTCTCTCGCTTCCCCAGTTGTTAAGTTAATTTTCATGCCAATCTCCTTTGCATTAGCGTAGCCTCTCCTGTAGCCTATCAACTATGTGTCGGTCTATCCCTGTTCTCTCCTCTCTGCACAGACCATACAAACGCTTCACATCGCGTGGCAGCTGCCACTCTAACCTGGTGGTCTCAGCGCGCACGACCCACATGGAGTTCCAGGTCTCCGGCAGCCTCTGGAACTGCCGGTCTGCGGCCAACAAGGTAGAGTTCATCTCAGCCTATGCTACCCTCCAGTCCCTCAACTTCTTGGCGCTGACGGAAACATGGATTACCACAGAAAACACTGCTACTCCTACTGCTCTCTTCTCGTCTGACCACGTGTTCTCGCACACCCCGAGAGCATCTGGTCAGCGGGGTGGTGGCACTGGAATCCTCATCTCTCCCAAGTGGACATTCTCTCTTTCTCCCCTGACCCATCTGTCTATCTCCTTCTTTGAATTCCATGCTGTCACAATCACTAGCCCATTCAAGCTTAACATCCTTACCATTTATCGCCCTCCAGGTTCCCTTGGAGAGTTCATCAATGAGCTTGACGCCTTGATAAGTTCCTTTCCTGAGGATGGCTCACCCCTCACAGTTCTGGGTGACTTTAACCTCCCTACGTCTACCTTTGACTCATTTCTCTCTGCCTCCTTCTTTCCACTCCTCTCCTCTTTTGACCTCACCCTCTGTTAGAATAATTTGATATCTTGATGATCATAATCAATAATCAATTCGCCTTGACTAATGCCCAAGGTTTGTAAGACAATGGGTTAAATAATTAGGCAAGGACTCAGCTTTCTGCAAAAGGTTTCTGTAGCTTTATTCAGAGAACGTTCTGAGGTCAGGATAACAAAACAGTCATTTTATAGTTCTTGCTTACTTACGCACATGCATTTACACAAAAACTGTTGGTGACCTGCATCCCCCATTGACTTCCCACACTGTTTATCACTACCTAGCTCAGCCTGTTCCTTTCCCTCAAGGTTAGGAACCTTTTGAAGTTTTACTCCCTTTACCATCTGGCTCCTGTTCCCATGGGCACACTAAATACTCACACACATTTCTTTCCCTCTACAGCCTCTACTAGATTTTCTGGGACTAATCGGACTAATCGATCACTACATTGATCATTACATTGATTATTCATTAACCATGCTGTATGACTAATAATTCATCATGGTTTATTGATTCATTTACCTTTATTAGATAATTCTCTTATCACCCTCTCACCGTCCCCCCATACTCACAAGGCAGGCAATACGCTTGACCTCATCTTCACTAGATGCTGTTCTTCTACTAATCTCACTGCAACTCCCCTCCAAGTCTCCGATCACTACCTTGTATCCTTTTCCCTCTCGCTCTCCTCCAACACTACTCACTCTGCCCCTACTCAGATGGTATTGCGCCGTCGCAACCTTCGCTCTCTCTCTCCTGCTACTCTCTCCTCTTCCATCCTATCATCTCTTCCCTCTGCTCAATCCTTCTCCAACCAATCTCCTGATTCTGCCTCCTCAACCCTCCTCTCCTCCCTTTCTGCATCCTTTGACTCTCTATGTCCCCTATCCTCCCGACCGGCTCAGTCCTCCCCTCCTGCTCCGTGGCTTGACGACTCATTGCGAGCTCACAGAACAGGGCTCCGGGCAGCTGAGCAGAAATGGAGGAAAACTAGCCTCCCTGCGGACCTGGCATCTTTTCACTCCCTCCTCTCTACATTTTCCTCCTCTGTTTCTGCTGCTAAAGCCACTTTCTACCACTCTAACTTCCAAGCATCTGCCTCTAACCCTAGGAAGCTCTTTGCCACCTCCTCCCTCCTGAATCCTCCTCCCCCTCCCCCCTCCTCCCTCTCTGCGGGTGACTTCGTCAACCATTTTGAAAAGAAGGTCGACGACATCCGATCCTCGTTTGTTAAGTCAAACCACACCGCTGGTCCTGCTCACATTGCCCTACCCTATGCTTTGACCTCTTTCTCCCCTCTCTCTTCAGATGAAATCTTGCGTCTTGTGACGGCCGGCCGCCCAACAACCTGCCCGCTTGACCCTATCCCCTCCTCTCTTCTCCAGACCATTTCCGGAGACCTTCTCCCTTACCTCATCTCACTCATCAACTCATCCTTGACCGCTGGCTACGTCCCTTCCGTCTTCAAGAGAGCGAGAGTTGCACCCCTTCTCAAAAAACCTACACTCGATCCCTCCGATGTCAACAACTACAGACCAGTATCCCTTCTTTCTTTTCTCTCCAAAACTCTTGAATGTGCCGTCCTTGGCCAGCTCTCCTGCTATCTCTCTCAGAATGACCTTCTTGATCCAAATCAGTCAGGTTTCAAGGCTGGTCATTCAACTGAGACTGCTCTTCTCTGTGTCATGGAGGCTCTCCGCACTGCTAAAGCTAACTCTCTCTCCTCTGCTCTCATCCTTCTAGACTTATCTGCTGCCTTTGATACTGTGAACCATCAGATCCTCCTCTCCACCCTCTCCGAGTTGGATATCTCCGGCGCGGCTCACTCTTGGATTGCGTCCTACCTGACAGGTCGCTCCTACCAGGTGGCTTAGCGAGAATCCGTCTCCGCACCCCGTGCTCTCACCACTGGTGTCCCCCAGGGCTCAGTTCTAGGCCCTCTCCTATTCTCGCTATACATCAAGTCACTTGGCTCTGTCATATCCTCACATGGTCTCTCCTATCATTGCTACGCAGACGACACACAATTAATCTTCTCCTTTCCCCCTTCTGATAACCAGGTGGCGAATCACATCTCTGCATGTCTGGCAGACATTATCAGTGTGGATGACGGATCACCACCTCAAGCTGAACCTCGGCAAGACAGAGCTGCTCTTCCTGCCGGGGAAGGACTGCCCTTTCCACGATCTCGCCATCACGGTGGACAACTCCATTGTGTCCTCCTCCCAGAGTGCTAAGAGCCTCGGCGTGACCCTGGACAACACCCTGTTGTTCTCCGCTAACATCAAGGCGGTGACCCGATCCTGTAGGTTCATGCTATACAACATTCGCAGAGTACGACCCTGCCTTACACAGGAAGCGGCGCAGGTCCTAATCCAGGCACTTGTCATCTCCCGTCTGGATTACTGCAACTCCCTGTTGGCGGGGCTCCCTGCCTGTGCCATTAAACCCCTACAACTCATCCAGAACGCCGCAGCCCGTCTGGTGTTCAACCTTCCCAAGTTCTCTCATGTCACCCCGCTCCTCCGCACACTCCACTGGCTTCCAGTTGAAGCTTGCATCTGCTACAAGACCATGGTGCTTGCCTACGGAGCTGTGAGGGGAACGGCACCTCCGTACCTTCAGGCTCTGATCAGGCCCTACACCCAAACAAGGGCACTGCGTTCATCCACCTCTGGCCTGCTGGCCCCCCTACCTCTGCGGAAGCACAGTTCCCGCTCAGCCCAGTCAAAACTGTTCGCTGCTCTGGCACCCCAATGGTGGACAAGCTCCCTCACGATGCCAGGACAGCGGAGTCAATCACCACCTTCCGTAGACACCTGAAACCCCACTTCTTTAAGGAATACCTGGGATAGGATAAAGTAATCCTTCTAACCCCCCCCCCCCCCCCCAAAAAAAAAGATATAGATGTACTATTGTAAAGTGGTTGTTCCACTGGATATCATAAGGTGAATGCACCAATTTGTAAGTCGCTCTGGATAAGAGCGTCTGCTAAATGACGTAAATGTAAATGTAAATCTCTAAGAGCTTTGCAAACCTGGATTGTACAATATTTGCCCTTTATTCTTCAATTCTTCAAGCTCTGTCAAGTTGGTTGTTGATCATTGCTAGACACCATTTTCAATTCTAGTCATAGATTGTCAAGCCGATTGAAGTAAAAACTGTAACTAGGCCACTCAGAAACATTCAATGTCATCTTGGTAAGAAACTCCAGTGTATATTTGGCCTTGTGTTTTAGGTTATTGTCCTGCTGAAAAGTGAGTTTGTCTCCCAGTGTCTGTTGGAAAGCAGACTGAACCAGATTTTCTTCTAGGATTTTGCCTGTGCTTAGCTCTATTCTGTTTATTTTTATGTAAAATAAACTCCCTACTCCTTGCCGATGACAAGCATACCCATAACATGATGCAGCCACCACCATGCTTAAAAATATGAAGAGTTGTACTTCGTGATGTCTTGTGTTGGATTTGCCCCAAACATAACGTTTTGTATTCAGGACATAAAGTTAATTTCTTTGACACATTTTTTGCAATTTTACTTTAGTGCCTTGTTGCAAACAGGATGCATGTTTTGGAATATTTGTATTCTGTACAGGCTTCCTTTTTTCACTCTGTCATTTAGGTTAGTATTATGGAGTAATTACAATGTTGTTGATCCACCGTCAGTTTTCTCCTATCACAGCCATTAAACTCTGTAACTGTTTTAAATTCACCATTGGCCTCATGGTGAAATTGTGTGTGTGAAAGTGTGGTTTCCTTACTCTCTGGCAACTGAGTTAGGGAGGACGTCTGTATCTTTGTAGTGATTGGATGTATTGATACACCATCCAAAGTTTGGTTAATAACTTCACCATGCTCAAATGGATATTCAATGCCTGTTTTTTTACCGATCTACCAATAGGTGCCCTTTGCGAAGCGTTGGAAAACCTCCCTGGCCTTTGTTGTTTAATCTGTGTTTGAAATTCACTGCTCCACCGAGGGACCTTACAGATAATTGTATAATATGTGTGGAGACAGAGATGAGGTAGTCATTAAAAAATAATGTTAAACACTGCTAAGTTTCATGTGAGTCCATGAAACTTATTAAGCACATTTTTACTCCTGAACTTATTTAGGCTTGCCATTGACTCAAGACATTTTAGCTTTTCATTTTCTAAATTAATTTGTAAACATTTCTAAAAACATAATTTTAAATTCAGGCTATAACACAACAAAATGTGGAAAAAGTCAAGGGGTGGGAATATTTTCTGAATGCACTGTAGGCCTATGGTTTCAAGCTTTGGTTGATTTCACATTTATTCTGCTCGTCAATCATTAATATGTTGGATTCACGTCTCCATCTTAACCAAAAATCTAAGTAAAAAAATAGGACTAAATCAAATCAAACTTTATTTATAGCACTATTCTTTAAAGGGATACTTCACGATTTTGGCAATGAAGCCCTTTACCAACTTCCCCAGAGTCAGATGAACTCATGGATACCCCTTTTATGTCTCTGTGTCCAGTATGCAGGAAGTTAGAGGTAGTTTCGTGAAAGCGCAATAATGACACATTTAGATGACAACTACACCAAAAATCTAACATTTCCATTGGAATTTCGTTGTGCTTTTAGATGGTTGAAGGCACAGTGATAAAACATTAGAAATTCAACTAACTTCTGGCTGTCTTTTTCAGTGGGTGAGTAAAGGTTGAAATGTCATTGAAATGTCCACATTGAAATGACATGGTATGCCTAGTGGGAGGATCGTCATGTCACCTGCTACATACAGAATTTAATATACAGAAAATATACAGAAAAATGAAATTAACATTTGGTCACAAAAACGGCCTTTGAATCTGCTTCATGAAGTAATAACAGCATATAGCCATAGGGGGGCGCTAAGTATCTTAATTATTGTATATCAGAACTAGACTTGAGTGCCACCAATAGTCTTAGACTTAAGTTTAAATAGGTGTGCCCCCAAGATTACCCCAAGAAAGGAGAGGGCTTAATCTGTTCAGCTTGCCCTCTGGGAGCGGATAGAGTCTACCTGAGGGAAGAAGCTGGTATTCAGAACGAAGTAGCCTACGAAGTAGCCTCAGCCCAGTCAAAACTGTTCGCTGCTCTGGCACCCCAATGGTGGAACAAGCTCCCTCACGACGCCAGGACAGCGAGGACGACGCTAGGACACCTTCCGGAGACACCTGAAACCCCACCTCTTTAAGGAATACCTGGGATAGGATAAAGTAATCCTTCTAACCCCCCCCCCCCCCCCTAAAAGATTTAGATGTACTATTGTAAAGTGGTTGTTCCACTGGATATCATAAGGTGAATACACCAATTTGTAAATGTAAATGTACATGTGAGGGGTCAGCTATGATTTCAATGCTGTCATACACCCATGACTGGTACACTACTCTCTATTACAGCACGATGAAACAATACATGTTTCCTGGTCAACTCCAAAGACCCAGAGTATATGTAAAATATATTCGTTGATAACTTTGGAGCAAAAGCTAATTTCTTAACAGGAAAATTAATCAAATGTTTCCTATTTGGTGCAACATAGTCTAGGTTAGACTATATCAAATTGGAGGAGCAAGATTCAACCCTGCATCTAGACCAGTGGTGGAAAAAGTACCCAATTGTAATACTTGAGTAAAAGTAAAGATAGCTTAATAGAAAATGACTCAAGTAAAAGTGAGTATTTTACCCAGTAAAATACTACTTGAGTAAAAGTCTAAAAGTATTTGGTTTTAAATATACCGTAAATTCCGGACTATAAGCCGCAACTTTTTTCCCACGCTTTGAACCTCGCGGCTTAAACAATGACGCGTCTAATATATGGATTTTTCCCGCTTTCAAATGTTTTTTTCTCAGTTTTTTGGAGGCATGAAGCTTTCATTAGACCAATGAAATTGCTGAACGGGTTACGGTCAAACAACTTTTTTGTTTACTGTTTAGATTAAATCGAGCACTCTCAAACTTCCCATCATTCTGATTACGGTAGTCATTTTGTCACCCTCATCATGGCAAAGACACGGAGAAATGCATATGATGCAGCTTTCAAGTTGAAGGCGATTGATCTGGCTGTTGGAAAAGGAAATAGAGCTGCTGCACGGGAGCTTGGTCTTAATGAGTCGATGATAAGACGTTGGAAACAGCAGCGTGAGGAATTGACTCAGTGCAAAAAGACAACTAAAGCTTACTGCAATTTTTTTTATTTTTTGTTACAAGCCGTGTTCCGTTAAAGCCTATTTATTTTTGTTACAAGCCGTGTTTCGTTAAAGCCTATTTATTTTTGTTACAAGCCGTGCTTCGTTAAAGCCTGTGTAAAGTTCATTTGTTTCAATGTACCGGTAGGCACCTGCGGTTTATAGACATGTGCGGCTTACTTATGTTCAAAATAATATTTATTTTTCTAATTCAGTGGGTGCGGCTTATATTCAGGTGTGCTTAATAGTCCGGAAATTACGGTACTTACAAGTAAAGATAATTGCGAAAATATACTTAAGTATGAAAAGTAAAAGTATAAATCATTTCAAATTAAGCAAGCCAGATTGCACAATTTTCTAGTTTTTTTAATTTACAGATAGCCAGGGGCACACTCCAACAAATTTACAAATGAAGCATTTGTGTTAAGTGAGTTCACCAGATCAGAGGAAGTAGGGATGACCAGGGATGTTCTCTTGATAAGTGCGTGAATTGGACAATTTTCCTGTCCTGCTAAGCATTCAAAATGTAATGAGTACTTTTGGGTGTCAGGGAAAATGTATGGAGTAAAAAGTACATTATTTTCTTTGGGAATGTTGTCAAAAGTAAAAGTTGTCAAAAATATAAATAGTAAAGTACAGATACCCCAAAAAACGACTTAAGTTGTACCTTAAAGTATTTTTACTTAAGCACTTTACACCCCTTATCTGGACAAGTGTTGAATGGAACACCAGACAGCAACAGTATTCAATACTGGTATTCTAAATCGAACATGTCATCAGAGGTCCTTGTGTTGGTTTTGATAGTTTTTGTTCAACTTCATTTTTGTTATTGCTTGCCAGTTTATCGGTTTGACAGAGAGCCGGCTGGGGACGAGATAACCCTCTGCCCTCATCTCCTGTTCTGCTGAAACAGCTGTGTAAGTTTCCTTCGGTGGTGGACCTGTCCCCAAACTAGTTGCTTTAGAGGATTATCCTATTATTAACAGATATTTATCCAATTCTCACTACTGTCTCCCATCTTTAGGTGGCAGAACTTATTTCTGTAACAATATGACAACTTCCATGTTAAAAAAAATATATATGTTGCTTTAATGTCACAACATTCTGTACTGGGCCTACCATACCAGGTCTCAGTGTGCATTAAGAGAAGACAACAATAAACTTTTTTTTTATTTCCAATATTTATTAAGAGCTAACCAAAACATTGAAACAAAAACACGTGCAAAATATGACTTGGAAGTTTGGCTAACTGATTAATTGACCACTGACAAGCGCTATTGTACTTGGCTGTGGGTGTTTAACGGTTCTTAAAAACACATATTTACTAACTGAACAATCCATAGGCGGTTTCAGTGAACTATTCCAGTGAGCTATTGATGATGTGTGTGCCCACAGTAACGTCCATATTCACTTCTTCCTTTATGAAAAATGTAAGTCATTATTGGGGTCGGTGCATTCAACAATGGACGAGTGCTATTGAGTTTATCCTTATATGTCAATCTCTTGTGTTTTTTCGACCTCATGTCCTTCCCTAATATTGGGCCATGCGGGTTTTCACAAGAGAGTATGTTTTTGAGAGTGGAAACCGAGGGACAGACAAATATGCACAAGTTAAATGGCTGGAGCTACAGTATCTACAAAATCTAAAAGGAATCCCCCTTTATTAAGGCAGTGAAACAGAAATCATAACTGGAAAAAGAAAGACGACCTTTGTCACACATCAACCAGAATATAAATTATTATTGCAACTACATTGCATCGCTACAAAGATAACTTTATCGAATAAGAGTGAAATAAAACAAATTACAAGTACGAAATACATTCTTAATCAAGGTGTAGAATTTACATTGTACTAGCCTTCAGAGTTAAGTCGAAGAAACACGAGAGCTTCATTAATTGTATTTCTTAAACGTTTCAATAAGAACAATAAACGCTGCTAACTATTGTTACACTTCCATCAACACCTTAGAGAATCAGTAAACACCTATAATGGGTTGATGGTTTTTAATGAGCCTTTTTACAACAAGTGCTGTACTAAATACATTAAAAATACCTTTGACTAAAATGGCTTCTTCTCAATCTGTAAAAAGAACATGGTTGAACTCAATACTGAAAAGTCAGGTTTACACTTTGGGTGCTGAACTGTAAGTGCTTCCCTATGACATTGTCTTTTGAATATGAAAATATTCAGTTCAGTGCTGGCAGTCCTCAACGTGTGGGGGAGATGGACACAAACTGTAACACTCTTTCAGTTCTACTCTCTAGCATGGATGTCCAGAGATATTCACTTTCTTCCAGTTTAGCCCTTTTTTCTGATTAGTTTCTTCTCATGCATCAAAGACAGACCCTTTGAGAAATGATCAAATAAATGGAAACTGAAGAGGCAACTTGCATACTGTACATAGACACAACCACAGCGCAACAAAACCACATACAAACACACACACACTCTACTTATACACATATATACATAATGTACACACACACACTTGCACACTGCGCAAAAACATATATACACACATCCACATTCCCTAAGCAGTGGAGCTACTTTTCTCACAACAGTCCACAAGGCCCTTTAAGAAGAGGAGGTGATATTCCCAGAGGATACGACGGTCTCCCTTGGCGAGTACTCTGGCTCGTCCTTATTGGGGTGAGACGAGTTGTCCGACTTGCTTCGGCTGAACTCTGCACCCATGATGGGCCGAGAGAACTTGCCAGAGGGCCGGGTGCAGACACAGCAGCACATGAGCGTTTTTAGGAAGGCGCGGCGCATCTCGTTGCTGGTGAGCGTGTAGATGAGGGGGTTCATCGCCGAGTTGAGCACGGCCAGGGCCAGGAACCACTCGGCTTTGTACAGGATGGCGCACATGCGGATGTCACAGGCCACGTCCAGCAACAGGAGGATGAAGAGTGGAGCCCAGCAGGCGATGAAACAGCTCAGCACGATGATCACGGTCTTCAGCAGGGCCATGGACTTCTCCGAGCTCTTGCTGCTAGCGCTACCCCCGCCGCGGCCGTTGGAGACCTTGCGGAACACCAGCTTGCGGCTGCGGGTGCGCACCAGGGCGTAGATGCGCGCGTACAGGACCACGATGGCCATGAGGATGACGCTGAAGACGGTGGTGCAGAACAGGATGTAGGTCTTGTGGTAGAGCGGCAGTACGGTGGAGCAGCTGGGCATGCTCTGGATGCAGTTCCAGCCCATGATGGGCAGGCCGCCCAAGATGGCTGCAATCAGCCACACGGTGCTGATGAGCATGAAGACACGGCACGTGTTGCCATTGTTGTGCAACTTCATCTTCAGCATGGTGAGGTGGCGCTCGATGGCGATGGCCAGCAGGCTGAAGACTGAGGCTGCCAGGGCCACAAACATACTCCCCTCCCGGAAGAACCACTGTGTGGGGGTCAGTTTGTATGTGTTGGCACCTGACAGCAGGATGTTGGCAGTGTACACCACACCAGCAAGCAAGTCTGATAGAGCTAAGTTCCCAATAAAGTAGTACATGGGCTTGTGGAACTTCTTGGTCCTCCAAATGGTAAGCAGGACCAAGACATTCTCAAGGATAATGAAGCAACATACAATGATGAAAACCACAGAGTCCGCTTTGAGTCTGGAATCCTGCTCCACTTTCCGGAGCTTCCCTGTGAAGTTGTAGTGTCTGGCTATTAAGTCGGAATACATGGAGTCACCCATGGCTCTGATTTGAATTTAAATCCTACAAATTCTGTAGTCCACCACTTAGTCCACTGAGGGGCGATGGCAGGCCAAGGCACAGCTGGCAATGGTATTCCTTAGCACTTGATAGGTTGTCATTGCAGACAATCAATCAAATAATCCTTATTGCCACAGGATGTTCTGAGTATGATCTTGGGCCCCATCATGAAACTCCTAAAAAAAAAACAGGGAAAATACCGATTTAGAACAGTCATAAAAAATAAAATAAATGTATGACTGTCTAAAGTAAAATACTATTTAATACTCCTT
This sequence comes from Salmo salar, assembly GCF_965601325.2. Classification (NCBI taxonomy): domain Eukaryota; kingdom Metazoa; phylum Chordata; class Actinopteri; order Salmoniformes; family Salmonidae; genus Salmo; species Salmo salar. The sequence goes on from NC_138300.1 coordinate 15,952,817, forward strand.
CACTTTTATGTGAAATGAGGACTGAGTATACAGTAGACTAATTCAGCATAAAATACAAGTGAATGGGAGACAGAGGCAATTCTTTTGTCCAATCGTAAATTAGGGTACATTTTCATGTGGAAATGTGTGATCAAATAAAAGCAAACGAACAGAAAAGTCGGACCCCTGGCCGGTTCTTTATGGATATGATGTTCATTATGGTAACTGATTCTGGACTGTATGCTGAATTCCACAAGATGGATAGGTATCGCACTGATGCATGAGCTAAATTATCATCATGATAGGCTATTTTGAACTGTGCTAAGAATGAGATGGGTGGTGGGGGGGGGGTTGGTGTGCATTGGGACGCTATGAAGTTATTCAATGTTTTTTTAACGTTTTTTAAAAATCCATAAACTTCAGGAAAATACTTGCAATAACTATGTAACGGAATCTCTCAACGTGAACTTGAAATGCGCTTGAAACTCACGTTATTTTGTTCAAACGTATTTTTTTTCGATTTCTTCTGTGTTAAAGATATGATTAAACAGTTAACTTAAATTACTTTCGAAAGGCACAACTTTGATTTGCATTCTTATTGATGACCAGACGCTAAAACTAATTCGGCCGTGTAAATGTACATTAATAAAATCTAATCTAGAAATTAAGTAAATGTTTCCTTACCATAATAGTGGTCATCAATGAGAATATTCCAGGTATCAACCTATATTCGCACAAATCCTCGAATCAGAAACTTTTTTATATTTTCCAGCGGCTGAGTTCTGTGTGTTTGCGGCGTGATTTCATGGAATGAGCACCGTGCGCAAGAGAAGCTGAGTATAAGCAAATCTTTTTATCAGTTCATACCACCCCTCCCTTCCCCATAAAAGGAAAACTCCACCCAAAAACTATTTTTTGGTATTTGTTTCATTAGTCCATTGTTGATATTTTACCTACTCATTCAAAGGTTTCTCTTTATTTTTACTTATTTTTTTTACATTGTAGAATAATAGTGAAAACATCAAAACAATGAAAGAACACAGATGGAATCAGGTAGTAACCAAAAAAGTGTTAAAATATATTTGAGATTTGAGATTCTTCAAAGTAGCCACCCTTTGCCTTGATGACAGCTTTGCACACTCTTGGTATTCTCTCAACCAACTTCACCTGGAATGCTTTTCCAACAGTCTTGAAGGAGTTCCCACATATGCTGAGCACTTGTTTGCTGCTTTTCCTTCACTCTGTGGTCCAACTCATCCCAAGCCATCTCAAATGGGTTGAGGTCGGGTGATTGTGGAGGCCAGGTCATCTGATGTAGCACTCCATCACTCTCCTTCTTGGCCAAATAGCCCTTATACAGCCTGGAGGTGTGTTGGGCCATTGTCCTGTTGAAAAACAAATGATAGTCCCACTAAGCGCAAACCAGATGAGATGGCATATCGCTGCAGAATGCTGTGGTAGCCATGCTGGTTAAGTGTGCATTGAATTCTAAATAAATCACTGACAAATGTCACCAGCAAAGTACCCCCACAGCATCACACCTCCTCCTCCATGCTTCACGGTGGGAACCACACATGCGGAGATCATCCGTTCACCTACTATGTGTCTCACAAAGACACGGCAGTTGAAACCAAAACTCTCAAATTTGGACTCAAATGACTCAGAACAAATCAGAACAAAGGACAGATTTCCACAAGTCTAATGTCAATTTCTTGTGTTTCTTGTCCCAAGCAAGTCTCTTCGTATTATTGGTGTCCTTTAGTAGGGATTTATTTGCAGCAATTCAACCCTGAAGGCCTGATTCACACAGTCTCCTCTGAACAGTTGATGTCTGTTATTTCAACTCTGTGAAGCATTTATTTGGGCTGCAATTTCTGAGGCTGGTAACTCTAATGAACTTGTCCTCTGCAGCAGAGGTAATTCTGCGTCTTCCTTTGCTGTGGCGGTCCTCATGAGAGCCAGTTTCATCATAGAGCTTGATGTGGTGCAGAACACAAATATATGTGGCTTAAAATAATTGTTTTTCAATTTTTTTGTAATATTACATTTTAGTCATTTAGCAGACGCTCTTATCCAGAGCGACTTACAGTAGTGAATGCATACATTTCATACATTTTTTTTCTCCGTACTGGTCCCCTGTGGGAATCGAACCCACAACCCTGGCGTTGCAAACACCATGCTCTACCAAATGAGCCATCATTTCTGGATTTACAATTTTTAAATAATAAAGACAGTGATAATAATGAGAATATTTGTCCGTCATAATAATCATAAATGCTAGGCAACTGGTACAACCTAAACCAACTAAAATCATCATCATCATCATCACTTTAGTAGGTCTGTTTTGTTTGTAAACTTAAATGCTCCTTTGGACAATGCAAACCCTTTGGTGGTGAAGGATGGCCTTGGCTCATTTCTGAGTCAATTGCTGTCAATCAAAAGTGCATAGCTCAGCCATTCAGCCTCGGAAATGAACATGTATGTACTAAGAAAATCCATTGTAGAATGGTAATTGCAGAGTAATAAGCTATGAGTTAGTAGTCGATAGATAAAATGTGTATACGTTTTATTCAAATCAATAGGGAGAACAGAATAGCCTGCCTAAAAATACAAACATCTGTATTGAAGATGTGGTGCAGTTGACTTACTAACATGAATTTAGATAGTCTAATGGACGCAGTGAACACAGAGATGACTACTTATTATGATACCTATTATTACCTACTATTACTTTAAGTATTGGCATAGCCAGCAGTAATTGTGGTCGTAATAATACATATAAAACAATAAGGATACCAATAATATTATTATTCAATTGTGTTAATAGAAATCCTTTTGTTTTCATCTCTGGGAATGCACCAGCTGTGCACATTAGCCCCCCCCCCCCCCCCATGAAGTAAAGCTATATGTGCATGAGTAACCGCCCTTCTCCATCGTCTCTGCTCCCAGCTCCGTCCCCTGTGGGTCCCAGCTCCATCCCCAGTGCCCCATTTCTTCTGCCCATTAATCACATGTGCTGCTCCCTCTGTCTCTTCAGGTTTTCTGCTCCACCCAGCCCTCTGCCCTCAGGGTGTGGGGCAGTAAGGAAACATGGCATATCCATACCCTCTTCTGAGTGTGTGTACAGTATATCACCCATTCCTAACCATCCTTTCAAACATGATGGTGGCTGCATCATGTATTGGAGATGACTTAACCAGAAATGCCCACATCTGTAATGCCAAAGTTCCTTTCACCAAGTATTGATGTATTCATAGAACTATTCAATCACGTCATAACATTTTCTCGTGATTTCTTGTAATTAAATATTTTCCTTTAAATCCTTACGTGTTTGTGTCTGTGTGTGAAAGAGAGCGCATAGAGTGAGGAAAATGACTGAAAGGAAAGAGAAAAACATGGAAAACTAACTAAGGAAACCCTTCCTTCAAGAGGTCTCTTTGGTGCATTCTTTGACGGGGGAGAATATCTATATGCATGCTCCAGTTGGTCGTCTGTGAGCGAGCGTTGGCACCATCGCTGTCAGCTCTCTGGACCATCAAACCAAGTGAGAGCAAAAGCCTGCATGCAGAGAGACACAGGGTCTTACATTTTGGGAAGCTCCACTGCCATTCCTCTTTCTTTGTTTATTTTTGATCCCCTTTACTTAGACGGAATTCATCCTCGACAGGACTCAGCCCCACTTATCCTCCTATAGTGGTTGCTCCCGACGTGGCTTAATTGAGGCGAACATCAGCATGAAACTAAAGCAAATGGGCACATAGATGGACCATCCAGATAAGCTCTCTGGACTTCATATACTAATAATTTCACTATAATAATTTGCTACAGTACACATTGCTGCTGTACTTGACACATTTCTTTACAAAAAGGGTTTTGAAAATGTATGAAACGAGCTATATTTCACTGGGTTGCATGACGTCGCTATATAATGTCGCTATATAATGTGAGAACATAGCACCTGACTTTAAACGACAAGTGTCGTCTTTCATTAACAGATCCTAATTTGTGTACTCAGACGGTCAGGGATAGTTGATGACTCGCATTGTTGCGAATGTGAACCAAAGCAGCTGGGACCTTAGGCTAGTTAACCCCCCCCCCCCCAACCCTTCAATGTCCGAGCGGTCAGTGGGAGAGTAGCCATGCAGAAAAATACATGGAGGGGCGAGAAGAAGAAAGGAAAAAGAGAATTAACAAACAGTGGTTTGTGCTTTTATGAGCTCCACAGACTTTGTTTCATGACTCTCAGAGGAGAGAGTTAAGGAGATGAAGTGACATTGGCCCAGTAGTGGTGCGTGAGTAAAATCACTGGTAAAACCAAGGCCCTACGTATTACAACCAATGTGTTGTGATAATTGCGTTGTTTGGCGATCGTGATATATAGGCCTGAAGGTCGAGACAATAAGAAGAGACAGGGGCAGAATAAATTCATCCACACCTTTGTTTTATCCCAAAACTGGATAGCAACCTCTGTCCAGTGAAGTCCACAAAGCATATTGCACGTAACAGACAGAACGTGACCTACAGCATGATCAAGCAAGCTAATGTTTCCAACATTTTTGGATCACTAAACAAAGAAAACAGGAGCTGCCTCCACTATTCCAGCACAATTTCAACTTCAACATTTCAACATCATCAAATCACCTCTGCTTAGTCTAACACAGTGACAACTAAAAGATACCATAAACAATTTAGTCCAATCAACGTAAGCTAAATATAATGTGGCTGTCCAGGTTCTGATTTCTGTGTGCGTGTGTGTGCGTGCGTGTGCGTCCTGCTTGTAGAGAAACGCCAATGCCATCCTCCTCTTTTTCATGTTGAGGAAACAGTCGATCACTCTGTCATACAGTACATGCTTTTATTTTTGTTGTCCTAGGCTACCTGGCTAAAATGCTTGCTCGCTAGTCTAACTTCCATTCATGGGCAACGTTAGCTAGTTAATATTAGCCTTCATCTAGTTACATATTTAACTTCAATCCTTTCAGGCCAGGGGCACAACAATGTATGAGTTAATGGTTGGATCAGAATCGCTATTATAATCATTGGCCAGTACAAAGAATTAAGTAAAACCCAAATCCCTATCTCCGTCCATGGCAATTTAGGAAAGGGACAATTTTAGCTAGCCAGCTAGCTAGCCACCGGAGGACAACAACACAACAAGATGCAGCAATTCAAGTTGTTTCTGTCAATGACTAATACTCTCAATGCGATTTGATAGGAGTGATGCCAAAATCTAAGCTGGCTTCCCCTGACACTTTTTTTCGGTGCTCCAGGACCATTCACAGTTGAGCTCGCTCAGTTTAGCTCAACGCTGATTGGCAAATGTTTCATACTTTTTTTGTTATCAAGGAAGGCAAAATGCTCGCTGGCTTCCCTTGCATTCAATGCTAGGAGCGGCAACAATGTAATACTCGTTTGGACCAAACATCATCAGATAGATGGCCTACACGTAGGAGACAGAGGGGGCGCTGTTTCGCTCACTCGGATGCTTTCTCCTGTGAGATACATTCAGCCTCTTGCGAATTGAAGGGAAAATGATGTAATGTTTTTTAATAGTTTTCTTGGTATTTTTTGGGGGGCAAGCCTGTCTTCCCATGGCATCCATAAATACACGCCCCTGCATTGGCCCCATAAGGAAGAGGAGGGCTCCGTTGACTCACAAGTACTGGAAATGCTCCATCGTGCTCCGATTGATCCATCATGATACTTCAACATTGACATTCCACACGTCCTTGTGCCAGCTGAATTTGGCATCTCACCACCAACCCATTCCACTCTCTTTTTGCCATCTCTTCATTCTGTTGCATCTGGTTGGTTCATCATTGTTTTTATTTAACCTTTATTTAACTAGGCAAGTCAGTTAAGAGCAAATTCTTATTTTACAATGACGGCCTACTCCGGCCAAACCCGGACGACGCTGGGCCAATTGTGAGCCGCCTTATGGGACTCCCAATCATTACCTCAGTCCTTCTCTAGGCGCAACACCAACATAATCTGCATCTAATATGTAGCTCCACAACCGTACAGTCACACCAACACAATCATTGGATTGAGAAAAGCCTTGAATGTCTATGGGTTGATCATATTTTGTACAATACACCCCCCCCCACTCCATACAAGTATATGTTTGATATACAGTATGTACCCATACAAATACAAATACCCAGACTTAAATTGATTCATTGTTTGTGTAGCATATTTTTCACAGGATACCAAAAAGTATAGGCTACAGAGATTGTAAGTCAAAGTCACACGTTCAGAGGTCACGTCTGAGCATAGCATACCCTGACACAGCCTAGAAACTGACGGCGAGGACAATGAGAGCGCATAGGCTACTCAACTCAATAGGCGGTACTAACTCTAGGTCTATGTTGTAGTTTAGCATTATACTGTAGCCATTGGTCTGGACGGCGAATTAAGTATTGAGTGCAAATCAGATGTTAAAAGAAAGCAATACATACAAGAAAGAGACAAAGTGCTGCAGGGCAGGTTAAGTGCAGCAAATTATTTCCCAGTAGCCTACTACATTACGGAACACACCAACATCAATTCAGTCTGTTTGGTAACATGACTGCTGTTCTGTTGACCTTGCCGGGTGTCAGTGTAGAAAAGGAAACCCCTTAAAAGAAAAGCAAGAGTGGAAAAGAGAGTGGAGAGGAAACCCACAACCATTCTTATTGCTTTCCCTCAAAACAAGTGATTTACCTAGACGTGAGTTAGAAAATGGGGTGGTTTTAAGGTGGGGAGTAGCGTAGGTGTTTTTGGAACCCCTTCAAGTCATGGGTCGTAAAATACCTGTGGGTGTACTTACAGTGTTAAACTGCTCTCATAAAGCATTCGAGAGGAATATGATCTCAGGAAATGCTCAATGAATGAGAGTACAGAAAGCTAAATGAATTTACTATGGTTTTTACAAGGCCTCCTAGGGTTTCATGTTACTTTAGGTAGACCTAAGTGTTAAATGGAAACACATCTGCAACAAAGTATGTCCTATATCTAGATGTCTATTACTCGCACATAAGACGCACTGACAAGCACAAGTAGTATGGATGGCATAGTTGAAAATAGAAAAAAACTTACTTAACAGCTTACTCTTCAATGTCTTAGCAGGATTTCAATGTCCCTGACCAACCACGAGCATGAAAGTGAGTTCCAATTCTAATTATCCACCCATCCACCACTTATCTAAAATCTTGTTTCTAAGATCAACAAACAAGCCCCAGAGTTCCACCAGTTCAACCAGTCAAATATAAGTTGTAAGGGGAGGGGAAGAACAACATTTCATGAAAGATAACAATCACCACATCCTTGCCTTTTCCCTCCGAAGCCCTAAAAAAGTGACTTTTCTCCTTCCTCCATCCGGTTCTCACAGTCAGTATAGATAGCGCCAATCAACCCCACCCAAAACGCAGCTTGGGACTCTTTATTGACATCTTGACCATAAAGACAACATACAGAAAGAAGCACTGTCGTCAAAAAGCAGACCAAAAAGACAACCTTGTCAGGTCAAAACACTTTAGGTTGATCAGTACAATGCATTGAATTATTGAATCTTAGATGATAATGTTGCAATTTGATTTACTTCCCAAACAGAGGTAGGCCTACAGAGCATAGTAGTGAGATTCTTGCCATTTAAGAAAGTCAGGGTTAAGCTTTCAGGACACATAATGCAATGGCATGGGAGTTTTTCCTAGCCACCGTGCTTCTACACCTGCATTGCTTGCTGTTTGGGGTTTTAGGCTGGGTTTCTGTACAGCACTTTGTGACATCAGCTGATGTAAGAAGGGCTTTATAAATACATTTGATTGATTGATTGATGATCAGTAGAGATGCCAATGAGATGCCAAGTCAACCATATTGGGTGAGATTGCAAGGAACAATGTGTTCTACATGCTCCGCACTTCATTTGGCTTTAAATTCCTTACCAGTAATCATCTCCACATGGCTAGCTGTGAAGTCCCTGGAATGTCTCTCAACCCCCTAAAGTGAAATTGTTGACGCTTCCCACTGGCCACAGACGTTAATTCAATGTCTATCCCACGTTGGTTCATTGTAATTTCATTGAAATGACGTGGAAGCAACCTTGATTCAACCAGTGTGTGCCAAGTGGGCTCAGTCTTTTCCCTTTTATTGACAAAGAAATCATGGGAGCTATATTCCCAAAAGGAGGGATTCATCATCAAATGCAGGACTGGGAATGGAGATGGTGTAAAATTGTCACTATTCGTTAGGTGTTGTGAACATTTATTTTTATTGGTTATTTCAGTTCTATTATTTCAGTTGTCATGGTGTTCACTGTGAATACTGTAACAGCATAAACGTACCTGTCATTAAAGTGAGAATTGTGGGAAGCCTTGAGAAGTAGCCTAATGCTCTGGGTTAACACCAAGGTCTCTAAGATGGGAGACTGTTCGGGACATGCCAGGACTGACCGTGTGTGGAATATTGGAACCATTGCCTCCTGACAAAGTGTCGTGGTTGTGTGTGCCATCTACATAATCTGTTGCTGGACAAGAGAGCAAAAATCTCCATGGAGACCATTGTCCAGAAAGCTGTTCGGATTCCCTTTGTTGTCGGGGGGCAAATCTGAGCACGACGGGATCCAGCTCAGCATAAGCCTTTCGGCCAGCCCTCGTTTATTAGAGGGGCTTTGCAAATTTCTCAGACAAAAGAGTGCTTTATGTTTTAAACACAGGACTAAAAAATAACCACACACACTTGCCCAAACGCACAGATCTTGAACAATGTTATGTAAGGAGATATCAGGCTCGTATCGCTGTGGTCAGAAAGAGTGGTGGGGAGGGGAGAAGTGAGAACAAGCTACAGAGAAGTCACTAGTCTTCTGTTATCAAACTGGTGTTCAAATCCAGTCATGAAAGATCCTAATATCATCTGTCAGCTTCAGTGGGAAAATTTAAGCAGAAAAATCTTTCCTAGTAATAATCTCTGCAGGAATTAAAGACATATTTTCGTTTTGGTTGGTTTCTCTGGAATTAGAGTAAAATAGTAAGTGTTAATGTGTGCATTGTAATATGCAGTCACAACAAGCAAACGGTTTCGGGCGTACATTAGGTGTCACGTGTAGACCTCGTTTGCTCATCCCACTAGTGTAGTCTTAATTCTTTGATGGTAAAATCACTGTTTGGTCACACACTGAATTGGTCAAGTACTCTAACAGTTGATAAAACATTTTTTTTTAAAAATATACTCAGTAAATTGTTTTTGCTCGTTCATTTCTGCGGTTCTGACATGGCAAACAGTATACTCTTATTTTTAACTGTGTCGTGGATATGGATAATGATTTTCAGAAAGACTAATGGCTGCTGTACACTGGTTTTTGTCATGACTGGATAGATTATTATTTCAGGCAAAGGTCAAATAGGCATTGTCCTGTAAAGGGTTATTCTTGTATTGGTCAAGTTCAAAGACACAGATGCATGAACTGTATCATTGCCATATTATCGTCATGCTAACTTGCCTCATCCATTATAGCTAATAACATAACATGGTGTGAGTGGGATCCAAACCCATGCTTCTTTTGGCAAGGCTTTTTGTACTGATATTAGAAATGCAAACTATGGAAGGACATCCCCATCCCTAACTGTAACTTGTATAGAACTGTGCAACTCCCACTATCACTCTGATTGGACATTTTGGCCAGTTGGGTCCTTCACTTACGATCTACTCTGTCAGAAAGCATTGGTTTGGAATCAGGTCAGAGGCTCTATTTTGTGAAGCTCTCTCTGTCAAGTTTGAGCTCTTATAGCAGGAGCGAAGAACTATCCACTCTTCCACCAAAACACATATTAGGATGTCTGTCACGTCACATTGTGTCTCTTTACGATGAGTCTAACGTTACAGTAACTTTGGGAAATTCACTTCCCCCAGTGGAGGTTTTCTTGAGGGAACCAGGAGAATGAAATGACACAGGCGCATTGACACTGCTAGTTCTTCAGCTTGTCACCATGGTGCGGAGTAAACTATGCCAAGCCCTGAAAAGGGTGAACTGCACTCTGAGGAAAGAGTCTTTTGTTGGAGTAACGCCCCCTTCACAAGTTTCCTCTTTCTCCTCATCTTTTCTCTATTTTTCAGAGTCTTTCAGTCGAACAGGAAATGGGATTTGGACAGGTCATGAGTCTTGGTCTCTCTCCCTGCACTGCCATGTAAGAATGCGCCATGGACCAATCCTAAACCAATTTGAGCTTACCCACTAACTAACAGGCCAAGCTTGCGGCAAACATCACATTGTAAGTCCATGTCTGGCTTTTTGTTTCTACATCCAAAAATGACTTTCAATAGGTCTCTGTGTCTTTGAAATTTCAAAACACCATTGACAGATGATGATCCTAAGAGGTCAAGTATTACTGAAGGTTCTTGAGCTAAAATGATTGGTCAGTGGCAAACAAAAGCCTGCCTTTCCAGACCAATTCATTCTGGGACAGCCACACTGGATGTTGTTTATGGAACAAATTCCCTGCTGGCAGGCAGGTCCCTGTTATCACATCTAAAATGGAGATGTTGCTGCATATATAAACATTGTGCTCATGTTTATACAGTTTTGCATAAGAAAACAAAGTACCCCAGTACGGTTTATTTCTGCTGTCAACAGAAAGGTTATAAATGTGACTCGTTTCAGGAAACTAGGCGTATGGTGCTCATCACTACATCACAGGAGTAACATTTGTCAAAATGCGTTTTTGGGCAGAGATGCCTTCTGGAATATGTTAACTTCCATGTACCTTAATAACAAACTTGTATGCCATCTGTAAATATGAATACAAATTGTTCAATTACGAGCCTAGTTGGTTTAGCCACGGAAAAAGTCAGGAACCTTCCCGCTAGCCATGATTGGCTGAGATAATGGATTTAAAAAAATATATTTGGTTTTTTATTTCTTCTTTATTTAACCAGGTAGGCCAGTTGAGAACAAGTTGGGCTGGACATGCCGATAGATGTGTTCTGATTGGTCTGCCATGTAGCAGGCTTCTGCATATAACACGAGCTGCTCAGTATGTGTAGTTAATCCTTATCTAATGCAGCTTTTTTGAAAGATATCATGAAGAACTACAAATGTGTTGCTAAAGCTCTCCACTTTCTGGAGGACCGAGGTTTGAAATCAGTGGAATGCCCGGTGGAAGCAGAGTATGATAGCTAAGGAGATGAAGAAAATTCAGTCGTTTGAATGCAAATATGCAGAGGGAGTCGAAAAGAGAACACACAGAAAGAAGGCTGTTGTATAAAACACCTGTCTCCGGATTATATCTTCCAACCAAGGGCAACCATGGCATCCGTGACAGAGAGGGAGAGGCGTTCCTCCATGTGTACGGATAAGAGAGTCTAGCTAGCTACATTTTCAGATATACATTTCTAATTTTGTTAGAAATTCGTTTTCATTGCAAGTGAAAGCGTACTGTTAGCTAGCTAGCTAACGTTAGCTGGCTGGCTGGCTCGCTAGCTAACGTTACAAGTATGATCTGTGTAGTAATATTATGCGTATCTCAGAGCCATTGGTAACATTATGAGTTGGGATTGTGACTCATTTTTTAGTTAGCTAGCTACATGTCTAAACAATAGACTCCACTCATCAAGTAACGATTTCACTGTACCGTTTACACCTTCTGTATCCTGTGCATGTGACAAATTTCCTTTGATTTTATTTGATATAGTGTGTGTTTACCAGAGATGGTAATGTGAAGAACAACATGACCTGCAACAAAGTGAAATTAGCATATAACATTTGGCCAACGAGATAGCGTCCAAGTTCTAAAATTCTCCGGAGGAATGCCCTACATTGATTTCGTCACACTCACAACCGTAAGCTATTTTCTGTAATTAGCTGGCCATTAACTTGTAAAATGCCTGTAGCACAAGCACATGGCAGGGACAGTCCACAGTATGTCATGCCAAAGTTTTGACTGTTCTTTGTCTTTTTTTCCAGCCCTGTTTCCTGACCTGGGATCTGTTGGTACACACTGTCCATGCTAGAGGCACGACGCCCCTAAACAATGACCTGGCTCGAACTGACCGGCCAAAAGACTTGACCCAGGATGTGTGTGTGTAACACAGGGCTTAGTCAGAGAGGAAGTGAGGTCACAATGCAGACACATCCCTGAGCCTGAGCCCTAGAATGGCTGGGAACCTTCCATAAAAGGTGGGGCAGCCAGGGGGAAGACATGGGACGGCATACCCAACCTCTCAGACAAATATGACTATGACACATTACTATTGTTACAATGACCATGGTGATTATTATTCTTTTTGACATCACCTTTGACTCTCTCAGGAAGTAGTTCAGGGTTTTAAGTCGGTGCACTTTATCTGAATGACTTTTTTTCTTGATAAACCTCCATGGGTTAATCAATGAGTAGTTCCTCTATCATGATATGGAGCTCAAAGCAACAGAGACAGGGGTCCTCTGTACCTCAACAGGGCATATCCCATGCCATGATCCTTCACAGTAAATGTCCCTTATTACGTAACATTACATGGAAGACCACTCACTTTGTTGTGTCTGTTTACCTTGGCTCAGGTGTGAATTGAAATGGGGCCGATTGTTCCAGGAAAATGAAGTGAGAAATATTTGCGTCTGGCAAGAGACCAGACAGTACTGTCTACGCCTGTATGGATGCTCCAGGAAAGAGGGGTCATTCGGGGGAAGTACCAGCTGGCACCTGATGTCACCAGGAACAAAAGGGATGTTTGGAAACAGTTCTCCCTGCTGGGAAGTAAAAGGCATGCTCATAAAAGGTGTGTCTCATCCCAATTTAAACTATTACAACCCTCTCCCATCCCCCAGCTCAATATATTCATTAATATGGAGGAGCACTCAATCAAGTGAAACAGAGAGGAAACATGATTAAAAAAACCTCTCTGATTTGTACCAAAAAAAGTATAAATAAATGTAGCTTGCCAGTTTTGCGAAGACAAAGAAAATTGAAAATACATACAGTATAGTATGTTAGGTATAGTTGTTGATATAATGGATTGACTTAGCTGAATAGACAAATACCTATTTATTACTAGAAAACAGCACATTTCAGTTAAAAGCCTTCATCAGTGTGCTAAGAATCTAATCATTTAAATCAGTCTTGAATTGTCTGTAAATCATCAGTCTCTTACCCCCCAGAGGGAAAGGACAATGTAGTGATTGGGCCAAACTCTACTCTCCGCTGTGCTGAGGGAAAGATGTCTGGGTCCCTTTCCAGGGAGAGTTGTAACCTGTATCACCGTGGAGAGTTGGACCACAGGGAGATCCAGCTCACTCTCTGCCAAGTGATAAACTCGACTCGGAAACAGAGCTAGTGTGTCCATCATTCAGCTTTGTCATCATGTCTCACAGTCTTCCAGTTGATGAGATACTGTGCTTTCAAAGAAGGCCAAGCCAACCAGCCAAATGGTACACAATGAACACCTTGATCTCTAGGGTCACACTTTATTGAGATAGTTTGTTGATAGTATCTTGACTATCTGTTGATAAGCAACTGCTTGCTAAAGTTACGGTTAGGGTTAGGTTTAGAATAAGGGTTTGGTTAAGGTTAGGGCTAAGGCTAGGGTTAGGGTAAGAGTTAAGTTTAGGGTTAGGGCTGGGGTTAGGGTTAATAGATAGTTAGTTGAAATTTTACTGATAGTCTGTAGAGCATCTACATGTGGCCTATCCAAATAAAGTGTTACCATCTCTAGGAAGTCAGACATAATAAGGATACACTTGAAGGTTGACAATGTAAGGCCCAGTTAATGCTCTCAGTATAAGCTCTACACCCAGTCGAGTGTGTTTACATCGTAATCAATAAACAAAGGTGTGCCACAAGGATGTATACTATCCCCCATGTTGTTCATTCTTTATACTGTCAACTGCACAAGCCATAGCCCTATCTGTTCCATTGTTGGCAGCAGCCCAATCTTTAGCCATAAAAGGCTAAACTAGACATCGACCAGACTCCTCCCAGCAAAAATTCACTGTTCAAATACACCTTGAGAGCATAAATCACGTGTGGTACGTCATTTAGAATTTGGGACAGCATAGTTCAGTTGAAACCAGCCTTCTTTATAAGCACACACTGAGTATGGCATTTTACAAACTGTAATTACTCCTATTATTCCTTTATCTCAGGCTACCAGCTCTTGGCAAAGGCGTTGCAATTCATTATGCATTTAAATTAAATCAGTCTGTTATCAACAATGTGCAAATGTAATCAAGTGCACGTCATTAAAACCTGGCAAAGAGCCACATTTCAGGCATGCGCTCCACAGTACAACAAAATAAATAAAAAACATATCTTCCTTGACATTTTATTTCAGCTCTCATAACTGAAAAAATACAGAAAGATCTTGGAAGGCGAAATAATATGGCTAATGTTGCTACAACTTCTAGATCACCTCCATCTTTGACTTCACACTGAGTGCCGTCTTGCAATACAATATAACTCAGGTGCTCTATTCCTCACATATCGAAAACATTTGGGTATATGTTTGATGAAGATGTGATATAGTGGACCTTTCAATAAGGGATTAAACCAATTTAACATGATCAGCAGGCCAAAGGACACCAGACAGCACAATGCTTGGACTGCTGTCACAACAACAAAAAACATTTGAATATTCCCTGTAGGAATGTCAGAACCAACTGCCACTGTGGCTATAATTACTGCTAACTCTCTCAAGAGGGAAAAGAGAGCTAGAGAAAAATAGAACAGTACCGTTAGGACCTGACCCATGGAGGGGTTGTTGCAGGGAGGAGGGGTGTTGAAGTGGTGGATGGGTTTAGGGGGCTCACAGAGGGGAAGAGGGGTATTCGGGGAAGGGTTGATAAAAGGGTTCAGCTAAGCATGTCAGAGGAATGTAAATGGGCTTGTGTCTAATTGAAGCGGGCCATTGGATGGGTTGGGAGCACACCCACAGAAGAAGTTGAAGTCCCAGCGTTGGACTGTGTAATCTGTTAATGAGCAGTCAGTCTATGAGAAAGGGGGGATTCCTAGTCAGTTGTACAACTGAATGCACTCAAATGAAATGTGTCTTCCGCGTTTAACCCAACCCCTCTGAATCAGAGAGGTGCAGAGGGCAGCCTTAATTGACATCCACGGTGCCCAGGGAACAGTGGGTCAACTTAACTTTCGGTTACTCCATTCCAACCATTACAATGAGCGCGTATGTGAAAGCGTCTGAGGGGAGTCTACTTGGTTGTAGTAGTAGATATGAATGGTTGCATCATTTTCACTGATATGTCAATGCTCGTCATTAATAGTTACGGCAAGCGTTATATAGCTACTATGTCAGTATTATGACAATGCCCGGATCCCTAAAGTTAAGTGACAGAATACAGTAGCAGTAGAATGAGTCAGTAAAACTTGACTGTAGAAATCAAACCCATGAAGAAAAAGTGCTTTTACAGTGCTCCTCTAACTATGACAGACTAGTTACGTCCTGTGGCCTCCTTGGGAGGGGGGGGGGGGGGGGGGGGTCAGTTGAATAGAAAGATGAAGGTAGTCGAGTTCTCTGGAGTCTGGGAGTGGGGGAGGAGGGGTGTAGAGGTGGATATTGCGTCGAGCTACCAAGGGAGCACAGGAAAGCATTAGACTGCTTCCTCATCTCCCTCACTTCCTCTGATGTCATAAACGTCCCTTTGGGAAAATTGTGGTTTGGGAATAGCTACTCTTCATATGCCACATTACTTAAAAGTCTGACCTTGTAAAACATAATAACACTTGTGGAGAGAGTGATTATAGTTATGTGTTCATGAGGTCATAGAAAAGTTGAAGAGTGCTTACTGAAGGGAACCTAAGAATTGTACGTCATGAATTGCTGAGTGGAGTTTGATTTAAAGCACATGCTCCAAATCAGAGCGAACATCCACCCCACAAACACACAAGATACTGTATCAACATGATTTTTCTAGTCAACTTCCACTTCCAGATTATAAGGGGAGATACTGTATGACCAAATGATTGACCCAAGTACTATAATTAAGCTGTATACCAAAGTACAACATGTTTCCTTATCCTATATATCAGACAGGTGTGCTCACCTTTACATATATGTAGTTTCACATCTGAAATCGCTTTTTCACACGAGAAATAGATGTTTTCACGTTGTACTTAAATTTCATATGTGAAACCACATGTGAATCTCACTTTCACATGTGGAATCTCATCCGCGAGCTGTTTTCGCCCACAGGACTACTGCTGAGTGGATCTTTTTTGTTTGTCGCACCCTTCTTGGTACAGGCTTCTTTCTTTTCATTCTGTCAATTAGGTTAGCATTGCGTTGTAACTACAATGTTGTTGATCCACTCTCAGTTTTCACCTACTATATCACAGCCACTAAACTCTGTAACTGATTTAAAGTCACCATTGGCCTCATGGTGAAATCCCTGAGCGGTTTCCTTCCTCTCCGGCAACTGAGTTCAGAAGGACTCCTGTATCTTTGTAGTGACTGGGTGTATTGATACACAATCCAAAGTGTAATTAATAACTTACCATGCTTAAAGGGATATTAAATGTCTGCTTTTTTTTTACCCATCTACCAATAGGTGCCCTTCTAATAATAACATGCTATTAGCAAACCTAAATGACCCAAACAGACCACCCATTAGAAGCATACAGTGGCCCAATGTTAAAAGGGGAAACAATCATGGGATGTTGACTCAACTCATTATAGTAAGCGGAAGAGATCTTATCATAATTCTTACTATATATTGTTGTTTGGCTCTTGTTGTAAAGCAAACATTCAACAATATATAGCTGAATTCACTTTGGTGATGGTATAACACCTTGTGTGCGTGAGTAATACATGATTTTTGATAAAGGTACATACAATACATGCATAGTATACCATACCATCACACACTAATTGCCAATACAAACCTGTTTGTGTTTGTGTTTGTGTGAGAGGGAGGCAGGGAGCTGAACAACCTCTTGTAAGGACACTGTGTTCCAGGTGACAATAAGCAACAAGAAAGTCTATCACCAGAGGGAATCTGTTAGACAACTGAATTGAAAGAGAGGGGCATTGTTAGCACCATGGCTATTTGCTATAATTAACGGGCTTTTCCAGGTTTCACACTTGGTAATGTAGATATCCACAGATTTGGGATGTATAGGGAAATGTACAGGATGTAGGATCTTCATTTGAGCCAGTTTGCTACAGCAGGAAAAGAATCCTGCAGCAACAGGAAATGTGAATTATTATGTGGATTATAATTCATGGACTTTTTTGTAGGGGTTGATGCATTTTTCGTAAGGGAAAATCAAGCCTGAAATTTCTAAGTGGAAATGACAAACTTCAGAAGCCTTTTTAAATAATAAATAAACTACACGTTCTCCAGCGACAAGGTTATCAAATTAATAAGATCCTCCGTCTGTAATGTAGTGCAGCGGTCAATAAACTGTGGTCAATCAAACAACAGGATGATCATGGAAATGGATCCAAGCCTTTTTGCTTATCTACTTAATACCTGGTATGATGACAGTGCAATAGGAGCTAATACATGAGTGATGATATCTGTCAGCAACTTCCAACCTCTAATGTCCCATTAATGTTATTAACCAGTTATGTATGGCCTTCATAACCATGTGTATAAATCACATTACTGCCTTCCACGATGCTCTATGCTACGCACGCACGCGCACTCACTCACGCACACGCACGCTATTCAATTCAAACAATATTCTTCACGTATTCAGACGTGTCAATGCTCTTCGCATATTCTCATCCAGTACGCCTCTCAGTACTAGTGCAGTGCCAGTGGTCCATATCAATAAGAACTAGGAACAACACCAAGTCCACAAACAGTGCAGAACAAGTTACAAGTGTAACCAGGCCAAGGGGTCCTGAGAACAACCTTTGGTGTCCAGGCCTCTCGGTGTGATGGGTGGGCAGCCAGCGTTACATGAGAGATCAGATAACAGGGGTCACAACTCAGGAGTCAGAGGTCATTGCTCTCTCCCGTCCTGTAGCTAAAATTCCTCGTGTTAATTCCCTCCAGACATAATAGGCAAGGGGGATTCTGTTTAAAAAATCCTCCTCTTCAGCAGTGTTTGAAACTGGCATAAGGAATGCTGTCTACAGACAGAGACATATTTCGAGATGTGAAATAGGAGTGTGAAACAATGTCATTTTTTTTAATGATGTGTCTGTCATATGAAGAGGTCCAACATTAGGACCCAGGCTGTACATACCTGGAGTTTTCTGGCCTCATTTCTGGGTCCCTACTATCAAACCCGATGTCAATCCTGAGTCTTTGGTTCGACTCAAGACTGTGAGGCTGCCAAGCTATAGCCTGCATTTTAGCGCTGGATGCCAACTAGTCTCTCCTTACCTACCGTATCTCTTTGGTTGATCTTGAGTGGTAATCTTCTTACTGCAAAGTCAGACCACAAATAGAGAGAGAAACCCCTTGGCGTCACCCAGTCCGGTGCATGTCAGTCATCGAATAAGACGTCAGTATGCCCTCTGCCCTGTTTCTCTCTCTCTCTCTCTGTCTGTGACATGTGAATGTGTGTTGATTCAACATTGTGATACGATAATAATCGTTGGGGGTGAATTAATTTCTTATTGACCCACACTCTCACACAGTGGCCTCCAGGCATAATAAGAAACACTGAATGTATTGAGCTTACAACGTGCCACAAGAGCTGATCTAAAGTCATTTTCGATTTTTAATTCCTGGTGGTTAATGTTATAATAGGAGGTATGGTATCCTGATCCTAGATCTGAGCTTGTGGTCAACTCCTAACAAGAGTCTGTGAGTGACTTTGAGCTGCTGTGTTTTTTGTTACTGTTATCATGTTACTGTTAACTGTTATCATGCTTTGGTGTACTGTACTCTGTTATCCCGCTGTTATGGGTGTATCGTATCCAATAAAGATGTCTGGGTAAGGTCTTAAACCCCTTCACTACCACAGAAGGCAAAGAATAAGAGTTTTCAAAACAAACATAGAGATGGCTAATCCTGATTTATCCAGACCTAACAGATGTGCATGTTTCTCCTTTGCTGCCCTATTGAACAGAACTATAAGTAATAAGCTAACAAAAATGTTTATTGACAAAAAAATTCTAAAGGTGGTTGGGAAAAGGTAAATGGCAACAAGGAGAAACAGAAATACTGAAGCTCAACCCTCCATTTGATGTAATCTGAACTGAGAATGATTTCTTTTGTATGCGGCCATTGTTGCTCTCCAATAATGAGACAGGAATCAGCTGTATTTAGGGAAGGGGGGGTCAGTGAAGCAGAAGCCACTGCTGTCATGACAACTTCAACTCACATTACAGTAACCAACCAGAGGGCCCAGACACTGCCAGCGGCATGTGTCAAAGGGAATCCCATGTTTTCATACATGAACAAATAACTCCATAATTAGTACATATTACATTGGGTGGAGGGAACCTTTTTTCCATTGCTATATTGTCGTGGAAATTACCACCAGAGACACCTGAAGTCAATGTTAAATGAATCATTCTTTATTATCAGCAAGCTGGAGAGGTTCCAACAAACTTAATGCACTAAGTAGTACACGTCTGTTAGGAGCTCCGCCGGGGCAGTCCCGTTAGTTCTCTTATATACTGCTTACACAGACAAGTTATATTCACATGATTTAGCTTATTCATTATTCACAATTATTTCATCATTAACGTTTGGTTCATGCATGTGACCGACCAAAACCTCACAAGGCTTGAAACTGAGACACCCCTTTCAGTTCTCAAAACAATGTTCTGGGCGTACTGCCAAATTGCTTATACTGATAGTGAGGATTCCTCCCAGGAACGTTCAATCAGTCACTTGCATGAACCCAGTAGAATTGGTTATTAAAAAAAGCACAAACATAAAATGTTCCTTCACAATATCATGCTTTTACCAACAAAGATAAATGCAGAGCGAAGAAACTTAGGCCATCAATTTTGTCATGTTGACGTAGATATACAGTGTATTTGGAAAGTGTTCACAGTGGCGATTTTAGCATGTACATCTTGGTGGGGCAAACACATTTTTTTTTAAAATTGGGAGCATGCCTGCAAAACCACTACACAACACAACACTAAACAATACATTAATTGCACTATAACGGTGACAACCAGTGGCCACAAAATGTTAGGGCTGTGGGGCTTGGGCGTAGTGGGTGCCAAGTCAGGCGCAGGAAGCAGAGAGTACAGGGTAGTGTTTTAATTAACACAACGGCGAACACAAGCCACCCCACGGAGATACAGGGTGCACACAAAAACAAAGTGCCCCAAACACAGGGGACTGAAACAGTCTGAGCAAACCACGTACCAGCACCTCAAACATGAGCGTGCACAGAAGCAAAATACAGATAAACAATCCCGCACACAGAGCAGGCGGGCCTACTGGCTAAAATACCCCAGCTAATCAGCCCAACACAAAACAGGTGCAAACAATAAACAGAAAGGGGGAAAAAAGGGAATCAGTGGCAGCTAGTAGGCCGGTGACGACGACCGCCGAGCACCACCCGAGCAGGAAGGGGAGCTACCTTCGGTAGGAGTCGTGACAAGGGCCTACATAAAGGAATCCCAACAGCAGTCCCAACACCTTACCACTGCTACATCTGGCTATCAGCCAATTCCTTGTCTGGCAGTGAAACAGTTCATTCAGCATCATTTACATTTACTTATAAAAGGCAATCCGTAATTTTGAATAAGACATTAATGAGCGAGCTAGGACAGACATAGTCAATATAACTATTTGTTCAGCACTTTTGAAATGTACAGCGACGGAATTCAGAACAGTCTTACAGTGTTCTCCCTGTACATCAAGTCAGAACCGTAGGATAAATAAAGGGGGCATATAAGCAGACAATAAAGCGCTTACAATATTCGCTGATTACATTTTTCTAAAACAGGTTATAGGCCACATGTGCACCACCAAGTCAGAACACTAGGCAAAATTAAGAAGGGAAAATAGACCAAATTATTAGGGTGAGGCAGATGTGCTACTAGCAGCTTACTACACAACATACACTTAGTATTACTTTCTTAGCTAAAGTATACATAGCTCCCTGGCATATTACATCATTTATGCAGCAGCATACAAGACATTTTTGGACTCACCTTGTTGTGCTATCCACACTTGAACAGGAAGGTAGTGCTGCGGTCCTTCGTGGGCAAATTTTGTGATTAAACTTTGTCACCAAAGTCTGGCATTATCTGGATTTATGGTGCTTTCAAGACAACTGGGAACTCAGAAAAAAACAAGGTTGAATCATGATGACGTCAGTGATCTTCAGGTCGTAGCTTTAGAAAGAGGCCCAAGTTCCCAACCTACAATTCTGAGTTGGATAACGTATTTTCCCAGTCGGAGCTAATTTTTTCCCCGAGTTCCCAGTTGTCTTGAACTCACCGAAGTCAGATTTCCAAGTTTCAAGTTAACAGTTGTTTTGAGTGCGGCAGAAATCATGCTGGATTGACAGCATGGTCAATGTTGAATGATTAGAATTTTAAGCTTGGAAAAGAGACCATTAAACCCAGACTTTGGACCACACAGCCACTCCACTGAATAGCAGGCTAGTGATTGCTTTGCAATGCTTGCAGTTATCCACTGATTCTTTCCAAACCACTCATTGTTGAATTTGAGATTTCCAACTTGTTGTGTAATGTTTATGGGCGATGAGCACCGACACGTTTTATCTATAATTTCTCTTCATTGTTTCTCTTCATATGACAAGGATTAAAAAGGATTTGTCAGTAGATTGTCGACTTGATACATGATGATGACTGCTAGCTAATCAAAGCTACTGTAGATAAAACGTGATTTGACTTCCTTTTATCTGTGGCCAATGACCTTGAGCTTTCTTGGATGGACACTTCTAATATAACTCTATGGCAGCACCCAAGGGGCATGAATTTTCCAGCTCTACCCTTAGATTTGGTGGTGACGTAGTGTCCCCATGAGTGACAGAACACCTAGCCAATCAAGGCACAACTAGAGAACATTACCAACCCCTACGCTCCGTATTTTCCGCTGGCTGCCCCACCACCACCACAGAAAGCACTGAGCTAGGCTGAAACACCTGCATTTTGGAGCTGCCTTACTGAAGAAAGCAAAAAAGAGACCCTGTCTGTTAGTGAACTGATATGTAACACGTATTAACACCAAAATAACATGCAAAACATGGCAACCCCACCCCAAAATATATATAGCTCAAAACAGGCCCTGAATGACGGGTCGCCACTGAGTATTCAGAACCTTTGACTCTTTACACATTTTGTTACGTTACAGCCTTATTCTAATATTGGTTAAAAAAAAAATCCCTCATCAATCTACACACAATACCCCATAATGACAAAGCAAAAACAGTTTTTTTGACATTTTTGCTAGTTTATTACAAAAAAATCTAAACTAAAAAAACTGACATTAACATAAGTATTCAGACCCTTTAGTCAGTACTTTTTTGAAGCACCATTGGCAGTGATTACAGCTTTGAATCTTCTTGGGTATGACGCTTCAAGCTTGGCACACCTGTATTTTGGGAGTTTCTCCCATTCTTCTCTGCAGATCCTCTCAAGCTCTGTCAGGTTGGAGGGGAGCATTGCTGCACAACTATTTACAGGTCTCTCCAGAGATATTAGATCGGGTTCAAGTCCGGCTCTGGCTGGGGCATTCAAGGACATTCAGAGACTTGTCCCGAAGCCACTCCTCAAATCAAAATCAAATCAAATCTATTTGTCACATACACATGGTTAGCAGGTGTTAATGCAAGTGTAGCGAAATGCTTGTGCTTCTAGTTCTGACCATGCAGTAATATCTAACAAGTAATATAACCTAACAATTCCACAACAACTACCTTGTACACACAAGTGTAAAGGAATGAATACGAATATGTACATAAAAATATATAAATGAGGGATGGCCGAAAGGCATAGGCAAGATGCAGTAGATAGTATGGAGTACAGTATATAGATATGAGATGAGTAATGTAGGGTATGAAAACATATAAAGCGGCATTGTTTAAGGTGGCTAGTGATACATTACATCAGGATGGCAAGGTGCAGTAGATGATATAGAGTACAGTATATAGATATGAGATGAGTAATGTAGGGTATGAAAACATATAGAGCAGCATTGTTTAAGGTGGCTAGTGATACATTACATCAGGATGGCAAGGTGCAGTAGATGATATAGAGTACAGTATATACATATGAGATGAGTAATGTAGGTTATGAAAACATTATATAAAGTGGCATTGTTTAAAGTGGCTAGTGATACATTTAATTACATCAAGATGGCAAGATGCAGTAGATGGTATAGCGTACAGTATATACATATGAGATGAATAATGTAGGTTATGAAAACATTATATAATATAATGTGGCTAGTGATAAATAGATTACATCAATTTTCCCATTATTAAAGTGGCTTGAGTTGAGTCAGTATGTTGGCAGCAGCCACTCAATGTTAGTGATGGCTGTTTAACAGTCTGATGGCCTTGAGATAGAAGCTGTTTTTCAGTCTCTCGGTTCCAGCTTTGATGCACCTGTACTGACCTCGCCTTCTGGATGTTAGCGGAGTGAACAGGCAGTGGCTCGGGTGGTTGTTGTCCTTGATGATCTTTTTGGCCTTCCTGTGACATCGGGTGGTGTAGGTGTCCTGGAGAGCACGTAGTTTGCACCCAGTGATGCGTTGTGCAGACCTTAGTAACCTCTGGAGAGCCTTACGGCTGTGGGCAGAAGCAGCTGCCGTACCAGGCGGTGATACAGCCCGACAGGATGCTCTCGATTGTGCATCTGTAAAAGTTTGTGAGTGTTTTTGATGACAAGCCGAATTTCTTCAGCCTCCTGAGATTGAAGAGGCGCTGCTCTGCCTTCTTCACCATGCTGTCTGTGTGGGTGGACCATTTCAGTTTGTCCGTGATGTGTACGCCGAGGAACTTAAAACTCTCCACCCTCTCCACTACTGTCCCGTCAATGTAGATAGGGGACTGCGTTGTCTTGGCTGTCTGCTTAGGGTTGTTGTCCTGTTGGAAGGTGAACCGTCACCCCAGTCTGAGGTCCTGAGCGCTCTGGAGATGCTTTTCATCAAGGATCTCTCTGTACTTTGCTCCGTTCATCTTTGCCTCGATCCTAGTCTCCCATGACGTTGCCACCACAATACTTCACGGTAGGGATGGTGCCAGGTTTCCTACAGACGTGATACTTGGCATTCAGACCAAATAGTTCAATCTTGGTTTCATCAGACCAGAGAATCTTGTTTCTCATGGTCTGAGAGTCTTTAGGTGACTTTTGGAAAACTGAAAGCGAGCTGTTATGTGCCTTTTACTGAGGAGTGGCTTCCGTCTGCCCACTCTACCACTCTACCACTCTGCCCACTCTACCAAGGCCTGATTGGTGGAGTGCTGCAGAGATGGTTGTCCTTCTGGAAGGTTCTCCCGTCTCTACAGAGGAACTCTAGAGTTCTGTCAGAGTGATCATCAGGTTCTTGGTCACCTCAATGACCAAGGCCCTTCTCCCCCGATTGCTCAGTTTGGCCGGGCGGCCAGCTCTAGGAAGAGTCTTGGTGGTTCCAAACTTCTTCCATTTAAAAAAGGTGGAGGCCACTGTGTTGTAGGGGACCTTCAATGCTGCAGACAGTTTTTGTACTCTTCCCCAGATCTGTGCCTCGACACAATCCTGTCTTGGGGCTCTACCCACAATTCCTTCGACCTCACGGCTTGGGTTTTGCTCTGACATGCACTGTCAACTGTGAGACCTTATATATATAGGTGTGTGTCTTTCAAAAGCATGTTCAATCATTTGAATTTACCACAGGTGCAATCAAGTTGTATAAACATCTCAAGTACGATCAATGAAAACAGGATGCAGCTGAGCTCAATTTTGAGTCTCATAGCAAAGGGTCTGAATACTTATGTTAATAAGGTATTTCTGTTTTTAATACATTTGCAAAAATGTAAAAGAAATCTGTTTTCGCTTTGTCATTATGGGGTATTGTGTGTACATTGCTGAGGAAAATGTTTTATTTAATACATTTTTGAATAAGGCTGTAACGTAACAAAATTTGGAAAAAGTCAAAGGGTCTGAATACTTTCCGAAGGCACTGTATATCTCTAGTTTTAAGTTTTGTCGAATATTTAGTAGTAAATATTGAATCTTTAGTGGTAAGTAGGTTATACATTTCACAATATTTCTTACAGAATATTTTTTAGAATAGATATACAGCACACACACACACACACACACACACACACACACACACACACACACACACACACACACACACACACACACACACACACACACACACACACACACACACACACACACACACACACACACACACACACACACACACACACAAAGTGTAAGCAGAGTACAGCCTGAGCTATGTCGACAGCTGGCCTTGGATTTCCTGGGAAACAGGTGCCCAGTGAGACTAACCTTTCAGACTGAGTCGGACGTTAACGTGTATATTGTGCATGGCGGTGATTGACAGTAGGGTAATAATAACAGTATGTAAATACAGCCAATTTATTTTTTATGAGAGGCGCGGGGTTCCATTGTAAGAGCGTTGCATTGTATTTCTTTCAACAAGGCCTCAAATGTCACATTCATAACCGGGGAGATGTTTATGGTCTTCAAGTTCTTTTCAGCCCGGGTGAGAACAATGCAAGAGCTGTCGACCAGCTGAGGTGTCTTCAGGATGAGAGCAAAAAAAAAACCTATTGAACAATAACAACAACTGCCCTTTCATATGGTGTGTCCTGCACTTTGCTGTTACTGGTTGTAATACAGTATTTCTGCTCTTTTTCCAATAGAAATTTGTGCAATGACTGTTTTCACAGCTGGACCTTGTGTTTTTGTGTGAGAATGAGAAAAGAACAACGGAAGCGTATTGTCTCCTGTATCACCGTCATTTTCCATTAGCAGGCAATCTACAACATGCCATGTTTAATAGAATGGCAACATTGTGAAATGACACTTAACGGTATGTCTCACACATTGGAATTCATTCTTAACTGATCAGATCATGCTTGTTCTGTCAATGAAAAAACGTATTTCTATCTGAACGTTGTTTCCCCCAAGTTCTTGCAACAAAAAATGTCTCACCTCCACTATCTTTCTATCCCCTTAATCCTATCTACCAGACCGGAATCAATTTGTACATTTGGCTAGATGACAGACGACAAATCATTTGACAAAATACCCAAGCGTTGCTCTTGGTTCAGTGCTATGACCTCTGCTGTTCTACAGTATGTTACCTCTTGGAAATATAACACTCAAAAATGTCTCCAAATACACTTTCAGTTGATACACTTACAATCTTATTAGTGCCCTTTGGTATCTTGCCTCTTGCTTAACCCAAATATTTAGAATTGCTAAACAATTACTACCTCATTTTAGTTATCCCACTGTCTTTTACGATCAAATTTTATGTCTTGATCTCCCACATAATCTTCTGCTTTGAAAGTGGATTCTAGATGTTTCCACCTTCCAGCTCAGGCAGGACATGTTTGCACTATGTATGGAGATGGGAAAAGAACTTGACCAAAAATTGGACAGGAACTTTTGGATTCTCTTGTTGTTTTGTCTAGCTGTAATAGAAGTAGGCTATTTTTAATCCTCAAAAATGTTTTGCTTCAGAAAGTATTCACACCCCTTGACTTTTCCCATATTTTGTTGTGTTACAGCCTGAATTTAAAATGTATAGCATTTTGATTTTGTGACTGACACACAATACCCCAAAATTTCAAAGTGGAATTTATTTTTTAGAAAATTGTACAAATTTATAAAAAAATGAAAAGCTGAAATGTCTTGAATTAATAAGTATGGCAAGCCTTCGTTATGGCAAGCCTAAATAACTACAGGAGTAGAAATGTGCTTAACAAGTCAGATAATGGACTAACTATGTATGCATTTAAAAACAAATTGTATTAGGATCCTTAAGCAGCTACTCTTTCTTGGGTCCAAACAGGAAACAAAACAACAAATAAATGCATAATATACATAACACTACACAATACAATACACAATACAATACACAATACAATACAAAATATATAAAAATGTCTGTCTCTTCACAGTCCCCGTCGCGTTCTTTTATCTGTTTTTTTTATCTGGTTTCATTGCTACCTTGAGTTACCTGGGGTGTCAGAGAGTTCCATGGACAGTGCCTTCAGAAAGAATTCACGCCCCTTGACTTTTTCCACATTTTGTTGTGTTCAATTTTAAATTTTTTATTTATTTTTATTTTATTTAGAGTCTTAGAGACTTACCCAGAAAGACTCACAGCTTTATTAATTATTGCCAAATGGGATTCTAAAATATATTGAGTCAGGGGGTTGAATACTTATCTAATCAAAATATATGATGTGTTTTATTTTCCATTTGTCATAACGGTCGTAAGGGACAGACCAAGGCGCAGCGGGTATAGTGCTCATCTTCTTTATTTATTTAGAGAGAACACTCAAACAAAATAAACAAACGACGAAACAGTTCCGTAAGGCACACAGGCCATACAGAAAACAACCACCCACAAACCCAAAGGAAAAAAAGGGCTGCCTAAGTATGGCTTCCAATCAGAGACAACGAAAGACACCTGCCTCTGATTGGAAACCATACTCGGCCACACATAGAAAATGAATATAGAAAATGAAAACTAGAACAAATCCCCTCTAAACAAACCAACCCAAAACACACAAAAAAAAAAACCCTGCCACGCCCTGACCATACTACAATGACAAATGACCCCTTCTACTGGTCAGGACGTGACACCATTAATTAATAATGTTTGGAATTTTTCGTCCACTTTGAGTATTTTGTGTAGATTGTTGACCAAAATAACGACAATTAAATCCTTTTTAATCCCACTTTGTAACACAACAAATGTGGAAAAAGTAAAGGGGTGTGTTAAATGAGGCCTGACCATATCCCCGCGCATCCGACAAAGGCGGAGGTTTTGCTAACATTTACGATAGCAAATTTCAATTTACAAAACCCCCGGTGTTTTCGGCTTTTGAGCTTCTAGTCATGAAATCTATGCAGCCTACCCAATCACTTTTTATAGCTACTGTTTACAGGCCTCCTGGGCCATATACAGCGTTCCTCACTGAGTTCCCTGAATTACTATCGGACCTTGTAGTCATGGCAGATAAAATTCAAATTTTTGGTGACTTTACTATTCACATGGAAAAGTCCCCAGACACACACTCCAAAAGGCTTTCGGAGCCATCATCGACTCAGTGGGTTTTGTCCAACATGTCTCCGGACCTAGTCACTGCCACAGTCATACTCTGGACCTAGTTTTGTCATGTGGAATAAATGTTGTGGATCTTAATGTTTTTCCTCATAATCCTGTACTATCGGACCACCATTTTATTACGTTTGCAATCACAACAAATAATCTGCTCAGAACCCCAACCAAGGATCATCAAAAGCCGTGCTATAAATTCTCGGACAACCCAAAGATTCCTAGATGCCCTTCCAGACTCCCTCCACCTACCCAAGGACGTCAGAGTACAAAAATAAGTGAAACACCTAACTGAGGAACTCAATTTAACCTTGCGCAATACCCTAGATGCAGTTGCACCCCTAAAAACAAAAAACATTAGTCATAAGAAACTAGCTCCCTTGGAAAGACAGTACCGTGCAGTATCGAAGAGCCCTCACTTCTGCTCGATCATCCTATTTTTCCAACTTAATTGAGGAAAATAAGAACAATCCAAAATGTATTTTTGATACTGTCGCAAAGCTAACTAAAAACCAGCATTCCCCAAGAGAGGATGGCTTTCACTTCAGCAGTGATAAATTCATGAACTTCTTTGAGGAAAAGATCATGATCATTAGAAAGCAAATTACGGACTCTTCTTTAAATCTGCGTATTCCTCCAAAGTTCAATTGTCCTGAGTCTGCACAACTCTGCCAGGACCTAGGATCAAGGGAGACACTCAAGTTTTTTAATACTATATCTCTTGACACAATGATGAAAATAATCATGGCCTCTAAACCTTCAAGCTGCATACTGGAACCTATTCCAACTAAACTACTGAAAGAGCTGCTTCCTGTGCTTGGCCCTCGTATGTTGAACATAATAAACGGCTCTCTATCCACCGGATGTGTACCAAACTCACTAAAAGTGGCAGTAATAAAGCCTTTCTTAAAAAAGTCTAACCTTGACCGAGAAAATATAAAAAACTATCGGCCTATATCGAATCTCGCATTGCTCTAATCATTTTTAGAAAAAGCTGCTCCTAGACCTTAGTGCTGCTTTTGATACCATCGATCACCACATTCTTTTGGAGAGATTGGAAACCCAAATTGGTCTACACGGACAAGTTCTGGCCTGGTTTAGATCTTATCTGTCGGAAAGATATCAGTTTGTCTCTGTAGATGGTTTGTCCTCTGACAAATCCCTGTAAACTTCGGTGTTCCTCAAGGCTCCGTTTTAGGACCACTATTGTTTTCACTATATATTTTTTACCTCTTGGTGAAGTCATTCGGAAACATAATGTTATCTTTCACTGCTATGCGGACGATACACAGCTGTACATTTCGATGAAACATGGTGAAGCCCCAAAATTGCCTACCCTGGAAGCCTGTGTTTCAGACATAAGGAAGTGGATGGTGGCAAATGCTCTACTTTTAAACTTGGACAAAATAGGGAAGCTAGTTCTAGGTCCCAAGAAACAAAGAGATCTTCTGTTGAATCTGACAATTTATCTTCATGGTTGTACAGTCGTCTCAAATAAAACTGTGAAGGACCTCGGCGTTACTCTGGACCCTGATCTCTCTTTTGACGAACATATCACGACTGTTTCAAGGACAGCTTTTTTCCATCTACAGTTGAAGTCGAAAGTTTACATTCACCTTAGCCAAATACATTTAAACTCAGTTTTTCACAATTCCTGACATTTAATCCTAGTAAAAATTCCCTGTCTTAGGTCAGTTAGGATCACCACTTTATTTTAACAATGTGAAATGTCAGAATAATAGTAGAGAGAGTGATTTATTTCAGCTTTTATTTCTTTCATCACATTCCCAGTGGGTCAGACATACACTCAATTAGTATTTGGTAGCATTGCCTTTAAATTGTTTCACTTGGGTCAAACGTTTCGGGTAACCTTCCACAAGCTTCCCACAATAAGTTGAGTGAATTTTGGCCCATTCCTACAGAGCTGGTGTAACTGAGTCAGGTTTGTAGGCTTCCTTGCTCGCACACACTTTTTCAGTTCTGCCCACAAATTTAGGATTGAGGTCAGGGTTTTGTGATGGCCACTCCAATACCTTGACTTTGTTGTCCTTAAGCCATTTTGCCACAGCTTTGGAAGTATGCTTGGGGTCATTGTTCATTTGGAAGACCCATTTGCGACCAAGCTTTAACTTCCTGACTGATGTCTTTAGATGTTGCTTCAATATATCCACATAATTTTCCTTTCCTCATGATGTCATCTATTTTGTGAAGTGCACCAGTCCCTCCTGCAGCAAAGCACCCCCACAACATGATGCTGCCACCCCTGTGCTTCACGGTTGGGATGTTGTTCTTCGGCTTGCAAGCCTCCCCCTTTTTCCTCCAAACATAACGATGGGCATTATTGCCAAACAGTTCTATTTTTGTTTCATCAAACCAGAGGACATTTCTCCCCAAAGTACGATCTTTGTCCCCATGTGCAGTTGCAAACCGTAGTCTGGCTTTTTTGTGGCGGTTTAGGAGTAGTGGCTTCTTCCGTGCTGAGTGGCCTTTCAGGTTATGTCGATATAGGACTCATTTTACTGTGGATATAGATACTTTTGTAGCTGTTTCCTCCAGCATCTTCACAAGGTCCTTTGCTGTTGTTCAGGGATTGATTTGCACTTTTCGCACCAAAGTATGTTCATCTCTAGGAGACAGAACGCGTCTCGTCCTGAGCCATATGACGGCTGCGTGGTCCATGGTGTTTATACTTGCGTACTGTTGTTTCTACATATGAACGTGGTACCTTCAGGCGTTTGGAAATTGCTCCCAAGGATGAACCAGACTTGTGGAGTTCGACAATATTTTTTCTGAGGTCTTGGCTGATTTCTTTAGATTTTCCCATGATGTCAAGCAAAGAGGCACCGAGTTTGAAGGTAGGTCTTGAAATTCATCCACAGGTACACCTCCAATTGACTCAAATGATGTCAATTAGCCTGTCAGAAGTTTCTAAAGCCATGACATCATTTTCTTTAATTTTCCAATCTGTTTAAAGGCACAGTCAACTTAGTGTATGTAAACTTCTGACCCACTGGAATTGTGATATATGTGAAATAATATGTCTGTAAACAATTGTTGGAAAAATTACTTGTGTCATGCACAAAGTAGATGTCCTAACCGACTTGCCAAAACTATAGTTTGTTTTATCAGGAAATTTGTGGAGTGGTTGAAAAACGTGTTTTAATGACTCCGATCTAAGTGTATGTAAACTTCCGACTTCAATTGTACGAAACATTGCAAAAATCAGGATCTTTCTGTCCAAAAATGATGCAGACAAATTAATCCATGCTTTTGTCACTTCTAGGTTAGACTACTGCAATGCTCTACTTTCCGGCTACCAGAATAAAGCAATAAATAAACTTCAGTTAGTGCTAAACACTGCTGCTAGAATCTTGACTAGAACCAAAAAATGTGATCACGTTACTCCAGTGCTAGCCTCTCTATACTGGCTTCCTGTGAAGGCAAGGGCTGATTTCAAGGTTTTACTGCTAACCTACAAAGCATTACATGGGCTTGCTCCTACCTATCTCTCCGATTTGGTCCTGCCAAACATACCTACACGTACGCTATCGTCACTAGACGCAGATCTCCTTATGGTCCCTAGAATTTCTAAGCAAACAGCTGGAGGCAGGGCTTTCTCCTATAGAGCTTCATTTTTATGGAATTGTCTGCCTATCCATGTGAGAGACGCAGACTCGGTCTCAACCTTTAAGTCTTTATTGAAGACTCATCTCTTCAGTAGGTCCTATGATTAAGTGTAGTCTGGCCCAGGAGTGTGAAGGTGAACGGAAAGGCACTGGAGCAACGAACCACCCTTGCTGTCTCTGCCTGGCCGGTTCCCCTCTCTCCACTGGGATTCTCTGCCTCAAACCCTATTACAGGGGCTGAGTCACTGGCTTACTGGTGCTTTTCCATGCCATCCCTAGGAGGGGTCCGTCACTTGAGTGGGTTGAGTCACTGACGTGATCTTCCTGTCTGGGTTGGCGCCTCCTCTTGGTTTGTGACGTGGGGGAGATCTTCGTGGGCTATACTCGGCCTTGTCTCAGGATGGTAGGTTGGTGGTTGGAGATATCCCTCTAGTGTTGTGGGGGCTGTGCTTTGGGAAAGTGGGTTGGGGTTATATCCTGCCTGTTTGGCCCTGTCCAGGGGTTTTGCCGGACGGGGCCACAGTGTCTCCCGACCCCTCCTGTCTCAGCCTCCAGTATTTATGCTGCAATAGTTTATGTGTCGGGGGGCTAGGGTCAGTCTGTTATATCTGGAGTATTTCTCCTGTCTTATCCGGTGTCCTGTGTGAATTTAAGTATGCTCTCTCTAATTCTCTCTCTCTTTTTCTCTCGTTTTTCATTCTTTCTTTCTAATCTCCACCCAGCACAGCCAGAAGAGGACTGGCCACCCCTCATAGCCTGGTTCCTTTCTAGGTTTCTTCCTAGGTTCTGGCCTTTCTAGGGAGTTTTTCACAGCCACCGTGCTTCTACACCTGCATTGCTTGCTGTTTGGGGTTTAGGCTGGGTTTCTGTACAGCACTTTGTGACATCAGCTGATGTAAGAAGGGCTTTATAAATACATTTGATTGATTGATTGGTGTGCAGGGCCGAATTAAGAAATCATAGGCCCCGGGGCGTTGTTTTAAAAAAAATAGAGAATGGGCTCTTGTGGTTGGATAAAAATGTTAAATAAAAACTTGGGCCCTCTGTGGGCTTGTGCCCAGCCCCTGACTCACACAATTTACCAGTAACATGTATTTATTATGCAGTCTTTATTTGTATTTTTTATTAATCAGTTACCCAATCAAGGCAGGGCCCCCAGCTCCCTACCTCCTCCCCCCATCTGAAGATTAGCGGAGCGGCAGCAGCAGGCTGTCTTGTCAGGGATTTCTTCGTCGGAGGACGATATAACGAAATCATCGTCGGAAAAAGATGACCAATACGCAGCAGAGTCGATATAGTTCATTTTTGAACATTTAATAAACTCAATATGGATATACAAAAATAACAAAACAAAACTCACGATAAACTGACAGTCCTGTTAGGCTTACTTACACTATACACGGAACACGGAACAATCACCCACAAATAACAAACACAAACACACCCTAATATATGGGACTCTCAATCAAAGGCAGATAGACAACACCTGCCTTCAACTGAGAGTCCCAACCCCAATTAACCCAACATAGAACCAGACATACTAGACTGAACATAGAATACATGGAAACCAAACAGTGCCCAAAAACCCCGGAATACTAAATCAAATGCCCCTTCAACAAACACACCACCCCGAACCACATAAAACGAATACCCTCTGCCACGTCCTGACCAAACTACAATACTAATTAACCTTTATACTGGCCAGGACGTGACATGTCTACACTCATTGAGAGCGGTTTCCTGAATCCTCCTGTGGTTGGCAGTGTTCATAAAAAAAATATATACAGTGAGGGAAAAAACTATTTGATCCCCTGCTGATTTTGTACGTTTGCCCACTGACAAAGACATGATCAGTCTATAATTTTAATAGTAGGTTTATTTGAACAGTGAGAGACAGAATAACAAGAAAAAAATCCAGAAAAACGCATGTAAAAAATGTTATAAATTGATTTGCATTTTAATGAGGGAAATAAGTATTTGACCCCCTCTCAATCAGAAAGATTTCTGGCTCCCAGGTGTCTTTTATACAGGTAACGAGCTGAGATTAGGAGCACACTCTTAAAGAGAGTGCTCCTAATCTCAGCTTGTTACCTGTATAAAAGACACCTGTCCACAGAAGCAATCAATCAATCAGATTCCAAACTCTCCACCATGGCCAAGACCAAAGAGCTCACCAAGGACGTCAGGGACAAGATTGTAGACCTACACAAGGCTGGAATGGGCTTAGTGGGACTATCATTTGTTTTTCAACAGGCCAATGACCCAAAACACACCTCCAGGCTCTGTAAACGCTATTTGACCAAGGAGAGTGATGGTGCTGTATAAGATGACCTGGGCTCCACAATCACCCGACCTTAGCCCAATTGAGATGGTTTGGGATGAGTTGGACCACAGAGTGAAGGAAAAGTAGCCAACAAGTGCTCAGCATATGTGGGAACTCCTTCAAGACTATTGGGAAAACATTATTCATGAAGCTGGTTGAGAGAATGCCAAGAGTTTGCAAAGCTGTCATCAAGGCAAAGGGTGGCTACTGTGAAGAATCTCAAATATATTTTGATTTGTTTAACCATTTTTTGGTTACTACATGATTCCATACGTGTTATTTCATAATTTTGATGTCTTCACTATTATTCTACAATGTAGAAAGTAGTAAAAATAAAGAAAACCTCTTGAATGAGTAGGTGTGTCCAAACTCTTAACTGGTACTGTACATTTCCTTATTTTTTTGGGCCTCCCACGGACCTGGGCCCAGGTGCTTCAGCTTCGGTAAACCCCTGCATTAATCCAGCCCTGGGGGTGTGAATACTTCTGAAGGCACTGTACCTGCAAACACCTACAGTATTTGGCAGATAGAGAAACAGGTTCACAAGTGCTCAAAGGTAACAATGGACTTTCTAAGAGGATTTTCCATAAAACATAAGTCAATCCTAGACGTTTGTGCTCAAAGTTTTTGCTTATACTGTACAGTATTTATGCAACAAGTTATACAACTGTCAGGAAAAGAGCGTGGAGAGCGTAATGAGAATGACAGTAGTGAAGAGAGATGAAGGGAAGGAGATAGTGGGAAAGAGAGGGAGAAGAGGAGGACCAGCACTTCTTTGTTAGCCTCAACAGAAAGATCTCCAATTACTGCACAAAGGGGGCTCATTCAAGCCCCATGGTCTTGAACACTGGGGCTTTGCATTTGTAATGAGTGCTCCAGTGAATGCTAAAAGTACCCCAGAGAAGGAGATGGCCATTCTACTGGGATGCACCCACACACTGGGGCCTCTGCTCTGCTCCAGCACAACCATACTGGCTCATTTACCATATAGGGCCAGATTAACTAGATGCTTTTTGTCACTGCAAGGTTTGCACAACATTGGCTAGTTGAAGCTTTTAAATCAATCGGAATCTTTTTGTACTTGGTTTTACGTTTCCACGTTTCTTTTACTCCTTATATACTCCTGTAGTTGGGAATTTTGTGTGGCTTCGAAAACATTTCCAAATGCCCCATACTGTAGAGTTCTCCTTTTGTTTTCAGGAGATCCAGGTCTAGAAACATCTGGTCATAACATTTAAAAACCCTATTAAGGGATGTATGATTGGATGCTATTATTCAACAGCAGATACATTGAGGAAGGTTACAGTAAAGTTATGACCTTAGCTACCTCTGTCATATTCACCTTCCTGCACTTTATTCTCCTCTATCCCTCATCTTTTTGCCCAGAGAACATCCCACTGTTACCAAAGTCATATTTCAGACGTCACATTTCACAATTGCAAACTCACCTCTTCAACTTTTCTGTTGAACTGAGTCGGTGTGTAATACATGGGATAGGTACAGTGAAATATGTTGTTTTACAGGGTCAGTCATAGTAGTACGGTGCCCCTGGAGCAAATTAGGGTAAAGTGCCTTGTTCAAGGGCACATGGGTAGACTTTCACCTTGTCAGCTCGGGTATTCGAACCAGCAACTTTCGCTTACTGGCTGAACATTTTTTAGGAAGGATGTGTGTATCGCTTTGGGGTGCTGAGGACACACTAGTGACAGGATGCCTGGATGTCACCAGGAAATGAGCCATTCTCGCCTGTGCATCCCATTTCTGAAAACAAATTGAATTCTTCTCGTAGTGTCAGAGGTGTTTTCTCCTGTTAGTCATCCACATAGTGAACAGCTATGTCAGCTCTCACATTGACCTTCCATTGTTTGTACGTTGGTTTTATCCGTCGTTAGGATATGTGTTGTTGTTATGATATGTGTGTAAGGACCTTTCCAAGTCCAACGACTATTTCTCCGCTGAAACATGACTATCCTGCCACGACAATTTTTCTTGTCAGTTCAGTCAGTGTGACGCAATTGGGAGAAATAATCGTTGTCTCGTGTTTCACTCAGTTGAATTCCCCATACACGTCAGACTAATTAATAATACATTTTGAAGTCCGAGACAAAAATGTTGTCTGTGCTCTTCTTCTACACTAATTCCAATCGTACAATACCACCTCTGCTATTTCAACAAGTTTCTCCACAGTGTGAGCCTTGGGGGTTGTTGAGGGCATCGGGGGCTATGGAAACAGACCAGTTCCAAAAAAAGACATTCTTGACAATTCCCCTGATATGTCTGGTTCACAGTCAGCAAAAACAACCTGGCATAGGGGACTGGTGACTTCCCCACTGTAAGCCGTGGGAGAGGTCTGACTGCAGCCAGTGAAGGAAACAAATAATTTCATGCCCAGATTGGAGCATAGGAACACAAGGCAGCCAGCCTGCTGTTTATTTATTTTAATGGATTTAATTCTTTATTACTCTAATTGTTGTGGGTGCCGCTGTTTATATGAGTTGCGTTCAGTTTGTGTACTGTGTTATGCTCTCAGTCGCTCTGCAAAATTTGGTTATACTAATACTAATTCTGTTATACTGCACTACACAGGTAGCTGGTGGCACCTTAATGGGGAGGACGGGCTCATTGTAATGGCTGGAACGGAATTAATGGAATGGTATCAAACACATGGTTTCCATATGCTTTAATACCATTCCATTCACTCCATTCCAGCCATTCTTGTCACAAAGTGCTAATACAGAAACCCAGCCTAAAACCCCAAACAGCAAGCAATGCCGATGTAGAAGCACGGTGGAAAAACTCCCTAGAAAAGCAGGAACCTAGGAAGAAATCTAGAGAGGAACCTGTGCTGGGTGGAGATTATAAGAGTACATGGTTATTATTAAGGCCAGATCATTCTTCAAGATGTTCAGAGATGACCAGCAGGTTTGAATAATAATCACAGTGGTTGTAGAGGGTGAACATGTCAGGGTTCAATAGCCACAGGCAAAACAACAGAAACTGGATCAGCAGCACAAACCAGGTGGACTGGGGACAGCCAGGAGTCATCAGGTCAAGTAGTCCTGAGGCATGGTCCTAGGGCTCAGGTTGAGAGAGAGAAAGAGAGCGAAAATACTTAAGTACACACAGGACACCAGAGAAGATAGGAGAATTTCACCAGATAGGATAGACTGACCCTAGCCCCCCGGCACATAGACTATTGTAGCATAGATACTGGAGGCTGAGATGGGGGTGGTTGGGGGACACTGTGGCCCTGTCCGACGATACACCTGCACAGGGCCAACCAGGCAGGATATAACCCCACCCACTTGGCCAAAGTACAAACCCCACACCAACAGACCACCAACTTACTACCCTGAGACAAGTCTGAGTATAGCCCACAAGATCTCTTCCACTGCACAAGCCCATGGGGGCACAAAACGGGACAGGAAGATCACGTCAGTGGCTCAACCCACTCAAGTCGAGTTTAGCTATAAAAAAAGCCTTGCACAACGTGACACACTCCTCATACGGACGTATGGAAGAGCACTCGTAAGCCAGTGACTCAGCCCCTGTAATAGAGTCAGAGGCAGAGAATCCCATTGGAGAGACGGGAGCCAGCCAGGCAGACATAGCAAGGGCGGATCGTCACTCCAGTGCCTTGCCATTCACCTTCGCATCCCTGGGCCAGACTACACTCAATCATAGGACCTACTGAAGTGATGAGTCTTCAGTAAGGACTTAAAGGTTGAGACCAAGTCTGCGTTTCTCACATGGATAGGCAGACCATTCCATAAAAATTGAGCTCTATGGGAGAAAGACTTGCCTCCAGCTATTTTCTTAGAAATTCTAGGGACAATAAGGATGCCTGCGTCTTGTGACCGTAGCATATGTGTAGGTATGTACGGCAGGACCAAATCGGAGAGCAAGTCCATGTTAAGCTTTGTAGGTTAGCAGTAAAACCTTGAAATCAGCCGTAGCCTTCACAGGAAGCCAGTGTTGAGAGGCTAGCACTGGAGTTATATGATCATTCTAGCAGCAGTATTTAGCACTAACTGAAGTTTATTTCGTGGTTTATCCGGGTAGCTGGAGAGTAGAGCATTGCAGCAGTCTGATCTAGAGGTGACAAAAGCATGGATTAGCTTCTGCATAATTTTTGCACAAAAAGTTTCACATTTTGGCAATGTTATGAAGATGGAAAAAAGCTGCCCTTGAAACAGTCTTGATATGTTCGTCAAAAGAGAGATCAGGGTCCAGAGTAAACGCAGAGGTCCTTCACAGTTTTATTTGAGACGACTGTACAACCATCAAGATTAATTGTCAGATCAAACAGCAGATCTCTTTGTTTCTTGGGACCTAGAACTAGCATCTCTATTTTGTCCGAGTTTAAATGTAAAACATTTGCCGCCACTCATTTCCTTATGTCTGAAACACAGACTTCCAGGGTAGGCAATTTTGGAGCTTAACTATGTTTCATCGAAATATACAGCTGTGTGCAGTCCGCATAGCAGTGAAAGTTGACATTGTGTGTCCGAATGACATCACCAAGAGGTAGAATATATAGTGAAAGCAATAGTGGTCCTAAAACAGAACCTTGAGGAACACCGATACTTACAATTGATTTGTCAGAGGACACACCACCCACAGAGACAAAATTATAACTTTCCAGACAGATAAGATTTAAACCAGGCAAGAACTTGTCCGTGTAGACCAATTAGGCTTTCCAATCTCTCCAAAAGAATGTGGTGACCGATGGTGTTAAAGGCGGCACTAAGGTCTAGGAGCACGAGGACAGATGCTGAGTCTTGGTCTGACGCCATTAAAAGGTAATTTACCACCTTCACGAGTGCAGTCTCAGTGCTATGATAGGGTCTAAAACCAGCACTAAGGTCTAGGAGCACGAGGACAGATGCAGAGCCTTGGTCTGACGCCATTAAAAGGTAATTTACCACCTTCACGAGTGCAGTCTCAGTAGTATGATTGGGTCTAAAACCAGACTGAAGCATTTCGTATATATTATTTGTCTTCAGGAAGGCAGTGAGTTGCTGAGCAACAGAGGGATCACATAGAAATGTATGCAATCATTTAATTGTAAGTGGCTTTGGATAAAAGCATCTACCAAGTGGCATATATTATATTAACATGGTAAAATACAGTAAGATAGGGAACTTATTTCAATGACATTTTTTAAATTAGCTAGATTCATACACCTACATGTCCCCCACTCTCTTTTAGTCCACACTATCTTACTTTTTCTATACATCTCTCCCCATCCCCCTCTGCCTAACATTCTTTTTGGCATACAATAGAAGTTGCTTCTTTACTCTGAAAGCCCCCCTCTATGCTGGGTTATAGTACATTTAACCAAGTAGCTGAGGACTGGGAAATAGTTAGTTTGTGTGTGGGAGGAGGACACTCACCACAGTACCGTCCAACCGTATTGCCCCTTGCTGCAGGGACAATTTGCCACTGGCTGACTGGACTCAAACAAAATGGAAGAGAAAAGGGACCAGGGGACAAAGAGAGTCGCCAGTGGAAGCTGGCACTCCTCCCCATGGCAAACTTAATCACCTCACAGAGGAGCACAGAATGCCATTACATAATCAGCCACTAAAACAACAACCACTGCCATTAATTGGGCTGCAATTTAAAGTTTGGGGAGGAATGTCCCAGAGATTAAGCCTGGCTGTTTTCCACTTAAAGGGTTAATCAGAGAGACATACATGTGCAATATTAGGTGAGTTACAGAGAGGTGATAGTTTGATAAGCCTAGACACCCAATATTATTGCGAGAAAGGGAGAAGTGTCACACTTCAAAAGTTTATAATATCATCTACCCATTCTGTAATCAAAACCTTTTCAGGTACAATTATATGGGGAGACAAGGGAATTCATCTAATATGCTTTGTAAGGAAAAGATCAATACATCTAATATACTTCATAAGGAAAATATCAAAAGCTCTAATATGCTTCATAAGGAAAAGATTAATAGATCTAATATGCTTCATAAGGAAATATCAATAGATCTAATGTACTTCATAAGAAAAATATATCAATAGATCTAATATACTTCATAAGGAAAATATCAATAGATCTATCATAAGGAAAATATCAATAGATCGAATACACTTTATAAGGAAAATATCAATAGATCTAATATACATACTTCATAAGGAAAATATCAATAGATCTAATATACTTCATAAGGAAAATATCAATAGATCTATCATAAGGAAAATATCAATAGATCGAATACACTTCATAAGGAAAATATCAATAGATCTAATATACTTCATAAGGAAAATATCAATAGATCTAATGTACTTCATAAGGAAAATATCAATACATCTAATGTACTTCATAAGGAAAAGATAAATAGGAATTTCAGAGGATGTGAGCTGAGAAGCATCAAAAGACCTACTCTTAATAGAAAAATAAAACCTTGACCCAGACATTTGGGCCATAAACTTTAGTTTCAATTAAAGCATCAGCTTAATTTCTTAAAATACTGTACATAAACAGAGCAGTCAATGTTGAGTGTCCAAGGAGCAGAACTCCAATCCTCCTTCCGTCCCCCCCCCCCCCCCCCCCATTTTCCCACACCCCTTGTGTGAAGTAAATTCTCATTAAGAACCAAATTGTTTTCAGATGCTGGCCTGGCGGAGTTTCCCTGGAAACGTCTGGGAGTAGGCTGGCGTGGCAGGCAGTGCTGGAATGGGCAGAGGGAGAAAGAGAGAGATCCGGGCATGCTGCAAATCCCATTTCCAGGGTTCAGTGAGCCCATTTTGCCACGCACAATGTCTGCCGACGGGCTCTTTTTGGCCCTTTACAAATGGCAAGGAAGAATCACTGGCAAGCCCTTGGATAAGTCATTTTCTTTCATTTACATTCTAAAATATATTTAATTAATCAACTTTAGGGTTAGGGTTATACTCTTTGATATAAAACAAATTATTCTGCTGCCATACTGGAAACAAAGTAACAAAAAAATGGAATCAAATAAAACATGTTTATAATTTCCATGTAGAAGGACCCATGAGCACCAACATGTGAAGTTCATATGAACATGTCAAAGTGGGTGTCAAATGAAAGCTAAGAGTCTAAATTATGTTCTAATTTAGGCATGTGTAAAACAAAATTTTACCATTTCCCATCCTAAAAACTTGGAATAAGCAAAGGCTTTGATTTCTTGTCAAACAGATGGAAAATGGATCTTAGAAAACATCTACCAGAAAAAGTCTTAAAAGTTATTAGAAATACATCAAACACAATAATGTTGAAGACCCCTGCCAAATAATATCAAAATGTATATTTAGTTTAACAAAAAAAGTTCTGCTTTCTGTAAGTTTAAGAAACACTTCTGTTACCAAAAACCCACAAATATTTAAGTTATTTTCTAATTTCTCTCCCTCATGAGGGGGATAACAAAAGTTCACAGGAGTAACAAGTAAAGGTAGACCTATCAATTAGGTATAGCGTTTTTCCTGATATTAATTTTCTTTATAAATTATTAAGTGATTAAAACTCTAAAATATTTCTTTATTTAAAAATAAAAATTATTTAACCAGGTAGGCCAGTTGAGAACAAGTTCTCATTTACAACTGCGACCTGGCCAAGATCGAGCAAAACAGTGCGACACAAACAACACAGAGTTACACATGGTATAAATAAATGTACAGTCAATAACACAATAGAAAAGTCTACATACAGTATGTGCAAATGTAGTAAGATTAGGGAAGTAAGGCAATAAATAGGCCATAGTGGCAAAATAATTACAATTTACAAATTAAACACTGGAGTGATAGATGTGCAGAAGATGAATGTGCAAGTAGAGATGCTGGGGTACAAAGGGGCAAATAAATAAATAACAATATGGGATGAGGCAGTTGGGTGGGCAATTTACAGATGGGCTATGTACAGGTGCAATGATCGATACGCTGCTCAGACAGCTGATGCTTAAAGTTAGTAAGGGAGATATAAGTCTCCAGCTTCAGTGATTTTTGCAATTCGTTCCAGTCATTGGCAGCAGAGAACTGGAAGGAAAGGCAGCCAAAGAAGGAGTTGGCTTTGGGTGTGACCAGTGAAATATACCTGCTGGGGCGCGTGCTACGGGTGGGTGCTGCTATGGTGACCAGTGAGCTGAGATAAGGCGGGGCTTTACCTTGCAAAGACTTATAGATGACCTGGAGCCAGTGGGTTTGGCGACGAATATGAAGTGAGGGCCAGCCAACAAGAGCATACAGGTCGCAGTGGTGGGCAGTATATGGGGGTTTTGGTGACAAAACGGATGGCACTGT
This sequence comes from Salmo salar, assembly GCF_965601325.2. Lineage (NCBI taxonomy): Eukaryota > Metazoa > Chordata > Actinopteri > Salmoniformes > Salmonidae > Salmo > Salmo salar. The sequence continues at coordinate 15,995,201 of NC_138300.1, forward strand.
GATAGACTACATCCAATTTGCTGAGTAGAGTGTTGGAGGCTATTTTGTAAATGACATCGCCCGAAGTCAAGGATCGGTAGGATAGTCAGTTTTACGAGGGTATGTTTGGCAGCATAAGTGAAGGATGATTTGTTGCGAAATAGGAAGCCGATTCTAGATTTAATTTTGGATTAGAGATGCTTAATGTGAATCTGGAAGGAGAGTTTACAGTCTAACCAGACACCTAGGTATTTGTAGTTGTCCACAAATTCTAAGTCAGAACCATCCAGAGTAGTGATGCTAGACGGGCGGGCTGGTGCGGGCAACGATCTGTTGTAATTTGTAAGTCGCTCTGGATAAGAGCGTCTGCTAAATGACTAAAATGTAAAATGTAAGAGCATGCATTTAGTTTTGCTTGCATTTAAGAGCAGTTGGAGGCCACGGAAGGAGTGTTGTATGGCATTGAAGCTCGTCTGGAGGTTTTTTAACACAGTGTCCAAAGAAGGGCCAGATGTATACAGAATGGTGTCGTCTGCGTAGAGGTGGATCAGAGAATCACCAGCAGCAAGAGCAACATCATTGATGTATACATAGAAAAAAGTCGGCCCAAGAATTGAACCCTGTGGCACCCCCATAGAGAGTGCCAGAGGTCCGGACAACATGCCCTCCGATTTGACACACTGAACTCTATCTGAGAAGTAGTTGGTGAACCAGGCGAGGCAGTCATTTGAGAAACCAAGGCTGTTGAATCTGCCGATAAGAATGTGGTGACTGACAGAGTCGAAAGCCTTGGCCAGGTCTATGAATACGGCAGCATCGTATTGTCTTTTATCGATGGCGGCTATGATATCGTTTAGGACCTTGAACTGAGGTGAACCCATGACCAGCTCGGAAACCATATTGCATAGCGGAGAATTTACAGTGGGATTCTAAATGGTCGGTGATTTGTTTGTTAACTTGGCTTTCGAAGACTTTAGAAAGGCAGGGTAGTATAGATATAGGTCTGTAACAGTTTGGGTCTAGAGTGTCACCCCCCTTGAAGAGGGGGATGACCGCGGCAGCTTTCCAATCTTTAGGGATCTCAGACGATACGAAAGAGAGGTTGAACAGGCTAGTAATAGGGGTTGCAACAATTGCAGCGGATAATTTTAGAAAGAGAAGGTCCAGATTGTCTAGCCCAGCTGATTTGTAGGGGTCCAGATTTTGCAGCTCTTTCAGAACATCAGCTATCTGAATTTGGGTGAAGGAGAAATGGGGGAGGCTTGGGAAAGTTGCTGTGGGGGGTGCAGAGCTGTTTACCGGGGTAGGGGTAGCCAGGTGGAAAGCATGGCTAGCTGTAGAAAAATGCTTATTGAAATTCTCGATTATCGTAGATTTATCGGTGGTGACAGTGTTTCCTAGCCTCAGTGCAGTGGGCAGCAGGGAGGAGGTGCTCTTATTCTCCATGGACTTTACAGTGTCCCAAAACTTTTTGGAGTTTGTGCTACAGGATGCAAATTTCTGTTTGAAAAAGCTAGCCTTTGCTTTCCTAACTGCCTGTGTATATTGGTTCCTAACTTCCCTGAAAAGTTTCATATCGCGGGGGTTATTCGATGCTAATGCAGTACGCCACAGGATGTTTTTGTGCTGGTCAAGGGCAGTCAGGTCTGGAGTGAACCAAGGGCTATATCTGTTCTTGGTTCAACATTTTTTGAATGGGGCATGCTTATTTCAGATGGTGAGGAAAGCACTTTTAAATAATAACCAGGTATCCTCTACTGACGGAATGAGGTCAATATCCTTCCAGGATACTGGGTTGGGTTAACCTCTACATCACCAGATGAACCGAGGAGGAGTAGGATAAGAGTACGGCTAAAGGCTATAAGAACTGGTCATCTAGTGCGTTGGCGACAGAGAAGGAAAGGAGCAGATTTCTGGGCGTGGTAGAATATTTTCAAGGCATAATGTACAGACAAGGGTATGGTAGGATGTGAGTACAGTGGAGGTAACCCTAGGCGTTGAAGGACGATGAGAGAGGTTTCGTCTCTGGAGGGACAAGTTTAGCCAGGTGAGGTCTCCGCATGTGTGTGGGGTGGGACAAAAGAGCTATCTAAGGCATTTTGAGTGGGACTGAAGGCTCTACAGTGAAATAAAACAGTAAAAACTAGCCAAGACAGCAGTAGACAAGGCATATTGACATTAGAGAGAGGCATAAAGCAATCACAGGTGTTGATCAGGAGAGCTAAGACAACAACGGGTAAATGACAATGAATGGGCAGAGCGGGTGAGTTAGGAACATACAGGACCTGAGTTCGAGGCTGGGGCTGACAGGTAAACAAAATGAGGTACCGTGTTATTGAAACAGTACAGGGGGCATCAGCTGTGGAGCTGAGTGATTATAGGGTCAAAAGAGCAGCAGTAGGTGAGTCATATTTCTGTTCGGTAGTTACTACGCTAGGCGAGCAGGTGACACAGCGTTCAGAAAAGCTAGCGGGTCGAGGCTAGTAACTGGTTCTTGGGAGACATATGTTACCAAATTGGTAACAGAATTACAACAAAAAAAACGGTAACAGAATTTCTGCAATTAAATTGGCTACAATGGGAATTCCCAGTAGTCACAAACCACAGTTGGGTCACCTGCTACTGTCCTTCCTCCCTTCCACTGGCATAATGTTATGTTCAGCTCATAACTATTTTCTTTCTCTTTCTGTCGTCTGGTGGTCAAAGCAAGAGTGTTAAAAGTCTGGTCAAAGCAAGAGTGTGAAAAGTCTGGTCAAAGCAAGAGTGTGAAAAGTCTGGACAACCCCTCCCTCTCTCTCTTCTCTCTCCAATTAATGTCACCTCTCCCCGCTCTTTCCATTTACTGAAACAAGCATCCTCACCCACTGAGCAACGACCGACACCGGAAGTCCATGGACGTTGAAAAGAAGTAGAAATTTTGTCAGTCCGCCCTGGCCTTGAATTGAATGCCTACAGACGTTGTTTTTCGGTCCGTTTTGGACAAGCCTTGTTTCATTGTCCACAGACGTCTGGACCAGCATTAATTTGGTCCAAACATAGACGTTCATGATTGGTTCAGATTTGGTCCGGTCCGAAGATCAGTTCAGTACAGAACAGTACAGTACAGAGAAGTAGTGTATGGTTCAGTACACAGTAGAGCACACTAGACTCGAGTACACTAATGTACTGTAGTGAACTCTACTGCACTGTACTGAGCTCTACTGTGCTGGACTTTGATGTGTAAACCTGTGAAACATAAACATCTATGATTGTTTCAGATTTAGTCCAGTCTTGGTTGCGGAGCTCATTAAATAATAGCCAGTGTGTAGAAAAATACCCAAAATACCTTTGTGTATCCATTTAGGATACATCACCATGAAAAGAATGACATTCACATCCATAATTATGCAATTATGTTACCACAACGATGTTACCGGTGTAAATCCTCTTCATTTACTGTAGTTCAATAATGATAAGAGATTTTTTTTCTAACTCAAGGTTTCATGTCATAGCTGACACCTACATTTTTTTTCTGCAGACATCTTTGAATCTTAATCTCTTAATTAGGAGGAGATATTTAACAAAGTTTTTGGAAAATGTGGTCACATAGAAAACTGGATTTCCACAGTTCTTCCAGTAAATGTGTTTTTGTGTAAAATTTTCTGTGATTTAATTCAAAAGTAGTGTATAAATCAATGGTTTTTGTTTGGCATACATTTTAATTCCGCTACTGTGGAATTGCCCTTTATTCAAAGGGAATAAAAGAAACCTTTTGCCAAGTGGTTCAGTGGTGGAGAGTGGACAAGATGGTTAATATGTCTTAGACTTGTGTTCCAATTCCTTCAACTCTCACTTCAATTGGTGTTGAAGACCACCTTGGTCTTGAAAGATGTACATTTGGATACGTGTCCTCAGCAAAACAACGCATTTACATTTAAGTCATTTAGCAGACGCTCTTATCCAGAGCGACTTACAGTAGTGATTGCATACATTATTTTTTTTTGTACTGGCCCCCCGTGGGAATCGAACCCACAACCCTGGCGTTGCACACACCATGCTGACGTTGCAAACACCACGCTCTACCAACTGAGCCACAGGAAAGCAATGCCTGATGATAATTTCCTTTAGGTGGGTGCTCATTTAATTTCCAACACAGAACTCTTCCCCAGACAGTTCTGCTAATACCTTCTATTTGTTTTTGCACACCACGGCAGGCTATCAGCTCTAGACGATCTTTCCAGTCTGTTGTACAGCATGTCTGCCCTCTGTCGCACTTCCTCTTTTACCCACAGCTCCCTCGACAGGTAGGAAGCCATTAGCAATCTCAACACATTTCATATCTGTCTGGAAATGATTATAAAAGTAGCCTTAATTACCTCTAGCTCCTCTGGGTATCAGTGATATCACACTCTGATCTTGTGAGAGAGAACTTCTGTTTATTGGAATTTTCATCACTTTCATGGATTATGTGTTAGCTGAAACTCTGACAAATGAGTACAAACTCCGGGTTTAATAGGTGAGAGGAAAAGGCATGTCTTATTTTGTTTTTTTCTGTAGGTGGTGGTGGGAGGGAAGAGGAGGAAACACACACACACACACACACACACACACACACACACACACACACACACACACACACACACACACACACACACACACACACACACACACACACACACACACACACACACACAGCTTCCCCATCTCAGCACAATGGCAGTGTCTCCCTCACTCTGTCCATTCGAAGCAGTTCTTTGAAAGAGCTGTAGAGACAAGCAGAGGCCCACAAAGCCCCTCACTGTTGGCCTCTACCCTCAAACCCTAACTATAAATCAAGGTTCCCATTGCCCAAGTTCTCCATTTGGTGACAAAATGCTGCATATTTCTGAACATTATATTGATATAATGAAACCTGGTCAGATAATGTCAAATACATTATTAAAGGGAAGGAAGTTGCTTAACAGATGCTTTACAGGTCTTCGCCACATTCTCTGGGCAACTTTGTGAACACTGTACACTGATGAGGTAATAAACTGGACTCAATACCAGGCCTCCACATTGATACATTTTGGTGCTAAAACACCTACATTCCTTCCCATTAACATGCAAGTGCTTGGGTATTGCCCAAACCAGCTCCATAAAAAGTGCTGCTCCCTGTGGATTGTTTTACAATACATTTAATGAATCAGCTAGAATCAAAACTCTCAACGCATTCCAGTCAGATTAGAGAAACTGTGGGGTCGAGTTCCGAGGCAATGCCTGTAACCTTGACAACAGTATCCATTCACTAAACAGGACAAACAGCGCAAAAAACAACCCCATGATCTTCTCTGCCTAAATAAATTCTGATAGGGAGTCTAGTAAATGCTTAGAAAGAGTGACATTAGAAAGTGAAAATGTGTGTACAAATTTTTAATTTTTTTTTATAAATGAAATGTATGCATTCACTACTGTAAGTCGCTCTGGATAAGAGCGTCTGCTAAATGACTTAAATGTAAAGTCAGTTAAGAAAAAAATCTTATTTTACAATGAGGCCTACCCCGGCCAAACCCTCCCCTAACCAGTGGCGGTTCTAGACCATTTCAACTGGGGGGGGGGGGGCAAGCTGGGGCCAGTTGTACTGTTAGAGGGGCCAGTTAACGTTAGACGTTATTGTTGTCATATTGTTTTCTTCACTGCATTGCAGGCATTAGCAGGCAAAAGATCATGTTCCGCGTTGCCACTGTCTAATAACGGATGTAAAAAAAGAACGATATCAAAAATTTGTTATGTAAAATTTATTTCATACTCCACATTTAGGGGTGCCACAAGGGGGTACAAAATTGTTGTCACAGGGGCACTGCCCCCTCCCCCCCAATTGCCCCTAACCCGGACGACGCTGGGCCAATTGTGCGCCGCCCTACGGGACTCCCGATCACGGACGGTTGTGATACAGCCAGGGTCTGTAGTGACGCCTCTAGCACTGGAGAGGCAGTGCCTTAGAACGCTGCGCCACTCGGGAACATGCACTTATTAACTATGCCATCACTTTTGGATTTTATTCATTTTTCACTTTTACTTTGTAAAAACGTTAAAGTTACAAGGAAATGGAAAAAAGTCAAACTTTATAAGTAATCCGAAAGTAGCCTACCTGATGATCCACCGACAAGTGCTCTCCCACTGTTCTAATACCGGGCTGGAACGGACCCACGTTGCAGGAAGACATGCAACTGTGTCGTAAAATCAAGAGTATTTTGCGTCAAGACGTATGTGAAATCGTATAGTGTTTACACGTGCGTTTAGTGACAAGTGGATTCAAGTTCTATACTGTAGTAGCGGCTTGTATTCAAGAGAGAATCTGATAATAAATGCAAGCGTATTCTAGGTACCAGCTTAGATATTTTATGGCATAACTAACGGAACATTTTAAAACGGCAGCGGTCTGTTTTCTGCTAGGTTTAGCAATTAGCTAGCCTTAGTCTGCTATTAAGACAGTTGTGATGACGTGGGGTGTTAGCCACCAATATAACTAACTCATAAAAAGTGTGATATTTCTACGTTGCGATGCTGTACTTTATTGGGCTTGGGTTGGGAGATGCAAAGGACATCACCGTAAAGGGGCTAGAAATTGTAAAGCAATGCAGTCGTGTCTACTTGGAAGCCTACACGTCCATATTGACAGTTGGGAAAGATGCATTGGTAGGTTGAATATTATGTAACACTATGGCATGCATGTGGTGAAATTGTGCATGTCTGTGCTACAACAATCCCTCCCATTTCGAAGTCGGCACTGATGCAGTCCAGAGCATGTGATACAACTGCATCAGGGTACAATACCTCTTGAAGTGCATGTTGTCTTTGCTTCTAGTTAAAGATATTATACAGAGTATTCCATGACATTAAAGTTGCATTAGTTGAAATGACCAATGAGTGGCTGGAAATCGTATAGAGTGTGTGGCGTTGACACTTCCTACTCATTTTCTTAAAATTGAGTAAAAGTCACAAGTTTATAGACAGTGTACGTTCATTAAACAGAGCTCAAGCTGGCAGGATGGAGATCAAGGTTTTATCATTGCCATCAGATAATGTACATCCACCGTTTTTAAAGCAAATTCAAAGGCAGTATGTGTAGTGAGTAAGTGTGATCTATGACCTTAGGAGGAGTACTATGGACGGGAGCTGATACTGGCCGACAGAGACATGGTGGAACAGGAGGCTGATGAGATCCTGAAAGGGGCTGACGTCAGTGATGTGGCATTTCTTGTGGTGGGAGATCCATTTGGGTAATTGATTACTGTACTTGTTTTTCATGTTTGAAAAGTCGTTCATTATGTTATGACTATTACTGGTAGGCTAGTTTCAAATGATGTTGCAGTGAACGATAGAATTGCAGTCCCTGGCCGTAGATAAACTTGCTAACCACTGCTCTAATAGGATTGAAGGACTTCTGGGAGATCGTAAGGCGCCTAGGAATGTTACACTAGCCCCTCCGTCTCCCAGGCAGTAGGCAATACAAAATCGGTAACGCTTTACATGAAGTGTCGTTCATGACGCATCATAACAATGTCGTAAGCGCATCGTAAAGTGTCCTAACACATGACACAGCGGGACCTTTATTTTATAAATGCTTCTGATAACTGGAATGAGCTATATATTTATTTGCATTATGACGGGCGTGTGTGATTTATCAGACACGCTAAGGAGAGATCTCCATCTGTTAAGTTCATGATAACCTCCACTGACCGGGACAAACACACACACGGCATATCACTTCCCCTGTTTGCACTGCTCTAATGAAGTTGCTCTAATGTATGTACAGTGTGATATAACAAGTGAGGTGTTATCACACATACTGTACACGCACCTTAATAAGTTATGTCATGAAAATGAAAGTACCAACACGTTTTGAGGGAGTGTGTACAATAACATAGTTACAAGCAGGGTGGAAAATAACGTCATCACAAACCGGTTGAAATCTGGTTGATAAAACGTCATTACAAACAGGTTGATATCTGGTTGAAATGACAGCGTTGCATTCAGTTTTTCTCTGAGGGAGGCACACATCAAGTAGGAATGAGTAAGTCAGTAAGACATATCAGATAGGGCTACGGGAGTACTATTGTAAACAACGCTCATCAACACCACTCACTCCTTCCTTTTTCTATTTGAGTTGTAAACAAAAGGATAGGCTACATTAAAAATAAAAATTACATTTACAAAACATGGCTTTAATAAATCAATAACTAAAGAGAACCCTGAACCTTCAGTGGAGAATGTTCCTTTGGCGATCACACTGTTTTTCTTCTTTGCCATTTGAAAGCCTGCTGGAAGTTGATGCTTGTCATGATTTGAACAACATCCCTTGCCGCAAAAATATTTTAAGTCTCACGACCTTGGTATGCTTCAGTCCGCAATGACTATCATCTGCAGTTTCCATTTGCTTGCCATACAAATGGAAACGGAACTAATTGAAATTGCTACAAAAATACTATCTCACAACATGGTTTGGTGTGACATCGATGCTCAACGGAGCACCACACGATTAAGAAAAGTGTTTTTTTTTTTGCAGCCATTTGCTCTCTGAGCCGGTGGGGAAACGTTCTGGGGAGGGAGTAGTTGGACCGAACTGCAACGTCTCTGGAAAGAGCCACTGATTCATTGTACAGCGCTCCCATTTGCTAGAGCTACTTTAATGGTGCTCAACGTCATGGTGGGCGGCAGGTAGCCGAGTAGTTAGAGCGTTGGACTAGTAACCAAAAGGTTGCAAGATCAAATCCCCGAGCTGGCAAGGTACAAATCTGTCGTTCTGCCCCTGAACAGGCAGTTAAGCCACTGTTCCTAGGCCGTCATTGAAAATAAGAATTTGTTCTTAACTGACTTGCCTAGTTAAATAAAGGTTAAAAAAAAAAGCAGAATGTTTGGCTCTGCTCTTTTTCCATCCAAAACCACTGACCAGGAGGAGGGGAGGTTCAGTCAAATTCTCCACTCTCCATCACGGTCACGATTTGCTCCAAGAAATGTTGGGATTTAATAAAGTTAATGACATCTAAAACCAAGGATTCGGTTTGGGGCCAAGTGTGGCCTTTGAAATAAATAAATCAGGCAGTCGAATAATGAGTCTCACTGACCATAACCATCCTTACTGTAGCAAATTGCCAGTTGGTTTGGAATGGAAATGGAGCAGCAATGTGACATTTTTGGTCAAAGCTTGGACTTTGTTGTCAGGTTTCTAAAGGCAGCATCATGCCATGTTCTTAACACTTGATGCATCTTTTCTTATAGCGCCACCACCCACAGTGACTTGGTCCTGAGAGCAGTGAATGCTGGGATACAGTACAGGGTCATCCATAACGCCTCTATCATGAACGCAGTTGGATGCTGCGGCCTCCAGGTACGTCCACTTGAAGACCTATTGGAAACTAAAACACACAGATTAGCAGAAACGTCGTCTACTTTGCTTAAAAAAAAATAGAAAAAAAGAGCTTATAACATCTGGTCTTCTATGGCCCATCATCTTAACCATTCTGTAGCAACGTCCTATGAAGGCAATCAAAGAGCATAATTGCCATTGGGAACGAATATCCATGCGGAGTCTATGGACTGAAACGGCAGAGCAGCACCAATCTCTCTTTAATACACAGCTCAGCCCAGGACATCCAATATGTGGCCCTTGCATTGACCTGTCAGGGGGAGCATTGTGAGCATGTGGCCCCCCAGCTGTCCCACCCTGCCTCTGATGTGGGGGGGGGGGGGGGGGGCGTCTAGTGTAGTCTCTTTCCAGTACCTCGCGGATTTGTGTTGCTAACGTTAGTGTTAGCGCACCAGGGTTGTCATTAGTGGGTAGTGACGCTCCTTGGGCGTGCATCAGACGCACTAATTGGAAGTGATCTGGCAACTCAAAGCCACTGCCAGTGAGCAATGACAGGAGAGGAGGCAGCTTTGCTATTCTAATGAAGGACGTGCCCATCGCAGGGATCAAGGTTTTGTGTGTTCCCTGCCTGTCAACCTAGTGTGTTTCACCATATCCTTCAGGGGAGGGGTGCTCTATTCTATACTGTATGTGCCTGTATAATTTACCTTTCAATTGGTTGTGCATTCTAATTGTCTTCCCTGGTGCACTACCAATTTTGTTTAAAGAAAATGACCAGCTCGAGTTCAAATTACTGGGAATATGTGGGTGGAGAATTAGCATGTTTTGCCAAACCTCAGCATATCAATTTGACATTAGTTTCAAATGAGATGTAAATAGATGGCTAAAATGAGGTATTACAATCGCTCTCGAACTCAGATTTTTAAATGGTAAGAAATGTTTTAGAAAATACATTCAGACCAGCCATAAAGTGTTTTGTCTAGCTCAAGTCAACGGTGTACTGGTCTTGCACTGCGGTGCTCTTGTTAGCTTATTGGGGGAAGGGGTGAGTTAGGTCCCAGGGCATGTTTTGGGTCGCCGTGCTGTATCAAGCATGCCGTGGCTCAGAGTGCCATGTGATTTTTCACACACTGAATAACAGGAAGCACCTTGGGACACTTAGTGCAATCCAGTCTGCTGCAGCAATCACGGCCTGCTCACGAGACATCATTTTGCTCTACACACACACACACACACACACACACACACACACACACACACACACACACACACACACAATTGATGAGCATTCAGACATCCACACATTGCCAGACAAGTAAACCAGAACTACAAACTATTTATTTGAGAAACTGACCATTCACACCCAATGCTGCTGTCCAAAGATATTTTCAATAAACCCTGATTGGAAGACAAGTCTTAAATCACGTTATGTACATTACTTTTGGACAGCTGTACAACTTTGGAGAGACGGTGTCCATTGTGTTCTGGACAGACACCTGGAGACCGGAAAGCTTCTATGATAAAATCAAGAAGAACAGGGACCTGGGGATGCACACACTATGTCTGCTTGGTGAGTCCTACAGTTTCATCTCTTATAGTAACCAACCAAATCACTACAAACATCCAGTGATGCAGTGACCATATTAGGAGTCAAGTGACTGTCCTAATATGGACCTTGAAAAAAAAAATACAAAGTGGAAAATCTGTACAGAATAGTAGGGCTGAGACGACACCAATATTTTTTCCCATGGCAAAAATTAAAACACGAAGCAGTAAAAACTCTCTTTGGTCATTTAAAAACCAGCTGTTTGTAAAAAAAACTGTGTGCTGTAGCTTGGGAAATAAATACATGTGACTCTGGATGACAACATAATGTTTGTTCCCAACATTAGGGCTGTTTTCATCAAGAAGTTAAATCCGCTTTGTGTTTTGTTTTCTTTGCCGCTATACTAACGAGAATCGCGATACTGGTATCGTCCCTACAGAATAGCATACATACAGTATGCCCGTAACCGTAACGCATTGTAAACATTATGGACCGCTTACGCTACGTAGTAACATTGGGTCTGGTCACACCTGAGCACATGGTGAGGAAACATGGGAGGTCACATCCGTGTGTCTGAGTGATTCTCCAGACAGTCCCTCAGAGCTCTTATTCTTCCAGACCTACTTCCAGTCAAGGTGCTGGGTCTGCCTTCCAGGTGGGGGAAAGGAGGGGAGGATATAGTGTGTCTGTGCGCCAGCCAGTCAGTTCTACACACTTTCATCTCTGGGAGGCTGGGACCGAACAAAGCCCTCATTATGACTGTTTCTACTCCAAGGCCTTTTCCCTCCTGTGCGTGTCATCCCCTGGGTGCATATTAAACAGTCCTCAATCACAGTCACAGTAGTAGACTGGGGAGTTGGTTTCTGTAATGGGAAGGCGGCTGTGACTGCAGAGGCAGATGGCCCGAACGCTCATAATTTATGTTTATTTGAGCAAGAGATTTTTGTTTGGACGCAGAGGGTTGCCCCCCCCCCCCCCGGTTCCCTATGAACCTCACATGGGAGAGCCCTATAATTCGAGGTAATGGATACTGGTTGAAGCGGAGACGGTTTTGGGTCACACCCTTATTGTCTCTGTGGGCTAAGTTCCCTATGTGTCCCCAGGTGCGGCCCCAGCTGCAGAAGGGTGTGCGCGCTTGTGAGCTCACCGATATGAACCCCATTATTCAATAGTGGATCGGAAAGCCTGGCATTAGCCAAGTCACCTCCACACCCGTGAAGCAAAGGGCACGATTCTAAAAGGATGAAGAACGAGCGCAGACAACAAAAGCAGACGCACGCACAACTCTGATTGGGTCATCTATCATGACTTCCCCGGACAACATGCACTCCATACATCTACATGACAGAGGGAAGCCTCATCACTGTAATGAAACTAGCAGGACCATTGTTCCTGTTTGATTAATACTGATTAATCTTTTTTTTTTTTTTGATAATGTTTGGGTAAGATTTTGATGGTCTTTGTGTAAGGATTATTGACCGTTCATATTATTCAACAAAATGATGTATGATTATTATTCTGGTGAGGTTTTGAATTTTCCTGGAGTGTAACATTTTCCTGAAAATGGAATGGCTTAAAGGTGACCATGGAAGACTTAAAGGGATATTTAGTTCCTCAAGCTGGCCTTGGGTAATTTGTCAAGATGTGTTGTTCATGGCCAGTTTGAGGGGAAAAGGAATTGTCCACATCTGTGAAATGGTTCATTACCTCTACAGCCCTCCTTTTTTGTCCGCAGATATCAAAGTCAAAGAGCAGTCCATGGAAAACCTCATGAGGTAAGTCTCTCCTTTCCCCCTCCTGCACTGGACTGTCTGGGAGTGGGCTGTCTGATTTATATCTGGTCAGTGGAGTTTCTATCCAGCAGGACTCTGAAACAGAGCAGAGTTGAGGTTTATTGCAGACGTTCACTTAACATACATTTATACTGGCAGCTGGAGACGGGCCAGGCCAGTGAGTCAAAAAAAAAAAAAAAAAGTGGGTTGTTTGACTTGGACACACAATCTGTTGTCAGTGTTGTCTCATTGGGCCAGATTCGGGAAATACATTTAATATTTTAATCTCCTGCATGTGTTTTCAAAAAAGATGACATACAACCGGTCCCAAACACGTTGTCTTTGTCTCACACTTGAGAATCAACAGACACGTCTGTTTTGGACGCCAGTTAATCTCCTGCTACACTAATGCGTTACTGTATCATGTATTGGTTTGCAGGAAGGTTGTCAACTCCTCGTTCACTTTGCGGTGTCCTGCAATTATTTTCCCAACAGGAGCCTGCACGGAAGTTGTTTTATATGTGAATCTATAAAAGCTGAAATGGACTTCAGTAATCTGCCATGTTAGGGTTGTGTATGGGGGAAAAGTATGGTTTTCATTTAAGACAGAAAAGAGTCTTAATTTCTCCCAGGTTTACTGGTGCATATATATTATTACTAGGAAATGGAATAAACACATGCCCTATGATTTTGGTCAATATTAAAATGTTTGCGCAGTGAGAGATTCATACCATACAGTATTAGCCGAAGGAAAAAAATACCCCGTCTTCCCCCCCTCCGGCCAAGGAATTTAGACACATTTGTGAAGGTTTTCTTTCCAGTAACCTAGTTATCAAATAGATCTCTGGCTTGCTTTGTAAGCATTTTATGACTGTAGGAGATTTACATGAGACTCCACCTTTATTTTAGTTCTGATCTAGCACCAGAACAGCCACAGTGAAACATTGCCAGAAAAAAACCTGCTTGATTTCAAAGTGCTGAAAGAGCTGAGAATAGCCCTGTCTGAGCTACTCAGCACAGTACTGAATGCTTGGCATAATGGCATGTCCTTTTCTCCTTCCTTTTGAATGGCTCTACTGGTAACAAAAGGGGCTTGCTTTGTCTACACCTGGTTATTAGATTCAGCTTTTATATTCTGAAGAAGTCTCCTCCACAGCACTTGTAGGTCTGGGCAGTATGAACCCATTGTAACGTGTAGCATTACTCCATAAGTAACGTCCTTGTTTCTTTTTCTTGTAAAGGGGCCGTAAGATTTATGAACCGCCCAGGTTTATGACTGTAAGCCAGGCGGCTGAGCAGCTCCTGGAGATAGTACAAAACCGGAGGGAGCGGGGAGATGACCTAGGTGAGTTGCTATCATGTTGAATTGAATGATTGATTAAACAATAGTTTGACGTGACAATGTGAAAGAAAAACCACTAATTGCCCCTCTCTTCATCTAGCCATCAGCGAGGAGACCATATGTGTGGGTCTGGCCAGGGTGGGAGCAGAGGACCAGGTCATCCGCGCGGGGACACTCCGCCAACTGGCGTCATGTGACCTGGGCGGCCCGCTGCATTCCATGATCGTGACGGGCCACCTGCACCCGCTGGAGGTAGACATGTTGCGTTTGTCAGCCGCCACCCCCGATGCACTGCAGGACCTCCGAATGACCGACAGCTCAACGTACACCTCCTAATGCGCACACAGCGCCTCAATGACTCTCAGGATCTCCAAACGACCTAGTACACACACACACACACAAAGTTCCACACAGTTAACACAGGGACCATGTGTCATCCCAAGAATAACTTCTCCCTCAAGTCACCCGGTATTTCCCACCGGAACTGTCATTCTAAAGCATATAAATATCTCTGGATTTGATCAGCATGAAAATTCGAGCCTGATGAGCCATACATTAAAAGACATTGTATTTAACATTCAGCAAATAAGAGTTTGCATCCTTCATTGAAAAGTTTTTGTTCTGACATGCACTGTAAACTGTAGGACCTTGTGTGTGCCTTTCTAAATCATGTTCAAGTTGTGGAAACAGGATGCACCCGAGCTCAATTGAGGGTCTGAACATGTAAATAAGGTATTTCATTTTTTGCTTTGTCATTGTGGGGTATTGAGTGTAGATTAAGAACAAATGTATTTAATCTATTTCAGAATAAGGCTGTAATGTGAAAGGGAACGGGTTCGAATACTTTCCAAATGCATTTTATAGGTAATCCATTACTTTTGCTTCCCTAAAAATCGGTATCGGACCCAGCAATCCCTCATCCCCCGTGCTTTAGCTCAATCACGCCATTGCCTTGCAACCAGGGTTTGCCAAATTACCTTAACGCTCGCTGGCTATGGCATCAAAATGTTATTACCATGATTGAAGAGGAAATGAAGAAAAAGGTCACGGAGGAACATAACTGAGTCAGATTACTGTCTTGATAAAAAAAAAAATAAGCTGTCCTGTAATTTGATGTTTTGAATTCTTGGAAAATGAAGCGTAATCTTCTGATATGCGCAGCACTACTGCCAAAAAGTCAACCTGGACCGCCATCTTTATCTGGGTCTGTGAAACCAGAATTTTTACATATTTCTTTACATAGACCAAAGCATATATTTCACTGATTTATTAATACCGATGTGCTTAAAATGACACTTAGAATTCATCATCTAGTTCCCATGTTGTTGTCCTGAGTTGGATAGATTTTGAAAGAATAAGGCAACTCCCTTTCCTCCTCCAGATAAAGGGCTCGATTCATCCGTATCGCTGAAGTTCAGAGCTTTTGAAATGTAAAACAAAAAGGTAATTTCCAATTGAGCCGTAATATGCAGCGTTTACCGTGAATGCTGAATAGCTGTAGCGCTTCAGTGCTACAGATAGTCGAGCCCTACTTGATATGCAACAGTTTGACATTTGGTCAAAAATAAGAAATCATGGATGACAGCTCAAACTGAGCAAAAGACTTAAAAAAAAAAAAAAAATTTACACCACCTCTTCTCTCCAATATTCTTGTAACAAACAAATGCAAATTAAGAATAAACATTGATGTGCAATCTGTGCCAAACCTTTTCCTCAAGGTGAAGTTAAACTACTATCCAATTTCAACCTCCGCCAGTAATGAGAGAAATTTAATTATATGCAGTAAAATCATTTATTACATTTCAAAATAAGAATGGAACTGGCCAACTGCACACTTGGCCCATTACATTAAAGTAAGACCAATGAGGGCAATGAAATCATGGGTTTTAGGCTTACATAGGTTTTAACCATCCTCTTTGACAAGGTCGTACGCAGCTGTTCAAGGTTCAAATAAAGCCACTGTGCCGTCCAGGGAATTATGACAATATTCCCTTAGGAAAAATACCATGACAACCCTCAAAGGGATGCTGAATCAAGGATGGAACCAAAGGGTTGGAATAACATGACCCATGTTGGTCATCTGATTCCTTTTTGGGTCTTAAGGGACATGATTCCAGTCTCATAGGGTGAACGAATGACTTCCAGATCATCCATGATTTGGTGAAAAAGGCACTTAAGAAACCCAGAATGACAGTTGAATGGCTCAAGTGTGCAAAGTGCAACTAAATGGCCAAATGGAATATGCCCCATGTTAATTGTGTGTGACTGATATGGACGTATAAAAATAGACTATCTATGGATCTTACATGGTTGCAGGGCTTAACACGAATGTCCATTGAAGTGTACTTTAATGCAGACAATAGTTACAAATTAATTAAAATCCCATCTTAAAAATGGGGGGGGAATGATAAAAGCAAAATGGGTCTCTGACATTAAGATGAACACTTCCTAAACAGTAGAATGGGTGAAAGTGGGTGTGTGCAAAGTTCTCGTTTTCCCCGCAGACGTCACATCATAATTGGTAAGTTTTGGTTTCCCCCGTTTTCTTGTGTCCTCTCAAGAGTCAAAGTGTACTTGTCCTGTAGCTGCTTCCGTCTTGGTCCTTGGTTTGTGATGTGGACTTTAAAACCCAGAGATGCGGGGTTTAGGGGGGGAAAGAGTGGGGAGGAAACCCCACAGCAGCACACAGAGGCTTTGGTCCCAGGGAGATACGAGGAACGAGTCCTACATCATTGCCACTTCTATCTGGACATACAGTTGCCGTACTCCAGCCTGTGGACAAGTACAATGGGGAAAACCAGTCACGTTTTGCGTCAACACCTGTGACAACAGTGGAGATGTTTTCCTTTAATATCTGACATTTCTGTGGCCTGACGTTACCTAGTACAGGTGTAATGTAATTCTAACGATAACGTTAAGATGGTCTAGTGGTAATGGCAGAGCTCTTAATACTCGGCTGCTACATCCGTTTCTCAAACCTTCCACCTGGACTTGAATAGACCGATTGTCTGTCCAATAAACCAAGGAGCGACTTCATTTAGTCTGCTGACCAGTTGGCGGTTATTTAAGTGATAATGCCCTCGAAGCCGATATTTGGAGGATGTGCCAATATATTTGCATATGCATAAGCTGTTTTCTAGTGACATTTATTTGGATACATCCATAACAAATGAGCTAATGAGGCGCGATTTCACCTGGCATAGAAAATGTGCTCTCTCGTCAGGACACTGTTTCTCGTCAGGACACTGTTGTTCAGAGGAGCTAGCCAACAACACAGCTATCACAATCACTGCAAACTAGCTGCACTTCGTTTCGTTTGACCTTTTTTCAATTTACATTTCTTTGTATATATCCATAAAAATGATGCCAGCTGATTCATGATTTTGACTGGCTGAGAAACGCTGCCTGGTCCCGTCCCGACTCCGAACCCTACATGTTCATTACTATGGGACAAAGATCGAATATTGAAACAATGTTGCAAATGTCAGACAGCAAGGTTTATACAAAACTCTGCTGTTGAAAACTAAATGTTAGTTTTAAAAATGTGAGAATGTCTAGATGGTTTTTATAGTGGAGATCAAGTTTTATAATTTGCCTGGCTGGGCTGATGAGACAGTGGATTGCGCAGTCAGATGGAACAGAGTATATAGGCATCATAGATTTAGCCGGTGGTAACTTGTGGAATAGACAACTGGAATGCGCTTTTAACCAATCTTATTCAGGATTAGACCCACCCATTGTATAATAAGTAAATGACACATGTTCCAATGTTACTAGTGATTTTGTGGTTTCCCATCAGCTGCTGGCTAATCAGTGTGTGTATTTGTAGGAGAATGGCCGTGTGTGACTACAAAAGGATGGGTTCCTCTCCTACCTGTGTGAAAATGTTGTGCGTTTGGCTTAGAATCCATTTGCTGTCAGCGTCAGGTGCAATTAGCAGCTTGACTGTGCCAATGTAGACATCTGTGCATAGGGTCCAGAAGTGAGGCTCCTGCAGATTGTACACACCCTGCAACTGCTGCACCTGCAAACACACACAGTTCACACCTAGATGTATATGACCATTTCCTCTTGTTAAACATTTAACATGTTCAGCATTGACATCAGGGTATGGTTGAGGCATGGTTGTGCAGCACTTACCCTCTGGTAGCATTCTGGCAGGGCATTGTCCAGAGAGGGCGGAGTCCGCTGCATCAGAATCCCAATGGACTCCCTCAGCAAAGGCACTACACTGTGACACAGAGGGTAAGGGAGAAAAATATCAGGTCAGCGTGACTTACTTCCCCAAGGTTTTCCTGTCAACACTGGCAGGCCCAGGGCCAAGGCATGCCAAATCTGTCCAAAGCGATATTGTGCTTCTGGGGCACAAGTCAAGCTGAACAATATGAACCCTGGACAATGACAGCTTGCTTGGTTAAAAACGCATTCCAGTTGTCCCTGTATGCCATGTCATGTGCCAAATAAAATGTCCTTTCTGCCATCTTCAAATATGAACATTAATGAGCTCTAGGAAAGATGAAGATTTGATCCTGATTCAATCACCCTCACAGCTA
Organism: Salmo salar; assembly: GCF_965601325.2. Lineage (NCBI taxonomy): Eukaryota > Metazoa > Chordata > Actinopteri > Salmoniformes > Salmonidae > Salmo > Salmo salar. The sequence goes on from NC_138300.1 coordinate 16,013,721, forward strand.
TCCTCCAATCACAACGATTACGCAAGTATTGGAACCATCACTTTTTCCCCCACAAGGTTGTCCTATCTGAAATTTTCCCGTAAATTGGGCTACTTTGAAAACGATGTGCGGGTGAAAATGTATTGGTCGCGGGTTTTTGGGGTACTTCTAAATTGCACTGCGGCAGCCATTGCATTTATTAAAAAAAAAATATACATTTCACGGTGACCTGCTGCTGCGGACTATCAGACAGTGAGGAGGCTGTTGTTGAGTGAGTGAGTGAGTGAGTGCGAGGGCCGGAGGGGTGTGTGTTGAAATCGCTGCAGCAGGCTGGCGAGGAGACAGCAGCGTGCACGTCTTGACAACTTTTTACCAGTTGTATGCAATGATGTATATATAAATCATTGGTTGTATGTAGGCTATTTAGATCATTATGGAGACACTTATTTCCAACCCTTTGTCCATAAAACATTAACGCAATAGAAAATAAATAAAGGCGACAAAGCCCTGGAAAATGTATGGCGCACTAGATAAATTCGCTCGGAGGTTGTTTAAAACTGCATTCTGTGTCGACTTCGCTTATGGAAAACTGTATCAAGCGAAGGGTTTTCCGCATGCTCAGTTCTTGGGTTTGAGCGCTGCGCGAGTGGAAATTTGAAATGGAAGTGATGGAACTCCATTGCATGCTTCGGTTATGGGGAAAAGACCACAATGAAACGTTTGCATATGTTGGCCATCAAGTGGCCTACTGATTTATGTAGCCTTCCATTTGATACAATAAATGTTGAAATTACGAAATCTCTGGAGTTATTGCAAATCAATGTGCCACTTTGTGTAGCCTAGCAAACATTTTGTAAATACCGTATGACTTCAGTTTGTTGTTGTAGCGTTGTGTTATGCAATTATTAATGGCCATGTTTAGTTAATTCAATTGGAAGTTATCAATTGTGATCATGGTCAAAGCTCTATTGCAATTGCCGATCAGCTGTTAGAAAACGTCAGATTAGGCTACAGGTAAAAAAAAGACAAGCATTGGCCTATTCAGTTCATATTCATATTTGATTCAGCGATTGAAAATGACGACACCATCCTCAGTAGCCTATTCCAGCAGGTTACTGCGCAACACAAGCACTTGTTCAGTTTAGATCTTGCCCAGGCTACTGTAGGCCATATTATGTAGGCCTATAAGGGGCTACAGGCTACCTGTATCTAGCTATGCAAAATAGAATTACAATCATAAACCCAGATTTAGCCTATTGAAATGACAAGTCAATCTTGCAAATAGGCCATTTATAAACGGGTTGTAGTCTTACCATCTGGCTCATAATGATGGCACAATTGCCAGAAAATAGCCCAATGTTTGGGATTGTGATCCTCTGTCCAAATTTCATCACTCAAACTATATAGTTATGCGAAAAGGGATCTGCCAAGTTTAATAAAGATAAATGATCTTCTCTCGCGGCATATTCAAATTCCTTTTACGTGACGTTAGCTCACAATAATTATTATATTGATGACAACCGAGTCTTGCTTCTTATGTTGATATTCCTTAATTCGCTCGATAACGTTATGGAAAAAGGGGTTTGTATAAATATGACAACTCCTCTCGCTGTGCATCCATTTCTTGAGGCTAGTTTTTCAAGCCTTGTGGGCAGATTGAGTGGTGATTGTGCTAGAAATTTGAGCTAGACCTGGCAAACCCAGTCTCCACGTTGGTATCCGGTTGCTAAGAAACCGTGTTTTCCCAGACAAACCTGTGTCAAAAGTTGCTAGCTCAGTATAAATTCTCAGAGTAAATACATAGAACCACCAATTAGAACCACAAAATATCATAGAGGCTTAAAATCTAAACTACAACAACTTGCCTAGCTAACAGCTAAATGTTTGTTTTTGACTTTGTTAGAAATTCTTTATCAATGACAAGGAGTGGCAAGCTTGCCAAAGGAACTGGTACTCAAGACTACGCAGGTAGGGCATTGAGAGAATTCCTCCACCTTAATTCAACTAAGGAAGGAGAAACTATAACAGTGGAGTGACAAATGTTTTTAATTAGTGGTAATATATAAACATTGGTAATATTTCTGGCCAAGTTTTTTTATTTAATTTTTTAATATTTTTTTTCGGTCCAACAAACCTCAGTTGTCTGGAATTCCTCCGAAATGGCAGGCCTAGGTCAAAGAGGAAGGTTTTGCCATCAATTCAAAATGTCACAGAATCTGCTTTCAGAGAGCAGGAGAACTGCACTGCAGACCCTGCTGGCTGCAGCGGAGACTACTAGCATAGTTGAACAATGACTTCATGAGGCTGGACAGTGCCACGCCAGCCACTCTTGATCCTTCCTTTTGTCTCCTCGCAACCATCTCGCGGCCACAGTAAAAAAAAAAAAAAAAAAAATCCCATTGCATGTCCCGCCTAACCCCTATACCAAAGCCACAAGGCCGACCACCAAGGCATGTGTGAGCCATCAGAGGGTTTGGCAGCTTTCCCCGTTCCCAAAACCCCACTCACTCCCCTCTTCTCCCCGTCATTATCCCTGAATCCCCTACACCCCACCAGAAGCCCCACTCGGTGCATGTCAACGTGGGCAAAACTTTCCCTTTGCTCTTCCTCCACGTCTACAGTCTCACTTGCACTACATGCTAGTAGCACACTACACTAACCAGCTCGTCGGCATATAGGCTACTGTACATTCTTCAGCTTTGCCTTTGAGTCTTAAGGGTCCGGTCGAAATGTAGCCAACGTTCCCCTACCCAACATGTTATTATGAAATCAAAGACTTGATTATGGCTGCCGGGAAAAGAGAACCTTTGAAGAAATTTAAAGTCACACATTGACTCCTTATTTACTTCTACTGCACTAGTCTGCAGCCAAACAGATTGACAAAAATAATTGTGTAACATGTCATAAAAACAGCCATGAACTTTGTTTTGACTGTCATTTTGTAATAGCTTGTCAAATGACAACCATTTTCTCAAAACGGTCTTTGAATTGAAGCTAAATAAACAAATGGGAAAGAGTTTAGTTTACATCGGTCTGTTCTTTAAGATAAGATTTTTGCATGGGCTGCTTCTCAATACACTGATATCGCCCTTCTGTATCTGCAGTGAAAGGTGGCAGAGCTAGAGCGGTGTTTGTCAGACCATGAGACATCCCGAAAATCAGTCTTATCACGAAAATGTCTAGTATCCAAACGCTTATGACCACTATTGAAAGGTGTCTCTCTCCATTTTGCTCTAGGATACCCACAAACCTCGTCTGAAAGTCCCTGGTACCAGTTTTAAAAAAAAATTAAAAAATGAATGGAAGTCTATGGAGATATTTTAGACACTTAAACTAAGGGGATACATTTCCTGATCTTCCACACACACACACATATCTCACAGACACATCAGAACAAACTTCCTTTAGATGTTTTTTGGAACCATCTATTGTTCCATGTAGTGAATTTGTTAGCAATTTCCAAACGCCTGAAGGTACCACGTTCATCTGTACAAACAATAGTACGCAAGTATAAACACCATGGGACCACGCAGCCGTCATTCCACTCAGGAAGGAGACGCATTCTGTCTCCTGGAGATGAATGTATTTGTGTGAAAAGTGCAAATCAATCCCAGAACAACAGCAAAGGACCTTATGAAGATGCTGGAGGAAACAGGTACAAAAGTATCTATATCCACAGTAAAACGAGTCCTATATCGACATAACCTGAAAGGCCGCTCAGCAAGGAAGAAGCCACTGCTCCAAAACCGCCATAAAAAGCCAGACTACGGTTCGCAGCTGCACATGGGGACAAAGTTCATACATTTTGGAGAAATGTCCTCTGGTCTGATGAAGCAAAAATAGAACTGTTTGGCCATAATGACCATCGTTATGTTTGGAGGAAGAAGGGGGAGGCTTGCAAGCTGAAGAGCACCATCCCAACCGTGAAGCACGGGGTGGCAGCATGTTGTGGAGGCGCTTTGCTGCAGGAGGGACTGGTGCACTTCACTAAATAGATGGCATCATGAGGAAGTAAAATTGTGAATATATTGAAGCAACATCGCAAGACATCAGTCAGGAAGTTAAAGCTTGGTCGCAAATGGGTCTTCCAAATGGACAATGACCCCAATCATACTTCCAAAGTTGTAGCAAAATGGCTTAAGGACAACAAAGGTAATGGAGTGGCCATCACAAAGCCCTGACCTCAAACCTATAGAACATTTGTGGGCAGAACTGAAAAAGCGTGTGCGAGCAAGGAAGCCTACAAACCTGACTCAGTTACACCAGCTCTGTCAAGAGGAATGGGCCCAACTTATTGTGGGAAGCTTGTGGAAGGCTGACACGTTTGACCCAAGTTAAACAATTTAAAAAGACAATGCTACCAAATACTAATTGAGTGCATGTAAACTTCTGACCCACTGGGAATGTGATGAAATAAATAAAAGCTGAAATAAAATCACTCTACTATTATTCTGACATTTCACTTTGTTAAAATAAAGTGGTGATCCTAAGTGACCTAAAACAGGACATTTTTACTGGGATTAAATGCATTTGGCTAAGGTGTATGTAAACTTCCAACTTCAACTGTATATATTATTTTTTAGATAAAGGAGTCTTTAAATTAAGGTCAAAATCAAATAGCTAAATAATCGTTAGTTTGACCATCTTAAAACAATTCCATATGTTAGCTTAGAACCACCCCCCTCAATCTAGAGGGTTAAACAGGGGGATTTTGATATGTTAAAATTCAATTTCCACGGGCGCAGGGAAATTTAAGGCCAATGGCAAAAAAAAAAATTGGTAATAAGTGGAAGGAAAGGCATCTTGTGAAATGCCAGTGACCTTCTCTTCCCCAGTTGATTAGTTACGATTATGAAGGTCTGGGCAGCAATTAGAGAAGCTTTTATTTGTGCCAGCCTGACATTAACAGTAGCCAAATGAGGAGCCGGTAAGTGATCCATCCATTTCCTGACTGTTCAGCACTCCTGGCCAGTAAACGCTGTGGTAACACACTTAACAATTCAGCACACAGAAGCATTTTGTGTAATACGTGTGGTGTACTGAACGATGTACTGTATGCTACTGTGGAAGCAGCCAATAACCAACAGTATAGAATCTGAGTCAGGAGGTTGTCTCTTGTTTTGCTCCCTGATTTGATTCATGAAAATATTGAATTCATACTGGTAAGTTATAGAAACAGTCTATGATATTTTCCAGAATGCAATACTGTCTTCAATCACGAAGTTGCATTGAATCAAAAACCAACTAGTAGCTGAAGGATGGGACTAAACACAAAACCAAAAAAATATTGTAAAATGTATATAGTATGTATAAGCTGGAAGTAAAAGCCTGTGTTGTTGTCCAGTAGTTTACTTCAATTAGGGAAGGTAGGGATATACATCTCTTATTTAGTTCCATCCTTCAGTAGCTATCGTTAAAAACAGGAAAGCTCCCAGCACGAGGGGAATGCCCTACTCTGAAATCATACTATTGTCCCCAGCCTTCCTGTGTAGATTCAACAGCACTGACTCAGTCACCACACAAACTTAATCATAATATATTAATAATTAATAGAGCACGTGTCAAAACTATTCCATGGAGGGCGGAATGTCTGCGGGTTTTCGCTCCTCACTTGTACTTGACTGATGAATTAAGGTCACTAATTGGTAAGGAACTCCCCTCACCTGGTTGTCTAGGTCTTAATTGAAAAGAAAAACCAAAAACCCAGAAGATACTAGGCCATCCATGGAATGAGTTTGACATCCCTGATTTCGAGCTTTGAACCAAGACTCAAAGCGCCAATGTGTAACATCCCTGGTATTGGCGTTTTGGAAACCAATTCACCAAACATTTCTTCACCAATTAGTGGACGTCTAACAAGTACAGGATCTTTAGCAAGGCACACAATAATAATCAACCACTAAGTATTGTCGATATAAGCAGTCATTCAATAACAGTAGCAAGAGCAGTATAGGCCTAAACCCCTCAGTCAAGGGAGATTTACCACAACAACAAAAAAGTGGGAACATCTCACTCACCAGGCAACCAATACTAACAGTAGGCAACATTTGACTCATACTGACATTACTGCATGATGAGGTTGAACCAAATCCTGTTTCTTCCCAATGGGAAAAAAAAAATGCTCTTCCAATGAGGGGCTGCCAAAGTGTCAACACTGTTCTGGAATTCCCCGAGTTGTAAAGAGAGGGAGTCAGACCCACATTCTTCAAGGCCTTGGAGCGAACAGTCTTGGAGTTGAACAATGAAGCAAAACTAGGGAAGCTCTACCACGACAAGAAGAAAATGAAGCCTACGTCCACCCATTCTGAATGAACGCCTATGTTCATCATGAGAACATCTAAAAAAATAAAAGGACACAGACCTGCCATGGATAACATGGGCTGAGAAGTTAGAAATACAGTTTAAGATGGATACATAAATCTCAGATGCATGGCCTTGAACACGATACTGACCCAAGCCACTGAAAAGAGGTGAAATAACAATTCAAAAGAACATGTAAACCTGTTATTAAATGGAGAGCCAATGGCAATGTAGGACATGTGGGTTAAGCATGACATGCTAGTGAAATCTTCTCCCCACATCTAAAACCATCAGAAGTCCCTCTGATTCAAAGGAGCATGAAACACCTATTATTACAGTCAGCTACACTAGGATGGTTACCTTAAACAAAATGGTGTGGTTTTAGTAGACAGGGGAGGCAGAAACTACTCTACATTTTAAATTATGTAATAAAATGAGTGAAACTGACCAGTAGCTAGGTTTCTAGCCAATTGGCGACAGATTTTCATGCGAATATTCAAAAATCTGCATAAAAACAATGAGGGGTGTTTCCATCAAAGTAAATTGTGGTGGATAAAAAGCTGTGCACATAAAACTCATTTATTTTAAGAGTTTGCATCGCATTTTCAACTCTACCAATGGTTTTATCAAACTTTTACGATAACATAGCAAATTTGCCCAGTCTGGTTTTGACGCATGCTCTCGACAAGTTCGCTGATAAAGTGGACAGGTTATATGATGAGATATGGATAAGAGCAATAATTGTATTTGCTAAATTGGCAGCCAAGCACCATGTCACCAGCTATCGAATACCCTCGATATTTAGCCGATTGGGAAATTGCATGATCACCGTGCACTTAACTTTATTTGCCTATAAACTTTTCATGCTTATCCATATTGTGGTGGTACAAGGCCTACAATGTGACATATGGCGTGACTCCAAGTTTACTTCGATAGGTTAGATTTTCCACCACCATTTCTTGCATAATTAATTTTACCGACAAGATCCCATCACGTCGAACGAACAAATGGTATCGAAATGTATGAAATTGTACAGACATGTCCTGTTTCCATCAGCCCTGTCATGACATTTTTTTATGCGTCAGGTAATTCATCCGCATTAAATAGTTAGATGGAAACCTGGTTATTGGAATTGACGAAAGGAGTGTCTCAACTTTGTGCCTTTCAACTCTTTATGTCTCCTCAACTCAAGGAAACGTGACAGCATTAAAGAGGGAGCAATGAAAACAAGGCCCTATGTGACCATCAGAAAGGGGAGGGCTTTCACAGTGGTTATGTGGAAGGGTTCATTACCTAACCTCAAGCCCTGGCCTGAAACATCACCTTCATTACCGGCCAACACAATGGCTCTTCTGCCAAGTCTAGTTCATGAAAGGGAAAACCTCAAGGGAATGATGTAACAGAGGTCAAAGGTAAGAGTACACTTTGACTAATGATGTACGAGGTTTGAAGTGATGAGAGAGAGAGAAGAAAAAAAAAAGCTTCAACTTCAAGCCTTCAATAATTGGGTCAAAATAAACAGCATTCAAGTTAACGTATAGCACTCACCCGTTATATGTAATCAATTCACTTTTGTATGGCACCTGGGTATGTACTGTTCAAACATCTAACAATGAGTTGCCACACTAGCAACTCAAAGCCAATTAGTCTTTGCACACCGTCGTCTCTTCATCATTCCAATAGTTATCCTCATTTCAAAATGAGCCAAATCACTGTCCCAAAAGGCCTTGATTAGTACTCGTATTTACATAGTGTGTCCTAATTTATTCACGCCTACCTTATCTGGTTTCCAGGCTTTCACCTGGGAGTCATTACCCAGCCTTTGGCTCCTTTTCCTCCAGCAGGGAGGGAGGAGCCTCAGCCGGGCTCTTGGTCCCTGCAGCAGAGTCCCACATGAGGCCCCAGCTAACCCACAGCCCCACAGAGAGAGCCAAGGGGCCCGCAGGGGCCTCTAACCACCTCTCTCCACTCACTAATCACAGGCTGCACAGACTGTTCCATCTGTCCACAGCCAACCCAGATATTCTCCTTTGGTGCGAGGCCAGCAGCCACCAGGCCTTGACCGAGGCACACAAAGAAACACACTGGGACGGCCCAAGGCAAACACACACGTGCAAGGGGTCTGTGCTTGGTTCTGTACAGTTTTTGCAAGCTGAAAAGGGTACTTCCAAGTATGGCCGTTCAGGGAGGATGGGAAAGCTACGCACCTCCCCTTAATAGTCCTCCAGCCTCCAAATGTGGTCAATGTCAGCAAAGGAAAATAAAACATGGTCAACCAGCTGAGGTTCAGGCCGCACACACCGACTTCCATTTCTCCAAACAACCCACTGTCCTTCTGCCGGTCCAATAACAGAGAGAGATCTACGGTCCATTTCACTGGGTAATCAAATAGTAAAATGATATCTGTAGGCCAATATTGTTTGAATCTTGAATCCCGCAAATGGATGATGGCCATTCCAGAACGGTGGGGAATATACTTCCAAGTAATTACACATCTTTCATTTTGAGTTGTTCTGGAATGAATCCAGAACTCTTTGCCGTGCTAAACGTTTTTATCAAGATGTCACAATACGAGGTCCCAAAATAACTTCACACAGAACTTACACTAACAGGAAGGTGATTACACTCAAAACAAATATTCACGACAAAACAACACGCATCAAGGCCCGTGGAAATTAATCTCCGATCCCGCACAACCATCTGGGTGGGGTCCAACAAAATGTCCACAAAGGGATTTGAAAACATTTCCCCTGTTTGACTACTCTCTCGCTCTCCATTTCTTCCCGTCCAGCCGCTTAACAAAAGCAAAAAGTACAAACATTCTGAAAATAATAGCCAAATATCAGCTGCAGATTAGGTGGTTTTACAACGTTGGAGGTTAGTTGTATGTTTTTCACTGCTTATTTTGGGGCTTACATCTGCTTCATTTTATTTGCCATTTAATTGCTCCTCTCCCTCTTCATTCTTCCCTCACTTGTTCCATATCGCACCTGTATTGAAATGGCTCTTTTACGAGCCTCGCTCTGTCCCAAGATGGAACGCAACATGCTGTAGAATAAGCCTAGGTGGGTTCGTTTGTTCTCATTGTCCAACATGTGAACTGTTAATTTCTTTGCCTTTCACCGATGGCTATGGAGAAAAACGCGTCGGCTTAAGTCTCAATGACAAAACCCCACTCAGGCAGATCAAGAAAAAGGGGAGAAATCCACACTAAAAGGATGGCTTTGTTCACACATTTAAACGGAACAGTCACAGATCACGACCACATTCCAGATAGGAGGAAAGAAAAGGCTCAAAAGACAGAGATGGCGAACAAGTTTACCAGAGGCTTTACTCACCGAGTTTACATTTGCATAATGGGGCCCTCTCCCCAACCACTTTGTCCCTACTGTACGACTAACAGAAGACAGTGAAGAATTGAGAAACACATGAGCAGGCGAGCCACTAAGAACTAATGCCTCTTTTCTGGGTCTCAAGAGTCATTCAAGTCCATTCCTCACCAAATATCTTTTTTTCGAAATCCCTCTGGATTTCAGCAGTTTTGCAGGTCCATCTACCACTGGGGAACAACATCTGAAAAGCTAAATCTATTATTTAGATGCCATAATGTCACTCTCTCGCTTCTCATAGGGTCACGCACTGTGTAAAAGATGGGCTACACCACCTATCTGCTGGGAATGGCCAGGTGGTCAAGGAACAATTCTTGGCCCTCCCATCCTGTCTGTTGGACTGACTGGTTCTCTATTGCAAGTGCGACTAGTTCGGTCTGCTCGGTCGGTCTTCACCCCAAATGAAGAAACCAGTTTAAAGTTACTGGTTGCTGAAACTTCCTGAAGCTTGATGTAAATCATGAGTCATATCGACTAAAGCTCCCTAAGTCAGATGTAGGCTACACAGAAGATTCAAATCAATGCTGGGCATTATTTAGTGTAGAGAGAGCATGACTCTTAACACTGCATAAAAAGTCTACTTGGCAACATCTTGGCAGTAAACGTTTGAAGAATGCTACAAAGCAGGACAGAGCATGATTTCTGGGATGCCATATGTTCTCGGAGCCACAAAGACTCCACCCCACTGTACGAGTCCTGTAATTCTGCACTTTACAGTGGTGTTGGCAGCGTTTGAGAAAGATTAACAGTGGCCAGTTTGAAGTGGTGAGACAACATGCCCGAATGCATGCTTGCCTTCTGTCGTTTCATCTTGTTCTGCAGCACCAGGAGAAGTGGGTCTACGGTGGAGACCGACCCACCATTAAAGACATTTTGCTGAATAGCAGAATACCAATACTCATCATCATGGGAGAAGCCAGTGTGCAATATTCCCTGGGTTTAGCCCTACATGTGGAGCGTTCAAATGGATGGGGATCCTTGTGAAATTGCTCTGCTGTTCGGTTGTTACGATGGCAAGGCGAAAACAATCAAAGTGACCGACACTTGAGGTAAAAAAAAAACAACTATTGTGGTGTTTAAGGAAGTGTTTGCACCAGTGCAGAAATCAAACAAAGAAAGGCAATATTGCCTAAAAATAAAATTACATTACTGTTTTGAGCTTACTTTGAAGGCATTTTAATCCATCCTGAAGACAACAGTTCCAAATTGTACTGGTGAAAACGACACAGTAAATGTAGCCCCGAGTGTGTGTGCGTGGGGTACTTTCCTGCAGCAGTGTGACAGATGGCCTTCAAGTTTCTCTCTTACAGGAATATTTGTAAAATGAGTGTGTGGCCTGTTGGGAATTGTACTACTGTGCGAGGTCAACTGACCTGACTCCGATGAGAATGGAGATGCACATGGAGCAGATGGGGTCAGCGATCATCAGATCATACTTCTGCATCAGGAGGGCTGAGATGATCACTCCCACACTGCCCAGAGTGTCAGCTACGATATGTAAAAACACCCCTGTAAAACAACATGGGTTGTCTTAAGCATTTCATATCCTTATCTACAAATTATTTGTCCCGCAGCAAACACAATATATAGATATATAGTACCAGTCAACAGTTTAAGAACACCTACTCATTCAAGGGTTTTTCATGAATTTTACTATTTTCTACATTGTAGAATAGTGAAGACAGCAGAATTATGAAATAACACACACATGGAATCATGTAGTAACCAAAACAAGTGTTAAACAAATCAAAATATGTTTTATTTGAAATTCTTCAAAGTAGCCACCCTTTGCCTTGATGACAGCTCTGCACACGCTTGGCATTCGCTCAACCAGCTTCATGAGGTAGTCACCTGGAATGCATTTCAATTAACAGGTGTGCCATGTTAAGTACATTTGTGGAATTTCTTTCCTACTTAATGTGGTTGAGCCAATCAGTTGTGATGTGACAAGGTAGGGGTGATATACAGAAGATAGCCCTATTTGGTAAAAGACCAAGTCCATATTATGGCAAGGACAGCTCAAATAAGCAAAGATAAAAATGATAAAAATTTCAAGTGCAGTCACAAAAACTATCAAGCGCTATGACGAAACTGGCTCTCATGAGGACCGCCACATGAAAGGAAGACCAAGAGTTACCTCTGCTGCAGAGGATAAGTTCATGAGAGTTTCCAGCCTCAGAAATTGCAGCCCAAATAAATGCTTCACAGAGTTCAAGTAACAAGACACATCAACTGTTCAGAGGAGACTTCGTGAATCAGGCCTTCATGGTTGAATTGCTGCAAAGAAACCACTACTAAAAAGGCCACCATAAGAAGAAGAGACTTGCTTGGGCCAAGAAACACGAGCAATGGACATTAGACCGGTGGAATTCGGTCCTTTGGTCTGATGAGTCCAAATTTTAGATTTTTGGTTCCAACCACCGTGTCTTTGTGAGACGCAGAGTAGGTGAACGGACGATCTTCCCATGTGTGGTTCTCACGGTGAGGCATGGAGGGAGTGTGATGGTGTGGGGGTGCTTTGCTGGTGACACTGTCAGTGATTTATTTACAATTCAAGGCACACTTAATCAGCATGGCTACCACAGCATTCTGCAGCGATACACCTTCCCATTTGGTTTGCGCTTAGTGGAACTATCATTTGTTTTTCAACGGGACAATGACCTCCAGGCTGTGAAAGGGCTATTTTACCAAGAAGGAGAGTGATGAGTGCTGCATCAGATGACCTGGCCTCCACAATCACCCGACCTCAAACCAATTGAGATGGTTTAGGATGAGTTGGACCGCAGAGTGAAGGAAAACAAGTGCTCAGCATATGTGGGAACTCCAAGACTGTTGGAAAAGCATTCCAGGTGAAGCCGGTTGAGAGAATGCCAAGAGTGTGCAAAGTTGTCATCAAGGCAAAGGGTGATTACTTTGAAGAATCTCAAATATATTTTGATTTTTTTTGTTACTACATGGTTCCATAGGTGTTATTTCATATAGTTGGTCTTCACTATTATTCTACAATGCAGAAAATAGAAAAAAATAATTATTTAACATTCAACGCCATGACTAGATACAGTATCAGAACATTTAAATAAAAAAAGTAGTCAATGACCGTTTTTTTATAACTCCATTTTATCCACTTTTGTTTAGTCATTCAATTGAAATGCAACATGAATGGAATTCCATTTTGGAGTGTGGCTGGGGTTAGCCTTCGGAAGTTGAGATTGTGTAACACATTCATTGCAGCACAAAAACAATTTTTTTTACAGGAGCACGTCAATGAAAAATTATAATTTGCAACTGTGCCTATAAGCTATCATTTTGATTTGGGCAATTCTCTTAAATCCAATCTAGTGCTACAATCTGGCAGGGTGTATAACATTAGTGACAAAACCCTACCACATCCAAGGTCATATACATTTTTTCTTCGGGGAAAACTGTGGAGTTGAAAAGGAATGTTGACGAGGACGTCATTCCATGCCAAAAGTACCCTGCACTTTGTGAACGGAAAACTGAGCTCGACAAAGAAATATCAACCAACCTCCTGGGTTCGAGCTTCATAACAATGCCACCCAAAGAGGAAAGGTCCTCAATCAATGGCCAAAAGGGAACAGTGGTTAAGTCACCTTCTGCACTGTCAGCTCCCCCTTCCCCTCTCCTATCCCCCTCCTCCTCTGTTCTCCAGAGCCCCCTACGCCACCCCAAATTCTGTGTGGGCCCAGTGTTTCCCCTAAGCAGGCCTCCCAAAGGGCCCATTCGCTCTCCCTCTCTTCATTGCTCTCTATGTGCCGGGTGAAAGGGACAAACTACTTTCTCCTTTCAGCCCTTTCCCACAGAAGCCTGGACAAAGGAGTTTAGTGACAGTGCTCCTGGACTCTTTCTCAGATGTAATGGTGCCTTGACATTTCCCCACCAAATTCAAGTTACCAGACCCATTAAATCTCACACCATTGCAAAGGTTTTTTTTGCAGAGATGTTGGAAATACCGTCAAACAGATAGATAGGGTAAGGTTGCCTAGGACTATGCGTTAAAAAACAGTATTCTTTCCTTGAACTGGATGAAAATGTATAACTACAATCTCACATACAACATTATAGCCAATTAAGGTGTCAGATGGTGGTTTACCAAGGCTGACAAGAGTGTTAATTTTGTGTTAATAAAAAATAAAAAAATAACAGGTTTACAATACATTTACCTAAGTATTCAGACTCTTTACTCAGCACTTTGTTGAAGCACCTTTGGCAGCGTTTACAGCCTCGAGTCTTCTTGGGTATTACGCTACAAGCTTGGCATACCTGTATTTGGGGAGTTTGTGCCATTCTTCTCTGCAGATCCTCTAAAGCTCTGTCAGGTTGCACGTGGAGCGTTGCTGCACAGCTATTTTCAGGTCTCTCCAGAGAGGTTCGATCGGGTTCAAGTCTAGAACATTTAGAGACTTGTCCTGAAGCCACTCCTGTGTTGTTTTGGCTGTGTGCTTAGTGTCGCTGTCCTGTTGGAAGGTGAATCTTCACCCCAGTCTGAGGTCCTGAGCGTTCTGGAACAGGTTTTCATCTAGGATCTCTGTACTTTGCTCCGTTCATCTTTACCTCGATCCTGACTAGTCTCTCAGTCCCTGCCGCTGAAAAACATCCCCACAGTATGACGCTGCCACCACCATGCTTCACCGTAGGGATGGCGCCAGGTTTACTCCAGATGTCACGCTTGGCATTCAGGCCAAATAGGTGCCTTTTGCCAAACTCCAAGCAGGATGTCTTACTGAGGAGTGGCTTCCGTCTGGCCATTCAACCTTAAAAGGCCTGATTGGTGGAGTGCTGCAGAGATGGTTGTCCTTCTGGAAAGTTCTCCCATCTCCACAGAGGAACTCTAGAGCTCTGTCAGAGTGACCATCGGGTTCTTGGTCACCTCCCTTACCAAGCCCTTCTCCCCCGCCCTGTTGCTCAGTTTGGCCAGCTCCAGGAAGAGTCTTGGTGGTTCCAAACTTCTTCCATTTAAGAATTACGTAAGCCACTATGTTCATGGGGACATTCAATGCTGCAGAAATGTTTTGGTACCCATCCCCAGACCTGTGCCTTAACACAATCCTGTCTCAGAGCTCTACTGAGAATTCTTTCGACCTCATGGCTTGGTTTATGCACTGACAATGACTGTCAACTCTGGGACCTCATAGACACAGGTGTGTGCCTTTCCAAATTATGTCCAATCAATTGAATTTACCACAGGTGGACTCCAATCAAATGGAAGCAGGATGCACTTGAGCTCAACTTCGAGTTTCATAGAAAAGGGTCTGAATACTTATGTAAATAAGGTAATTTTTTAATATTTTTTTTTACACATTTGTAAAGAATTCTAAACCTGTTTTTCGCTTTGTCATTATGGGATATTGTGTGTAGACTTCTGAGAATAAATGTGTATGTAATCCTTTTTAGAATAAGGCTGTAATGTAACAAAATGTGGGAAATGTCAAGGGGTCTGAAAACTTTCCGAAGGCACTGTACAATAGGTGAACAAAGACGAGTAAAAAGCTGCATCAAAATTAGTCAAGTCATTTCAATGTTCAGTACCTTGCAAAATCTGTTTGCTGGAGCCCTTCCCTGGCGTGTGCAGTTCATCTGAAATAAATAAATCCATGCATTAATTAAATACAACAGACAATTAGTATTGACTATAGAAAACAGGGCAAACCACAAATGAGATTTACAACAGCCTTTCAACTACCTGGATAGGTTCATTGAGACTTCTGCTGGGACACAATGAAAGGGGAGTGAAGTGCTGCCACATATGCTTAAAGCTCCAGCTCACATATCAAGTTCTGGCAAATACTCAATCGTGTGAACAGCGATAGACAGTAGAGCGAACAGTCAAGAACTGCATAGTGAACGTTCAGGCCTAATAAACTAATCCCCCTGCCCCGATATCATTGAGTCCACTTGAGCAGACAGCATCAGCAATGTGGCAATAGCGCCACCTAGTGGTTTAGGCAAGGTGGAATTTTGCACATTTGGGCCACTTATCCATTGTGTGCAGAGCTTTAAAAAAAAAAAAAAGGAGGCATCAATAAAGACCCAGGTAGGAATTGATTTGGGATTGGACTTCTAAAGCAAACACACAGATGCAGAAAACATTTTAAAAAATGGGCTTCAACAAAACCACCAACAATTGTGACAAAAACCCGATTTTTTTGAAATTGTTGCCGGTTGCCGCAAATCATACACTGCATATTCACTCTCCTCAAAATGGTTTTGCGTATTTACCTAAATTAAGATGTAAAAACATTGGATGCCACTGAAATAACTACCAATTCTAGAACAAAATGATTCTCATACTGCATTACAGGCATTTGGTTCTGTGCCAGAGAGTGTTGTTGCATCACCATGGCAGTGGGGGTCCTCGTGGGAGTGGCCGTGACCGCCGTGGCTGTGCCCGTGTCCATGGCTGTGCCCGTGTCCATCTCCATGGCTGTGCTCGTGCCCAGCTTCATGTTTGGACTCTTGCCCATGCCCCCCATGGCTGTGTCCGTGACCTGCATTGCCATTGAACAGAGAGTGGCTGTGACCTGCAAAAGACCATAAAACACAGATTACACCTACAAATACGTTTGTGTTGTCAGATCTATTGAACATAAAAGGCGAGTGACGAATCATTTGGTCTTGGTGTTTGGGGTCCATTAGGGGTGCTCCCTACTTGAGGAATGTGTTCTGTAAAAAGCACTCAATGTTTGTAGAGGTGCCGACTAAGGGAAAGTACAGTGGGAATGTATTCCGACCCCTTGACTTTTCCCACATTTTCCCCCAGTTACGTTACAGCCTTATTCTAAAATGTATTAAATAGTTTTCCCTCATCAATCTACACACAACAACCCATAAAGACAAAGCAAAAAACTGTTTTTTAGAAATGTTTGAAAAATACAAAAGTATCCAGACCCTTTTACTCAGTACTTTGAAGCACCTTTGGCAGCGATAACAGCCTTGAGTCTTCTTGGGTATGACACTACAAGCTTGGAACACCTGTATTTGAGGAGTTTCTCCCGTTCTTCTCCACAGATCCTCTCAAGCTCTGTCAGGTTGGATGAGGAGCGTCGCAGCACAGCCATTTTCGGTCTCTCCAGAGATGTTTGATCAGGCTCTGGCTGGGCCACTCAATGACATTGAGACTTGTCCTGAAGTCACTCCTGTGTTGTCTTGGGTGTCACACCAGTCTGAGGTCCTGAGCGCTTTGGAGCAGGTTTTCAGCAAAGATCTCAGTACTTTTTTCCGTTTAGCTTTCCCTCGTTCCCGACTAGCCTCCCAGTCCCTGCTGCTGAAAAACATGCCCACAGCGTGATGCTGCCACCACCATGCTTCACCGTAGGGATGGTGCCAGATTTCTTCCAGACGTGATGCTTGGTCTTCAGGCCAAAGAGTTCAAATCTTGGTTTCATCAGACCAGTGAAGCTTGTTTCTCATGGTCAAAGTCCTTTGTTAGGTGCCTTTTGGTAAATGCCAAGAGGGCTGTCATGAGCCTATTACAGAGGAGTGGCTTCCGTCTAGCCACTCTACCATAAAGGCCTAATTGGTGGAGTGCTGCAGAGATGGGAGAACCTTCCAGAAGGACAACCATCTCCACAGAGGAACCCTAGAGCTCTGTCAAAGTGACCATTGGGTTCTTGGTCACCTCTCTGACCAAGGCCCTTCTCCCACGATTGCTCAGTTTGGCCAGACGGCCAGCTCTAGGAAGAGTCTTGGTGGTTCCAAACTTCTTCCAATTAAGAATTATGGAGGCCATTTTGTTCTTGGGGACCTTCAAATTGTACAAACATTTTTTGGTACCCTTTCCCAGATCTGTGCCTTGACACAATCCTCTCTCAGAGCTCTACGGACATTTCCTTTGACCTCACGGCTTGGTTTTTGCACCGACATGAACTGTCAACTGTGGAACCTTATATAGACAGGTGTGTGCCTTTCCAAATCATGTTCAATCACTTGAATTTACCACAGGTGTACTCCAATCAAGTTGTAGAAACATCTCAACGATGATCAAAGGGTATGAATACTTATGTAAATAAGGTATCGTTAAAAAAAAAAAAAAAAATTCCAAAACCAGTTCTCTTGTGGTATTGTGTGTAGATTGATAAGAAACTTTTTTTATTGAATCCATTTTAGAGGCTGTAACGTCAGAACATGTGGAAAAAGGGAAGGGGTCTGAATACTTTCCAAATGCACTGTATACTTTCTAAAAATAAAGTTGCACTCCATGTCCCCAACAATTTAATTGGTAAACCTTAACCGTTAGGTTACCCATTCAATTGTTGAGCGCATATATAGCTAATTAAAACTGACCAAAACCACACTATAGGCAGAGCAGAGTCAATCTCCCCTGACAGAGAAGAGCAGAACCACAAAAGGTGGAGCGGAGGTGAGCACAAGCAGCAGCAATGACGTTTGCAGAATGGTGAACTAAATTAACGGCCATTGCAGAGGAGTGTTTGTCACCTCTGATCGGATGCGAAGCTCAGCTGCATATCATGTGCTGCAGCTTTAAGTAATGTGCATGTAGTGAAACTCAATTTCCTGCCACAACTAAACTCAGCAAAAAAAGAAACGTCCCTTTTTCAGGACCCTGTCTTTCAAAGATAATTTGTAAAAATCCAAATATCTTCACAGATCTCCATTGTAAAGGGTTTAAACACCGTTTCCCATGCTTGTTCAATGAACCATAAACAATGAATGAACATGCACCTGTGGAACGGTCGTTAAGACACTAACAGCTTACAGATTGTAGGCAATTAAGGTCACAGTTATGAAAACTTAGGAAACTAAGGACACTAAAGAGAACTTTCTATTGACTCTGAAAAACACCAAAAGAAAGATGCCCAGGGTCCCTGCTCATCTGCGTGAATGTGCCTTAGGCATGCTGCAAGGAGGCATGAGGACTGCAGATGTGGCCAGGGCAATAAATTGCAATGTCCGTACAGTGAGATGCCTAAGACAGCGCTACAGGGAGACAGGACGGACAGCTGATCGTCCTCGCAGTGGCAGAACACGTGTAACAACACCTGCACAGGATCGGTACATCTGAACATCACACCTGCGGGACAGGTACAGGATGGCAACAACAACTGCCCGAGTTACACCAGGAACGCACAATCCCTCCATCAGTGCTCAGACTGTCCGCGATAGGCTGAGAGAGGCTGGACTGAGGGCTTGTAGGCCTGTTGTAAGGCAGGTCCTCACCAGACATCAGCGGCAACAACGTCGCCTATGGGCACAAACCCACTGTCGCTGGACCAGACTGGACTGGCAAAAAGTGCTCTTCACTGACAAGTCACAGTTTTGTCTTATTGGGGGTGATAGTTGGAGTCACATTTATCGTTGAAGGAATGAGCGTTACCCCGAGGCCTGTACTGTGGAGCGGGATCAATTTGGAGGTAGAGGGTCCATCATGGTCTGGCGCGGTGTGTCACAGCATCATCAGACTGAGCTTGTTGTCATTGCAGGCAATCTTAACGCTGTGCGTTACAGGGAAGACATCCTCCTCCCTCATGTGGTACCCTTCCTGCAGGCTCCTACTGACATGACCCTCCAGCATGACAATACCACCAGCCATACTGCTCGTTCTGTGCGTGATTTCCTGCAAGACAGGAATGTCAGTGTTCTGCCATGGCCAGCGACGAGCCCAGATCTCAATCCCATTGAGCACGTCTGGGACCTGTTGGATCGGAGGGTGAGTTCCCGGACATTCCCCCCAGAAATGTCCGGGAACTTGCAGGTGCCTTGGTGGAAGAGTGTGGTAAAATCTCACAGCAAGAACTGGCAAATCTGGTGCAGTCTATGAGGAGATGCACTGCAGTACTTAATGCAGCTGGTGGACACACCAGATACTGTTACTTTTGATTTTGAGCCCCCCCTTTGTTCAGGGACACATTATTCCATTTCTGTTAGTCACATGTCTGTGGAACTTGTTCAGTTAATGTCGCAGTTGTTGAATCTCGTTATGTTCATACAAATATTTACACATGTTAAATTTGCTGAAAATAAACGCAGTTGACAGTGAGAAGACCGCTCTTTTTTCGCTGAGTTTAGTATCGCGCCACATACAAGGCAAGCTATTAGCGTGTTTGAAAAGGGTACAGGGACTGGTGACTTAAGAGCGGAAAGGGGTTAGGCAGTGAGCCTGAGGGAATTTGAGAGAACAACTTGGGGGACCACCAAGTAAAGGAACTTTAGGGGACACAAGTGATGGGTGGATGAGTTGAATCAACCTATGGCTCCACCCCAACACTATATGCTTTTAGACCTAGCATAGAAGCGCAAAGAAGAAGTACAGGGACTATCAGGAAAGTGTGGAGTGACCACTTGCGAGAGAATAAAGATTAGGAGTGATATGGTAGATGTGTAAAGTGACTACGGGGAGAGAGAAAGAGAGAGAGAGAGAGAGAGAGAGAGAGAGAGAGAGAGAGAATGAGATGTCCTCATTTTACCTTCATCCCCTCCGTGAGAGTGGCCGTGGCCCCCGTGCTGGAACACAAAGATGCCCACCAGGTTCACCAGCAGCCCAGCGACAGACACGGGGAGCAGACGATCGTGATTCACGTGTGGCGGCTCCAAAGCCCTCTGTCAGATGCCGCAGGAGACAGGACCAGTCAAATCAACATCGTTATTGAGAATTGGTCATCTTAAATAAAAGTTGATAATATTGTTGAATCACAGTGCTTAGACAATATAAGATAAGGACTATCAAAATCTATTTTGTTTTCAATATGTGAAATACTCCAAATCAAACCCATTGTGTTCTGTGGCATACCTCTACGCCTTCTGAGAAAATGAAGAAGGCGGTGAAGATGAGGAACAGGCCATTCACAAACCCTGCCAACACCTCCGCCCTCACGTATCTGAAAACAGAAAGGGAAGTACAGTACACACAGGTCAACAAGAGGCTAATCAATGTGATTTAAAAACAGCTGGAGCCATTTCAGTGCCAACAAATTGTATTTGAATTCCATAATTTTGTATTAGGATATTGAATTTGAATGTAATATTTTTTAAACGTGTAATGCACAAATGAAATCATTTCATTCATAAATTGATATAGTATTTGATTTGAAACTGAAATGAATTAATATTGAATTGAGTTAAATGTATTTAAATGTAATTGAATATTCAAATTCAATATTTATATATTCAGTTTCAATATGGTAGATATTGCATTAATTGTGTATCAAGTTTACAAACTATAATTTCAAGTTAATGAAAGTTTATTTTTAAATTCAGTTCTCTAAACTCAGATTCAAAACCAGAGATAACATCCTGGTACTTTGCCAGCCAGGAAAGGTAGAGGAAAACAGAGGATTAAACTCTATGGTAAACAGAAGCTTCTGATGGTTTCTAAAGCCAATGTGGCATGTTGAATACATTTTCTGCGCATGAATTTGGCGCTAACGGCTCAAGCATTTTGGCTATTGGGTCAAAAAAAACAAAAAAAATACTTTCACTCCCTATTTAATATTGTGACTGACTGGGTTCGAAATAGGTATCCTGCATGTCACAAGACTGTTAGCCCATTTAGCTAAAGCCTATAGGGATAAGTTCAGGAAATTCATGTAAAGGACAACATGCTGCTTGCTTATCAAGTACCGCTCCCCCTGATTCAACTCAGAGACTCGAACTCAGGTCCTCTGCCTCGCAAAACACACGTGACCGCCCTCCTGAAGAGTTCCAACACACCGCGCTGTTGAAAAAGGCCTTCAATTGCACAAGGGGCGACACTTCAGGCTGATGAGTGAGTTTCACAGATCCCCATCTGCTACATTCACCCCACAAACTCACTCTACAGCAACTCCAGTGGTTGACTTGAGCGCAACTGTAGATCAGAGTCCAGTAGCACCATCGTAAAGGACATCACGCTGCCTGCTTAGCAAGTACCGCTCCCCCCTGATTCAGCTCATACGAAGCATTCCAAGCCATCGTGAGTGTCACAGATCTCCATCTGCTACACAAATACAAGTCTTAAAGAGCCAGCAACGTTACTCATCAAAAGAGTGTGGTTTGGTTAGACACGCTTATGTGATGAGCAACATGAAGACATACACTACTTGACCAAAAGTATGTGGACACCTGCTCGTCAAACATCTCATTCCAAAATCATGGGCATTAATATGGAGTTGGTCTCCCCTTCGCTGCTATAACAGCCTCCACTTTTCTGAGAAGGCTTTCCACTAGATGTTGGAACATTGGTGTGGGGACTTGCTTCCATTCATCCACAAGAGCATTAGTGAGGTTGGATACTGACGTTGGGGGATTAGGCCTGGCTCGCAGTCGGCGTTCCAATTCATCCCAAAGGTCTTTGATGGGGTTGAGGTCAGGGCTCTGTGCAGGCCAGTCAAGTTCTTCCACACCGATCTCAACAAACCATTTCTGTATGGACCTCGCTTTGTGCACGGGGGCATTGCCATGCTGAAACAGGAAAGGGCCTTCCCCAAACTGGTGCCACAATGTTCGAAGCACAAAAATCGTCAACAATGTCATTGTATGCTGTAGCTTTAAGATTTCCTAGCCCGAACCATGAAATACAGCTCCAGACCATTATTCCTCCTCCACAAAACTTTACAGTTGGCACTATGCAGTCGGGCAGACAGCGTTCTCCTGGCATCCGCCAAACCCAGATTCGTCCGTCGGACTGTCAAGATGGTAAAGCGTGATTCATCACTCCAGAGAATGCGTTTCCACTGCTCCAGAGTCCAATGGAGGCGAGCTTTTACACCCCTCCAGCCGACACTTGGCATTGCAAAATGGTGATCTTAGACTTGTGTGAGCAACGGAAACCCATTTCATGAAGCTCCCGACGAACAGTTCTTGTGCAAAAGTTCCTTCCAGAGGCAGTTTGGAACTCGGTAGTGAGCGTTGCAACCGAGGATAGACGATTTTTACGTGCTACGCGCTTCAGTGGTCTTGTTCTGTGAGTTTGTGTGGCCTACCACGTCGCAGCTGAGCAGTTGTTGCTGCTAGGTGTTTCCACTTCACAATAACAGCACAGTTGTTGCTCCTAGATGTTTCCACTTCACAATAACAGCACAGTTGATGCTCCTAGATGTTTCCACTTCACAATAACAGCACAGTTGACCGGGGCAGCTCTAGCAGGGCAAAAATTTCACAGGCCATTCTACTGACAATGTTTGTCTATGGAGATTGCATGGCGGTGTGATTTTAGACACCTGTCAGCAACATGTGGCTGAAATAGCCAAATCCACTAATTTGAAGTGGTGTCCACATACTTTCTCATATATCGTGTAGCTTTAAGTCTCCAGCAAGGGTCATCATTATAAGGGTAACATGTGACTGACAGGGTTAAGACTGTTGGACTGCTGAGCTAAAGCCTAGGCATTAGTCCTGTGACTTGGATGGTCTCTTCAAGGAGGTCAAAGGGGGTGAAGTTTAACGCAAGTGGTTCGGTGACAACGCTCATGTGATGAGTGACTTGTCTGAGACCTGAAACGTTGCATTGTCTGGTGCTCAGGATACCTGGGTCAGAACCCCATCAGTAAAACAAGTCTTCAGGTCTCAGGCAAGGTTGCTCATCACATGCATGGATCGCCAAACCACTTCTGTTGCACTCATTAAAATGGAGTGCACAGATCCTTCTGCTTCTGTTTGCCACAGAAAATTGTAGGCCTGATTTCGAACCCAGACAGTTTGGTGCCGTGAACTCTGAGTAGGAAATGTGACCAAGGTGGTCTGATGAACCACGCTCTTTTGAGGAGTAACCTTGCTGCAGACTTGAAGACTTGTGATAGCTTCCTGTGACATATAGGAGACCTGGTTCAAACCCAGTCAGTCACAAGAGCAAAATGAAATAGGACGTAGAAAGGCTATGATAGGGCTATTTACTATATTTTTATGGAAGTCAAACTTGTGACACTTCCTTCTAACATGTCCTATGCGGGCTGTGATCATCATAGAAGGGAACAGAAGGCACGTCCATGTCCAAGAGTCTTAGCTTTCAGGAATGGGGTCATAATAGCTTATAGCCAAAACAGTTCAAACAGTAGAGACAAATTCATTGGAAAAGAATATTCAACATGACACATTGGCTTCAGAAACTTTACCACAGACAGATGAGAACAGATAGCTTTTGACTACCTTTCCTGTCTGGAAAAGTACCAGGATTACATCTCTGGTTTTTGAATCTGAATTTAGAGAATTGAAAGCCTCTGAGAAGTTGAATATATTATATATTGCTAAACTTGAAATTATAGTTTGTAAACTTGATACACAGACAAATTCAATATCTACCATATTGAAACTGAAAATATTAAACTGAAATATTCAATACAATTTAAAACGGAATACAATATTCATTTAATTCCGTATCAAATCATGAAATACAAGGTCAATTATGAATTCAATGATTCCATTCGTGCATTACAAATACGAAATCCTATTTCAGAATTATAGAAGTCGAATACAATTTCAGTTTGAACTGAAATCACTCCATACAGCTGCAACACCTTTGTTACATTAGTAGCAATACACACATCCAAATATGTACTAAAGGTAAAGGTGCAGATTTAGCGATCACCAGCAGGATTGGCAACTCTGGATATCAATAAAGGCATAAGATCAAAAATAATACAGGTAACCATATACGCTTGGTAAGACATCACAAACGTCAAAACGTAAACATTAGCAGAGACTCCTTATCAGTTTTGGAGGCAGCGTTACCTTTGCTAGCGAAGGCGCAAAAAGTGAAGCTATAGTCTACATTGACTGCATACGTACCCATAGGAGAATGAGTCATTCGACCTCCACCTGGAAATCACGGAGGCTGCAAGTCCGGCTAAAAGTGCAGTGCAGTCAAAGAACATGTGAAAGGAATCTGATATCAAACCTAAACTGAGAGCGCACACACACACACACACACACACACACACACACACACACACACACACACACACACACAAAAAAACTTGTTAGACTAGACAGTCACCCGCACCAGATATCCCCCCAAGCTTTGCAATTGCCGGGGGTAAAAGTTGCACTATAACACACAAAAAAAACAAGTTTTGTTTTTATGAACGACTAAGTTATGGCTGATAAAACATTACTGCACATATTAGTTCTAATTAGCTAGTTACTTGTCTATGGGAACGCGTGGATTTTATGACAGTGACATTTTAACCCTAGCCCTAGCAGCTGGTTCCAGGCAACAATTTGAACACATGTTGCAGATAAGATGTCCTGGCAGAAATTCATGCATAAAATACAGCTATCAAGACGGATAGCCATTTCAAAACACATAACTAGGGAATAGTATGTGTCTAGCTAGATGTTATAATGTAGTTGGTGGTGCATTCCCACTGATAGAGGCAGTGCAAGCAACGGGCACTGTTGGTACAACGCTTGCTTAGACATACGTGGCACATCCTGAAATAAGAGTTGCGTTTGTTAGGATTTTCCCATCGAATGATACAGAACTTACCTGTTACTCCATATGCCGTACGATAATTCAACAAAAGCAAAGGACAGATTCAGACAGAGAAAGAAAAACAAGTTGCGTGATGTTTTATCAGATAGGATTGATCTGGAAAAAAAGAAATTTCACTGAGTTAGAATCGCAGCAAGCGCGAGTTATCAACCAAGCTAACGTTACCTAAGTAACGTTTGCTAGCTTGCGCTGATCAAAACAGTAGAGCCAGTTAATAAGAATGAGAAGTAGCTACATATGTCAAATGTGCAAAATTGCATACATTTCCTGTACAAGCATGTTGTTGACAGCACACAAATATTTAATAATATACAAACCCCGCTAGGCTAGCTAAGTAAGTCGGAAGTAACTAACTTCCAGCTGTGTTGGCCAGACATTCGTGCATCTGAAGCTAACTGGCTATCTAGACAGCTAACCTAGCCTTATTTTTGACTATGGAGCTAACTAACAAATATCAACTTGGTCAGCAACCAAGGTGGATGGTCCCCTACCCCTAGCAAGCTGTTTTTGGTAGCTAACGTTAGCTAGGTAACTACAGCATAATCTTTGGCATCACATTTTCACATCTGAATTAAGCTAGCAGTGAGCATAGAACCAAAATAGCTAGCTAACAAGCTAATTAAGACCTAAATAATACAGCAAGAACACACAAATAAGACAATTTACCTGAACCATCCTGAACTCTTGGCGAGGAGGTTGAATTTGGGTGGCTTGTACTCGTCGTCTTTTATAGATAATGGTAACATTTTAGCAGTCCCACCCAGGTTGTGCCAAGCTAGCTAGCTAAATACTGCTGGTTTGAGCTAAAACCACCAACTCAGCTCTCAGCCAACAGATCCGATCAATAGAGGGCGCTTGCGCTACCAAAACATGTAATACATGTTATAGGGACTGTACTGCCTGCCTACAGTTATGGTACAAGTGGTTTTCAGACAGATTCTCAAATAAAGCCAATGAATGGTATGTTGGTGTATGGATACAGTTGGCAATCCTATATTTCTGGGGTTCCCATATGGAGGTCCAAGAACCCCCAGAGTTCTCATCAATGTGCTGAGAACCCCCTATCAGATATGGTATTTGGTATTGCATTAGGATCCCAGCCGGCCTGTCTCAATCCTGTGTATTTTATCTAAGGTCATGGAAAAGATTATGTTCGAGCAGGTTGATATTAGCAGATATTTCCTTACACAACCTACTATATGAGCTCCAATCTGGCTTTAGGAAATCCCATTCCACCAATACTTGCCTACTATATCTAACTGACTACATCAGGAAGGAAGTAGATGGAGGGAACTTTTGTGGTATGGTTATGTTAGCTCTCCAAAAAGGCGTTTGATACAGTGGATCATGAGATTCTGTTTAATCAAACTAAGAGCCATGGGCTTTAGTAACTTAGCCGTAAAATGGGTTAGCTCTTATCTGCAAGGAAGAAAACAGATGGTGAATCTGGATGAGACCCTGTCTAAACCCAAAATCTTGAACTGCGGAAAATCCCAAGGGAGTGTGCTGGGTCCACTTTTCTTTTTGTTGTATATAAATGATCTGAAATCTGCCTGTACATGTGACCTTTTCCTCTATGCAGATGATTCTCCGCTGTTGGTTTCCCACAAAGACAAAAATGTGGTTGAGAAAGCCCTCAGTGCTGAACTTCGGAATGTCAGTAAATGGCTATAAGCTGTCACTTCACCTTGGAATGTCCATCTTGTTCGGCTCCAAAGTGAAACTGAGGAAATCCCCTGATGTTAAGGTGGTGGTAGATGACTTAGTAGTCACAGCAAAATACTGTTAATTATCTTGGATGTGTGCTAGATAACCATCTGACAGAAGAGAGGATGGCACAAAAAATCTCCAAAGTGAACCATCAAATTTGGTTTCTGGCAAGAACCTCCAAATATCTGGATAAGAATGCAATGGTGGCATTGGCAGGGGCTCTTGTTCAGTGCCACTTCGACTATGCGTGCTCTTCCTGGTACAATAGTGCCCCACAGATAAAGCTAAAGCGTGATTTAATCTTGACCATTCCGACTTTGAAAGCCTTAGATTGCTCAAAGTGGAACGAGAGAGTCTCTCAGATTAAATTGTGTCTTGTCCATAAGTTTGTCCACAGTATGGTCCTCAGGTACCTATGTAACTACTTTAACTTGGTGAAACTGAAAGAGTGAAACTGATATTGTCCATTTTAGATTTAATAGTGGTATGGGGAAATTCACATTTTTTTACTCAGCTGCCATTCTTTGGAATAGTTTTCCAAATAATTTGAAACTTATACCTTCAATGGGTAGTTTCAAGTTCTCACTGAAAAAATTGCTAAACAGTAGCATGTCTCGAAAGTGAGTAGAAAGATTATAGTACGTGGCTGAGAAGGAAATGCCCGGGATAGCATATGGTCTGCCTTTTGGTGCCTATTGTGTATCACATTGTGAATGTCTTGTATATATATAAGGGATTGATTGTTTTATATATTAAGGGTATGTGAGACAAGGGAGATGTACCTATAGTTGTTTATTAGGAATGGAACTGTACTAATTAGCTCATTTTATGAAACAAACAACAATTCTGTCTGTCATTGTCTGTTGCAACTACAACTGCCGCCTAAACATGCTGCATCCCCCGTTCCCCTTCCAAAAGGACCGCAATGGAAATAAGCTTTTAAGCTTAGCGTTATCCTTGATGATTTTCTTAAATTGAATGTGGAGGCGTCACCAGCTGGAGCACCCTTATGTACAGTATGTATTTAAAAAATGTACTAATAAATGAAATCAATCAATCAAAACTGTTGCAAAAGCAGCAGCTACTCTTCCTGGGGTCCACACAAAACATGACATAATACAGCACATTAATAGACAAGAACAGCTCAAGGACAGAACTACATACATTACATTAAAAACGGCACAAATAGCCTACATATCAATACATACACACAGGGACTCAGGGACTCCCATCAGATTCTGTTCCCCAGAGTGTTTCATTGTAATATAAGGCTTTGCGCCCCATCATATAGATATTGTTCCACCATCACATCAAATCAAATCAAATTGTATTGGTCACATACACATGGTTAGCAGATGTTATTGCGAGTGTATCGAAATGCTTGTGCTTCTAGTTCTGACAGTGCAGCAATAGCTAACAAGTAATATCTAACAATTCCACAACAAATACCTAATACACACAAATCTAAGTAAAGGAATGGAATGAGAATTCCTAAATATATGGATGAGCAATGTCAGAGCGCATAGGCTAAGATGCAATAGATAGTATCGAATACAGTATATACATATGAGATGAGTAATGCAAGATATGTAAACATTATTAAAGGGGCATTATTAAAGTGACTAGTGTTCCATTTATTAAAGTGGCCAATGATTTCAAGTCTGTATGTCGGCAGCAGCCTCTCTGGGCTAGTGATGGCTGTTTAACAGTCCGATGGCCTTGAGATAGAAGCTGTTTTTCAGTCTCTTGGTCCCAGCATTGATGCACCTGTACTGACCCCATCAGATCAGCCTACAGTCCATTACCCTGAGTAGGTTACGTTGCCCTGATTGCACAATAGTGCTTACAAATGCAATGTCATTACAACAATTTTTTTTTTTAAACCTGTCACACACACATATTTCTGATTTATTCAACAAAATAATGTATTTGTTGTAATATGAATGAAACACAGAAACCTGCTAATGGAAGCCTATCGGCATAATGCAAATCTTTCGAAATAAGGTTTTAAATATAACAACGTTTTCTTGGTTCCTCATTTAAAAATCTAGTATGAAAAGTTGACAAAATTACAATTTAGCTCACAGTTTTCCTTTATAGGAAAAACATATAGGCTACCCCATGTCATTTTTTTCATATGCAATAGAAGGCTTTGCATATGAACGAAACACAAAAACATGCTAATGGAATCTTATCGGCATAATACACATTTTTTGAAATAAAGTTTTCAATTTAACAACGTTTTGTTGGTTCCTCGTTTAAAAATATAGTAAGAAAAGTTGACATAATTGCAACTTAGCTCACAGTTTGCCTTTAAAGGAAAAACATATAGGCTACCCCATGTCATTTTTTTCATATTCTAGTAGAAAACTGAAAAGGATTGCAATTTTATCAACTTTTGTTATGATCAGAAATGTATTCAAATGAACCCCTCAATAATGTCATGCACTTTTGGGAAACTTTAGACTGAGTTTGGTAAAAGGAAGGTACAACCGGCAATATGAAGAATCTGCCAATGTATTCCTCTTTTTGACCACTAGATACCGCCCAAGCTCTGGATAAGCAAGCTGGACCTCAATGCTGATGGGATGAAATCAACATTTCTGTGTAGGCTGTTGAATAACATAAATAAAAGCCAGTACGTAGTTTTAGAAAACATAATTAAGATTGGCTATACATAATTGAGCTGCAAACACTACAAAACATTGATTCTTCCACTGTGAGAATAGTGCTGCAAGTGCTGGCCCACTGTGCACAGATGTCAATTCAACATCTATTCCAAGTTGGTTCAACGTAATTTCATTGAAATGATGTGGAAACAACGTTGATTCAACCAGTATGTGCTGAGTGGGGGTGAACATATGGGGGTCTATAACTGAAGCATAGGCACTCTGAACCATTTCCTGTTCTTCTGGATTTTATTACAAAAGAATACTGCATGAATCCCATTGAGGATACCACAGTATGGCAATAAGGGCATCCTGGGAAATAACCATCATCTCAAGTTTGATAACTTCATGTGCTTAAAGAAAGATCGAATGAAGTTCCTCTCCTCCTCCATGTTTCACACCAACACTATTTCCCTCCTTTGCCAAAAGAAGGATTATGTCTGTGCGATATATGTTACATGTTATTCAATGTAGGTGTCATGGACAATGCATTCATTGTGTCTATCTACTGAAATAAATGAGAAGAAATGGGGAAAAGTGGACTAGTAGGTGACAAAGAGACACTTCACAAACATAAGAGCTGTTGGATTCTGAGATAATGAACCAACAAGCGTAGGTAATGATGAGAAACTGGGCGTAAGGACTGAATATCAAACAGTTGAAAAAAGCGATGTTTGTGAACATAAAAACTGTACTTCCAGAGGGGACATGTTTCCATGGTAACTGTGTCTGTTGATCCAAATAGGAACAATTATCTTGTTGCCTGAGTTACTAAGAACCAGACAGGCCCAATAAGTGTCAGCACTGATCAAATCCAAGTACTGATTGGTACAAAAAACAGTGGGGGGGGGGGGGGGCCTAAAAAGCTAAACACCCATGACCATCCCGTAAATTGCCACTGGGACGATGTTGGCTGTTTTAACAGGATTGATTTAGTTAAGCAATTGTTTTTCTGTGTGATTTTTGTACATTTTTTGTTTAAGTATGGGAACTGGCATCGAAACTGGTTGTGACGTTGCAGTGCCATGAGTTTGTTACCCATGCCCCCCCAAAAAATCACTTAATGCCTACCCTTCATTTAGCCTCTGAAATTGTAATCCTTATTCAACTGTTGGTACACTTAAGCCCAAGCAGGAAATAAGTGACAATATCTTAAAATACGTCTTTCATTCAATAACTTCATGAATATGTATTACGACAATATGATAACAAGTGCTTTGTTTGGAAAAATAACACATAAATCGTGACTGGCAATGAATGGCAAACCCATGTTCTTCTGGTCTCATTAACATGAAGTGGTCTGGAAAACAACAAGCCACTTGATCTTGTCTAACACATAAAACAGGAACAAATTCATGTTTTATGTCTACAGAATAATAGATGCTCCTCAGATGTACAAATGTACATGAGGTTATTTTGTAAAAGATCCTGTCACACTGATTCTGTGTGTCATCTGACATGAATGCACATTATCCAAGGGAGACTAGCATGGCTCTTGTGCTGCCTAATAGGTACTAGTCTGTTTCTGCATAAGCCAATTCTATTGTCACTGTGTTGCCTATGTTCTAGAATCTGAAAATAAATGTGCCTTTTTCAAAACAACCATACAAGACTGTTTTGGTATTATTCTACTGTGTGTGGGATGTAACATCACGTGGCTTACCCAACCTTGCCAGGATTCCTTTTCGGCCCTTGTGTCCATGGTACGAGCTATGTGTTTAACATCTTGCATTGTGCATTATTGCAAAATCCATAGTAAATTTAGTGTATAGCACAGTATAGAGTTGGATAGAGAACTGGAGTGTCCTCCTGTTGAGAAATGGCCCAGATCTGATGTTTTCATTATCAGACCACCATCACATAGTTCATCTTTCCAAAGGCAAGTCTGACTAGCACAACTGTGTTTACCTTGGCACTTCTCCAGCAACCAGACACTGGGTCAGAGTGTAAGTCAGCCTAGTTTTAGTTTGCACACATCCATTTCTAAAAAGTCCTGAAGAATGTGAGTCTCTTCCTTTACAAGATGGTGAAAATCACAATCTAAACCATCAGTTATAGAAACCACCTCTTTTGTGCTGAAATCGTTTGTTGTGCTTATGATAAATTGTCATACAAATGCATGCATGTCAAATTTGTATTAGTGAATTTATGAGATCTAGTTGCCTGTCCTATAGTGATCTTAAAAAGGCATGCATTGATGTCCATTTGACCAAATGTTTAGTTCCCTCGTTCACAGGGAGAAGCATACACAAGGACTTCTAGGTCATCACAAATTATGCAGCATGTTGTTCTCCAAGAGCAGAGAACACAAAGTACGGTACAGATTTCTGCTTAAGTAAGCATGCAAGTCTTGGCCAAGCATTTCATTCATCATTGCTTCAACTACTTTAACCAAGGCAGGAACATGGCAAAGCAAAGTTTCCATTCAATGGGTCAAGCTGGTACTTCCGCCTAAAAGGCTCAGTTCCACCGGAGATAGCTCTTTAATCAACCCATCTGCAGCAGGCAACAGGAAAGCAAGCATAACTTCGGTGTCACTTTGAATACTCATGTGACCTCTGTATCCTGGCCATGTTGTTATTTAGAGACACAAGTGCTTGCTTTCCTCATTGATTTTCATGAGGAACTTACTTGGAACTTCAAACATGCATGGGTCAGCAAGCTTTGGTTAGGCCTCAGAGATCTGGGGGAGGGCAGGGGGAACATGCAAGAGGGAACGTGAGCACACGGGTAATTGGAAAAAATAAACACTCTACCTCCCTTTTACTCCCATACATTTGTCTCTCTTGACACATTTTCAGACATTTACTGACTAATAATAATGATTGTTTTAGAAGTGCACTCACACAAAGAGTAAACTGGCGAGCATTGTCATGAAATATTACAAGTCAATTGTAAGGCAGTGCCGGCTCAGCCAATAAGCGACATAAGCAGTTATTATTCTTTTTGGGAACTCAGCTGGGGTCTCAACTTACTGTAGAGGAATTATAATAATAGAATTCGCAAGATGCAATTTTGAAATTTGGTAGTGCATCAGTAGTTCTCCTGTTGTTATGTCAGTCACTGACAGTCAGTCAAATATCCCATGTCAGCTAAAATGTTTAGATTGCTAGGTAAATTAGTCTAGCTAGCTATTTAAAGTTTGTAGTAATCATGGCCAATTTACTGACCGGGCACAAAGGGCACCTGCCCAATGGCCCTGACCTCCATGGGGCCACCATTGATTTTGTTAGTCACTCAGAGATCATATGAACATGGAATAAGTCATGGGAAAATGTGTAGAATTGCAAGAAATTAGCTTTAAAATTGCAACATTTTCTCTGCACCCCATGGCAAAGTCCCGAAACTGGGACGGTTGTTGCTAAAGTGCGCTAATGAGACTAGAATGATGTTGTATACAACAGCCAACTTTCCGGGACATAGACATGTCTTATATGGGCAGAAAGCTTAAATTCTTAACAGTAGCTATTACAGTGAAAAAAGACCATGCTAGTGTAACCGATGTGAAATGGCTAGTTAGTTAGCGGTGGTGCGCGCTAATAGCGTTTCCATCAGTGACGTCACTCGCTCTGAGACCTGAAGTGGTTGTTCCCCTTGCGTTGCAAGGGCCGCGGCTTTTGTGGCGTGATGGGTAACGATGCTTCGTGGGTGTCAGTTGTTGATGTGTGCAAGGGTCACTGGTTCAAGCCCAGGTTGGGTCGAAGAGAGGGACGGAACCTACACTGTTACACTATTGTTTGAGGAGAGTGCACAACAACAAAAAACTTTTATCACAGCAACTGGTTTGATACATTCACCTCTGAAGGTAGATAATGTACTTACATTCAGTAATGTTGCTCTGATTTGTCATCCTGAGGGTCCCAGAGATAAAATGTAGCATAGTTTTGTTTGATAAAATCTATTTTTATGTTCAAATGTAGGAACTGGGGTCTACAGAAAGTTATTGTATAAGCTAATGATCCATCATGTATGACATTCCTGGGAGTGTGTAAACTTAGATTTTTCATTACCATAGCATTTTTGGATGTTCTCTATAGTTATTGTACTTGAAAATGTATCAATTGACCAATTTGGCACATTTGGGCAAAATCCTGTCAGACTTGATACAAAATATTGTGCAGTAATGTAATTCTTCACTGGATCAGTCTGAAACTTTGCACACACACTGCCGCCATCTGGTGGCCAAAATCTAAATTACACCTAGACTCCTATGTGAAAGTATGGCCTTTCTCTTGCATTTCAAAGATGATGGAACAAAAAATAAAAGAAAACGCATCATTTTTATGTTTGTATTATCTTTTACCAGATCGAATGTGTTATATTCTCCTACATTAATTTCACATTTCCACAAACTTCAAAGTGTTTCCTTCAAATGGTATCAAGAATATGCATATCCTTGCTTCAGGTCCTGAGCTACAGGCAGTTAGATTTGGGTATGTCATTTTAGGCGAAAATTGGAAAAAAGGGCACGATCCTTAACGGCAACATTTCTCTGCACCCCTTGGCAAAATGTTTAGATATGCAGCTAATTAGCTTTAAACTTATTTTACTTAAATCTTTAGATTTGTGTGTATTGTATTGACTTGTTAGACACTACTGCACTGTTGGAGCTAGGAACACAAGCATTTCGCTACACCCGCAATAACATCTGCTAAATATGTGTATGTGACCAATAAAATGTTGTTTGATTTGAACTATAATATCTTCTCTCCGCCCCATGGTAGAATGTGTTGAATCGCAGTTGATTAACTTTAAAGCTGCACATTTTTCTCTCCACTGCCAAATCTCGCTGAGAGCCCCCAAAAGGCTGCTTGCTCTGTTGTAATGTATGCTGTAAGTATAAACTATGAGGAATTCTCATCCAGTCTTGTCGTGCAAACAACACAAACAAGAATCAAAATCAGGTGTGCTGGAGTGGAGAGCGACAACCCAAACCCGGACGACATGCCCCCCTGGCAACCGGAGTTCAAGCTCTGTCTCGGCCATTCTATCTGTTTCCCAATTCCCTCCTTTCTACTTTTCCGGTGTCCTGTCTGACAAAATGAATAAAAATATGAAAGGAGGTCAGAAAACCAGATCCCCTTTACAAAGAAGGGGAGAGAAGATAGTCAAAAGCAGGTGTTTTGTTTTAATCAACAGAACATAATACACGGGGGAAAATATGCTGGCACTACAGATATGTTGTTCAGATAATCATTGTGTTGGAGCCCAACAGTTAAATTAGCCCTCCACATGAAACATAGCCTGGTCCTAGATATTGTTGTGTTATCTTGCCAACTCCTATAGTCATTGGCAAAACAGCAAAATAAGATCTGGGATCAGGCTGTATGAAACGACCCTGGGTCAACCAACATCTGCTGAATCATGGGGGTCCCCCCCCATAAAATTATTGAAGTGGAAGTAAAAAAAATATCAACTCTAGATAGCAGCTTCAGTTCGTCTAAGCAAAACAGCAAAGACTTGTGCCTCCCGTTCCAGAGGCCAGGAAATACCCCCAGCACAAATCATTGTCCCCAAGTCAAAGATGGGTGAACATCTGCAGAACATCCTTCTTTGGTCTTACATAATTTACACCATTTCTTCACGACAAGGTTAATGGTCATTGGGATCCAGTATGACACTTCAACACAACTCAAGGCTCCCCACAGGAAAGCTCTTTAAAACGGAAAAGCACTTCAAGTGTTAGCTGCAAGAGATTTATCTCCTTTAATTGCCTCGGAAGATGAATAGTCTGAAGCAGCATAAGTTGTCCAGTTCATTCCCCTTTAATACCACTATCCACCATGTCATAGGACAGTGAAGAAAGAGGAGCAGCTCATGTGCTTCACCATGTACAGAAGTGTAATGTACTCCCATTAAGGTTTTGAGTGTGTGTCACAAGTGACATTGACTCTTATTCAACTAGAATTTGCCATTGTTTTTATATTACTTATCAGCAGGTCTTATTATTTTATATCACGTCTATTTATGAGTGCCTTTTAATCACGTGTGCTGTGTGTTGGTTTCCCTTGGCTTTAACTTATTAATGCATGACATTCTCACCTGTGAAATTGAATTGCATGAACTATTTGTTTGATTGCATGGTGTGCTGTGATCCCCCAGATTGGCATAGACTACGTTGACTTGAGACAGTTGTTGCCAATTCCTTATCACCTCCTATCCAAACTAATTGCTAAACATTCCTCAGAACTAGAGTCAAAAGGAACATACCGTCAGGATGCCATTCAGACCAGGGGAACCTCTCGACCGACAGATGTCCACCTCGTTGCTGCTGCATGCCTACTCTGGTAAAAATATACAAATCTACCGGTCGCTATAGCACTTCTAAAGGAAGCACTTGTTTCAAACGTGAGTGTGACTCCAATTGTTGGCCAGTACATGCTTTAATTGTATGTTTTGTGTCCCCCACGACTACAGACACGGGGGATAGGCCTGACACACCTGCGAGAGACAACACCCAACACTACAATCCAGCAGGCCTGGCGTAGAGCGAGAGAATGCCCAGCAAGCAGCCACCGACAACCGAACCTGCCATTGATGACCGAATCAGCCATCGACTAGTCATCAACTAATGACCCCTGCTTGGGAGGAACAGCCGAATCCTGCTCAGGTAGAGCCAAATGAACAAACCCTGCTTGGGTAGGGCCGAACAAATGAACCCTGCTCGGAAAGAGTAGGACGAACATTGGCCACCACTCCATGAGTGAATCAACTGCTGTGTTAGTTTCCCCGGTGCTCATAGCCCTAAATCCCAGCCTTTTTACATGTAATAATACTCTGTATGTTCATTGTTGTACTTTGGCCTGTCTCTGTGGTTGTTTGCTGTGGGATTTTAGAACTCTGCTTGTGACACGTGTGTTATTAAAGTACATGTTCTGTTAGCTAAACTCCATTGATTTTATCATAGCTAATTGATGAAAATGCTTTGTACATCTGATTATCTACTTTGAAAAAGTCATTTCTGGAACTCTTAGAGTAAGGCTGACCCTAAACTGGCTAAGTGCATTCTTGAACAACACCACTATCAATGCCCGCCCCACATGCCCAACCTTTTCGTGGCTGTTTATTTACCACCACAGACAGAGGCTGGCACTAAGACCGCACTCAGTCAGCTGTATAAGGAAATAAGCAAACAGGAAACCACTCACCCAGAGGCGGCGCTCCTAGTGGCTGGAGACTTTAATGCAGGGAAACTTAAATCAGTTCTACCTAATTTCTATCAACATGTTAAATGTGCAACCAGAGGGGAAAAAAATTCTAGATCACCTGTACTCCACACACAGAGATGTGTACAAAGCTCTCCCTCGCCCTCCATTTGGTAAATCCGACCACAACTCTATCCTCCTGATTCGTACTTACAAGCAAAAATTAAAGCAGGAAGCACCAGTGACTCGGTCTATAAAAAAGTGATCAGATGAAGCAGATGCTAAACTACAGGACTGTTTTGCTATCACAGACTGGAACATGTTCCGGGATTCTTCCGATGGCATTGAGGAGTACACCACATCAGTCACTGCTTTATCAATAAGTGCATCGAGGACGTGGTCCCCACATTGACTGTACGTACATACCCCAACCAAAAGCCATGGATTACAGGCAACATTCACACTAAGCTAAAGGGTAGAGCTGCCGCTTTCAAGGTGGTGGACTCCAACCCAGAAGCTTATAAGAAATCCTGCTATGCCCTGCGACGAACCATCAAACAGGCAAAGCGTCAATACAGGGCTAATATTGAATCATACTACACCGGCTCCGACGCTCGTCTTATGTGGCAGGGCTTGCAAACTATTACAGACTACAAAGGGAAGCACAGCCGTGAGCTGCCCAGTGACACGACCAGACGAGCTAAATCACTTCTATGCTCGCTTCGAGGCAAGCAACACTGAGGCATGCATGAGAGCATCAGCTGTTCCGGACGACTGTGTGATCACGCTCTCCGTAGCCGACATGAGTAAGACCTTTAAACAGGTCAACATACACAAGGCTGCGGCGCCAGAGGGATTACCAGGACGTGTGCTGAGCAACTGGCAGGTGTCTTCACTGACATTTTCAACATGTCCCTGATTGAGTCTGTAATACCAACATGTTTCAAGCACACCACCATAGTCCTTGTGCCCAAGAACACGAATGACTGCCTAAATGACTACAGACCCGTAGCATTCACGTCCATAACCATGAAGTGCTTTGAAAGGCTGGTAATGGCTCACATCAACACCATTATCCCAGAAACCCTAGACCCACTCCAATTTGCATACCGCCCAAACAGATCCACAGATGATGCAATCTCTATTGCACTCCACACTGCCCTTTCACAGCTGAACAAAAGTAACACCTATGTGAGAATGATATTCATTGACTACAGCTCAGCGTTCAACACCATAGTACCCTCAAAGATCATCACTAAGCTAAGGATCCTGGGACTAAACACCTCCCTCTGCAACTGGATCCTGGACTTCCTGACGGGCCGCTCCCAGGTGGTAAGGGTAGGTAGCAACACATCTGCCACGCTGATGCTCAACACTGGAGCCCCCCAGGGGTGTGTGCTCAGTCCCGTCCTGTACTCCCTGTTCACCCACAACTGCATGGCCAGGCACGACTCCAACACCATCATTAAGTTTGCAGACGACACAACAGTGGTAGGCCTGATCACCGACAACGACGAGACAGGCTATAGGGAGGAGGTCAGAGACCTGGCCGTGTGGTGCCAGATTAACAACCTATCCCTCAACGTAACCAAGACCAAGGAGATGATTGTGTACTACAGAAAAGGATAACCGAGCACGCCCCCATTTTCATCAACTGGGCTGTAGTGGAGAAGGTGTAAGTCGCTCTGGATAAGAGCGTCTGCTAAATGACTAAAATGTAAAATCTAAGGTTGAGAGCTTCAAGTTTCTTGGTGTCCACATCAACAACAAACTACAATGGTCCAAACACACAAAGACAGTCGTGAAGAGGGCACGACAAAGCCTATTCCCCCTCAGGAAACTAAAAAGATTTGGCATGGGTCCTGAGATCCTCAAAAGGTTCAACAGCTGCAACATCGAGAGCATCCTGACTGGTTGCATCACTGCCTGGTACGGCAATTGCTCGGCCTCAGACCACAAGGCACTACAGTGGGTAGTGCGTACGGCCCAGTACATCACTGGGGTTAAGCTGTCTGCCATCCAGGACCTCTACACCAGGCGCTGTCAGAGGAAGGCCCTAAAAATTGTCAAAGACCCCAGCCACCCCAGCCATAGACTGTTCTCTCCACTACCGCATGGCAAGCGGTGCCAGAGTGCCAAGTCTAGGACAAAAAGGCTTCTCAATAGTTTTTACCCCCAAGCCATAAGACTCCTGAACAGGTAATCAAATGGCTACACGGACTATTTGCACTGTGTGCCCCCCAACCCCTCTTTTACGCTACTGCTACTCTCTGTTTATCATATATGCATAGTCACTTTAATCATAACTACATGTATATACTACCTCAATCAGCCCGACTAACCGTTGTCTGTATGTAGCCTCTCTATTTTTATAGCCTCGCTACTGTATACAGCCTCGCTACTGTTATTTTTCACTGTCTTTTTACTGTTGTTTTTATTTCTTTACTTACCTATTGTTCACCTAATACATTTTTTTGCACTATTGGTTAGAGCCTGTAAGTAAGCATTTCACTGTAAGGTTTACACCTGTTGTATTCGGCGCACGTGACAAATACACTTTGATTTGATTGGATTTGATTTAATATGTTCACCAATTTTATGTTGTGCTGTAGCGAGAACCTAATACAAATACAACTACAGTGGGGGAAAAAAGTATTTGAACCCCTGCTGATTTTGTACGTTTGCCCATTTACAAAGAAATGATCAGTCTATAATTTTAATAATAGGTTTATTTGAACAGTGAGAGACAGAATAACAACAAAAAAATCCAGAAAAACCATGTAAAAGATGTTATAAAATGATTTGCATTTTAATGAGGGAAATAAGTATTTGACCCCTCTGCAAAACATGACTTAGTACTTGGTGGCAAAACCCTTGTTGGCAATCACAGAGGTCAGACGTTTCTTGTAGTTGGCCACCAGGTTTGCACACATCTCAGGAGGGATTTTGTCCCACTCCTCTTTGCAGGTCTTCTCCAAGTCATTAAGGTTTCGAGGCTGACGTTTGGCAACTTAAACCTTCAGCTCCCTCCACAGATTTTCTATGGGATTAAGGTCTGGAGACTGGCCACTCCAGGACCTTAATGTGTTTCTTCTTGAGCCACTCCTTTGCTGCCTTGGCCGTGTGTTTTGGGTCATTGTCATGCTGGAATACCCATCCACGACCCATTTTCAATGCCCTGGCTGAGGGAAGGAGGTACTCACCCAAGATTTGCCGGTACATGGCCCCGTCCATCGTCCCTTTGATGCGGTGAAGTTGCCCTGTCCCCTTAGCAGAAAAACACCCCCAAAGCATAATGTTTCCACCTCCATGTTTGACGGTGGAGATGGTGTTCTTGGGGTCATAGGCAGCATTCCTCCTCCTCCAAACACGGCGAGTTGAGTTGATGTCAAAGAGCTCCATTTTGGTCTCATCTGACCACAACATTTTCACCAGTTGTCCTCTGAGTCATTCAGATGTTCATTGGCAAACTTCAGATGGGCATGTATATGTATTCTTGAGCAGGGGGACCTTGCCGGCGCTGCAGGATTTCAGTCCTTCACGGCGTAGTGTGTTACCAATTGTTTTCTTGGTGACTATGGTCCCAGCTGCCTTGAGATCATTGACAAGATCCTCCCGTGTAGTTCTGGGCTGATTCCTCACCGTTCTCATGATCATTGCAACTCCACGAGGTGAGATCTTGCATGGAGCCCCAGGCCGAGCGAGATTGACAGTTCTTTTGTGTTTCTTCCATTTGTGAATAATCGCACCAAATGTTGTCACCTTCTCACCAAGCTGCTTGGCAATGGTCTTGTAGGCCATTCCAGCCTTGTGTAGGTCTACAATCTTGTCCCTGACATCCTTGGAGAACTCTTTGGTCTTGGCCATGGTGGAAAGTTTGGAATCTGATTGATTGATTGCTACTGTGGACAGGTGTCTTTTTTACAGGTAACAAGCTGCGGTTAGGAGCACTCCCTTTAATAGTGTGCTCCTAATCTCAGCTCGTTACCTGTATAAAAGACACCTGGGAGCCAGAAATCTTTCTGATTGAGAGGGGGTCAAATACTTATTTTCCTTTTTAAAATGCAAATCAATTTATAACATTTCTGACATGCGTTTTTCTGGTTATTTTTGTTGTTATTCTGTCTCTCACTGTTCAAATAAGCCTACCATTAAAATTATAGACTGATCCTTTCTTTGTCAGTGGGCAAATGTACAAAATCAGCAGGGGATCAAATACACTGCTCAAAAAAATAAAGGGAACACTTAAACAACACAATGTAACTCCAAGTCAATCACACTTCTGTGAAATCAAACTGTCCACTTCGGGAAGCAACACTGATTGACAATAAATTTCACATGCTGTTGTGCAAATGGAATAGACAACAGGTGGAAATTATAGGCAATTAGCAAGACACCCCCAATAAAGGAGTGGTTCTGCAGGTGGGGACCACAGACCACTTCTCAGTTCCTATGCTTCCTGGCTGATGTTTTGGTCACTTTTGAATGCTGGCGGTGCTTTCACTCTAGTGGTAGCATGAGACGGAGTCTACAACCCACACAAGTGGCTCAGGTAGTGCAGCTCATCCAGGATGGCACATCAATGCGAGCTGTGGCAAGAAGGTTTGCTGTGTCTGTCAGCGTAGTGTCCAGAGTATGGAGGTGCTACCAGGAGACAGGCCAGTACATCAGGAGACGTGGAGGAGGCCATAGGATGGCAACAACCCAGCAGCAGGACCGCTACCTCCGCCTTTGTGCAAGGAGGAGCAGGAGAAGCACTGCCAGAGCCCTGCAAAATGACCTCCAGCAGGCCACAAATGTGCATGTGTCTGCTCAAACGGTCAGAAACAGACTCCATGAGGGTGGTATGAGGGCCCGACGTCCACAGGTGGGGGTTGTGCTTACAGACCAACACCGTGCAGGACGTTTGGCATTTGCCAGAGAACACCAAGATTGGCAAATTCGCCACTGGCGCCCTGTGCTCTTCACAGATGAAAGCAGGTTCACACTGAGCACGTGACAGACGTGACAGAGTCTGGAGACGCCGTGTAGAAAGTTCTGCTGCCTGCAACATCCTCCAGCATGACCGGTTTGGCAGTGGGTCAGTCATGGTGTGGGGTGGCATTTCTTTGGGGGGCCGCACAGCCCTCCATGTGCTCGCCAGAGGTAGCCTGACTGCCATTAGGTACCGAGATGAGATCCTCAGACCCCTTGTGAGACCATATGCTGGTGCGGTTGGCCCTGGGTTCCTCCTAATGCAAGACAATGCTAGACCTCATGTGGCTGGAGTGTGTCAGCAGTTCCTGCAAGAGGAAGGCATTGATGCTATGGACTGGCCCGCCCGTTCCCCAGACCTGAATCCAATTGAGCACATCTGGGACATCATGTCTCGCTCCATCCACCAACGCCACGTTGCACCACAGACTGTCCAGGAGTTGGCGGATGCTTTAGTCCAGGTCTGGGAGGAGATCCCTCAGGAGACCATCCGCCACCTCATCAGGCGTGCCCAGGCGTTGTAGGGAGGTCATACAGGCACGTGGAGGCCACACACACTACTGAGCCTCATTTTGACTTGTTTTAAGGACATTACATCAAAGTTGGATCAGCCTGTAGTGTGGTTTTCCACTTTAATTTTGAGTGTGACTCCAGATCCAGACCTCCATGGGTTGATAAATTGGATTTCCATTGATTATTTTTGTGTGATTTTGTTGTCAGCACATTCAACTATGTAAAGAAAAAAGTATTTAATAAGATTATTTCTTTCATTCAGATCTAGGATGTGTTGTTTAAGTGTTCCCTTTATTTTTTTGAGCAGTATACTTTTTTCCCCCACTGTATATGAAAACAGATAAACAATACCACACAAAGACATGGGGGAAACAGAGAGTTAAATACACAACACATAATGAGGGAAATGAGAACCAGGTGTGTGGGAAAACAAGACAAAACAAATGGAAAATGAAAAATGGATCGGCGATGGCTAGAAGATTGGCGACGTCGACCGCCGAACACCGCCCGATAAAGGAGAGGCATCGACTTCGGTAGAAGTCGTGACACTATTTTCTTTTTCAACCCTTATTCAGGAATAAGTACAGGGCTGCTTACATCGGAAACCAATAAAAGCACACTCAAATCAAGAGGTATAATTTAAAGAGTCTTTATACAGTGCATTCGGAAAGTATTCAGACTCCTTGACTTTTTAAATATTTTGTTACCTTACAGCCTTATTCTAAAATGGATTCAGTAGTTTTTTCCCTCATCAATCTACTACACACAATACCCCATAATTATGAAGCAAAAACAGGTTTTTAGAAATTGTTGCAAATCAACAACACAGAGTTACACATGGAATAACAAGCGTACAGTCAATGACACAATAGAAAAAAAGAAAGTCTATATACAGTGTGTGCAAATGGCATGAGGAGGTATGGCAATAAATAGGCCATAGTAGCAAAGTAATTACAATTTAGCAGATTAACACTGGAGTGATAGATGAGCAGATGATGATGAGCAGATGATGGTGTGTAAGTAGTGATACTAGTGTGCAAAAGAGCCGCAATGTAAATTAAAACAATATGGGGATGAGGTAGGTAGATTGGGTGGGCTATTTACAGATGGACTATGTACAGCTGCAGCGATCGGTTAGCTGCTCAGATAGCTGATGTTTAAAGTTAGTGAGGGAAATGTAAGTCTCCAGCTTCAGCGATTTTTGCAATTCGTTCCAGTCACTGGCAGCAAAGAACTGTAAGGAAAGGCGGCCAAAGGAGGTGTTGGCTTTGGGGATGACCAGTGAGATATACATGCTGGAGCGCATGCTACGGTTGGGTGTTGTTATCGTGACCAGTGAGCTGAGATAAGGCAGAGCTTTACCTAGCATAGACTATTGATGACCTGGAGACAGTGGGTCTGGCGACGAATATGTAGCGAGTGAGGGCCAGCCGACTAAAGCATACAGGTCGCAGTGGTGGGTGGTATAAGGCGCTTTGGTAACAAAATGGATGGCACTGTGATAGACTGCATCCAATTTGCTGAGTAGAGTGTTGGTCTGAGTCCGTTAGGTGCCTTTTGACGAACTCCAAGCGGGCTGCATTTGTATTTATTATGGATCCCCATTAGTTCCTGTCAAAGCAGCAGCTACTCTTCCTGGGGTCCAGCAAAATGAAGGCAGTTTATGCAATTTTAAAAACATGACAATACATTCACAGATTTCACAACACACTGTGTGCCCTCAGGCCCCTAGTCCACCACTACCACATATCTACAGTACTAAATCCATGTGTATGTATAGTGCGTATGTTATCGTGTGTGTGTGTGTGTGTGTGTGTTGTGTGTGTATGCATGTGTCTGTGCCAATGTTTGTGTTGCTTCACATTCCCCGCTGTTCCATAAGGTGTTTTTTTAATCTGTTTTATAAATCAAATTTTACTGCTTGCGTCAGTTACTTGATGTGGAATAGAGTTCCATGTAGTCATGGTTCTATGTAGTACTGAGTGCCTTCCATAATCTGTTCTGGACTTGGGGACTGTGAAGAGACCTCTTGTGGCATGTCTTGTGTGGTAAGCATGGGTGTCCGAGCTGTGTGCCAGTAGTTTAGACAGACAGCTCGGTGCATTCAACATGTCAATACCGCTCATAAATAAAAGTAGTGATGAAGTCAACCTCTCCTCCACTTTCAGCCAGGAGAGATTGACATGCATATTATTAATATTAGCTCTCTGTGTACATCCAAGGGCCAGCCATGCTGCCCTGTTCTGAGCCAATTTCAATTTTCCTAAGTCCTTTTTTGTGGAACCTGACCACACGACTGAACAATAGTCAAGGTGCAACAAAACTAGGTTTTGTAGGACCTGC
Source organism: Salmo salar (assembly GCF_965601325.2). Taxonomy (NCBI): domain Eukaryota; kingdom Metazoa; phylum Chordata; class Actinopteri; order Salmoniformes; family Salmonidae; genus Salmo; species Salmo salar. Next base: position 16,058,185 of record NC_138300.1, read on the forward strand.
CTTGTTGATAGTGCTGTTAAGGCAGAGCATCGCTTTATTATAGACAGACTTCTCCCCATTTTAGCTACTGCTACATCAATATGTTTTGACAGTTTACAATCTAGGGTTACTCCAAGCAGTTTAGTCATCTCAATTTGCTCAATATCCACATTATTTATTACAAGATTTGTCATATGCCTATTACTGAGGAGTGGCTTCTGTCTGGCCACGCTACCATTATGGCCTGATTGGTGGAGGGCTGCAGAGATGGTTGCCCTTCTGGCGGATTCTCCCATCTCCACAGAGGAAATCTGGAGCTCTGTCAGAGTCATCATCGGGTTCTTGGTAACCTCTCTGACTAAGGCCCTTCTAAAATGCAACCATTTCAAGGATTTTACTGAGTTACAGTTCATATAAGGAAATCAGTTCATTGAAGTAAATGTATTAATCGCTAATCTATGGGCATAGGCCCACCCACTTGGGAGCCAGGCCCAGCCAATCAGAATGTGTTTTCCCCCAGACAGAAATACTCCTCAGTTTCATCAGCTGTCCGGGTGGCTGGTCTCCGACGATCCCGCAGGTGAAGAAGCTGGATGTGGAGGCCCTGGGCTGGCGTGGTTACATGTGGTCTGCGGTTGTGAGGCCGGTTGGAAGTACTGCCAAATTCTCTAAAACGACGTTGGAGGCGGTTTATGGTAAATAAATGAACATTCAATTCTCTGGCAACAGCTCTGGTGGACATTCCTGCAGTCAGCATGCCAATTGCACGGTACGTCAAAACCTGAGACATCCGTGGTATTGTGTTGCGTGACAAAACTGCACATTTTAGAGTGGCCTTTTATTGTCCCCAGCACAAGGTGCACCTGTGTAATGACCATGCTGTTTAATCAGCTTCTTGATATGCCACACCTGTCAGGTGGATGGATTATCTTGGCAAAGGAAATGCTCACTAACAGGGATGCAAACAAATGTGTGCACAACATTTGAAAGAAATAAGCTTTTTGTGCATATGGAACATTTTTGGGATCTTTTATTTCAGCTCATGAAACATGGGACCAACACTTTACATGTTGCATGTGTATTTTTGTTCAGTATAAATCAAGAGCAGTATTTTCTACCCCATCAATGTCAACAGTAAATGTATCTCAATGGAACCGCTTGCAAACACTAACTCATTCCACAGAAGGACTTTGCTGGTTATTTTCACATTCAGCACTGCATTACTAACCCATACTCTTTGGATCCCAAAATAGGCCTACACCCAAGGAGCTCCTCTTCACACCTAAAACGGTGCTCCGCTCCAACGGGTCTCTCTACATTTGGAAGACCGCAGTGGCCTGGAGAAACCTTGTCTCTTACTTTGCCACCTCTCTAAGACAGACCTCAATGTTCCATTTGCACCTCCCCTACTCTCTCACACATCTTTGTCCTCTGGGTATTAACAACCCTGACACCCCTCTTTCCTTCTGGAGCCAAGCTTTGGGACTGTTTCCATGGTGACTAGCCATTATGGAGGAAAGGGAAAAGAGAATCAATAGACAATGTGCTGAAGAAAGGAGCTGGGAACATGATACAGGCTTGTTAAAGCAGTAACGCTTGGCCCTCATTTATCCGCCCTCGTTTGTTTGCCCTATTAAGCACATTGAGAACGACTATCAGTGTCTATAGGGGCTCAATATGCGCTTGATTCAAGACATCAATGGCTATCTTTAAAGACAGAACATGGAAGCTCATGGACACCAACGATGTTGAAACTCAATGATTCACCAGTTTAGTTTGGTGTGACACATCCCCAGCCAACTAGGGGCTCTATTCAACCTGTATCACTAAAGTGTTACAGATTGCGTGATAGAAATGTAAATGTACTTTCCGATTCAGCCAACATTTGCAGCATTCACCCTGAATGCAGTCTCCGCTAACGCGGGAACACTGCCATTACGTTTTCAGCACATTTCAATCATGCTGTAAAGCTGAACTGCCGTGATACGGATTGAATAGAGCCCTAGGTATGAGGTAAATTTCATGAAAATAGAGCTCTTTGGCCCCGCACATCAGTGGTGGGTGTAGAGTCTAAATGAGAATGCATTAACAGCAACCCCATACCTACTGTAAAATGGTTGATCTTTGATGTTATGGGGCTATTTTGCTTCCACTAGTCCTGAGGCCCTTGTTGAGGTCAACGGAATCATTAACTTTACCAAATACAAGGACATTTTAGCCAAAAACCTGGTTGCCTCTGCCAGGAGGCTGAAACTTGGCCGCAAGTGGATCTTCCAGCAACACAATAACCCCAAGCACACATCAAAATAAATGGTTAATTGGCCACAAAATCAACTTTTTACAATGACTATCTCAGCCTCCGGACTTGAACCCCATTGAAAACCAGTGGTTTGTATTGAAGAGGGCAGTCCATAAGGGCAGACTAAGGATATCAAGGATCTGGAAGGATTCTGTATGGAGGAATGTTCTAAGATCCCACCAACTCATAAACGTCTCAGTGCTGTTATCCTCGCAAGGTGAGATATTAAAAGATATTGAAAACAGGGGTGTCAATCGTTTTGACCCCTGACTTTTTTAGAAAACAAAATATTATTTGTTAAACTAAATCTCTATCTCTGAGTAATTGTATTAGTATATAATAATATAATTTCCCCAAAAAATTGAACATACAATATAGCTAAGATTTTTATTATTTATTTTATACAGTCATTAATGCTTAGCTTTATCAAGGGTGTCAATAATTTCAGACTGTACACTTCTAATATCCGTTCATTATTGACCCCTGACAATTTTCAAGTATGTTATCTTGTTGTCTGACTAGCTAGCCAAATGGAATGAATAACAAGGCTACAAGCCTGTAGCTAGCCACTGCCAGCCGTAGCTAACGATTTGTCCACATGTTTTTAATAAACCAAGTGCTTGTCACGCCCAAATAGGCCATTGTGATTTTAGTCCCATGACGAATGTTTCCAGTTAGCTACATCATTGTATTTAAACCAGGGACTCGTGTATCCACCATGATGACACAATGACACTCTTACACAAGTCCTCTGGATTACATTTGTAACTTTTCTTAATTTAAACTCTTAACATATTGTACGAGTAACCTAACCAAAGGTAGGAACTGCCTTTGTTTAAAATTCTATACATTTTTCTTTCATTTTTTTCTATAGATATTTTTGAACCTTTTCCTAAAACAAAAAAAGAATTTTTCAATACTTAAAGATGCACTCTTGGATCTTAAGCAAAATAAATGTGTAACATATAGTACAAATTGGATTATTAACATATTATACGAATTGAAAAAAAAAACACATTTATAATAATTTGCAGGACGTAACATATCAGACTAAATGGATGACATAGTACACAATTTGATGACATAGTACACAACAAACGTGGACCACTGTTGGCTCGTGAGCACCACTTTCAAAACTACTGGCTGAAATTATACAAAACGTTCAACAACAAAAAAACTATACAAACGTTCAATCTTTAAGGTGTGAAATTGAACCCATACCTAGGACTCTCTGAACTTGCAATCAGATTTCGTAAGCCAAGTGGGGCTCTTTTCATTAGCATTTCACTATGTAATTGAGAAACTCAATGTTCCCTGTAATTAAGAATAGATACTATAATTAAAAGAGGTTGAGTTTTTCCTGAAAGCTGTGGTCGATTCAGTACATTGGTTAAGATATCGATTTGAGTTCATAGTCAAAAAAGATTTTTCCACAACAAGGCTTGATCACTGACTTGAATTTCAATGTCTCATATCCATTTGCCCTTCTTCATCCTCACCTTGGATTGCAAGTGGGAGACAATCAGGAAAGAGAGTTTCGCTCTAACTAGTCACAGCACTCATAGTACTACTTCCAGGAACTGAAAGTGAAATTCATGCTGGACATGCTGACTCACACAAAAGCCCCCATTAACTGTCTTCACTTCCCCTGGCTTCTCCACTGCAACGGGAGATGCCAAAACCCAAAGCTACTATTTCAATGAACAGCTTTTAGTTATGGAAATAAATATTTATTAATAATGAAACAAACTTACAATTCAAACACAACTCACAGAAAATAGGGAAAAACGTTTCACCGCTTCAATAGTGATTACGAATAGTCATAAACAAAACAAATAAAGTTATATACAGGCTTTGATTAAAAAAAACAACTGCTTTTTAAACACGTACCAAACCGGCTCTCATATCCCACAAAAATTAAGTAAATGGTGGGGAACAAAAATACCCCACACACATTGCAACCTCTCCACACATACAAACACTTCTAATAAGGGTAGCCCACATTAGAGACCTATATAACAGTCAAAACAACGAGGCAAATACGTGTTGCTTTCATATTGTATTACATTACCACAACACTGTCTATTCCTTTCCTTGGGAAACCATTGTGTTGTTTCTGACACACATCATACTGATATAGTTCAAAGTTCATATATACAATGTCAATACATTGTATTCACTTTTTTTAAGTTCAAGTTCTTATCACTGCTAATTTCATTGTATGATTTAGTTTGAAGAAACGTAACATATTGCATTCATCCTTCTGTTGTGACACTTAGACATCAATGGGTTTAAATGAAAGCTGCCAAGAAATTATAAAGGAGCAAATTACAGTGAGATGCAGTTAGATTATTACACCTATTACAGATTTTTTTGCGTCGGTTTCTATAGAAATGGGAACCTAAGGCCCAACGGATATACACCGTAAAACACAAACATACACACTAAGTCAATGGTTGACGCATACACACATATCCAGAAGACCCCACATCCAACCACAAAGGTGCGTCTCTATTTCTTACCCTGCTCTAGTCACTTCCAAAGGTCATAAGGCCTTGTCCTTTGACTGAGGTCGTGTCTACACTTGACACTTACATGCGACTTCTGCTATCAGAATACGAAGATCGCATTGAAAAGACGGGTCTAGATGCACAAAAGTTGCTTTGTGGTCTGATTGTGTTCAGATCGAGAGGCACCTTTTCATTGTAACGTTATAGGAAATACGTTCCTAGCCCGTGAGGAACGTGTTTGCTGGCCTCAAAAATGCTAGCCAACTAGCTAATATTTAGAAAAATTATTTTTTTGTTTGACTAGAGATATGCTAACCCATTTGCAATCCCTTTAGCGTTGCTTGTTAGCTTGCTGTCTAGCTACAGAGGTTAGCTGGCTAGTTAGCTAGAGTAGTTAGCTACTGCCATCAGTTGTTGTGTTATTTTCATATTTAGCCTATTCCACCGTTTGTAGAATGCATACTGACATTTGAATATAGCGCAGGGAAAGGGAATCCGGACACACTGTGGACACAGTAGACACATTTATATGTAGGTACAGACGCATGACACGTTCGGAATTCCATGATCAGAACTCTATGATCGGAATACTAAAGCTGCATGAACTGTCAAGACTAGACACTGCCAAAGGCCTGGACACGGGACAATGGGCAAGCCTCTCGTCTGTACCCTTTCAGGCAAGGAGTTCACCCCAGGTGAGTCTGTCCCTTGGTATGTCTTTACACCAGGAGGGTCAATGTTATTTTGCCTGAGGAACCATTTTTAGACAGTACATGTTCATGTTGGTAGCACGAGTGGGGGCCGCAATCTGGCTCCCGGGCCACAGGTTTTAGACTCCTCTAGTCTATGCAGTGCCGGGCTTACACTTGGCCAGCTCATAGGAGCCCTTCCTCCTGGCTCTCCTAAGATTGTCCAGGACTAGGACTGTGGTGGTCACCATCATACCCACGCAGACAGCAGGAATGACTATCTGGTTCCAGTCGGGTGAAGGACTGGAGTGCTTCTCTGTAGGCAAAGGGAAGATGGGAAGAACAGGGAGACAGTGAGGACGAGGCATACTGGCCAAAAATAGCATTTTATGTTTTTACAGCTTTCGAGTCCTCTCAAACGACACCAGTGTTTGTTATGGGTGGATGGAATTTTCTTGACTTTTTAAAGCTTCACTGTTCTCAAATTCCACTGTTGTTTGTTTTGGGGAGATAGCGATATCTCCGTTCTCTGTTTCCAATTTCTCAGTTGAACATGGGGTTCAAAGCGGTGAAGGGAAATAAAGTGCTCTCTACACTGAACCATTTCACTCACCCATGACGTTAATGCTGAAGATCTTAGTCTCGTAGCCCAGGTCATTGGTCACATTCACCTGGTATAGGCCTGTATCGTTGGGCGTAAGGTTCACCAGCAGGAAGTTCCCATCCAGGGAGTAGAGCTCTGTGCCATTGTCCAGTTTTCTCAAAACCACAACAGGTGGGGGGAAACTAACAGAGCGACAGCATACGGTGACATTTTGGCCCTCCTGAACCTCAGTGGACGGATAGACCAGAACTGTTGTATTCCTAGGAGGTGCTGGACAAAAGTTAAATAGAACACACTTGAATAATGAGGGAAGACACTGCCTTGAGAAAACAAATTAAAAACAAATATGAATATGGTGCAGGGCAGTTATAGTGCGAAATACTGTAAGGCATTCAGTCTTTTGGCAGTTTGCAATACAACATAACATTACCGTCCGCTATAAAGTAGATTCCTGAGCAAAATGTGTGAAATTACTGACAGCAATGTGTGAAATGTCAATGAGACAAGCTCTATAGAACCATTATCTAGAATTACGTTATGCCATTTCATGTTGTTGAGTTCCTGTGCAGTGTGAAGTGTCTTATAAGTGTATTTTGGTATGGTGTGACAACACTACAGCCAATGGCTAACTTAAACATCATGTTCTTAGATACCGACAGCTGTGACATGACAAGGAAAAGGCCACGCTCCAACCCATGAGAGCAAACAATACTAAACAGGAAGTGAAAACAAAAAGGTCTGTCGGTGTAGAGAACAGTAACTTAATTAAAGAACCAAAAAAACGAACTGGGGTTAGGGAAAGTTTCCTGCGGTTGCCAGTACGAATGCATGGTAGTGAAATAAAAGAAGAATGTGGTGTGTGTGTGCCGGAAGCCTGGCACCCACCTTTGACTGTAATGTGTGTGCTAGCTCTCTGGCTGCCGTGCTCATTGAAGGCCTCACACTGGTAGAGAGCAGAGTCTGCTAGCAGGGCAGAGGACAGGGTGAAGGAGGTGGAGGAGCCGTTGTGGGACTGGAGCTTTACATCCTGGTCCTCAGAGAGTCTCCTCAGCACCATCCATCCCACTGGAGCGCCGTCTGACAGGCAGGACACCGTCACGCTCTCCCCTTCCTTCACCTCACTGGCTGGGCTCACTGTGATGGTGGTTCCCCTGGGGGCATCTGCACAGCAAACATCAGACTCAGTTTAGGTTTCGAAAAACACATATAAGGCTTCCGAAAACCGCACTACACAACCGCCATTAACACCTCAAGGACTGAAGTTCGGCATGACAGATTCCCTAAATTTAAAGCTCCAAGGGCAGTGTGTGGACACCCCAGGGTAAATACCAGTGATTTAAGCAATCAACTGTTCATGGTCCTCCATTCAGAACACAATGAGTGGATCAGGTGTGTTATGATTATGATGCTGGGGTGGAACAAAGGCCTGCACCACCCATCGGCTCTCTAGGACCATCAAGAAACTTATCCACCCAATGGCATAAAAAATTCATGATTTGAGCTAGACGTCAATAATCTGTACAACCACTTACAGTGGAGCTCCAGTACAGTCACCGCCTGCCTCTCTCTCCGGCTTTGATGGACTACGTCCATCTGAAGACCGACTCTGCAGGTGATCCGTCTCCCCTGATCCTCCGGTTTCACCAAAAAAGATAACGTTGACGTCGCATTCTGGAGCTCACTGGAGTACTGACCCACCCCGGAGCGTAGCTCAGTTTCCCCATCGAGCCATTGAATCTGCAAGTGACTTGCTGGGTAGACATCGGCTACAGAACAGTACAAGGTGGCCTTCCCGTCTTCCAGAAAGGGTCCAGGGTTCTCGATGATAGGGTCCGAGGGGAAAGCTGGGGGAGGAGAGAGAAATGGGTAGATGAAAATATCAATATGTGACTAAAAGTACATAAGACCAGATAGAGCTGTGAGCGAGTTAGTCAGTCATGTTAATGGGTAGACTCTTCACTTTGAAGGTTTAAAGATGGGGTGTTTCAGATTGTGACGTGCCGATATGGGGACCTGACACATTTCCATAAGATAGCAGACTTTTAAAAAGACTGCGAGTAAGGGAGGCATTAATCAGCATAACTTGTGAATCATGTGAGTCAATGGCCTAGAATGCACTAAAGCTTATACCCATTTTAATGCAATGACAACACTTCTGCGAAACTCTACATTTCACCGACGGGAAATATGAGAAGTCTTCAGTGACCCTGGAGTACTTTTTATCATTCTTCACTTTATGTTAATCTCTCTCCCACATTGAACCAGACCACTGATACCAGTGCATTCCGGCAAAAAACAAACTGGACTTCTGCCCATGTTGTGTGGGAGAGCAGCATGGTTTCGAGTGATCATTCAGGCTTTAAGTCTTAAGTTTGGTTTCATAAGAGGATGCTTATTCTTCCAACCTCCTACAAAGGGTCACTGTACTCTTTCGAAATCAGTGACGTGAACCTAAGCATTACCCCACACTGAGCAAAACAGTTGCTATATCAACATAAACCTGTAGAATGTATTGTGCCACGCTTTGGTACCACTGAACAAGTGTAAGGCAAATTACAATCAACCCCAAATAACTTTGTTTTCATCTGGACATTTCCAAACAAAATGTAATAAATTATATCAAACTGGCATTGGACTTCTGTAAAAAAGTGGCCAATGACAAGCACATTTATTTTATTTATTTCTAAGCACATTTCTTTCTTCCTTCTCATAACATACAAACTCACAGTAAATAGATTGAACTAAACGAAGCCAAGTCATCTTTCTGAGGATGTATAGTATACCCACAGAAAACCTTGACCTCTGCTTGCTTGGCCTTGATGACAGAGCCACACTTGGCCTCGCAGGTGTAGGCTTGCTCATGGGCCAGCCCAAGTGGGCCCAGGTGGAGCTGGGAAAGGGAGTCCTGGTTGCGTGCGTGGCTGTGGACGGGCATGTCCAGCATGCTCCTCCAGGAGAAGGCTGGCTGGGGACAGCCCGAAGCCAGGCAGGAGAGCACCAGGTTGGATCCTATCTCAGCCATCACCCCCGATACCATCTCCACCTCCAGGGGATACGCTGAGAAAAAAGAACCACAGGAGAGAGGATAGATGACTCTGCTCAATTCAGATCTGCTCCATTTCAGTTCAGTTCAATTCAGTTCAGTTAATTCAATTCTTTTAAAACCAATTCACTATCCCTCAAAGAAAATCTCTTAGCGAAATCAAATCTAGCCACAACTTAATCCACAACAGAAAAAAAACGAAGCAAACATAAGAGTATATTAAAAAGAGTCAAACTACATCGCAAAGGCAGGTATCATTATAGAAATCAGCTGATCGGTAAAACAATGAACATTTACCCAGAGCCCTCTACTCCACATGATCATGATCATTATTATAATCTTTATCATCTACTACTTCATCCCAGTAATGGTTTTAATTATTACTCTGAGTATGTCCTGTATTCAAACCCACTCATGTCATCGTACCCGGAGGTGGGAAACACATACACGGAGTAAAAATAACAGCAATCCACATTGGAGTCCCTCAAACGTCTGTATGCATGTGTACAGAACATTGGCTGTTTCTGTTATCTGCTGTGTCACTTTTCTAGGGCTCTTGTACACAGAAGAGGCTTGGTGACTCAATGGCTTGGTGACTCAACACTCAGTTTGCTCCCCAGGGAAATTGGGTTTCAATGCATTTACTAAGACAAATTTCCCCTTTTCTTCAGGACATGTCGCTTACATGATTTATCTGTACATGTAACGGCTGTCGTCGGGAATAGAGGACCAAAACGCAGCAGGAATGTGGATGCTCATCTTGTTATTTATTTTAAATAAAGAGAACACCAAAATAATAAAACGAAGAACGCACGAACAACAAAACAGTCTTGTCATGCTCACACAGGCAAAACAAGAAACAATCTCCCACCACACCAAACAATTACCCATATATAGGACTCTCAATCAGAGGCAACGAGAAAGCACCTGCCTCCAATTGAGAGTCCAACCCCCCATCAACCTAAACATTGAAATACAACAAACCAGAAAGAACATAGCAATACCAAAACATAGAACATAGACCAAAACCAGGAAATAATAAATCAAACACCCTACTACATACACCACCACCCCGAAACCACATAAACAAAATACCCTCTGCCACGTCCTGACCAAACTACAATAGCAAATAATCCCTAAACTGGTCAAGACGTGACAGTACATTGTTATAGTTCAACTGAAGGAGTATTTTTGCAGTACAACAGTACAGCTTTTGGTTACACTTTACATTTAAATATATTATGCAGTTACATGGGTGTAATTAGGCCTACATGTAATAAACTCTAACTATACTGGCAACTATTTTGAAACATCATTTTTCCAGTTTCCATTATTAGAATCCAGCCATTGTTTCATGTACAACGCTACAATTGTGTAATTCTAATTTGGTTACCAAAGTAGTTACAATAACTACTGCACAAAGCCTAAGGTCAACTTACAATGTTACGTTACCGAAATATACATTTTAAAAAAGAATCTCACCTTCAACGGAGAGCAAGGTGCTGACTTTCTGGCTGCCGTGCTCATTGAAGGCTTCGCACTGGTAGAGAGCAGAGTCCGCTAGCAGGGCAGAGGACAGGGTGAAGGAGGTGGAGGAGCCGTTGCTGGACTGAAGAGTTACATCCTGGTCCTCAGAGAATCTCCTCAGCACCATCCGTCCCACCGGAGCTCCGTCTGACAGGCAGGACACCGTCACGCTCTCCCCTTCCTTCACCTCACTGGCTGGGCTCACTGTGATGGAGGTGTTTGTTGGGGGAGCTGCCAGAGGGCAGACAGAAGTTGAGCTCGCTATTTAAGAGGTTGTTTTATTGCGATTGCTCCCCCAAACAGACTTTTAGACAAAGCTACAAAGATGACTCCTTACTATTACACTATCATAGAGTGACACCAAACAGAACTTATCCAAAATACAAGACCGAGGAGAAATTCATTTTCATTTTTAGAAAGTCGGGTAGTTATTATCCTACCTTCAACAATGACGTTCACGCTGGCTGTGATGTTTCCAATGGTGTTGCTCGCCACACACTCATATTGACCAGAATCCACCAGTGTCATCTCGGTGAGGACAAGCTCCTCGCTCTGCCCCACTATGACAGCCTGTCCGTGCGGACCAATGGCCTTCCACCGTATCTCTGGTCTGGGGTTCCCTTCAGCATGGCACAACAACGTGGGACTGGAGCCAACTCTCACAACAGTCAGCTCAGATATTGACGTAATCTGTGGTGCATCTGAAAAACAATATATAGAAATTATGTTGTTGTTGTAGGCCTCAATTGTGAACTATGGATGACATTTGGTCGTTGCAGAATAACTGCCTAAACAACACTGACTTTAAGATCAGCGCTTATATGGGTAATTTGATATTAATCATATGTCAACCATGCATCAATGCATCACTAGCAGCTTCCCTTTGCCTAACAGTCACGCTGCAGTAGTAACTTACAAAGCACTGTGAGAGAAACAGAGGTTTCCTTGGTCTTCTCATCATCGGGCACACCATCCTGATCGTGAGTGGCTCTGCATGTGAAGCTCGCCTCTTTGTCCTCGGGGGTGGGCACGAACGTGTAGGTGGACACAACAGACTCTGCATCTGTCTGGAGCGTGCTGTCCCCTCGCAGCCACTCAAGCTTCAGGTGCTCTGCAGGATAAGCGTCTGTCACCTCACACGTCAGAGTGTTGGTCTGGCCCAAGAGAAGTCGGTCATGGCCTGATATGACAGGGGCCTCTGGAAATGCTGGAATATCAAATTGCGATCTTATTGCATGCAGTGTTTGAAATTCAAATTCAAAGGCCTACTTTAAACATGTGCATTTGAAACTGATTAAACTGGACTGATTTAATTCAGTAATTACTTTACAATACATTGCATGATTATTAAAGCATTAATAAACAATGTATTAATACATTTGCATTTCGTGTACAAGCATTTAAGCATGATAAGCATTACAATTCATAAGCATTCAGAATATGTATAACAATGAATAAAGAACTTATAAGCATGTATTATACATTTCTATTGGCTTATAACAATGGCTGATGCTGGCTTATTCTGAATTAAGTAGATTGGACGTACAGTATACTTTGACAACAGCACGGTGTTGTTTGGTCGATTCTCCGCAACTGCCTTTGCAGAGAAGTGTGTCATCATGTGCTGTCGCCACAGGGTCAAAGACCGCCACTGATTCCGACCCGGAGGTGTGTATTTTTGCAAACATTGGCTTATCCTCCAGCAAAGCCCAGGAGATGGAAACCTTTTCATTGCAATCCTTCACCGAGCATTGCAGCTCATGCCTATCACCAACTTTCAAAAGTGCACTCTTTGGTTTGAGCTCCATATGAAATGCAAATGCTGAAATGAAAAATAACAATGAATTACAATTCACATTCATAATTAATAACATATTTCAAAACTATAAAGTAGGTTAAGGAAACTTCATGATTGTTTATTTTTTTTTAAATTCAATCTGAATTCTAGGTTATAAGCCTATTAGTAAATTATCATATTTCGCCTACTACGGCTGCATTTAAATATGTACATGTCGTTAAGTACAATACTGACATTTTCAGGTGAGTTTACATCCCAAGGCTACCCACAATCCTATTAAAATGCCAAACACTGCCACACAGTAGGCTACCTACAGTACATAGTTTGAAGGCATGTCACATTGATTGTGAAATGTTAATGATAAAAATAGAATCACTGCTTACCTGTTACTGGTAGTATCAATACCCATAACAGAATGAGATACATTTTTGTGTTGGATAGGCTGAATAAAAAAACCTGTAAGGAACTGATTTGAGCTAGACTGTAACTTCCCTTAGTCCTGCTATGCTGTGCTGTGGATGATGGGTCTGGTCAGCCCAGAGTCCAGAGTCTGTGGATTTATAAATTGGAATAGGGAGGGATACCAACAGGGTGAAGAAAAAAAAACATTTAACACACCCACTTACAATTCCAAGTATGTCACGGAGGAATTACCCCACTACTGGGGCCTCTCATTGCATGGCCTTCAGTCAGTCTCTCTCTCCTATGGTTGTGAATAACAACCCCCTCTGCTGGTTTAAATCAAACTCAAGATGGTTTCCTTAAAGGTCCAATGCGGCAGTTGTTATCTCAATATCAAATCATTTCTGGGTAACAATTAGGTACCTTACTGTGATTATTTTCAAGAAAAAATGGTCAAATAAAAACAAATATTGCTTCTTATTAAAGAGCAATTTCTTAAAACAAATTCTAGGAGTGTCTGGGAATGGAGTGGGGAGGGGAAAACTGAAAAGTAGCTGTTATTGGCAGAGAGGTTTGTTGATTAGCTAATTAGTTAATATTGGTCTATTAACTAATTTACCACATGGTGACATCACCGCGGAAGGACAAAACTCTATTCCACTACAACAGGCTGAAATTTCAGACAGCCTTTTCAAACAGCTCTTACACATAAGGGGCATTATCATAATTTTCATAATTTCACAGTATTATTCCAACCTCATAGTGTGGAAACATATACAGTTGAAGTCAGAAGTTTACATACACCTTAGCCAAATACATTTAAACTCAGTTGTTCACAATTCCTGACATTTAATCCTAGTAAAAATTCCCTGTTTTAGGTCAGTTAGGATCACCACTTTGTTTTAAGAATGTGGAATGTCAGAATAATAGTAGAGAGAATAATTTATTTCAGCTTTTATTTCTTTCATCACATTCCCAATGGGTCATAAGTTTACATACACTCAATTAGTATTTGGTAGCATTGCCTTTAAATTGTTTAACTTGGGTCAAACTTTTCAGGTAGCCTTCCACAAGCTCCCCACAATAAGTTGGGTGAATTTTTGGCCCATTCCTCCTGACAGAGCTGGTGTAACTGAGTCAGGTTTGTAGGCTTCCTTGCTCGCACATGCTTTTTCAGTTCTGCCCACAAATCTTCTATAGGATTGAGGTCAGGGCTTTGTGATGGCCACAGTCAATACCTTGACTTTGTTGTTCTTAAGCCATTTGCCACAACTTTGGAAGTATGCTTGGGGTCATTGTCCATTTGGAAGATCCTTTTGTGACCAAGCTTTAACTTCCTGACTGATGTCTTGAGATGTTGCTTCAATATATCCACATAATTTTACTTCCTCATGATGCCATCTATTTTGTGAAGTGCACCAGTCCCTCCTGCAGCAAAGCACCCCAACAACATGATGCTGCCACCCCCATGCTTCACAGTTGGGATGGTGTTCTTCAGTTTGCAAGCCTCCCCCTTTTTCCTCCAAACATAAAGATGGTCATTATGGCCAAACAGTTCTATTTTTGTTTCATCAGACCAGAGGACATTTCTCCAAAAAGTACGATCTTTGTCGTCATGTGCAGTTGCAAACCATAGTCTGGCTTTTTTATGGCGGTTTTGGAGCAGTGGCTTCTTCCTTGCTGAGCGGCCTTTCAGGTTATGTCGATATAGGATTCGTTTTACTGTGGATATAGATACTTTTGTACCTGTTTCCTCCAGCATCTTCACAAGGTCCTTTGCTGTTGTTCTGGGATTGATTTGCACTTTTCACACCAAAGTACGTTCATCTCCTTCCTGAGCGGTATGAGGGCTGCGTGGTCCCATGGTGTTTATACTTGCGTACTATTGTTTGTACAGATGAACGTGGTACCTTCAGGCGTTTGTAAATTGCTCCCAAGGATGAACCAGACCTTTGGAGGTGATAATGATTTCAAATAGCCTATCAGAAGCTTCTAAAGCCATGGCATCATTTTCTGGAATTTTACAAGCTGTTTAAAGGCACAGTCAACTTAGTGTATGTCAACTTCTGACCCACTGGAATTGTGATACAGTGAATTAAGTGAAATAATCTGTCTGTAAACAATTGTTTGTTTACAGACAGATTTGTCATGCACAAAGTAGATGTCCTAACCGACTTGCCAAAACTATAGTTTGTTAACAAGAAATGTGTGGAGTGGTTGTAAAATGAGATTTAATGACTCCAACCTAAGTGTATGTAAACTTCTGACTTCAACTGTATAAAACACAGGAAAATCAAGTTTTTGACTGCACTGGACCTTTAAAAACATGTAATGAAATGATCTTTTAGCTGAGGAGAATCACATTTAAGATCTCTTTGAAAATCATAGACATGCTATGTTAATTAAAATATAGATATTCCAAACATGAACTATATGGATTTATTTTATTTTTGCCTGCATGTCTGTCATATACAAGACACATATTTTGCTCAAGTCAATCTCCATTAGCCTGAACACATCAAAGTATAGCACACCCATAGTAATATAAATGGAATGTATTTCTACGACCACACCAATGCATCTGAGGACAAAGACACCCATGTGATAAGAGCAGCGTGCTCTCCAGACTGTAGTGTTCTCCCACATATGCATGGCCTCTATTGTGGGCCATGTAACAGATTCCATTGCAGACCCATTCATGGTGACACCACATGAAGCCGGTCAGTCCTTGTCCCGTGAGGAGGCAGGAGAACATGACATATGATCAATCCACTTCACTCTGTCACTGAAATACTGTGACCTGGAGAGAAAGCTGTTCATGTGGTCACAGTGAAACAAACAATCAATAGGACAACCTTGGAAATCTAGATGTGTGTGTTTAAAAACCTGAAACCCCACCTCTTCAAGGAATACCTGGGATAGGATAAAGTAATCCTTCTAACCCCCCCCTTAAAAGATTTAGATGCACTATTGTAAAGTGGTTGTTCCACTGGATATTATAAGGTGAATGCACCAATTTGTAAGTCGCTCTGGATAAGAGCGTCTGCTAAATGACTTAAATGTAAATGTAAATGTAAATAAAACAAGGCATATTAGGGAAGATTAGTGGTTGATATTTTATTATTTGATATCTAGAGGCCTTCAAATTCAATACAACAGTGTTGGAGCTCCAGATCCAGACTTGCATAGATACATCAGAAATGGTGAGCACATTTAGTTTGAATCATGTGTAAATCATTGATATTCTTTCTGTCCTCACCCACACCAGCCAAAATGGGACAGACGTGTTACCGACAGTAATATAACACACACACACACACACACAATACCAAAACAAAGCATACTGTATACTGTACATAGTGTACATTTTTTCAAAGACCATACTCTGATGTAGCATAAACATTATATTTAGTCAATTACAACAATCCTCAAAAGAGCTTAGGTTGAAAAAAATGTCTTATGAGGGAACTCTATTTAACATTAGTACCATCATAGTTCAGTTAAATGTTCTGGAAATACTGTTAATCTTGGTGGTATAAAACAGAACCATTCACCAACTTGATTAAACTCATCTCAACCCCCCCAATTTCTAAATATAGGCTAAAGTGCACTTTCATTTTGACAAAGCAGAGTTATGCAACCGGGACAGCATCAGAGGAAAGTCCAAGCATATTGTATCAGAGTAATGACTATTAGTGTTCCGTGGGTCAAGGGACAATGGAATTTGCTATGAACACTGTGGTTCTATCAACAAATAGCTGTCCTCACAGACATAATGTGATGAAGTGGTGTCTGATACTGCCAAGATTCTGTCTCATTTCACACCAATGGTTGTTTTGATGAATAAGAAAGGGTTTCATGAAAATAATGCTGTTAAATTGCTGAGGTAAAATAGTTTAAGAAATACTTGATTTTTGCTGTTATAGAACTATCCCACTGGGGACAAAACAGGTTGAATCAATGTTGTTTCCTTGTCATTTCAACCGAAAATATCTATGTGAGGACATTGAATCAACATGGAAAATGTATTGGATTTTCAAAAAGTCATCAATGTAAGGGCATTGTCTTTTTTTCACTGAATTTTTAACCAAAATCCAATGACATGGTGAAATGTTTTGTTGATTTCATGTTGAATTGATGTTGTTGACATCTCAACCAAATGTAAATCAAAACTACACGCTGAACTGACGTCTGTGCCCAGTGGGTAGTTTATATAAAACTATACTGAACAAAAATATACAACGCAACATGTAGTGTTGGTCCCATGTTTCATGAGCTGAAATAAAAGTTCCCAGAAATGTCACGCTGGTGTAAAGGATTTGGAGACAGGCGCAGGAATACATCATCGGGGTTTTTAATACACCCAAAACAAACACGTATACAAAACACTGGGATGTACCCAAACAAAAGAGCGAGGGTAAACCTCGTAGAACGACACGGGACGAGACCCGTAAAAACACAAATGCACAAAACACGCAGCACAGGCTGAGACAACGCATAGGTACTCACACGACCAACAGACATGGGAACAATAATCGACAGCCCAATGGGGAAACAAAGTGCACATTTACACAAATACAGTCAGTGAGGAATTGGAACCAGGTGTGCGTAATGACACAGTTCATTGCAGCCTAGAAGGCCGGTGACGTCGACCTCAGGAACTGGTGAACAGAATGAGCAGCAGTACCGGGGGGAACCGTGACAAGAAATTTGCCATACACACAAATCTTATTTCTCTCAAATTTTGGGCACAAATTTATTTACATCCCTTTAGTGAGCATTTTTCCTTTGCCAAGAGAATCCATCCATCTGATAGGTGTGGCATATCAAGTAGCTGATTAAACAGCATGATCATTACACAGGTGCATCTTGTGCTGGGGACAGACTCTAAAATGTGCAGTTATGTCACATGCCAATTGGCATGCTGACTTGCAGGAATGTCCACCAGAGTTGTCAGCGAATTCAATGTTAATTTTCTCTACCATCAGCTGCCTCCAACCTCATTTTAGAGAATTTGGCAGTACATTCAACAGGCCTCACAGCCGCAGACCACGCTTAACCACGCCATCCCAGGACCTCCACATCCAGCATCTTCACCTGCGGGATCGTCTGATGAAACCTTGGGTTTGCACAACCAAATCATTTTGGCACAAACTGTCAGAAACCGTCTCAGTGAAGCTTATCTGCGTGTTCGTAATCCTCACCAGGGTCTTGACCTGACTGCAGTTCGGCGTAACCGACTTCAGTGGGCAAATGCTCACCTTCGATGTCCACTGGCACACTGGAGAAGTGTGCTCTTCATGGATGAATCCCGGTTTCAACTGTAAATCAAATCTTATTGGTCACATACACGTGTTTAGCAGATGTTATTGTGGGTGTAGCGAAATGCTTGTGCTTCTAGTTCCGACAGTGCAGCAATATCTAACAATTTCTCAACATATACCCAATACACACAAATGGAATTAAGAATATATAAATATGGACAAGCAATGTCAGAGTGGCATAGACTAAGATACAGTAGAATAGTATAGAATACAGTATATTCATATGAGATGAGTAATGCAAGATATGTAAACATTATTAAAGTGACATTATTAAAGTGACTAGTTTTCCATTTATTAAAGTGGCCAATTATTTCAAGTCTGTGAGGCAGCAGCCCCTCTGTGCTAGTGATGGCTATTTAACAGTCTGATGACCATGAGATTGAAAAATAGCTTCTGTCTCTCGGTCCCAGATTTGATGCACCTGTACTGACCTCGCCTTCTGGATGATAATGGGGTGAACAGGCAGTAGCTCGGGTGGTTGTTGTCCTTTTAGCCTTCCTGTGACATTAGGTGCTGTAGGTGTCCTGGAGGGCAGGTAGTTTGCCCCCGGTGATGTGTTGTGCAGACCGCACCACCCTCTGGAGAGCCCTGAGGTTGTGGGCGGTGCAGTTGCTGTACCAGGTGATGATACAGCCTGACAGGATGCTCTCAATTGTGCATCTGTAAAAGTTTGAGGGTTTTAGGTGACAAGCCAAATTTCTTCAGCCTCCTGAGATTGAAGAGGCGCTATTGCGCCTTCACCACACCGTCTGTGTGGGTGGACCATTTCAGTTTGTCGGTGATATGTATGCCGAGGAACTTAAAACTTTCCACCTTCTCCACTGCTGTCCCGTCAATGTGGATATTGTGGTGCTCCCTCTG
This sequence comes from Salmo salar, assembly GCF_965601325.2. Taxonomy (NCBI): domain Eukaryota; kingdom Metazoa; phylum Chordata; class Actinopteri; order Salmoniformes; family Salmonidae; genus Salmo; species Salmo salar. The sequence goes on from NC_138300.1 coordinate 16,077,221, forward strand.
CTGTTTCCTAAAGTCCACGATCATCTCCTTTGTTTTGTTGACGTTGAGTGAGAGGTTGTTTTCCTGGCACTACACTCCCAGATTCCTCACCTCCATGTACGCTTTCTCGTCGTTGTTGGTAATCAAGCCTACTACTGTTGTGTTGTCTGCAAACTTGATGAATGAGTTGGAGGCGTGCTTGGCCACGCAGTCATGGGTGAACAGGGAGTACAGGAGGGTGCTGAGCATGCACCCTTGTGGGGCCCCAGTGTTGAGGATCAGCTAAGTGGAGGTGTTGTTTCCTACCTTCACCACCTGAGGGCGGCCCATCAGGAAGTCCAAGTACCAATTGCACAGGGTGGGGTTCAGACCCAGGGCCTCAAGCTTAATGATGAGCTTGGAGGGTACTATGGTGTTGAATGCTGAGCTATAGTCAAAGAACAGCATTCTTACATAGGTATTTCTCTTGTCCAGATGGGATAGGGCAGTGTGCAGGCGATTGCATTGTCTGTGGACCTGTTGAGGCGGTAAGCAAATTGAAGTGGGTCTTGGGTGGCAGGTAAGGTGGAGGTAATATGATCCTTTACTAGTCTCTCAAAGCACTTCATGATAACAGAAGTGAGTGCTACGGGGCGATAATCATTTAGTTCAGTTACCTTTGCATTCTTGGGTACAGGAACAATGGTGGCCATCTTGAAGCATGTGGGGAGAGCAGACTGGGATAGGGAGAGATTGAATATGTCCGTAAACATATCAGCCAGCTGGTCTGTGCGTGCTCTGAGGACGCGGATAGGGATACCATGTGGGCCGGCAGCCTTGCGGGGGTTAACACGTTTAAATGTTTTACTCACGTCAGCCACGGAAAAGGAGAGCCCACAGTCCTTGGTAGTGGGCCGTGTCGGTGGCACTGTAACTATCCTCAAAGCGGGCAAGGAACGTGTTTAGCTTGTCTGGAAGCAAGACGTCGGTGTCCGCGACGTAGCTGGTTTTCCTTTTGTAGTCTGTGATTGTCTGTAGGCCCTTCCACATACGTCTCATGTCTGAGCTGTGGAATTGCAACTCCACTTTGTCTCTATACTGACGTTATGCCTGTTTGTTTGCCTTGCGGAGGGAATTACTACTCTGTTTGTATTCTGCCATATTTCCAGTCACCTTGCCATGGTTAAATGCGGTGGTTTGCTCTTTCAGTTTTGCACGAATGCTGCCATCTATCCACGGTTTCTGGTTAGGGTAGGTTTTAAGTCATAGTGGGTACAACATCTCCTATACACTTTCTGATAAACTCACTCAACATCTCAGTGTTAACATCAATATTATTTTCGGAAGCTACCCGGAACATATCCCAGTCCACGTGATCAAAACAATCTTGAAGCGTGGATTCCGTTTGGTCAGACCAGCGTTGAATAGTCCTTAGCACGGGTACTTCCTGTTTGAGTTTCTGACTATAGGAAGGGAGGAGCAAAATGGAGTTGTCAGATTTGCCAAAAGGAGGGCGGGGGAGGGCCTTGTATGCATCCCGGAAGTTGGAGTAACAGTGGTCGAGTGTTTTAGCAGCGCGAGTACTACAGTCGATATGCTGATAGAATTTAGGCAGCCTTTTCCTCAAATTTGCTTTGTTAAAATCCCCAGCTACAATAAATGCAGCCTCAGGATATGTGGGTGCCAGTTTGCATAAAGTCCAGTAAAGTTCCTTGAGGGCCGTCGTGGTATCGGCTTAAGGGAGGATACACGGCAGAGACTATAACCAAAGAAAGTTATATTGGGAGATAATACGGACGGCATTTGATTGTGAGGTATTCTAGGTCGGGTGAACAAAAGGACTTGAGTTCCTGTATGTTATCACAACTACACCATGAGTCGTTAATCGTGAAACATACACCCCCGCCCTCTTCCCCAAGAGATATTTATTCCTGTCAGCGCGATGAACTGAGAATCCAGATGGCTGGACAGACTCCAACAGTATATCCTGAGAGAGCAATGATTTTCATGAAACAGAGCATGTTACAATCCCTGATAGTCAGAATAGGTGGGAGGTGTGGACCAAAAGACCGCTCCGAGTACCTCTCCTTCACCGACGTTGTTCTGGGTCGGCCTCTGGAATCAGTTCAATTGCCCTGAGTGGTGCAAACAAAGGATCCGCTTCGGGAAAGTCATATTCCTGGTCATAATGCTGGTAGTACTGGTAGTGCTGGTGAGTTACCGCTGCTCTGATATCCAATAGTTCTTCCCAGCTGTATTTAATAACACATAAAATGTTCTGGGCTAGCAATGTAAGAAATAATACATAAAAAAACAAAATTCTGCAAAGTTTCCTAAGAACTAAAAGCGAGGCAGCCCTCTTTGTCGGTACCATTTTTAGATATCGGGCAGATGGCAGAAGGGTGGGCGAGCGGATTGCTGATGTCAACGTTGTGATCAGAGTGCCCCATGGTGGCAGTGGGGTTATGGTATGGGCATGCATAAGCTACGGACAAGGAACACAATTGCATGTTATCAATAGCAATTTGAATGCACAGAGATACCGTGACGAGATCCTGAGGCCCGTTCTCATGCCCTTCATCTGCCGCCATCACCTTATGTTTCAGCATGATAATGTATGGCCCCATGTGGCAAGGATCTGCACACAATTCCCGGAAGCTGAAAATGTCCCAGTTCTTCCATGGCCTGCATACTCAACAGACATGTCACCCATTGAGCTAGCTTAGGAAGCTCTGGATCGACGTGTACGACAGCGTGTTTGAGTTCCTGCCAATATCCAGAAACTTCACACAGCCTTTGAAGAAGAGTGGGACAACATTCCACAGGCCAAAATCAACAGCCTGATCAACTCTATGCGAAGGAGATGTGTCACGCTGCATGAGGCAACTGGTGGTCACACCAGATACTGACTGGTTTTCCGATTTAAAAAAAAGATATGTGACAAACAGATGCATATCTGTATTATTTCAATTGACTGATTTCCTTATATGAACTGTAACTCAGTGAAATCTTTGAAATTGTTGCATGATGCGTTTATATTTTTGTGTATAAATAACAAAACACTGGCAGCTAAAAATACAGTTGCTCATCTGAGAGAGAAGACGCTTCGATCTCTTGCTACTTGGTAGGAAACAACTGAAAGGAAAAGGCCCCCTTGAATGTCCTGCTTCTGAAAAAGTCTCTTCCTTCAAAGTTTGTGCATCTGGATTACTCTTCATACACCCATGTGCCTATAATATTCTTTCTTTGAAACATACACAAATATAAGAAGTGTATGTTTGGGTTGGGGGGGATGGGTGCCTATCATACTTGCAAAAGATATGAACTAGCATTAAAGTAACACCCATGCGCATGTTGTCATAGACTGAGTTTTAATTACTTCTGTTGAAAACAAGCAGCAATAACCATTACATTTAGTCAGTTCATTCATTTCATGAAAGATATTTAATTTATTTCATAACAGCTTGTTATCATTAAAATAGATACAAATATCAATATGGGCAATACTATACAGACCAAAAAAACATTTCCTTTAATTAATGAAGCTGGGCATCTGAAAAGGACTTCAGTCCTTAGTCGTGCAGACCATTGCAATATCTATTGTTTCTTAGAACAACTAAACAAACAAATTGCTTCCTGGCTCACTCTTCCACCCACAGTGATTGGTAACCATATACACTACACGGCCAAGTGTATGTGGAAATCCCTTCAAATTAGTGGATTCGGCTATTTCAGCCACACCCGTTGCTGACAGGTATATAAAATCGAGCACACAGCCATGCAATCTCCAAAGATAAACATTGGCAGTAGAATGGCCCGTACTGAAGAGCTCACTGTCTTTCAACGTGGCACCGTCACAGGATGCCACCTTTCCAACAAGTCAGCTCATCAGATTTCTGCTGCTGCCCCGTTCAACTCTAAGTGCTGGTATTGTAAAGTGTAAACATCTAGGAGCAACAACGGCTCAGTCGCGAAGTGGTAGGCCACACAAGCTCACAGAACGAGACTGCACTACAGCATACAATGACATTCTAGACAATTCTGTGCTACCAACTTTGAGAAAGGCCCTTTCCTGTTTCAGCATGACAATGCCCCCGTGCACAAAGCGAGGTCCATAGAGAAATTGTTTGTTGAGAACGGTGTGGAAGAAATTGGCTGGCCTGCACAGAGCCCTGACCTCAACTCCACCGAACACCTTTGGGATGAATTGGAACGCCAACTGCGAGCCAGGCCTAATCGCCCAACATCAGTGCCCGACCTCACCAATGCTCATGGCTGAATGGAAGCAAGTCCCTGCAGTAATGTTCCAACATCTAGTGGAAAGCCTTCCCAGAAGAGTGGAGACTGTTATAGCAGCAAAGGGGGGACCAACTTCATATTAATGCCCATGATTTTGGAATGAGATGTTCGAAAAACAGGTGTCCACATACTTTTGGCCATGTAGTGTGTGTAGTACAATAACTAGGATTAAAATAAGTACTTTCAGTATTAGCCTCTATACATTGCTTATTACAAGCATAGCTGCCCATTGCAGGCAAAATTACGTTTTTCCACATTTTTATATCATATCGTACAGCTGATGAATCGAACGCTGTAAAAGTATGCCAACCTTTGATCAGAGTTATTTCCTGATCGGTGGCGATCGGTGCCTTTTAAGATGAGGGAGGATTATATTATTTTTAATGAGCATGGCCATATTTCTATTACAGCATATTGGATGACTGTCATTCATATTCCATTCATCCAGTTCAATGTAACATCGATAGGTTTAGGCTACAACATGATACTAAAATGTTCCCTGTACCCATCATGAGGTTGCTACAACCTAGCCAATGAATGAAAGTTTACAATGTAGGTGCAAATGTTGAGAGAATTTTGAGTAATCAAGGTGATCGTGTTACGCTCAATACCACCTTGCACACTCTTGCCTGCATCTAGCTAATCTAGGGTGTAATCATTAGTCCAACAGTTGCAAACAAGAGTTTATATTTGACAAATTCAGGTATTTTTATCCCCGTTTCATTGTTTGCTTCCATTTAAGAAATGTTTTCCACCAGAATCGTCGGAATGAAAACACACCGGATCACACGCAAACAGTTCACTTTCATAGCAGCCACAAAAACAGCATGATCACTTTGCTTGTTTTATATATAATTCCTTCTCGCAACTATCTATGCACTCTCCTCCTCTCACGTTTCCCCTTTGCTTGTGGACTTCGATGCACAACTCGTCAGCCCAAAAAAACTTTCCAAGCCAAACCTTCATATCATGACCGCTAACCGCTACACACAGCCTACATCGTTGTCACGTCATAGTCAACTAGAACTACTAGAACTAACGTGTTAGTAAACCTGCTACAATCATGCAGTACAGTGTACAGTCAGAAATTAGTTTAGCAGTTATACCGGTTGGCCCCAGTGGCAATAAATTAATCAAACCAACAGCTTACCTTGACTTGTGTTGGATAGCCATAGCCAGCTAGCTAACATAGCATCCCTCTCGGTTTGAGCCGGGTGTTTGAGTAGGCTAGCTAAGTGAAAGTGAAAGTTTAAACACAAAAATACAATCAAATATAGCTAGCTCTCTGTCTCACTCTTTTTTATTAATTTTGGAAGAAATTAATGTTCAAAACGGTTTTCTTTTTCTCTCTCTGAGTCAACTACTCACCACATTGTTTGCACTGCAGTGCTAGCTAGCTGTAGTTTATGCTTTCAGTACTAGATTCATTCTCTGATTGGGTGGACAATATGTCAGTTCATGCTGCAAGAGCTCTGATAGGTTGGAGGACGTCCTCTGGAAGTTGTCATAATTACTGTTTAAGTCTACGGAAGGGAGTGAGAACCATGAGCCTCCTACATGTTGTATTGAAGTCAATGTACCCAGAGGAGGACAGAAGCTAGCTGTCCTCCAGCTACATTTGACATACATTTACATTTTAGTCATTTAGCAGACGCTCTTATCCAGAGCGACTTACAGTAGTGAATGCATACATTTCATACATTGTTTTTACCGTACTGGTCCCCCGTGGGAATCGAACCCACAACCCTGGCTTTGCAAACACCATGCTCTACCAACTGAGCCACACGGGACCGCTACACCATGGTGCTAACCTACAGAGTGCTGTTGAGGTTACTATAGACCTTAATTGTGTTTTAATAAATTATTTGTTGACATGTGAACATATTTAGTATAGTTTTATCTTAAAAGGATAACTTTTAAAGTTTCACAATTTTTATGAAATTCATTGAGGATGGTCCTCCCCTTCCTCCTCTCAGGAGCCTCCACTGTTCCTGATAGTTGCTGTTTGAAAATACATTGAGTATACAAAAACAAGTTTGGATTTCCCTCTAGGTTAGGTTACGGCAGAGTCCAAGGGAGATGCTTTCTTCTGAGGGATGGATGGATGGATGAATGCTCTTGACTCCAACAATATCTTGTACAAGTGTATAACAACAGTCTAGAATTTACGCTACTCTTTCTGTGACAGACTGACCAGGTGAAAGCTATGATCCCTTATTGACGTCACTTGTTAAATCTACTTGAAATCAGTGTAGATGAAGGGGGGAGACAGATTAAAGAAGGATTTTAAAGCCTGGAGACAATTGAGACATGGATTATTTGTGTGTGCCATTCAGAGGGTGAATAGGCAAGACAAAATATGTATGGGGGTATGGTAGTATGTTCCAGGCGCACCGGTTTGAGTCTGTCAAGAACTGCAACGTTGCTGGGTTTTTCCACACTCAACAGTTTCCCATGTGTATCAAGAATTGTCTCCCACCCAAAGGACATCCAGCCAACTTGACACAACTGTGGGAAGCATTGGAGTAAACAAGGGACAGCATCCCTGTGGAACGCTTTCAACACCTTGTAGAGTCCGTGCCACAATGAATTGAGTCTGTTCTGCGGGCAAAAAAAGGTGGAATTCGATATTAGGAAGGTGTTCCTACTGTTTTGTACACTCAGAGTACAATCTATACAGGAGCTTCTAATCATCAGGTTTGCATGGGCAGGAGTTTGGGCTTTCCGTGGTAACATCACCATGCGGTAAATTGGTTAATAGACCAAAAACAAAGAGTTCCAAACCTCTCAACCAATAACAGCTAGTTTCAGTTTCCCGCTCCCAATTCAGACCACTCCCAGACAGTGCTAGAAAATTTCTTGCTCGATTTTTTTGCTAAAAATATATTTTTGCCCATTTGAATGGAAATCTATTTCAGTAAGGTACTTAAAATTATTACCCAGAAATGATTTGATATGGATATAAAAAACGGTTGCATTGGGCCTTTAAGCTTCTTCGCTGTATGAATTGTAAATGTTAATAATCCGGTGGCCATTTTGGTTAATCGTTCAGCAGTCTTATTTATGGCTTCTACCACCAAGCCGTAAAACAGACAAAAAAATTACCAAAATGGCCACCGGATTATTTACATTTACGTGTAGTCACTTTACCTCTACCTACATGTACAAATTACCTTGACTAACCTGTACCCCCGCACATTGACTCGGTACCGGTACCCCCTGTATATAGCCTCGTTATTGTTATTTTGTTGTGTTACTTTTTACTTCAGTTTATTTGGTAAATATTTTCTTAACTCTTTCTTGAACTGCACTGTTGGTTAAGGGCTTGTAAGTAAGCATTTCACGATAAGGTCTACACATATATTCGGCGCATGTGACAAAGTTTGATTTGACTGTAGGCACTATGGATGAGACTGAATGGCTCAAGAATAAATCCCACACAATGAGGTGATTTAAGGGAACATCAGTTGAGCCATTTAGCCAGCATGAATCTTGCCACGGACCCTCCAGTGATTCCGCTGACCAGACAGCCAGTCATTGTAGCTGCCAACTGAGTGGACGCCTTAGACTCAGGCTATGCTGCAGGGACAAAAGAGGGACACCACAGTTCGATAACATGGCATTTCAGGGAATGCGGTGCAAAACATGCACAAGCCTGTATTACTAAGATGTTTAAAGATGTAGAACTGGCAAGATTAACAGCATTAAGCTCTGACTAGTTAGTCTTCCAGGTTAAAACCAGTTTCCTTTTTACAATTGACTAACAATTCATAAAATCAGTACTCTTTGACCACTTATTTCCTTGATACCGTTTGCTATCATAATACTTATACATTTGTATAAAATGCTATGCTTTAAGGAATTTATATCAATTTATTGATTGAGGAAATTATTACAAGGCAGCAAATACAGTATGACAATATACTGGTGGCTACTTCATACCTTGTACAGAGGCATTAAAAAATGCTCCCTCTGTATTCCCACCGTGGTGACTCACTCTACAATCAGATGCCTTTGTGGTGCTTTTGGAAGTTCTTAATGATTGAATGGCTGTTTGTAATCATGGCCTCTTTGGGTAGTATCATATCTGGGATCCTGGTCCAGACGTGTACTGCTTGGCTTTGGGGTGCATGTCCGACAAGCAGGTCAGGTTCAGCTGAACCTGTAGGAAATGGTCTGCAACGGGTAGGCCTGGATACTCGTGTTCGCTGATCCGTCTACAAAGAGCACAAACAGGCTGTGAAAAACAACATAAGTGATATGGAAGCATATACCTGTCAAAATGCTATCGTTTTAAAATGCAAATTGTAAAATGATTCATCAAAAGATGCACTGTCGTAAACAACGACCGTTAGGGATATTATTTCCAATACCATCATCAGATGAGGCATGCATACGCTTAGAGATGTTGCACCCCTGGATGTTTGCACGGATTAAAGTAGTAAGTAGTTGTACTGTTAGGTTGCACCTCCAGTGTCATCTCTTCCTTGACTCGGACAACACATTCTTGGCCACACACTGGTAAACTATTGAAGCCAGCCCGTGACGGTTCCATTTTTGTGTCAGTGAAAATTCTGGGGCAAGTGATTCCCTTTTCTCTCCCACTCAATGGTAAAAGGGGGGTGGCCATCCCTGCTGCTCCCAGATGAGAAAGCACTGATGGTGACCTCAGGTGCATCTGGACACACAAGGACACTGCACCTAGTCAAGTGTAATAGGCAAATGTGACAAAACGTTTTTCTTGCACTTTCATTTTCAGCTTTATTCAAATGAACACATAAGCGGATTTACAATTTGCATAAAGGCTTAGTACAACCATGGTGCATAAAAATGTATATAGAAAAATACATGAATATAAACAAAAACGAATTTGATACACAATGTTTTACAAACTATTTGTTCATTTGTTGAGTGTTCTTCTGGTTGACCTACAATTTATTGCATAATGGCACTACATAATAATACTAATAATATTAATAATTATACCTTAACAGCATCACTAATGTTTTACAAATCTGAGCAACCAATAGCGTCATTTTCAATTGAGTTGCCAGGTAAGCTTTCTAAAACACTGTAGGGTTTGTATCCTTACAGGGACCAATGTCATTGCAGTTCAGATGCTGTTCAATTTATCTCAGCCAAAAATGCCCTTCTACTGTTTTGTCTCGGCAGAAGGTGAGATATTGTATTAATTGTGATGGGCTCAACCCCAACTGTAGACCCTCTCCAAAATTCTCCCTTGAGCACGGATCTGAAAGATTTTCTAAACTCCTCGTTCTTCCACGTGTAGAGAAAAGGGTTTGTAACAAAGAGAGTGCAGAAAAACATCCATGAAGAAGTCCTTAGTGCCAATGGCACTGTGGTAAAAAGTGCTACTGATAACACCCAGAAAAGAGGCTGTGTAGTGAGTATGAATATGAAACACACTGCCAACACGTAGAACCCCAAACGTTTGTCCTTTCTGGGGAACGAATAGGGAAGGTTATTTACTATAGGAAAATGTAATATGCTGACCCTCTTCACACTGATCTGCACCCTTCGAAAGATTTTTAAATAGCAATACAGAACAACCATTGTCTGACCAATAATAGTCAACGCCAGGGTACCAGCTGCAAATGGGTCAGAGAAAATGGGCTTCCCTCCTTTGAGCAGTGATGCTGCGGAAGCCGGGAGATATGAGCATCCTTCCTGTGGGTAACGTAAAGATGTGATCCAGGGTAAAATAAATCCCAGCGCCGAAAGCCACGACGCGCTTATCATCCATTCTATGCGTCTTTTTTGGTAGATGGACAGATAGGTCACTGGTGATTTGGTAATCAACACGTATCGGTTGACGGCGATCAGGGAATGGGAGAGAAGAGAGACAGTGATGCCGAGGAATAAGAGTGCATCTTTGAAGGCTTGGTACCCAGCCGGGAAAGGGCTTCCAGAATAAATTCCCACCGCCTCGTGCGGCATCCAAAATGCGCACACCAACAGGTCGGCTATACAGCCGTTCACAATAAACGCATTGCTAGCCGTCCGAAGTTTCTTAAATGTCACGACCAGGTAGACAACCAAAAGGTTTAAAATGGTCCCAAACAGGCACATGAGAGAATAGAGTGCCGCAAGACTGATTTTGGCATTGTGTCCCACATCGCAGTCTGCCAGTTGCGCCGAGTCGTTTTGCATGTTCGAAGAATAAAATATGTTTTTCATACGAAAAAACGGTAAGTGGTCATTTTGCAATATTGTTGATGTTAGTCTGTTCTCCCTCAGTGGAAATTAGTTTCCATATTGAGGCAGCAGTCAGTTGCATTGAGCGCCTGTGGTGATGCTGCAGACACTAGATCAACAAAGACGTATGAGACGACTGGAGCAGAGAGCAGGTTCATGATAACACCTACCCTAAACATATAGCCTACTGCATGTGGCGTATTAATAAACATTGAATGATTTTCATGTGCTATTTCCAATAATTATGATGGAAACGCAAATAGGCCTATATCATACATTAAAGGAATATAGCATAGGCTATCCTACTAAACTTGAATAAGGAAAATCCATAATATGTGATTATATAGGAGTTGAGTCACAAAACCAATGCATCCACATAGAATGGCTGGCTGCCTGACATTTAATGAGACGAGAGTCAGAGAAGCCTTTTGAACATCTAGCCAGGCTAAAACATCCATTTGTTGAAAAATAATATATTCTTAAATATAATAAAATGGAGATTGACTGTTTTCTGTAATCCCTTTTTATTATAGGCCTACAATATTAGTAAAATGTCTTTCCACCAACACCAAGGCTGGTTTTCAATCAGTTGCAGATTGGCCATTTCCAGAAAGCGTTTTGAAGAGTGTTTGATTTGATACAGCAGGATGTCCTGGAAGGAGGCCGAGGGGAGTTAACACTTGATTTAGAAATGGGCATAACCTGTTCAGTTGATGGCAATCCTGACTGAGAATTCATCCAGTGCACAAAAAAAAAAAAAGACAGACCCGAATACCTAACTCTCCCTCCATACTGGACTAACTGCTGTGCAAATCTAATGCACTTATGCAAGCGAAACATTTGAAATGCACCATTTGCCAGATTGAAACGCGGCCTATATAACAGGCAGGAAATGTGAACACCACTGTTTTGATAGATCATTGAAGGGTGTATACAAAGCCAAAACCCATACCAGTCAATGGCATTCCTCTTATTATCCACCATGACTGCAGCATTTCAATAGCTACAAGACACTTATATGAAAGAGAATCAACATGGCCTGGATTGGAACAAACTGAAATGGGAAGAGCCCCATGCATTTGGATGTTTTAAATGATTCAGCAAAGGGTTTCGAACCATACAGTAGCTCACACAAAACAACTTCGTATAAAAACCACACAAATAATCATACTGTAGTGTACATTATAGGTTACACCTTACACAATCTCCAATGGCTGATTTAGAGCAAATTATGTTCTCTAAAAATAAAAATAACCAACAGTCCTATTATGTGTACCTCATACAGGTAACCCCCTGTATATAGCCTCGCTAGTGTTATTTTATTGTTGCAACTTAATGATTTTTCAATAAAAAAAAAGATATAATAACATGTTACTTCAGTTTATTTTAGTAAATACTTTAACACTTTTCTTTCTTAACTGGATTTTTAGATAAGGGCTTGTAAGTAAGTATTTCACTGTAAAGTCTACACCTGCAGTATTCGGTGTTTGTGACAAATACAATTTGATTTGATTCCTTTACAAGGCAGTTTCACGTACACAGGAAGACTCTCTAAACATGCTGTAATGAGAAATGGAAACTGCCCAAGTCACACCCAGGAAATGATCTAAGCTCTCACTATAGTTTTCTACAAAAACAAAAATAATAAAACAAAAACAACCACTTTATTAAGGGAGAAAAGTCGAGAGAAAACAGGAAAGAACAAGAAAAGTCAATTTCACAGTTTTTTTTGTTATAGTTATGTAATCAAAACAGGGCTGTTTGGCACCAAGCTATGAAGCTGTGAAAAACTAAACGTCATTAGCAATTCAAACGCATGCAGAATTCATTACTGACTTGTCCCTTTAAAGACTGTGCTCACAGACACACACAGGAGTACCAATTGGTAAAAGGACAGGCAGAAACAATAAAAACTATTTTTTTAAAAACCTCTGTCACTGATGTATAAAGGGAACGTTCACCTAAAAACATGCAATGCTTCCTTATCTTGAAATGTATCTTTATGAACCATAAGAAACTAATTGACTCTTGATTTATTTAGTAATGAAATTTAAAATCGTCACATGTTCACATATGGCAAATATAGTTAGACTAGAAACAATGCTTCCAAAAAGTTAATTTCTTCGTTCAATATTTTACAATTTTGTATTTGGTCATCGAAGATAACAATTGTCTCTGGCTGTTTCCAATCTCTTTCAAGATAAGAAATTCAGGTGAACTACCCTGCCTAAGCAAAGATGATACAAAGCCCTTTATTGCAATAGAAGGCTCTGTGTTGATGTGCCTAGCTAGTCATTTGAAATAAGTGCACTATTTTAAGAAAATATGCTATGTTCGGTTAGCATTTTCAAACAAATTATTTACCTGTTTGACAGCTGAAAGGCTATACAGCTGTGAAACCAAGACAACCAGAATCAGTCGGAGCTTGTGTTCCTTCCTTCAAATACAAATGTACTCTTATCTGTCAATATGGCAAGTTCTGAAGAGAAAAAAAGAGCAAGTACAATAAATAATTTACAGAGGCAAGAATCTTTAAAATGCGTTTTTATTTTGTTACTTCCTTTAGAAACCTGCATTAACTGTAAATGTAAAATATATACACTGAACAAAAAAATATACAACGCGATATGTTAAGTATTGGTCCCATTTTCATGAGCTGAAACAAAAAGATACCAGAAATGTGCTATACGCACTAAAACTTATTTTGCTCAAGTTTTATGCACACATTTGTTTTCATCCCTCTTAGTGAGCAATTCTCCTTTGCCAAGATAATCCACCTGACAGGTGGGGCATATCAAGAAGCTGATGAAACAGCATGGTCATTACACAGGTGCACCTTGTGCTGGGGACACTTTAAAATATGCAGTTGTGTCACACAACACATGTCAATTGGCATGCTGACTGCAGGAATGTCCACCAGAGTTAGTGAATTTAATGTTCATTTTCTCTACCATAAGCCACCTCCAACCTCATTTTAGAGAATATGTCCGTATATCCAACCGCAGACCACGTGTAACCACGCCATCCCAGGACCTCCACATCCGGCTTCTCACCTGCGGTACCGTCTGATGAAACTGTGGGTTTGCACAACTGAAGAATTTTGGCACAAACTGTCTCAGTGAAGCTTATCTGTGTGTTCGTAATCCTCACCAGGGTCTTGACCCGACTGCAGTAGAGCGTCGTAACCGACTTCAGTTGGCAAATGGTGACCTTCGATAGCCACTGGCACACTGGAGAAGTGTGCTCTTCATGGCTGAATCGCAGTTTCAACTGTACCGGGTAGATGGCAGACAGCGTGTATGGAATCGTGGGGGTGAGCGGTTTGCTGATGTCAACATTGTGAGCAGAGTGCCACATGATGGCGGTGCGGTTATGGTATGGGCAGGCATAAGCTATGGACAATGAACACAATTACATTTTATCGATGGCAATTTGAATGCACAGACATACTGTGACGTGATTGCGGCAAATTAATGGCATAACAATGGGCCTCTATCACCTTATGTGTCAGCCTGATAATGCACGGCCCCATGTCGCAAGGATCTGTACACAATTCCCGGAAGCTGAAAATGTCCCAGTTCTTCCATGGCCTGCAGACTCACCAGACATGTCACCCATTGAGCATGTTTGGGATGCTCTGGATTGACATGTACGACAGCGTGTTCCAGTTCCTGCCAATATCCAGAAACTTCGCACAGCCAAGCCATTGAAGAGGAGTGGAACAACATTCCACAGGCCACAACAGCCTGATCAACTCCATGCGAAGGAGATGTGTCGCGCTGCATGAGGCAAATGGTGGTCACACCAGATACTGACTGTTTTTTTTCTGGTCCATGGCACTACCTATTTTTTAAAGTACAGTATCTGTGGCCAACAGATGCATATCTGTATCCCCAGTCATGTGAAATCCATAGATTAGGGCCTAATGCAATTATTTCAATTGAATGATTTCCTTAAATGAACTCAGTAAAATCTTTTAAAATGTTGCGTTTATATTTTTGCTCTGTGTACATACAGTAAGCATACTAAAATGCAAATGTGTCTACTGTATGAAAAAATACTAATCTAAAGTTATAACATTTTCATAACATACTGCTTGAAAAAATATATGCAAGTAAGAATTTTTCTGCTATTAAAATTGTACATTTCATGGAGGTAGAATACTTGCATTAAGATTCTCCATTTTGAAACAAAATAATTTCACTGCCAGGACTGTACAGAGGCCTAAAATAATAACAAAAATGATAAAATCAGTGATAAACAGACGCTTCTGTACCCATTTTTTTTTTTTTGTTACCCAAATCAACGTCAATATTCTACTACATAAAATAAAAAAAATAAGAAGCATCCAAATATATGGATCCATTGTTACAAGGTCCAACAGAAAAATGTACTTAGTTGGGCCACAGTATGCCATACTCATTGGTAGAAAACCAGCTTTGATAATGACCGCTGCATTGTGCACCCAATATGACATTCTAAAGAAAGCATTTTTGGGGGACAGTTGTGCTTTTCAGTTTTTTTTTAGGAACCTCTACCTGCAAAGCTGAAAAGTTCTCGCCATCTACAAGCTGAACTAATTATAATACACACAAGCCAGGAAAAAACAGTCTCTGACTTGTTTTTACATTCAACACAAACACGACACACAACATGGAAATATTTCAGTAATAGCGATGAACTTCCACTGCGCCTTAATTATAAAACAACTAACATAATTGGTTCTACAGTAGTGTGTGTGTGTTTAAAAATAGGCTGCCACGAATCAAGTTTCGTAATCTACAGCGAGTCAATGTGGGCCGAATAACACTGAAAATCTGCTCATTAAAATCAAACATTTTCCCTTTAAAAAGAGCATGATTGCAGTGTCTGTGGAGTGCAGTGTCTGTGGAGAGGGTTGCTGAGCTGCCTGGCATGAACAGTATACTGTAGGGACTGAGGCTTGTGTGGTGTCAGTCCAACACCACAACTCAAATTTCCTCTAGTAATGACCACGGTTTGAATCATCCGTTTAGTTCGTCATGCTAAGCATACAGTACATAGTCACAAGGCCTACACAACGCTGGTTGAAGGTATGACTTTAGTTATCATATCATGATAGGATAAATACTATCGTTGTCCCATTTATATGCAAATCTCCTGTAGGCTTGCAACGAGGAGAACATTATTAATTAGTTCCAATTGAAAAGGGGGTACCAAAACCCACCCGTCGATTGAATTGATTTAATCAAAACAAACAAAAAATATTTTTAGAATAGTGAAGAGACAGCATTCATTTCTTCCCTATATGTAATTCTCTTCCATTCACATCTCTTCGCTTGATCCCATCACCAGAGGACTGCACACATGATCTCTAGACAACCCCCTACACACACGGTCACCACTCAACCTCTTTCATGCACACGCGCAAACACTCGCTCACATGGGCACATACATACATATTCTCATAGTCTATGGTACGTAGATGCTACTACACACGGACGTACACCGTCACGCACGCACAAAACACAATCGTAAATAGGAGAGCACTTTACCCTGAGCCTGGTCCTGTAAATACTTTGTTGATAAGGAACTCGGCTCGCAAAATACCGTACGCCGCCTCTCCATTAATTTCACATATTTTGATCTAGATATATTGTTAGTGAAGTAGTTACACTCAAGAGACAAAAATAGAATTGTCATAAACCAAAACATGTTCTTTAACCCACTTCTAAATAAACATTTCTTTATCCAGGCAACAAAATTGTCATATTTCATGTATAAAATCCTTTCTCGTCTAAAAAAGAAAATACATTTTTTCCCCCCCAGTACAAGTCATGTGTTGTGTATACAGTATTAGCACATAAACATATAAAAGAAAACAGATATGTGACGCAGGAAAGCCTAGAACCTACAGCCTATGTATATGGCCGGATCTCAGCTTTAAAGAAAGAGCACTCACATAGTCACAGCCTGGCCACGCCTAATTATAGCTCGCCAGAAACAAAAAATAAAAGACAAAAGCTAGGTAAACAAATCGCCCTTTGTAAGCATTATCCAAACAGTGACTGCAGTTAGGGTGGATCGAGGCCGTCTGAAGCAGACAGAAGAAGCCCAAAACTCAAAGTTCCATGAGCCCTTGGGAGTTTGTGGCTGTCGATGTGCCCGTCTCCAAAGACCACACCCATTCAGATGCCACGGTTTATTAATTTTCCTTTCAGTATGCGGGAGAGAGTGGGGGAGATATTGAGAGAGAAAAAAAAGGGGGTGGGAGACTCCATCCCATCCAGGTCAGAGGTCCAGTGTCAAGGTGTCTGTCTGGTCTTGGTCAACGCAGAACCAGCGCTTTAGTATTGAACATATTCAGATTGAAGGGACTGCAAGAGACGGAGAAGGGAGACAGAGAGACAAAATATGACAGTGAATCACAGTGGATTATAACACAGCCTCTGGCTCTAATGCAAATAGAAAAGCAAATCACTGCATCTAATTGTTCAAGTGTTGACGACAAAAAAAACAAAGGGTGAAGGTTGTTATCTAACAAGCCTGTGTGAAATATTCTATTCCTAACAGGTTACACTTGAACGGTTGGTTACAAAGGTATAGAAAAGCCATTAAAATAGACAATCATTTAAATGTCAAATGCATTTTCCTGGACTAATGAATAGATTTATGGTGGACAAGACAGACAGGGTGTCTGTGTGTGGGCAAGAGCAGGAAGCTGCGAGGTAGAGAGCAGGAATTAGCAGGACTGGCAAACAGATGGGGATGAGATGAATTGTGCAAGAAGGGAGAGAAGGTCATGGGATTCTGATAGGGTATTGGAATTCTGATAAAGGAACAACTCCACTGACTGGCAAAACAAGGAGACAGTAATACAATATTCTCCATTCTCAACCAGCCCCTCTGCAGTGATGTAAAGTACTTAAGTAAAAATACTTCTTAAGTAGTTTTTGGGGTTTCTGTACTTTACTCATTTATATTTTTGAGGACTCTTACTTCACTTCATTCCTAAAGAAAATAGTGTCGTTTTTACATACATTTTCCCTGACACCCAAAAGTATTGGTTACATTTTGAATGCTTAGCAGGACAGGAAAATGGTCTAATTCACACACGTATCAAGAGAACATCCCTGGTCATCCCTACTGCCTCTGATCTGGTGGACTCACTAAACATACATGCTTCTTTGTAAATTATGTGTGATGGAGTGTGACCCTGGCTCTCTGTACATAAAAAAAACATTAAAATAATAATTTACTTTACTTTTGATACTCAAGTATATTTTAGCAATTACTTTTACTTCTGATATAGTGCATTCTGAAAGTATTCAGACCCCTTGACTTTGTTACATTACAGCCTTATTCTAAAACTGATTTTTTTGTTAAATCCCCTTATCAATCTACACAATACCCCATAATAACAACGCAAAAACAGGTTAAGACATTTTGAAAATGTATAAAAAAAAAGAAGAAACTGCAATATGACATTTACATAAGTGTTCAGACCCTTTACTCAGTACTTTGTTGAAGCACCTTTGACAGCGACTACAGTCTCGAGTCTTCTTGGGTATGATGCTACAAGCTTGGCACACCTGTAATTGGAGAGTATCTCCCATTCTTCTATGCAAATCCTCTCAAGCTCTGTCAGGTTGGATGGGGAGCATCGCGGCACAGCTATTTTCAGCTCCCTCCAGAGATGTTCAATCGGGCTCCAGGCCTTGGCTGGGCAACTCAAGGACATTCAGAGACTTGTCCCGAAGCCACTGCTGCGTTGTCTTGGCTGTGTGCTTAGGGTTGTTGTCCTGTTGGAAGATGAACCTTCACCCCGGTCGAAGGTCCTGAGTTCTCTGGAGCAGGTCTTCATCAAGGATCGCTCTGTACTTTACGCCGTTCAGCTTTCCCTCGATCCTTTCTAGTCTCCCAGTCACTACCGCTGAAAAACATCCCCACAGCATAATCTTGTTTCTCATGGTGAGTCCTTTAGGTGGTTTTCGGCAAACTCCAATCGAGCTGTCATGTGCCTTTTACTGAGGCGTGGCATCCGTCTGCCCAGTGTACCATTAAGGCCTGATTGGTGGAGGGCTGCAGAGATGGTTGCCCTTCCGGAAGGTTCTCCCATCTCCACAGAGGAACTCTGGAGCTCTATTAGAGTGACCATCGGGTTCTAGGTCACCTCCTTGACCAAGGCCCTTCTCCCCCGATTGCTCAGTTTGCCCGGGCAGCCAGCTAGCTCTAAGAGTCTTGGTGGTTCCAAACTTCTTCGATTTAAGAATGATGGAGGCCACTGTGTTCTTGGGAACGTTCAATGCTGCAGACATCTTTTGGTATCCTTCCCCAGATCTGTGCCTCGACACAATCCTGTCTCGGAGCTCTACGGACAATTCCTTCAAACACATGGCTTGGTTTTTGCTCTGACATGCACTGTCAACTGTGGGACCGTATATAGACAGGTGTGTGCTTTTCCAAATCATGTCCAATCAATTGAATTTACCACAGGTGGACTCCAATCAAGATTTAGAAACATCTCAAGGATGATCAATGGCAATAGGATGCACAAGCTCAATTTCAAGTCTCTTAGCAAAGGGTCTGAATACTTACGTAAATAAGGTATGTTTTTTATTTTTAATACATTTGCAAAAATGAAAACAAACTGTTTTCGCATTGTCATTATGGGGTTTGTGTGTAGATTGATTAACATTTTTTTATTTAATACATTTTAGAATAATGCTGTAACGTAACATTTGTAAAAAGTCAAGAGGTCTGAATACACTGTACTTAAGTATATTTAAAACCCAAATACTGACTTTTACTCAAGTAGTATTTTACTGGGTGACTGTTTTATTTGAGTCATTTTCTATTAAGGCATCTTCACTTTTACTCAAGCATGACAATTGGGTACTTTTTCCACCACTGTCATAAGCACTGTCTGTCACATCACTTGTTACCTTATTTTCACACCGTTTGTGGGCTGGTGGTTGTGGCTGCTAGTATGGTATGTGTGTTACCATCACCTAGGAAGGGTGAGGGGTGTATATTGGAAGATATTCATTCATTCATTCATCTATCCTTTACTTATTTAGTAGGCATAGGCAAGGTGATGGGGATTGAACGTGAATTAACTTGATATCTGTGCAAGAGTAGCAGGTTTTGAGCCAGTCAATCCTAAAATGTTAAATGAATGATAACGGTGCAACAATCTAGGTTGGCTGAGAAGCAGTGGGTGAGAATTCTGGCACTGGCGTTGCTGGCGCAAGTGTGGGAAGTTCCAGGAACTAGCCTCAGATGTCAGGCCCTTGTGGTCAGGGCCTATGAAAGGCCTCCATGAGTTCATGGTAAAGGAAGGAGGAGAATTACTGGGCTCGCATCTCAGGAAATGAGTGAGCTCTATAGTATGACTGAGTCTGGCACTGGACCACAACTAACAACTGCTTTTTGGAAGGGAGGTTAGGATTTCCCTCTGGGTTGGGCTAAGACAAAACTGAGGGAGATGCTTCCTTCTGAGGGATGGATGAATGCGCTTTACTCCAATAATAGCTTCTACAAGTGGATAACAACAGTTTAGAATTTGCACGGTGTTCAAAACATTAGGAGCACCGTCTCTTTCCATGACAGACTGACCAGGTGAAAGCTATGATCCCTTATTGATATCAACCATTAAAATCCACTTCAATCAATGTAGATGAAGGGGAGGAGCCTGGTTAAAGAAGGATTTTTAAGCCTGGAGACAAATCAAATGTTATTTGTCACATGCGTCGAATACAACAGGTGTAGACCATACTGTGAAATGCTTACTCACAAGCCCTTAACCAATTGAGACATGGATCGTGTATGGGTGCCATTCAGAGGGCAATGGGCAAGAAATAAGATTTAAGTGCCTTTGAATGGGGTATGGCAGCAGCTGCCAGGCCCACCGGCTTGTGTCAAGAACTGCAACGCCACTGTGTTTTTCACATGCAACAGTTTCCTGTGTGTATCAAGAATGGTCCACCACCCAAAGGACATCCAGCCAACTTGACAACTGCGGGAAGCATTGGAGTCAACATGGGCCAGCATCCTTGTGGAACACTTGAGGGGGGGGACACGTGGGCTGTTGAGAGAAAAAACGATGAAAAAACGTTTGGCCACACTAAGCTTGCAGTCACACAGATCCACTGCGTAATTGCGCCCCCCTTGCGTCTATCAAACAGCAACACGCGTTAGAAGTTAGTGTCATGTTTAAAAAGTGTTGTTAGATGTCTCTGTTATTACATTTCCTTATGTTAAAGCCAGAAACCTGAAGGAACCTCATTGACATCCAGCCAATCAGAAGGAACCACATTGACATCCAGCCAATCACCCAACCAGGAGGAACCATATTGACATCCAGCCATCACCCAACCAGAAGGAACCAGCCAATCACCCAACCAGGAGGAATCATGAGGCCAGTGCACAAAAGCCCTTTGTTTATACAAAATCAACCTGGTTAGTAGTTAAAGTGCATTTCCAGTTTAGTGTTGTTTCTGTTGCGGAGCTTTATTATTTTTAATTGGTATGTGATGCTAGAATCCACTCAATAGAGGTGAATAAGATGAAGGGATAGTTTGGGATTTTGGCAATGATGCCCTGTATCTACTTCACCAGAGTCAGATGAACTCGTGTACACCATTCTTATGTCTGTGTCCAGTATGGAGGAAGTTAGAGGCTGTTCTGCAAGCCAATGCTAACTAGCGTGTGCTAACGCTAGTTAGCAATTGCGCTAGAGTTATTTTGCAACTTCCATCAACTGCGGGCAGAGACATACAATTTTCATCCACAAGTTCTGGGGAAGTAGATAAAGGGCCTCATTGCCAAAATCCCCAAGTATCCATTGAACAGGTCAGGAAATAAAGTGAATTAGCAAAATGTCTCCCCACCAATACACAATGGAAGAGGAACTTCATTGTTCATAACACTAATTAGGGTTCTGCCCAAATGTTCCAGTAAATGCTTTCAACTCTAGATGGGTGGCTGGTGTGAAATGGCCTAATAGCCGTAGTTGGTATGTATGAAGTAGGCATTTAGAGTGGAACTAGGCCATTGTAGGTCCTTATTCAGCACCATGAAGACAGACAAGGAATAGAGTTCAGTGGAGCAGCCAGAGAGTTAGACACACAGACAGCGGAGAAGCTACAGCAGCAGCAGGAAGAGGACGACTGGCTACAATCATAACATGACAACATCCGCACAAAAAGGAAGGAAACTCGTGTTTGACGGAGAAGTGCAGAGGGGAAACACAAGAGGTCAAAAGAGGTCAAAAAAGGGTCACAGTGGAAATACCAAAAAGATGCTACTGTTGGAGTTTTGTTTTTTCAGGTGGTGAGCACACACACTTACGGGGATTGAGCGACTGAGGTAGCGGCCAGAGGGTCTGCTCAGGCCGGAGTAGCCCCGTTTTTGGGATCTGTAGGGGCCATACACCTCAGGCCCGGGCCCCAGCCTGCCTGCAGCATGGTGTGGGGCCCCCGCGAGGCCACCGTGGCTGAAGATCCCGGCGGGGGAGGAATTATACTGATTGTTGTTGGCCTCTTGGTGGTGGTAATTGGTGCCAAGCGTGCCATTAGCCACGTAGCAGGAACCAGGAGCCGTCCGGCCCGATGGAGTGATGGTGACGATGGACGAGCTTGAAGAGGAGGGTGGTGATGAAGTGGGAACGAAAGGCGGCTTCTTATTGTCCTCACCGCCGTTGGCTGCATACAGGTTGCCTAGGGAGCTGGCTAGCCTGGAGTTGATGGAGGAGCTGAGATGTGTGGGGGGGGGTGGACAAATATATGGAGGGAAAGGTAGCAGGAGTGGGAACATGTAAATACACAGGGACACACCCCAAACAAACACACTGACAAGGGGATAGCCACTGCCTTTGCTTTCACAGGCTAAGGAGAGGGCAGCTACCTTTGGGTACGGTACATTGGCTCTGATAGGAGACTGTATAAACCGGTTGTGTGTTAATCAATCAGCTAACAGTGGAATAGGGGATTGAGTCAGACATAGACAATCTATATTGTCAACATGCAGTCTGATACAGGAGCCTGACTACCCCATGTTAGTGTAATGCACACCTTCGGCACTGCAGGCATTTTGCCAGATTCACCAGGGGGGAAGCTGGAGTTCTCATTGCCATGGCTACCTACCTACACATTCACAGTTATATCACGCAGTAGAATAGAAAAAGAAACATTCACAAATCCTCCACAGAGCAAAGTAGATCCGGTACTGCTCAAGGGGGAGAGGTTGATGATGCATATTTTCTCGGTTATGTGCATCTGCCTGTGCCGGTCTCTTGCACAGCAAAATGCGGGGGATTTAGAGTCGGTCTGTTGGGAAAGCACACTGCCTGCAACACATCAACCCTCTATGTGA
The DNA here is from genome assembly GCF_965601325.2 of Salmo salar. Classification (NCBI taxonomy): domain Eukaryota; kingdom Metazoa; phylum Chordata; class Actinopteri; order Salmoniformes; family Salmonidae; genus Salmo; species Salmo salar. The sequence continues at coordinate 16,100,048 of NC_138300.1, forward strand.
ATCGGTCTAGTGAGCCCCACACACACACACACACACACACACTGTTCTGCCCTGCATATCCTTCCACTGGTTCTCAGGGCATTGGGTAGTCACAGACAGGCAGAAACACAACCAGGGGACTGAGACAGCCAAGAAAGATATGACAGGACAGGAAAGAGCAGGAAAGAGGGGGAAGAGAGAAAGGTTATAGAATAAACCAATCTACAGGAGGCAAGAGAAAGGGTAAGTGGATAAATGGAGGGATGGGAGGCTACGCAGGATGAAAAGGGAAGAAAGAAAGAAGTGTTTAGATAAAAAAAAAAAAAGGAGTAAAGGGTAAGAAGTTTCCGGGGAGGGGTGCGTAGGGGGGAGGGTGCAGGCTCACCTCTTGAGGTTGGACGCCGAGGAGGAGGAGCTGCTGCCAATTCTCTTGGCGCTGGCCGAAGCAGAGGATGATGGGACTTTGGAGGACTTGAGAGGGGAGATGGTGCCCTGAGTGCCCACTCCGAGGTTCATCCTGCTGGGAGAAAGAAAGAGAACGATGATTTGGACGTAAATATTGTGAGGTGGAGTAACAAACTTAACAGCTGTTAACAGAAGTAACAACTTTTGCCAACATACACAATAGTTTCTTCTACTACACACATAGAAAACATGATCTTCGTCGGGCACACAAATTGGATAGTGTACACCCCTTAAAGACATTAAGGACCTACAGTGCAAATCCCATTGTTAGAAACAAACAACGTATGGGCAAGACTTTAACGACGACCCCCAGTGAAAGATGTACCCAGTAACACCAGACAATGTTACAGAACGGTATCTGAAGGACTATTTATTAGGTAAGGCACTTCAACAGCACCATAGTTGAATCTTTGATATTAGTATAATATAATTGAAGTGTGAAGGGAGTGGGAACGAATAAGATAATAGGAGACAGAAAAAAAGCTGGTTCTGGTACGAGGCATCACTCCCAGCTCCTTCATAAAAGCAGTCTGTCTTTGCTGCTCGTGGTCATCTGTGAACTATCAGTCTGTACTGGGCTGAAGGACGCTCTTATTTCAGGAGTACAACAACTAGAGGAGATGTGCTAGCGTGATTATCCTCTGCCTTTCAGTGACACACACACGGAGACACACACATTTGAGTAGGTGAAAGGAAGATGGCTAAAGTAGTGGGAGGAGAGAGCTGTCGAAGAGCACTCTTCGCTCGCTCCTCTTTGAGGAACACTTATTAAGGGCCGTACTCTAGCACAAAAGAGGGAGTTCAATTTCCATCAACTCTTTTCACAATCCAAGCCGCCTCTCCTCTCCAAATCGGTCACATACACGTGTTTAGCAGATGTTATTGCGGGTGTAGTGAAATGTTTGTGCTTCTAGTTGACAGTGCAGCAATATCTAACAAGTAATATCTAACAATTGCACATGTACCCAATACACACAAATATAAGTAAGGAATGGTATTAAGAATATATAAATATATGGACGAGCAATGTCAAAGTGGCATAGACTAAAATACAGTAGAATAGTATAAAATACAGTATATACATAGGAGATGAGTATCGCAAGATATGTAAACATTATTAAATTGACATTATTAAAGTGACTAGTGTTCCATTTATTAAAGTGGCCAATGAAGTCCGTGTATATAGACAGCAGCCTCTCTGTGCTAGTGATGGCTATTTAATAGTCTGACGGCCTTGAGATAGAAGCTGTTTTTCAGTCTTTTGGTACAAGCTTTGAAGCACCTTTACTGACCTCGCCTTCTGGATGATAGCGGGGTGAACAGGCAGTGGCTCGGGTGGGTGTTGTCCTTGATGATCTGGTTAGGGTAGGTTTTAATAATTCCAGTGGGTACAACATCTCCTATACACTTCCTGATAAATTCAGTTACCGTTTCAGTGAATTCGTCAATATTATTCTCGGAAGCTACCCGGAACATATCCCAGTCAAAACAATCTTGAAGCGTGGATTCTGTTTGGTCAAACCAGCTTTGAATAGTCCTTAGCACGGGTACTTCCTGTTTGAGTTTCTGACTATAGGAAGGGAGGAGCAAAATGGGGTCGTGGTCAGAATTGCCAAAAGGAGGGCGGGTGAGGGCCTTGTATACATCCCGGAAGTTGGAGTAACAATGGTCTAGTGTTTTAGCAGCGCGAGTAGCTAAAACAGCCTGTCGATAAGCTGATAGAATTTAGACAGCCTTTTCCTCAATTTTCTTTGTTAAAATCCACAGCTACAATAAATGCAGCGTCAGGCTATATGTTTTCCAGTTTGCATAAAGTCCAGTGAAGTTCCTTGAGGGCCATCACGGTATCGGCATGATGGAAGGTGTACACAGCCGTGACTATAATCAAAGTAAATTCTTTTGGACGGTAATACGGTCGGCATTTGATTATGAGGTATTCTAGGTCTGGTGAACAAAAGGACTTGAGTTCCTGTATGTTATCACAATTACACCATGAGTCGTTAATCGTGAAACGCACATCTCCGCCCTTCTTCACAGAGAGATGTTTATTCCTGTTGGCGCGATGAACCGAGAATCCAGATGGCTGGACCGACTCCAATAGTATATCCAGAGAGACCCATGTTTCCATGAAACAGAGTATGTTACAATCCCTGATGTCTCTCTAGAAAGAAACTCTTGCCCTGATCTTGTCAACTTTGTTATCCAGGGACTGAACATTAGCGAGTAATATACTTCGGAAGCGGTGGGTGGTGTGCACACCTAAGTTGTGCCAGAAGACCACTCCGAGTACCCCTTTTCCGCCGGCGTTGTTTTGGGTCGGCCTCTGGAATCAGTTCAATTGCCCTGGGTGGTGCGAACAAAGGATCCGCTTCAGGAAAGTCGTATTCCTGGTCGTGCTGGTGAGTTACCACCGCTCGATATCCAATAGTTCTTACCAGCTGTATGTAATAACAACATTTTCTGGGCTAACAATGTAAGAAATAACAGAAAAAAACTAAATGCCGCAAAGTTTCCTAAGAACCAGAAGCGAGGCAGCCCCCTTTGTCGGCACCATCTTAAAAAGTTACTCGGCGTACAAATCACTGACAAACTGAAATGGTCCACCCACACAGACAGTGTGGTGAAGGCGCAACAGCGCCTCTTCAACCTCAGGAGGCTGAAGAAATATGACTTGTCACCTAAAACCCTGAAAAACTTTTACAGATGCACAATTGAGAGCATCCTGTCTGGCTGCATCACTGGTACGGCAACAGCACCACCCACAACCGCAGGGCTCTCCAGAGGGTGGTGCGGTCCACACAACGCATCACTAGGGGCAAACTACCTGCCCTCTAGGACACCTACAGCACCCAAAGTTACAGGAAGGCCAAAAAGATCATCAAGGACTACCTCTCTGTCCATCCAGCACTGTGCTGGATGTAGTCTAGTTCCAGCTTCAGTTGAGTTGTGCTTTACTTTGCACTGAATTGAATGACCGAGATGTTAATGCCACTGATTTTGTACGTTTGCCCACTGACAAAGAAATGATCAGTCTATAATTTTAATGGTAGGTTTATTTGAACAGTGAGAGACAGAATAACAACAAAAAAATCCAGAAAAACACATGTCCAAAATGTTATAAAATTATTTGCATTTTAATGAGGGAAAAAAGTATTTGACCCCTCTCAAATCAGAAAGATTTCTGGCTCCCAGGTGTCTTTTATACAGGTAACAAGCTGAGAATCTCAGCTCGTTACCTGTATAAAAGACACCTGTCCACAGAAGCAATCAATCAGATTCCAAACTGTCCACCATGGCCAAGACCAAAGAGCTCACCAAGGATGTCAGGGACAAGATTGTAGACCTACACAAGGCTGGAATGGGCTACAAGACCATCGCCAAGCAGCTTGGTGAGAAGGTGACAACAGTTGGTGCAATTATTCGCAAATGGAAGAAACACAAAAGAACTGTCAATCTCCCTAGGCCTGGGGCTCCATGCAAGATCTCACCTTGTGGAGTTGCAATGATCATGAGAACGGTGAGGAATCAGCCCAGAACTACACAGGAGGATCTTGTCAATGATCTCAAGGCAGCTGGGACCATAGTCACCAATTAAACAATTGGTAACACACTACGCCGTAAAGGACTGAAATCCTGCAGCGCCCGCAAGGTCCCCCTGCTCAAGAAAGCACATATACATGCCCGTCTGAAGTTTGCCAATGAACATCTGAATGATTCAGAGGACAACTGGGTGAAAGTGCTGTGGTCAGATGAGACCAAAATGGAGCTCTTTGACATCAACTCAACTCGCCGTGTTTGGAGGAGGAGGAATGCTGCCCATGACCCCATGAACACCATCCCCACAGTCAAACATGGAGGTGGAAACATTATGCTTTGGGGGTGTTTTTCTGCTAAGGGGACAGGACAACTTCACCGCATCAAAGGGACGATGGACGGGGCCATGTACCGTCAAATCTTGGGTGAGAACCTCCTTGCATTGAAAATGGGTTGTCGATGGGTATTCCAGCATGACAATGACCCAAAACACACGGCCAAGGCAACAAAGGAGTGGCTCAAGAAGAAGCACATTAAGGTCCTGGAGTGGCCTAGCCAGTCTCCAGACCTTAATCCCATAGAAAATCTGTGGAGGGAGCTGAAGGTTCGAGTTGCCAAACGTCAGCCTCGAAACCTTAATGACTTGGAGAAGATCTGCAAAGAGGAGTGGGACAAAATCCCTCCTGAGATGTGTGCAAACCTGGTGGCCAACTACAAGAAATATCTGACCTCTGTGATTGCCAACAAGGGTTTTGCCACTAAGTACTAAGTCATGTTTTGCAGAGGGGTCAAATACTAATTTCCCTCATTAAAATGCAAATCAATTTATAACATTTTTCACATGCGTTTTTCTGGATTTTTTTCTTGTTATTCTGTCTCTCACTGTTCAAATAAACCTACCATTAAAATTATAGACTGATCATTTCTTTGTCAGTGTGCAAACGAACAAAATCAGCAGGGGATCAAATACTTTTTTCCCTCACTGTATATTGATGAGACTGTATCAATTGTGTGTTTTGTGACAGCAGTTCACTCTGTGTGAGTGAAAACTGGGAATAGACAGACAGACAAACAGCAAAGTCAACACAATTGTAATGGTACCTAAAAGGTTGGGACGGTGACCTGGTGTGCATTTTCATGTCTTCAAGTCTGAAAAAGAAAGAGGGAGACAAAGATGGAGGGTTCACACGTCCAAAGGCAGCATGTTTGCACACGTATATTTACTTAGAGCATAGAGAAGGGGGAAAGTAGTGATTACTAAGTCATTTTGGAAGAGAGCATCCAGTAGGCTACATGACTAAAACAAAAGCTTAAAAATGACTTTCTAGAGGAAAACCAAATCGAGTATTTTTCAGAAACCCCAGCGTGAAACAGAGCCATTATTCTGAAAATCCTGCCCTGCCTGGCAGTGCCTGTGTTATTTCAGCTAGATAACCATGGAAACCTGTGCCCCAAAACAGATCAGAGCCACAGACTGTCTTACTTGCTGGAACAGTGATCCCACATCTTTTTTGAACCGTGGCCCACCTTGACATGATATAAAATTCTGCAGCACACCTAAAACGTCCCAATTAATTAATATTAATATATATATAATTTATATAAATCGTGATCTACTGTAAATATATATATACATATAATATATATATATATATAATTTATATAAATCGTGATCTACTGTAAATATATATATATATATATATATATATTATTATATATTATATCTATTTTTTTTTAATATAGATTAAATACCTTTTATTTGAAATATTTTCATAGTTCCTTACTCATAATGGTTAATGCGTGTACCTCTTTAAGAGTGTCCTGAAATCTGCGCCAGAATGTGCCATTGTTTTAGGTCAGGTAAAATAAGTCTTTAGTAAACAGTTTATGCTAGAGACTAGCAGTTTTCTTCATTATAAAAGGTGCAACCACAGACACAAAGTCATGTTCTGTTTCTATGGCAAGAGGCTGTGGTATAGAGTAAGAAATAAATGACTCGGGTTCAGCCTAATCAGACATGCCCCTGTGCTAATGGTTTTCACAGATGAAGTAAAACGATACAGACTACTTCGGTCGTGATGCGCGCCCATCAAATGATACAAATGTAATAACAGCACACTGGACTTACAGGTGTAACCATGTACCATCGAATGTATTATCTGACTGGCACTCGCGCTGCCAAGTCAACATTCTATGTGCATTCCACATGTGCTGTTTATAAGTGAGCGTTTTAAAAAAATCACCACGATTAGGAAAAGTTTCGCGGCACACCTCAGAGTTCCTCGGTTGGGAACCACTGAGCTAGAAGACGGTGCTAGACAGATAAATTCAAATCATTCCACAGTTTACAACTGTCCGCCAGCGGGGTGGTTTTCATGCCTCCCAGAATTTTTACCTGTGGGTTATAACCTTAAATATGCATTACTTTCCGTAGTGAAGAGGACAGAGTTCATCAAAACATGGAAAGCTATACCGCTAAGGGAGGAAAGGCTGAATTCTTCAACTGAGATCTCAAAAAGGTGCCAACTAATAAGGCGGGAGGATCTTAAAGGGGAAGTTTGAGGTATCCATGGCAATTCTTACCTTAGGGCTCCCGTTGTGGCCGACCTGGGCTGGCGCCGGCCCTTTAAGGCACGCAGTTTATCTCCTTGGGTCATGCAGAGCCCGTTTTCTCCAATGTAGTCGTTCTGTGGAGACAACGCATGAACCCGTAAGATGTGCGCCTAAGCATGTACAGTAGATCACGATGAAACAAAGCAAAACATGGCCGTGTTGTGTATAAGAAGAACAGCTGTCTACGGAAATAGTGCTCCCACCCCTATAGTATGTCTAGTGCTGGTTTGATAAATAAACTCAGCAAAAAAAGAAACGTTCTCTCACTGTCAACTGCGTTTTTTCCCAGCATAGTTAACATGTGTAAATATTTGTATGAACATAAGATTCAACAACTGAGACATAAACTGAACAAGTTCCACAGACATGTGACTAACAAATGGAATAATATGTCCCTGAACAAAGGTGGGGTCAAAAGTAACAGTCAGTATCTGGTGTGGCCACCAGCTGTTTTAGGTACTGCAGTGCATCTCCTCCTCATGGACTGCACCAGATTTGCCAGTTCTTGCTGTGAGATGTTACCGCACTCTTCCACCAAGGCGCCTGCAAGTTCCCGGACATTTCTGGGGGGGAAATGGCCCTAGCCCTCAGCCTCCGATCCAACAGGTCCCAGACGTGCTCAATGGGATTGAGATCCGGGCTCTTCGCTGGCCATGGCAGAACATTGACATTCCTGTCTTGCAGGAAATCACACACAGAACGAGCAGTATGGCTGGTGGCATTGTCATGCTGGAGGGTCATGTCAGGATGAGCCTGCAGGAAGGGTACCACATGAGGGAGGAGGATGTCTTCCCTGTAATGCAAAGCGTTGAGATTGCCTGCAATGACAACAAGCTCAGTCCGATGATGCTGTGACACACCGCACCAGACCATGACGGACCCTCCACCTCTAAATTGATCCCGCTCCAGAGTACAGGCCTCGGTGTAACGCTCATTCCTTCAACGATAAACGTGAATCCGACCATCACCCCTGGTGAGACAAAACCACAACTTGTCAGTGAAGAACACTTTTTTCCAGTCCTTTCTGGTCAAGCGAAGGTGGGTTTGTGCCCATAGGCGACATTGTTGCCGGTGATGTCTGGTGAGGACCTGCCTTACAACAGGCCTACAAGCCCTCAGTCCAACCTCTCTCAGCCTATTGCGGACAGTCTGAGCACTGATGGAGGGATTGTGCATTCCTGGTGTAACTCGGGCAGTTGTTGTTGCCATCTTGTACCTGTCTCGCAGGTGTGATGTTTGGATGTACCGATCCTGTGCAGGTGTTGTTACACGTGGTCTGCCACTGCGAGGATGATCAGCTGTCCGTCCTGTCTCCCTGTAGCGCTGTCTTAGGCGTCTCACAGTACGGACATTGCAATTTATTGTCCTGGCCACATCTGCAGTTCTCATGCCTCCTTACAGCATGCCTAAGGCCTAAGGCATCAATTTGTAAGTCGCTCTGGATAAGAGCGTCTGCTAAATGACTAAAATGTAAAAAAAAAAATAAATAAAAAAAATTTAAGGCACATTCATGCAGATGAGCAGGGACACTGGGCATCTTTATTTTGGTGTTTTTCAGAGTCAGTAGAAAGGCCTCTTTAGTGTCCTAAGTTTTCATAACTGTGACCTTAACTGCCTACTGTCTGTAAGCTGTGTCTTAACCTCTCTGGGGTATGTGGGACGTGACCGTCTCACCTGCAGGACACACTATTCAACAGCCAGTGAAATAGCAGGGCGCCAAATTCAAAACAAAAATCTCATAATTCAAACATACACTTCTCGTTAATCCAACCACATTGTCCAATTTCAAAAAGGCTTTACGGCGAAAGCATAGCATTAGATTATGTTAGGACATCACCTTGACAAGAAAAACCACAGCCATTTTCCAAGCAAGGAGAGGCGTCACAAAAACCAGAAATACAGCTAAAATGAATCACTAACCTTTGATGATCTTCATCAGATGGCACTCATAGGACTTCATGTTACACAATACATGTATGTTTTGCTCGATAAAGTTCATATTTATATCCAAAAACCCCATTATACATTGGTGTGTAATGTTCAGAAATGTTTTGCCTCCCAAAACTTCCGGTGAATGAGCACATCAATTTACAGAAATACTCATCATAAACGTTGATAAAATATTAAAATATTAAACTGTAATTCAAAGAACTATAGATACACTTCTCCTTAATGCAACCACTGTGTCAGAGTTCAAAAAAACTTTACAGCGAAAGCACACTTTGCAATAATCTGAGGAAAGCGTTCAGACACGAAACCAAACATGCTATTGTGTGGAGTCAATAAAATTCCGAAATAATATTATAAATATTCACTTACCTTTGATGATTTTCATCAGAATGCACTCCCAGGAATCCCAGGTCCACAATAAATGTTTGTTTTGGTCGATAAAGTCCATCATTTATGTCCAAATACCTCCTTTTTGTTCGCGCGTTCAGTCGCCTACTCCAAATGCAGGAAGCGCGCAAAAATGTCACGACGAAAAAAAAAAAGTTCTATTTACGTTCGTAGAAATATGTCAAACGATGTATAGCATCAATCTTTAGGATGTTTTTAACCTGTTATGGCTAGGGGGCAGTATTTTCACGGCCGGATAAAAAACGTACCCGATTTAATCTGGTTACTACTCCTGCCCAGAAACTAGAATATGCATATAATTATTAGCTTTGGATAGAATACACTCCAAAGTTTCTAAAACTGTTTGAATGGTGTCTGAGTATAACAGAACTCATTTGGCAGGCCAAAACCTGAGAAGATTCCATGCAGGAAGTGCCCTGTCTGACAATTTCTTGGCCTTCTTGATTATCTCTATCCAATACAGGGGATCTCTGCTGTTACGTGACACTTCCTACGGCTCCCATGGGCTCTCAGAAGGCGGCAAAAAGCTGAATCGTGGCTTTGCAGGCTCTGGCTGAAAAACATTAGCGCGTTTGGATAGTGGCCAGTCACAGTACTATGAAACTGAGGCGCGTGCACGAGTCGACTCCATTGTTTATTTTCTCTCTCTTTGAACAAAAACCACCACTCCCGGTCGGAATATTATCGCTTTTTTACGAGAAAAATGGCATAAAAATTGATTTTAAACAGCGGTTGACATGCTTCGAAGTACGGTAATGGAATATTTAGAAATGTTTTGTCACGAAATGCGTCGTGCGCGTCACCCTTCTTTACACTTCGGATAGTGTCTTGAACGCACGAACAAAACGCCGCTATTTGGATATAACTATGGATTATTTTGAACCAAACCAACATTTCTTATTGAAGTAGCAGTCCTGGGAGTGCATTCTGACGAAGAACACCAAAGGTAATCAAACTTTTCTAATAGTAAATCGGAGTTTGGTGAAGGCTAAACTTGCTGGGTGTCTAAATAGCTAGCCCTGTGATGCCGGGCTATGTACTCAGAATATTGCAAAATGTGCTTTCACCGAAAAGCTATTTTAAAATCGGACACCTCGATTGCACAAAGGAGTTCTGTATCTATAATTCTTAAAATAATGATGTTTTTTGTGAACGTTTATTGTGAGTAATTTAGTAAATTCACCGGAAGTGTTCGGTGGGAATGCTAGTTCTGAACGTCACATGCTAATGTAAAAAGCTGGTTTTTGATATAAATATGAACTTGATTGAACAAAACATGCATGTATTGTATAACATAATGTCCTAGGGTTGTCATCTGATGAAGATCAAAGGTTAGTATTGCATTTAGCTGTGGTTTTGTTTTTTGTGACATTATATGCTAGCTTGAAAAATGGGTGTGATTATCTCTGGCTGTGTACTCTGCTGACATAATCTAATGTTTTGCTTTCGCTGTAAAGCCTTTTTGAAATCGGACAGTGTGGTTAGATAAAGGAGAGTCTTGTCTTTAAAATGCTGTAAAATAGTCATATGTTTGAAAAATTGAAGTTTTTGTATTTTTGAGGAATTTGTAATTCGCGCCACGCCTATCATTGGATATTGGAGCAGGTGTTCCGCTAGCGGAACGTCTAGATGTAAGAGGTTAACATAAATCTTCAGTAATATTCCAATTCCAATGTCTTCAAAAAAGAAAAGGAACACAGCTCACACTCACTTGAGTGCGTGCCTCTGAGCTCATGTCATTTCCTCACTCATCGGACTCCAGGCCCTCTTGTTCGCTCCATATTCACAGTAGAAGCATGAAACAAAGTTCTAAAGACTGTTGACATCTAGCGGAAGCATTAGGAAGTGCAAAATGAACCCTAAGTCACTGTATACTGTATAGGGAATCACTTGGAAAAACTACAAGCCTCAGATTTCCCACTTCCTGGTTGGATTTTTCTCAGGTTTTTGCCTGCCATATGAGTTCTGTTATACTCACAGACATCATTCAAACAGTTTTAGAAACTTCAGAGTGTTTTCTATCCAAATCTACTAATAATATGCATATCCTACCTTCTGAGCCCGAGTAGCAGGCAGTTTAATTTGGGCACACCTTTCATCCGGACGTCAAAATACTGCCCCCTACCCGAGATAAGTTAATGACCGTTCCACAGGTGCATGTTCATTAATTGTTTATGGTTCATTGAACAAGCATGGGAAACAATATTTAACATCTCTGGTACAAGTGTTCCGCTAGCGACCCATCTCGACAACATCCAGTGAAATTGCAGAGCGCCAAATTCAAAATACAGAAATAGTCATAATAAACTTTCATAAAATACAAGTGTTATATATCGGTTTAAAGATTAAATTCTTGTTAATCCAGCCACTTTGTCAGATTTCAAAAAGGCTTTACGGTGAAAGCACGCCATGCGATTATCTGAGGACAGCGCCCTGCTTACAAAATCAGACTAACATTTTCCAGCCAAGTATAGGAGTCACGAAAGTCAGAAATAGCGATAAAATGTATCACTTACCTTTGAAGATCTTCATCTGGTTACAGTCACAAGAGTCCCAGCTACACAATAAATGTTTCATTTGTTCGATAAAGTCCCTCTTTATATCCCAAAAACTCTGTTTTGTTGGCGCGTTTTGTTCAGTAATCCACAGGCTTCAAGGCGGTCAAAACATGCAGACGAATACATCCTAATAGTACCGGTAAAGTTCGTCGAAACATGTCAAACAATGTTTATAATTAATCCTCAGGTTGTCTATTGTCTAAATAATCGATTATATTTCAACCGGACAATAGCGTATTCAATAGAAAGGAAAAACAACGAAGGGCACGCATTCGGTCACGCGCGCAAACCAGCACTGCTTGATTCTACACTCCACTGACAAAATGGTCTCATTCTTCTTCATTTTTCAGAAAACAAGCCTGAAACAATGTCTAAAGACTGTTGACATCTAGTGGAAGCCATAGGAACTGCAATATGGGTCCTAACCATTTAGATACTCTATAGGCATTCAATTGAAAAATACCCACATCAAAAAATCCCACTTCCTGGATGGATTTTCCTCAGGTTTTCACCTGCCATAATCAGTTATGTTATACTCACACATTATTTTAACAGTTTTGGAAACTTTAGAGTGTTTTCTATCCAAATCTACCAATTATATGCATATCCTGGCTTCTGAGCCTGAGTAACAGGCCGTTTACTTTGGGCACGCTTCTCATCCAGATGTCGAAATACTGCCCCCAAGCCATAACAAGTTAAACACTTTACAATGAAGATCTGAGAAGTTATTTGGATTTTTACAAATTATCTTTGAAAGGTAAGGTCCTGAAAAAGGGACAGTTCTTTTTTTGCTGAGTTTACATTAAAGTACGAAATAATACACCCTAGACGTCTCAGATTTTCTTCAGGTCAACAGTTGTGTGTGATTCCTTTGATAGAAATAATTTGACCCTGGGATAAGACTACAAGATCGGAAGCCTTTAGAAGCAAACATCTACTGTCTGTCCTCACAGCCCCCAGAACTTACGGACAACCACCGACTACGCACAGACGCTCACATGAACACACACACTCTGCAGGGAAATCGAGTCAGCCTCCACACGAGTAGACGATACTTAGTCATCCGCACGCTACAGCTCCAAACACTGCATCACTAACGAGAAGAGAGGGTAAGGGTGTGTGAGGGTAAGGGAAGTAGGCCACCTATAACTGAAGATTCTAGAAGGAACACTAGAATGGTTTTACGTCAAAAGTGGGGGAATAGCTGTAGCCTCAGATGTTTCACATCCATGGGGAAATGGGGCATTATCAGGGTCGGGTTCATTAGGCGCCAAACAGAAAATAACAGATTAAAAACAGGGTTGAAACAATTCGGAATTTCCTAAGTGAACACAGGGTTGTATTGATTAAGGTGAAACAAGTGTTTCTTATTGGTCAAGTTTAGATACTACTTATTCCTTTTAGTGCCTAACAAACAGGACCCTCGGAAGGGTTGTGGGATGGCACTGACCTCTTGGAGGCGGTCGATGCTGTGGGACTTGAGGATGCCAGCAGGGCTGGTGGTGATGGTGGTGTGGGTGGGGCCGAGGGCGAGGTCATCCATGCTGGAGGTGAGGCGAGACACGCCCCTCGGCTGCTTCGGTTGCGAACGCTGCACGTCTCCTTGCATCCACATGGCTGCTTGCCTCCTGACAGAGAAACAGATCGGAGAGAGCGACGAGCGGGAGACGAAATATGGAAAGGTGGGGGGGAGTGAGGAGGGAGAGAGAGAGAGGTGGCATTAGGACATACTCACCGTCCGTGTGACCTTAAGTCTATAAGACCATGTCACTTGTGGCCTGACCAGAGAGACAGTTTATATCCCAGGACAATGGAATCGATGCTAAGAGATAATACTACAACTGCTGTTGAAGGGCAGAATGGCGGGTGGGGGGACAGATTTGACCAACAATTTACCCCATTTAATCTTTACCCCTTTGTTCACCCAGAACATGGCAGACAGCTTTGGAGAGAAAAGAACCAACAACAAGCTGTGGATAACCAGGACAGGAATCTGTTCAGCTTCACAGATGATGGGTGGACTGGGAACAAGACCCGAGTACTGTTTAAAACACACCCACAAACACACACTCTACCCACAAAACAGCAGTTGAGCAAGACCAAAAAGCTGTCCAAGCATCCTACTGGTATGTGTGTAAGATCTTTCATCTGTCCTTGCATTTCCTGTTAGACTCTCCCCCATGGAGGAGTATGTTTTCCCCCTTCACAACACACACGAGCGCCAGACTTTCTGGTTTAGTCAGCAAGTTGAATAAAAAGTGGTCAGCCAACACATTTGGATGAACTGGTATAAAGATTAAAGAACACTTAAGAAAAATAACATTATAAATTCTCCCCTGACAAAATCTACAGCAGTGCATGTTATCAGGCCATAAACTGAGGCACAAACGTTTCATTGGCTCTGAAGATTTCCATGGCCCCCCCCCTAAATTCCCCCTCAACTCTGAATGAACAAGACAAATTGCCAATCAAGGGCACAAAGACTACGTCAAGACAGTTGCTTGCTTGAGAAACTGTGGATTCTAACAATTGCTCTTACAAAGGCTTATAATGTATATGAATTACAAGAAGCTAGAGGAAAATGATCTAGGACCAGCTATAAGGAATACTTACTCCTCCAGGAAGTGCTGCTGGGGGCCGATGACGGAGCCTGGTCGGCAGAACCTGATCCAGGCGATGGTCTCTGCTGCTGTAAAGCGGTAGTGCTTCATCAGGTAACAGCCTATGAGAGTGCCTGTACGCCCAAGGCCAGCTGATTGATAGGGAGAGAGAGAGAGAGAGATAAAAGTGATACATAAAAAGAGAGATGAGATAAGAGAGATGAGATAAGAGAGATAAAGAGACAGAGACATAAAGAAAGAGATGACCTTATAATGTCATCATCAGATTTGTTCTATAAATAAGACTTTTAGGAACATAGGCTTCACCACATAAGACATAGGTACAGTATCACTGCACTATGGTAACACTGGTAAGTAATACACCTGACAAGGGGCATACATTGAACAACACTGCCCCCTAATGTAAGACCTGCAGACCTGCGTTCGGTGGCAAAGAATACAAAAATATAGCCTACAGCTGAGCGTTGCATTACTGATCAACTCCGCCAACTTGGCAGCCAAATAACATTCCAATGGAGAGTGAACTCTTTAAAATCCCTCTTACCAGACATAAAATATGTAAGGTGCGTTTGATTTAGCTTGCCAGGCACACAATGGAAACAGTCCAAATAGTGCAGTCCCCATATGCCAGGCAAGCCAAATCAAGCACACCTCAGATATCAGATATGTGAAATATCTCAACATATACTGCAGTGTGTGCGCGCGCATGTCTCACCTTTGCAGTGGACGGCCACGGCTCCGTCGGTGCTCTCGCAGATGTGCAGGAAGCGGCGGGTGATGACGTCGCTTGGCGTGCTGCCGTCTACGAAGAACAGGTCGTAGTGGTCGAAGCCGGCATCCGTGAAGCGCTGGGCATCGTAGATCTTCTTGTTGAGCCGGACGACCGAGGTAACGTTGTGCTGTCGGAAGTAAGGGAAGTATGCTTCTGGAGCGTGAAGAGGGTAACCTGGTTTGGGGGGGGGGGGGGGGGGGGGGGGGGAGAGATTAAGGACAGTTAATTTGTGTAAAACTTAGGTAAGGACAACTAATTCTAGACCTGCCGGTGAAGACAAAAAGTAACCAAAGCCTTGTTAAACTCAGAGCAATCTTTGGTTTGTTGTCAAACTTATTACTATGCCAATGACTCCATCTGCTGTTACAGAGGAGAACAGACAAGGGAAAACGGATGCATAGGGAAAGTCTACCAAAATCTCCAATCTAAACCTGAACCTTGTCAAGGTTCATTGGTCGAGACAACACTATTAAATTACTCTGGAACAGCTGTTGATTCTTAAAGAAAAAGGGTCCATAAAAAGGTCACGGGGAGAATCCAAAACCCATCTCACCATTTTCTATTTTACTTTTGGGATGGGGTCCACTGAAGGCTAGAAATTTCCCAGGCACGATCCAGTTGAAGTCTCCATTTTCCACTCGCTATAACGGAGAGAGAGAGAGATAGAGAAGAGGACTCAACATATCCAACAGGGGCCCAGAAGAAAAGGGATATGGATATTTTGCTCTGACTGGAAATTCTACTTCAACACTAAATGCTTTATTCAGACTTTCCAGGCTGGCCAGTTAGTAGCCATCTTCAGTATCAACCTAAACTGATGGCTCCCACTAGCCTGGTCCCAGATCTGTTTGTACCGCCTTGCCAACTCCTATTGTCATTGTTAATCCATGGCACAAACAGCTCTGGGACCAGGCTAGACTGCCACATCAACATTATCAAAAAAGTAATTTTGTGACTACGTGCCACACACTTTAGTAGTAGTAGACAATATTCTGTCCGGTTTTGCCTAGTTGGGTCAAAATAATTGATGTCACTCACACAAGACGTTCTCATTAAACTAAAAGGGCACGTCAGCTCATCAGTCAACCGCAGCGTTGCGTAACAGTGTGAGATTGTGACTATTGTAGGGGTGCTGCCGTTCGCGGTTTACAGATGCTCTGCCGTTCAAACTGATGGGTGGACGCTTACAATTGGAGCAGGTCCAAGGTCAACATGTCATCATTACCTCGTAGTGCTCGTATTCGTCCACATCAAACGTCTCAAAGTCAAAGAATCCATGCTGCAGGGCCTGAAGAGGAAAGAAAAGAACAGAGAGTTTAATATGTGTGTGTGTGTGTGTGTGTGTGTGTGTGTGTGTGTGTGTCTCAATTCATTCATGACCAAGCAAAACTGAAGTGACCCAGGCAGCCCTAGAACTAGATTCACCTCAAGCCTGCGGTCCACCGGAAAGCCTGACGCACAAAAGCCTTTGCAGGGTCATGATGACCGATTACAATCTGCGTCGCTCAGAACAGATACTGTTACAGCGGAGGACGGCAGTGACCCAGACAGTCATTATCAGCTGCATCAAACAAAGCCATGTTGATGATAATGTGGGCTTACAAGGATAGGGATAATAAAGCAACAATAACATAAGTGGGTTACCGGCATGACAAAGTGACGCATTTGCTAGGTGCAAGGCTAAATTACTAAGGATAATTCATGTGGGCACTTTAACCCGCCAACTCAATTATAGTGTTGGTGAGGATAGATGCATAGTGAACAGTCAGCAACCAACCAAAGTCTTGAGGGTAATTGTGAGTAGAGAACGTGGAACCACCGTGCTCCTTCCCAGTATTCTACCCCACACCACTGTGCGTCTCCTGTCTAAGGCCTGTGACATTTGCAGCATGTGTGTCAAATAGGGAGTTGTCTGATTAAGCGTGTGAAGTCAGTACTACACTGTACCAGCCATACACTGTAGAACTATCATTGGTAAGCATTAGGGGGTTGTGATTCGCAGAATTGTAAAATGAAGTTGAAATTATTTAGTGAATTTTATATACAGTGAGGGAAAAAAGTATTTGATCCCCTGTTGATTTTGTACGTTTGCCCACTGACAAAGAAATGATCAGTCTATAATTTTAATGGTAGGTTTTTTTGAACAGTGAGAGACAGAATAACAAGAAAAAAATCCAGAAAAACCCATGTCAAAAATGTTATAAAATGATTTGCATTTTAAAGAGGGAAATAAGTATTTGACACCTCTGCAAAACATGACTTAGTACTTGGTGGCAAAACCCTTGTTGGCAATCAGAGGTCAGATGTTTCTTGAAGTTGGCCACCAGGTTTGCACACATCTCAGGAGGGATTTTGTCCCACTCTTCTTTGCAGATCTTCTCCAAGTCATTAAGGTTTCGAGGCTGACGTTTGGCAACTCGAACCTTCAGCTCCCTCCACAGATTTTCTATCGGATTAAGGTCTGGAGACTGGCTAGGCCACTCCAGGACCTTAATGTGCTTCTTCTTGAGCCACTCCTTTGTTGCCTTGGCCATGTGTTTTGGGTCATTGTCATGCTGGAATACCCATCCACGACCCATTTTCAATGCCCTGACTGTGGGGATGGTGTTCATGGGGTCATGGGCAGCATTCCTCCTCCTCCAAACACGGCGAGTTGAGTTGATGTCAAAGAGCTCCATTTTGGTCTCATCTGACCACAACACTTTCACCCAGTTGTCCTCCGAGTCATTCAGATGTTCATTGACAGACTTCAGACGGGCTTGTATATGTGCATTCTTGAGCAGGGGGACCTTGCGGGCGCTGCAGGATTACAGTCCTTCACAGCGTAGTGTGTTACCAATTGTTTTCTTGGTGACTATGGTCCCAGCTGCCTTGAGATCATTGACAAGATCCTCCAGTGTAGTTCTGGGCCTGATTCCTCACCGTTCTCATGATCATTGCAACTCCACGAGGTGAGATCTTGCATGGAGCCCATTTGTGAATAATCGCACCAAATGTTGTCACCTTCTCACCAAGCTGCTTGGCGATGGTCTTGTAGCCCATTCCAGCCTTGTGCAGGTCTACAATCTTGTCCCTGACATCCTTGGAGAGCTCTTTGGTCTTGGCCATGGTGGAGAGTTTGATTGATTGCTTCTGTAGACAGGTGTCTTTTATACAGGTAACAAGCTGAGATTAGGAGCACTTGACATGCGTTTTTCTGGATTTTTTTGTTGTTATTCTGTCTCTCACTGTTCAAATAAACCTACCATTAAAATTATAGACTGATCATTTCTTTGTCAGTGGGCAAACATACAAAAACAGCAGGGGATCAAATACTTTTTCCCCCCTCACTGTAGTTCGGCTGAGCCAATATTTTTTTTAAAAGTTTTGCTTCTCCAAAGGGCTATTCAGCTCCAGTCCTGGTAGTGTCCCAGAAGAGTTGACTGGTTTTCTTTATCCACCAGAAATCAATTATCAACTGGTTTAATTGATCAGCCACAAGAGTTCATAGTTCTGGATTCCCATGTCTAGATGAGTCACAGATTCTAAAAACAATTTGATCTATTTTACTTCAACAAAAGTTCAGATAGATAGGAGAGATCTGGTCTTTACTGTCCAGGCCTTTATTCTTCAATCAAAACCGGTTAAACTAATTATCGCATTTCATGTCACCAGTTGAGTTCTAAAGAAACCACCCGATCAAGCTCTCCAGCCTGTGAATTAACAGTAAATCAAAGTAACACAGCTACTGCCAAACAGACCTCCACGCCCCTCACATACTGTCCATGTAGAGTATATTGTGTACGCGCTCTTTCAAGGATAAGTTTGTCCTTGGCTCAGAAACGTATCCTACTGCATTTAAAATCACTACATACTAAAAGAAATCCATGGAAAGGCAGAAAGTAGGATACTATCCATTTGAGACAGGGAAACTGAGATGCACACAAACATTGGACACGTGAGCGTGCAGTGGGCATGTTCACTGCGCTGACAGCCTCTTTCCATCCCCTCTTCTCTGTCAGGTCTGTAGTGTTGACAACTGTCTGAGCTGCTCTCCCCCCAGGTCTGTGTTACGCAACTCTTCTCAGTTCTCCTGAGCAGCAGGTTTAATAGACAATTAACCTCTCAGCAAACCAGAGTTAACTATGGTGAAAAATGCCTCTTTCTGTACCACGCTAAGGTTTAGAAAGAAGGAAATCCCTTTGAACCATTTACACTGTGGTGACCACCCGACCCACCTGTCTGTGAGGGTACATACCTACAGTGCATTTGGAAAGTATTCAGACCCTTTGACTTTTTCCACATTTTGTTACGTTACAGTCTTATTCTAAAAGGGATTCAAATGTCCCACCCACCCCCTCAAATCGACACACAATACCCCATAATGACAAAGCAAAAAAGGTTATGAAATTTTGCTAATGTATTAAAAATTTCAAAAAATGAAATTTCACATAGGTATTCAGACCCTTTACTCAGTACTTTGTTGAAGAACCTTTGGCAGCAATTACAGCCTCGAGTGTTCTTGGGTATGACGCCAGAAGCTTGGCACACTTGTATTTGGGGAGTTTCTCCCATTCTTCTCTGCAGAGCCTCTCAAGCTCTATCAGGTTGGATGGGGAGCTCAGATGCACTCCTGCATTGTCTTGGCTGTGTGCTTAGGGCCGTTGTCCTGTTGGAAGGTGAACCTTCGCCCCAGTCTGAGGTCCTGAGCACTCTGGAACAGGTTTTCATCAAAGATGGCTGTACTTCGCTCCTTTCATTTTCCCCTGCTTGATACCAACTAGTCTCCCAGTCTCTGCTGCTGAAAAACATCCCCACAGCATGATGCTGCCACCACCATGCTTCCTGTCCCATCGCGCTCTAGCGTCTTGGTGGCGGGCCAGGTGTACGGTGCTTCCTCCGACACATTGGTGCGGCTGGCTTCCGGGTTAAGTGGGCATTGTGTAAAGAAGCAGTGTGGCTAGGCTGGGTTGTGTTTCGGTGGACGCATGGCTCTCAACCTTTGCCTCTCCCGAATCTGTACGGGAGTTGCAGCGATGGGACAAGACTAACTACCAATCGGATACCACAAAATTGGGGAGAAAAAGGGATGAAAAAGAAAATGTAAACAAAAGAAAGATGGAGGCCACTGTGTTGTTGGGGACCTTCAATTGTACAGAAATGTTTTGGCACCCTTCCCCAGACGTGTGCTTCGACACAATTCTGTCTCGGAGCTCTATGGACAATTCATTTAACCTCATGGCTTGGTTTTTGCTCTGACATGCACGGTCAACTGTGGGACCTTATATAGACAGGTGTGTGCCTTTCCAAATCCATCAATTGAATTTACCACAGGTGGACTCCAATCAAGTTGTAGAAACATCAAGGATGATCAAAGGAAACAGGATGCACCTGAGCTCAATTTCAAGTCTCATAGCAAAGGGTCTGAATACTTATGTAAATAATGTGTTTTATTTTAACACATTTGCAAAAATGTCTAAAAACCTGCGTTCGCTTTGTCATTATGGTGTATTGATGTGGAAAACATTTAAATATAATCAATTTTTAGAATAGAGCTGTCACGTAACAAAATTTGGAAAAAGTCAAGCGGTCTGAATACACTATGTACCTTTGTTTGTGCGCGCCCTGCACACCTGTCACATAAGAGTGTGTGTCAAGTGATTAATTCATTAGCACAGTGACATGCTAACAGGGGCACCGGGTCCCTCTACTAGAGCAGAGCAGTCAGCCAAAGAGTGAATCATGGAACAGATCACAGTGATTAGAACAGAAACAGCCTGTAATTAACACAGTAGGCAGCCACCTGATCCAACACCATACATTAGTGAGACTTACTCACTTAGTAGCATTACAGGGCCATAAAGAGATGGGGAAATGGCTGCTTAACACTAGAATGGTCAAGGGGATCATTTTGACCCAATATTTATTTATTTATTTCACCTTTATTTAACCAGGTAGGCAAGTTGAGAACAAGTTCTCATTTACAATTGCGACCTGGCCAAGATAAAGCAAAGCAGTTCGACAACATACAACAACAGAGTTACACGTGGAGTAAAACAAACATAGTCAATAATACAGTAGAAAAATAAGTCTATATACAATGAATGAATATGAATTTACAATTTAAATAGCTCTGCCATTTTTAAAAGTTATGCTCCACTCCGTCCTGGACTTTTCCTAAATATGTCTGTATTTCACACACGTAAGTTGTTAGAATTTCAAATGTGTTATAAGCAGTTAAGAGGACAAAAAGGCTACTTTTTCAAATCAGCCTAGAGAGTCACAGGCAGGTAAGACGTTTTGATTTCTATATAGTATCAGAAAGAGCAGATTCTGAGCTTTCCAAAACACTTACCATTGCCAAATAGAAACTATTTCTTTTTTCAAAATAATATTTTACAAGACTAACCCCTGTTCCATGCGCTCCACATGTGACCACATGGCAACAGATAGCCTACAGTAACAGAAATTAGCCAAATAATTTGAAATCATGTTGTTTTTTTTGTATTCTAATGTTACCCAAGACCTCCATAAATGAAACCAAAGTATTATTTTTCTGATTGCATACATGCAATGTATTTATTAGGCTGTTAGAATGTTGAGTCAAAATGACTCCTCATTGGCCTGAAGGAGGGTCCAAAGAGGCCAGGTTTTTCTAGTGTAAGAACCAGCAATACAGTAACAGCAGAAGTAGGAAAGTTGTTTTGAGGGATATATACCAGAATTGGTGCCAATTTCATTCAGGAAGTGAATTTAAATTACCCAAAATCCTTACTGCAAATATATGGGACTGGAGTCTAAGGTTTCAATACTGCCACAGACTAACTTGTTGTTATTCCCTGCCTCTCACAATGGGAAGGGAAATTCCCAGGGTCTTTGGGGAGTGACGTAGTGTGTGTGTGTGTGTGTGTGTGTGTGTGTGTACTAGGGCCTTTTGTGGAAGATGACGGAAAATACTACAACGTGCCAAGGAATCACAGACATTCCTATATGATGGCTGTCTGACAAGTCTTTCCGGAATGACACTGCTGGCACACTAAGTCCCCAGCGTGGCTGATGTAACCTATAGAGTGGTTATTGTGGGTTTTTGCCTTTGTCACTGTACCTGCAGTGCCACATGAGACTGTGCTACCTTCCTACCGCTCACCTACAGGGTTACATAACTGTCCCCCCCATATAGAGACAAACTAGCACACGCCCTTCATCACCCAGAAACTGCACAACATAAGTCTCCCGCTGCCGGACTACAAAACTCTGCCCTCAGTCTGGGATTGCCGTCTAAATGCTAGGTCAGGATGCTACGGAGAGACAGACAACTGCTAACCTTATCGACCACGTTGAGTGCGCTAGCGTCGCAAAAGAAAAATGTACACATACATGTTATTCAATCATTTCACCCGCGCGTGAACGAGCGTCTGTGTAGCCAAGCGCTAAAATAGAACTTGGATCTATTTGAGATGCGCCACAAATCCCCTCCTTATTGGATACTAACTAGGTTTCCCTTTTTACCTGTGGATTGAATTGGAGTAGAGAAAAACACACAACTTTGTATGACTACGGATCAAAATTCTACAAAGAACCAGCTAAAGAAAAAAGGGGACCATATGCATGTCAGGTAAAATAACAACCTAGTGTTAATCTTCCAGAACAAACTAGCCAGCAAAAGTTAGCTAGCTAAATGTCCATGAATGTTACACGTCTGTTTGGACCTGCCCACAAATGAATATAGTTGGTTATGATGGACGCAAGCGAGTGGCCGCTGTAGTCAGCAAGTAAGTGTTGGCTTGGCCATGGATATAAGAAAGTATGTAGAATGGTGATAAAGAGGGAGGAAAAGAGGGCGCAGCAGGAAAGCAATCAAAATCAGCTACACAAAAGATGGCTTTCTATTTAACATTACGATTTACTGGAAATTCACTAAGTCCATAAATACACAAAACTCACCTTCCGGATTCCTTGTAAGCAGTCGAGAATAGTCAGGTTGTATGTGCAACTTCCAAATGAGGCGTCTCTGAAAATCAAAGAGATGAAGGAGTGAGTGAGACATTAATTGAAAGAGGAGTGAGTTATCAAGTGTCGCAATTACCACATTGGAGAGATTGGAACGACAATATACTGAAGCACAAACATGGGAACTATACGGAACAAAAATATAAACGAACATGTAAAATGTTGGTCCCATTTTCATGAGCTAAAATAAAAGATCCCGGAAATGTTGAATATGCACAAAGTTTCTCAAATTTTGTTCATATCCCTGTTAGTGAACATTTCTCCTTTGCCAAGATAATCCATCCACCTGACAAGTGTGGCATATCAAGAAGCTGATTAAACAGATTACACAGGTGAACCTTGTGCTGAGGACATTAAAAGGCCACAAATGTGCAGTTTTGGTCACACAACACAACAGACGTCTCAAGTTAAGGGAGCGTGCAATTGGCATGCTGACTGCAGGTAAGTCCAACAGAGCTGTTACCAGAAAATGTAATGTTCATTTCTCTACCATAAAGTGCCTCCAACATTATTTTCGATAATTTGGCAGTACATACAACTGGCCTTACAACGTGTAATCATGCCAGCCCAGGACCTCCTCATCCGGCTTCTTCACCTGCGGGACCGTCTGAGGGGGGCTGGCTCCCAAGTGGGTGGGCCTATGCCCACCCATGGCTGTGCCCATTCCCAGTCATGCGAAATCCATAGATTAGGGCGTAATTTATTTATTTATATTGACTGACTTCCTTCTATGAACTGTAACTCAGTAAAATCTTTGAAATTGTTGCATTTATACATTTGTTCAGTATGTGTATTTTGGTGTTTTGCGGGTACTATTTAATTAAGCTGCAAGTTGAGGACTTGTGAGGCGTCTGTTTCTCAAACTAGACACTAATGCACTTGTCCTCTTGCTCAGTTGTACACCGGGGCCTCCCACTCCTCTTTCTATTTTGGTTAGGGCCAGTTTGCTCTGTTCTGTAAAAGGAGTAGTACACAGCACTGTACGAGATCTTCAGTTTCTTGGCAATTTCTCGCATGGAATAGCCTTCATTTCTCAGAACAAGAATAGACTGACGAGCTTCAGTAGAAAGTTATTGGTTTCTGGCCATTTTGAGCCTGTAATCGAACCCACAAATGCTGATGCTCCAGATACTCAACTAGTCTAAAGAAGGCCAGTTTTATTGCTTCTTTAAATCAGAACAACAGTTTCAGCTGTGCTAACATAATTGCAAAAGGGTTTTCTAATGATCAATTAGCCTTTTAAAATGATCAACTTGGATTAGCTAACACAACGTGCCATTGGAACACAGGAGTGATGGTCGCTGATAATGGGCCTCTGTACGCCTACGTTTTCTATTTCATAAATAAAATCTGCTGTTTCCAGCTGCAAGTCATTTACAACATTAACACTCTACACTGTTTCTGAACAATTTCATGTTATTTTAATGGACAAAAATGTTTGTTTTTCTTTCAAAAACAAGGACATTTTTTAGGTGACCCCAAACTTTAGCTAGTACTCACCCCTATCAAAACACAGCAAACATCCCCATTGCACACACACAAATCAGAAACCACTGGTCCATATCTGAACATAAAATCCAAACATTTCATCATCTCATCTTTTGTGGGACATGGGCATCAAGAGGAATGCTCCAATTGAATAAGTCCTTGAGCCAGGACAAGTGATGTCACCATCCACTTCTCAGGTGACACAGTGACCTTGGATACTAGATAGGCCAACGACAAAGGAGAACAAAAAGACATTACTTTGGGAAAGAACGCTTGAGACAGGGCAATGAGGAGATCAATGTATATATTCATGGTGAAAACTGAAAACGTAAGACGTTCGTCACGTTCTTAAGGAGATGTTGCGTGCAGAAAATTGGCCCTAAGAAAGGAGACCAGTGAATATGGGAAGACATATCTTTCTAGAGACAGCTTTTCACGAAATCAAAGCACTTGCATTGCGGCCTCAGCTCATTTGGCATTCTCCAATGCTGACAAAAAAAAAAATGTATTAATCTATAAAACACAGCTTCCTTGTTTCACAAACACACAATTTCGCACGCACAAAATCTCAAATAGCACATTATGCGCGCATGTACTTAATTCCTCATTTCATAGGCATATTGTAGCTGGCAGAAGAATCTGGGTCAAATTCAGCTGTTTGTTCTCGTTCCTCTCTCTAGGTCGGAGTGCTGCTGCAGGCTGGGAGCGCTCTGTTACTGACAGGAGCATCAAAGTGAATAGCAAAGGTTCAACCAAGAGCCTTCAAGAGGCCACCTACACAAAGTGGTGTGTCAGAGACACGAGGAGTTCAGTTACCGTGACACCACTCACAACACAAAACAAGGCGTTTCAGACACAAAAGGCTGAAACTGTTTGTGTATGTGATTATATGCCGTACTGCAGGGGTCTCCAACTGGTAGATGGAGAGCTACCAGTTGCTCGCAGCCCACCTATGAGTAGCTCACCAAATCATTCTGAAAGTACATGCATTTTTTTTCATGGTTTCCATTGCCAACTGTCAAACAAATCTCACAAGTATTAGACACCTCATGCTCCTGGCTACTACCCAATCAAAGCCACACTGACATTATCACTCCCCTGGTTAGCCCCCACTGGCTTAAAAACCTAAACATAATATCTGCCAGCAATATTGCCCCCGTCTGTCTGTTTGGTGCACGCATTTGTCTATCACTCTGTGTGTAGCCAATTAGTGATGCTAAATGATACGTCTTGTTGGTACAAAGACATTCCCTAAAACTTTCTCAATTAAGTGTTAACTGCAAAGTGGGCTTACCTGACAGAACTACAGTGTCAGTCAAAAGTTTGGACACCTACTCATTCGAAGGAGAATGCCAAGAGCGTGCAAAGCTTTCATCGGCGCAAAGGGGTGGCTACTTCGAAGAATCTAAAATATAATTTGATTTAACAATTTTTTGGTTACTACATGTGTATTATTTCATAGTTTTGATGTCTTCACTATTATTCTACAATGTAGAAAACAGTAAATATTAAGAAAAACCCTGGAATGAGTAGGTGTGCCCAAACATTTGACTGGTAGTGTATATCGTGATTATTGGTATCAACTGGGTGGCGATGTTTTTGCATAACATGTTTGTTTTGCCATAACATGTGCTGCAGCAGTAGGCATAACAGCAGAAACATTGCTAGACCGACACATTCCACTCTCACTAGATGGGGAATAACAATTTAAAACAGACCTAAAAAACATCAATTTGTTGTTCTCTATGAAGAATTGTAATCTTGAGTGTAAAACAAAAAAAGAAAAATGGAGAAAAATCCCAGAACAGGAGAAAGCTAACTGGAAAAAAAAAGAAAATTAGCAATTTTGTGTTAGAGCATTAATTTAAAATGGATTACATTTAGATTGTGTCACTGTCCTACACACAATAGCCCATAATGTTAAATCTACTTTATGTTTTAGACATTTCTACAAATTCATTAAAAAAGAAAAGCTGAAATGTCTTTAATCAATAAGTATTCAACCCCTTTATTACTGCAAGCCCAAATTGGTAATACATTTGCTTAACAAGTCACATAATAAGTTGCATGGACTCGCTCTGTGTGCAATAATAGTCAACATTATCTTTGAATGAATACCTCATCTCTGTACCCGACATAATTGTAAGGTCCCACAGTCGAGAAGTGAATTTCAAAACACAGATTCAACCACAGACCAGTGAGGTTTTCCTACGCATCGCAAAGAAGAGGACTTATTGGTAGATGGGTAAAAATAAAAATGCAGACATTCAATATCCCTTTGAACATGGTGAAGTTATTAATTACACTTTGGATGGTGTATCAATACACCCAGTCACTACTAACATACAGGCGTCCTTCCTAAAGCAGTTGCCGGAGAGGAAGGAAACCACTCAGGAATTTCACCATGAGGCCAATGGTGACTTTAAAACAGTTAGAGTTTAATGGCTGTGATAGGAGAAAACTGAGGATGGATCAACAACATTGTTGTTACTCCACAATACTAACCTAATTGACAGAGTGAAAAGGAAGCCTGTACAGAACACAAATATTCCAAAACATGCATCCTGTTTGCAACAAGGCACTAAAGTAAGACTGCAAAAAAATGTGGCAAAGAAATGAACTTTATATCCTGAATACAAAGCATTGTTTGGGGCAAATCCAACACATCATTGAGTACCACTCTTCATACTGTATTTTCAAGCATGGTGATGGATGCATCATGTTATGGATATGCTTGTCATCGGCAATGACTAGGGAGATTCAGGTTAAAAAAAGAAAAGGAACGGAGCTAAGCACAGGCAAAATCCTAGAGGAAAATCTGGTTCAGTCTGCTTTCCAACCAACACTGGAAGACAAATTCACTTTTCAGCAGGACAATAACCTTAAACACAAGGCCAAATATACAAGACTGGAGTTGCTTACCAAGACAGTGAATGTTCCTGAGTGGCCGAGTAACAGTTTTGACTTCAAATCTACGGCAAAACTTGAAAATGGCTGTCTAGCAATGATCAACAACCAACCTGACAGTGCTAAAGAAAACACTATTTTTTTTTTTTTTAAATTGGCAAATATTGTACAATCCAGGTGTGCAAAGCTCTTAGAGACATACCCAGAAAAACACAGCTGTAATCACTTCCAAAGTGGTGTGAATACTTATGCAAATTAGATATGTTTTAACTTTGTCATTATGGGGTATTATGTGTAGATTGGTGAGATTTAAAAAATATATATTTCATCCATTTTGAATTCAGGCTGGAAGAACAAAATGTTGAAAAAGTTAAGGGGTATAAATACTTTCTGAAGGCACCGAATACTGACAGAAAACATCTGTTGTACACCAAGGACACGGGAAAATTGCAGGGTAGAAGAGAAGAGTGTGCCTATTTGAAAGTCAAAAAAACTAGTAGCTTGCGAAGTTTTTTAAAAAATTAAGTAGCTCTCATGCTAGAAAAGGTTGGAGACCCCTGCCATAATGTGTGCCTACAAACCGTAATGCAGGGGTCTCCAACAGGTCGATTGCAAGCTACCAGTAGCTCGCAACCCACCTATGAGTAGCTCGCCAAACAACTCCGAAAGTATACTACATTTTTCATGTGTTCCATCGCAAACTGTCAAACAAATATCACAACTATCAGACACCGCAAGCTACCGTGTAATCAACACAATATTGACTTTATCCCACCCCTGGTTAGCCACTATTGGCTTAAAAAGCCAGACCTAACACAATATCTGCAAATTCATTTCCAGCAACATTGCCCCCGTCCGTCTACACATGGTGCGTGCATTTGTCTATCACACCGTGTGAAGCCAGTTGATGTGATAACTGTCTTGTGGGTTGACAGAAATACTTTCCCCAAAACCTTTCAAATTAAATGTTAACTGCAAAGTAGGCTTACCTAGCAGAAGTATATCATGAGTAAGTATATCATTTGTATCTATTATTTGCAAACTCTGCCATGAAATAGGCAGCAGCAGTACAGAACCGTCGCTAGACAGGCACATTGCTCACTCGCTAGATTGGCAATTTAAAAAAAAAATTTTAAAAAGGGAGATTACACACAAAAAACATCTATTTTTGTTTTTTTCCCAGACCCCAGCCCAGAAAAAAAAAAGATTGTGATTTAATAATTGACATGGCCTAAGAACATCCAATTTCATTGTTCCTTTACGAACAATTGTAATTGGAAAAAAAAATCTTAAACCAGGAAATCTACAACTGAGAAAATAAAATTTTGAAGAAAAAAATGAAAAATACCCCTTAGAGTGGTTTATTAACCATTATTTTACCAGGTTTATTGACAGAAAACAGCATACAAGAGAAAGTAGTGCACTAAGGACCAAGGGAAGAGTTGCAGGGGAGAAGAGAAGAACGTGCCTATTTGAAAGCTAGAAAAATACATTTGTAGCTTGCGACATGTTTAATTTTTTTTTTAAGTAACTCATGCTACAAAATGTTGGCGACCCCTGACGTAATGTGTGTCTATGTACTACTGTGAGTGTGTGTAGGTCCGTCCATTTCCCTCTCATAACATTGTAACAACCCCATCCAAAAACCAAACTCCAGTCCGCACAGTCAGCTACTAACTATGGGAGGTGAGGATCAGTGGAGCATCTGTGTCCCACTGTTCTCCACACACACACACACACACACACACACACACACACACACACACACACACACACACACACACACACACACACACACACCACACACACACACACACACACACACACACACACACACACCTCTGGAGGGAGCCACTGGGGAGAGGTGGGAGGAATAAGGTCAAAGGCCCAGTTAGAAATAGACTTTCTAAAAGTAGCCCAGCGATACCCATCAAATCAAGTTCAAAGGAAACTAAATTGTGCTGGCAACGCAGAGTGGTGGGAGGAGGATTGGTCCAGCCTTCATTACACAAGTACGTAGAAATAGGGCTGTAGCGGAGCTGGGAATGCTCCCAACTAAAGTGCGGGACAAGAGAGCATAATTATCGAATGAGAACACCATCTCCCCTCTTCGCCAATCTCTACTCGTTCATTCTCCACCCAACACAACAAGTTACATAAGTGCCATCCCTTTAGCTAGGGGCCATTAGAGCTGGTCAAGTAAACTGACAAAGCTCCATTCTTCTCCATTCACACAGCCCCGTGGCCCCGGCAAGAAGGCCATCTTTGTGGGCGACACAAGGCCCCAATTAAACCAGAGAGCGCCAATAGAGGCATCGCCACAGACAGGAGATAACGGGGCTAACTGCAAACACTGCAGCGCCTATGATTCTTCTATGGCCAGGAAGACTCTCCAAAGTCGTACACATTGTATTCAGATCGGTATTTTCTTTTGGTGGATAGACACAATGCTTCGTGGTAAGTTAGTGAGTAAATAAAGGAGTGGAAGGGTAGTCGGAGAACATAGGAATGTCGTGACGATAGGCCTAAATTGTAACCGAGCACTGACAAGAGAGAGAAGTCAGCAAGGACAACTAGGTTCAGTGAGATATCCTAATCTCGCATCTGTTTGCTACCAACATAGGGGGAGTCCATGGGACTATATGATATTATTCAGCTTCAACTCACCAAACACACTGACAGGTTGAGACAAGCCCTAAGGGTGGATATCTGTCACAATCATAACTCAGGCCAACAATGCCCAAAATCGACCATAGAGCCTGGCTGCTGACCCATGTCACAAAGCAATGAATCACAGACCATGTGTACAAGACAGGTACAGAATGCAATTACAGGTCAATGTAGGGGCAGAGAGCAGATACAACAGCTCTTGACATGCCTTCACTTTACTTACCCACCCTCTGTCCCGTTCCTGCTCCCACACATCACATCTATATATCCCCAACCCCATCACTAATTCCTCGCCACCATGTGAAATTGAGTTGGAATGCGGATGGGACTGATCATGAGGGTGTGACTCACTCCACAGTTCAATAGGAAGGAGCTGATGAGGTAAGGCTATTCGCTACCGAGCACGTACACACACACACACACACACACACACACGACTATAGCCTTGTTCCTGTTATCTGTGGCCTGTTCAATGCATAGACGATCAAACAATGGACAATTCCATCAACAAACCGTGACCACGTCGACTGACCCCAAATGACCAGCTGGGATTACAGAAGCCCCACCAGACCCACTATGGGGCAGCAGGTAGCCTAGTGGTTAGAGCGTTGGTCTAGTAACCGAAAGGTTGCAAGATCAAATCCCTGAGCTGACAAGGTAAAAATCTGTCATTCTGCCCCTGAACAAGGCAGTTAAACCACTGTTCCTAGACTGTCATTAAAAATAAGAATTTGTTCTTAACTGACTTGCCTAGTTAAATAAAAAGGTAAATAAAATAATAAATAATAGTACCAAATTAAAGCAGCGGCGCTAATCTAATCTAGCCTGACAACTCACACTAAATTCTTCCACTGCTCTGCGGGTTCACTACACACTTCAAATTACTTCAATTAAGGCAGTCTGACTGAGGTGAAGAGGGGCATTTTACAAAACAGTCATCAGCGATTGGATTGTCTCTAACCAATCAAAGTATCAATTCGCGTTCGCATTCGGTGAAGGGTCAGGGACGTACTCTGATCCAGACTTATTGCGGAGAAGCTGCTAATGTCCATGGGCGTGGTTTAGCGTTTGGCCTGAGCAAGGAGTCTGGGTAGCCAGGCAAAATCTAATCCAGCTATCCATTCTAAACCGTACACTCCCTCCAGATGCATGAAAACTGCTTGTTTGTTTGTGTTATATGACAAGTGAAACCAACCAGGCTAACAAAGATTAAACCATTTTACACACCTAACAATGGCGAGTGATGGGAAAAGATTTGTTTATTCAATTTTTGTCACGCCCACTCTAAAAATGTAGCACAATCCTTTTAAAGAGTGAGTCCGCTGATCCACAACAGGCACAGATATCTTATGCCACGAGAAAGCAGATTAACTACATGTTATGCTGGGGAGAGAGAGGATGTGTATGTTCATGGAGTGGGTGGAATATGCAGAGTAAAACAAATACGAGTTCTGTTTTGGAGAAGGCAGGCATAATAACTGACTAAAAACAATTGGAGGCTAAACTTGTAGAATCTAGATTTTTTTGGGTCAATGCCACAAGCCTGGGACTACCAAAAGACCTTACTATATGAAGTATTATTACAATCCGAGAGCACACCAATTCGTCTGCTTTTTCCAGGTCTAATAACTGGTTTTGATGGACACGAGAAACTCCGGAAGTTATTTTAGCCTCACATGTCATGCGTCATACATATACAAATAGGCCCAATCTATTGGAAGACATGCACCCTGTTAATAAGAGGATTAAGGGAAAATGACGATGAGGATGACAGAGAGAGAGGCGTCACAGAGGACTGATTATACTGTGGAGCTGTGACCCATGTCTGTGCTGTCGGGTTGCATGACAGAGTTATTACAGAGTATCAGATGTCCCAGGGACAGACGGGGCGTCACAGTTTCAGGTGACACAAACAAAAACTGGGGAAGCCTCTGGAGGTGGAAACCAGACAAGGCAGGGAAACAGACCAATGAACCAGTCCCATACACTAGGCAGAGCAAGCACAGTACGAAAGGTACGCGAGCTGCTTAAAGCCCAACAATAACGACTGCAGAGACACAATGTAAAACAAAAACACCTCTGTAAGCTCAACCATGATACAAAAGGTAAGGCAATTAGCCAAGATGTGCTTCCAAGGCAAATATCCAATGATGGTTTCGGTGGTAAGAAACCATGCTGCTGTGTGATAGTGTGGACATGGCTGGTCTTACCTGAAGGGAAGGTATGAAGAATTGGAGCCTGAGATCAGAGCCCTGTAGGCCTCCTCTGGAGTCTTCTTCAGGTAGATGACCTGAGAGAGGGAGAGAGAGGGAGAGATGGGGAAGCAGTTCATAAACCATGACTGAATTACTGAAACCACACAGCTTTCATTCCAGGATTTTGGTAATCCTCCAGCTTCCCGATTTATTCAGGTTAAAGCACTAACATAACATGGACGGGAGACAAGGACACAGAATGTGTCACACAGATGAGATTCCACAGGCAACAGCATAGGGGTCAGTAGGCCACGTCTCAGCACCAGGGGTTCTCCAAATGGAGGACATAAAAAGCACACGCTAGGTAAGTCATCCATTCATGAACGTGTTGCTCTCCCAGCCGTGTCAGCAAAGCAGGTAGCTCATCTGAACCAACGCTAAAAATGAAACACCGCGGAACTCAACACCTCAGCGTCCCACATCCATACAAGGAGTAGCAACGACAGAGTGGAGCAGCACGTCAGTACAAGGTGTGTTCATAACATTTGGATGTAGAGGACCAGATTTAGCTAATTATTACATGTACAAAAAAAAAATGTAGAGGCTTGCAAAAAAATAACTCTGGACAAAGTAAATAAAGACAATGTGAACATTCCTCTGGAAACAACCGGTGAAAACTGCCCTGGGACCGGTTGGTCGTAACTCTACGTCCGACGTAGAGTCCGACGTAAAATGTGTTCTACGGCAGACATAAAAATGAAAGCTGTTGCACAACCTGGGCGTTAGCCCGTCTACGTGCTACGCCTGGGGCGTACATTCTATGTCTAGTAGAGAGAAGGCATAGGGCATTCAACTGGGACAATCTTTCATGACACGCACAGAAAATAGCAATCTATATTTTCAAAAGGACGCGAGTTTCGTATTCATATTTCACAACCTCTGTGGGCTTTTTGAGTTGCCTATACGCGAGTCAATCACAAAAATAACACACTTGATTTATACGCTATATTACAGCACGCTAAATGTGTCTGATCAGATATCAGCAAACTAATAGATCCAATAACCAAATACAGACGGAGATTCAGTGAAACAGAATCACGTTGATTGATCATCAGACAAGGGTTTTTACTCGGAATATAGCCCAGGCTACTACATGAGTGAAGAGCAAAACGATCCACCTGTTATACTAGGCTAGCATAGGCTACATTACATGCTAGCAAAATGTTCTGACAACTGATAGACAAGCAAACTAGATTATCATCATGACCGCGCTCCTGAATTTGGCTAACATTTTCCCAGCCTAATTGGAACCAAATACTCAAAATGAAGATTCTGTGAAAAGTCCCCCCACGGTTGTCTCAAAGCAGCGCGATAACGCTGTCCCAATCATAACAGTGCTGAAATTACGGTTGACAACACACGGCTGTTGCTTTAAAGTATCTAAAACGGTTGGATGACTTTGGGAGTTTCAGTAAGCAACACGATAAATGCCTTTAATGGCAGTCTACTTATTTTCGGAATTCAGTGATAGTCATTACCATGGTAATTACTGATTGATCCGTACAGTTGTGGTTAAGAAAAGTCATGCATTGTGGTGGGCTTTACGAAGTGATGGGACATGCCTCGCAAAGTTTAGAACTGCCACGAGGATGGTAACAGCCTAGTAACGGCCGCTGCCTAGCATGCATTGCTTACGCCGGACTTAGCTACGACTAGTCTTGTTTTTGGTTGGTGCAACAGGTGTCAATTCTGATCCCAAAGTCAGACGTAGCTACGCCACCGACCTCGCATTTAAGACCAACTTTCTTACACCCAACTGCTGTAACAGGACCCTGGCGTGAACAATTAGCAAATCTGGCCTAGAGTGCCAATTTTCAAAGGTTGACTGGATGATTAGTCTCGACTAGGGGGCATGTATGGGAGAGTGGGCTTGTGAATGCAGCTTGTGTGTCAGTGGGTCTGGTGACATGGAGGCCAAACAGTGCATGAAGCCGGCGTCTTCTCAGCAAGTAGAACAGAGCTTTGTTATTCCTGCTCCCGCTTCATGAAATATTCACCAGTCAGACAATCGGATCCATCAAAAACGCACCAGATTAAACTATTCTGCTGGTGTGGGAGTGTGTTGTCCCACGTGATCCATCATACAGAATGTGGGCCAGCTGTTTGTCCCACATATAATCCTCTCGGGTTGAAAGCGGGTCATTTGTATTAAAGCGCAGCACCAAACTTCTGTAATGAGAGCAGGGCCAGGAGGGCTCAACAGAGCCCACACAATCATGTGACCGGATCAATGGAGACCCACTTGGAAAGAAAACACAGGGAGTAGCAGACCGCCCTGCCGTGTTCCCAGCACATTCTCTCCTTATTAAAGTCAACACAATCCACATGATGTAGCTACAGAGGTTATAACAACGCAGACAAACATCACATCCCGTATCCCATCTAAATTGGTTAAACGCAGTTCATCAGGAACTATATTGATTTCTGAATGCTATGTCTTCAGTGTGCATTTGAGAGCTAATGACTCGTGCAGCTGGGAGAAACTATATGGCCTGGTTGTGAAAGAACGTGATATTTCAGTGTCAATGAATGAAAAGTTCATCTTGGGCATCGGTCAAGGTTCAGGCAAAATTTAGCTCAGCGCTTCGTTTTGTGCATCTACCCTGGAGAGATTGTCTACGAAGGAATAAGTGATAGCAGCTTTAATTAGGGTCACCGAGTGACAGATTAGACACACCATCAGTGCAATACTCTTCCCACAACGTTATCAGTCTCCTATTGGCCAATACAGGAAATGTATTCTGCTGCCGCTCTGCACACACAAGCTTGTTAGCGATCTCTGGTTCAACGTTAAGCCAACGCTGTGAAGGATGCAAGTCACTGATTGGTGCTCTAGAAGCACTGATTGATTAATGTTGAGCTAGATATAAAAACAGGTTTAAAAAGGAATGATATAAAATGTTACTTTATGGTTTGAACTGGTTCAGAACTTTTTGCTTGTTGGAAATGTGGAATGGATGGGAAAAAAATGTATTGTTCCATTCAGAACGAAACTATTGAAAAATAATTTTCGTTCCAAACCCTGCTTTGTTTACAAACAGAGTAAAACAACTTATATAGTTTGGCTTCTGATGGGGTACAACAGTTAAATTAAGCTCATGAGGCATTTATAAGTTATATTCTTCAAGAATCAAATTGGTACATATCATTCATTTATAAATCCCTTAAATAGCTGTATCCCCATTAAAAGGAAAGTTTACCCAAAATCCAGAAACTCCCAAGTGATTTCATACGTCAAAACAAGTTCAGTGGAGTTTAATTCTTGAAGTTCGAGGTGTTATTACCATTGCACCATATAATGTAAACATAAGGCCTAGGTGCTCTACAGGTTAGCATACAGTGCACTCTGAAAGTAGTTAGACCCCTCGACTTTTTCCACATTTTGTTACGCTACAGCCTTATTCTAAAATGGATTAAATAAAAAAATGTTTCTCAGCAATCTACACAGAACACCCCATAATGACAAAGCAAAAACAGGTTAAAAAATTTCTGCACATTAATTCTAAATAAAAAACACAACTACCTTACTTACAGAAGTATTCAGACCCTTTGCTATGAGACTCAAAATTGAGCTCAGGTGCATCCTGTTTCCATTGATCATCCTTGAGAAGTTTCTACAACTTGACTGTAGTCCACCTGTGGTAAATTCAATTGATTGGACATGATTTGGAAAAGCACACACCTGTCTATATAAGGTCCCACAGTTGGCAGTACATGTCAGAGCAAAAACCAAGCAATGAGGTCAAAAAGGTATTGTCCGTAGAGCTCTGAGACAGGATTGTGTCGAGGCACAGATATCGGGAAGGGTACCAACATTGTTTTATAGCATTGAAGAACACACTGGACTCCATCCTTCTTAAATGGAATAAGTTTGGAATTACCAAGATTCTTCTTAGAGCTGGCCGACCAGCCAAACTGAGCACTCGGGGGAGAAGGGCCTTGGTCAGGGAGGTGACCAAGAACCTGATGGCCACGCTGACAGAGCTCTAGAGTGCCAGACGGAAGCCAGTCCTCAGTAAAAAGGCACATGACAGCCCACTTGGAGTTTGGCAAAAGCCACCTAAAGGACTCAGACCATGAGAAACAAGATTCTCTGGTTTGATGAAACCAAGATTGAACTCTTTGGCCTGAATGCCAAGTGTCATGTCTGGAGGAAACCTGGCACCATCCCTACGGTGAAGCATGGTGGTAGCAGCATCATGCTGTGGGGATGTTTTTCAGCGGCAGGAACTAGTCAGGATTGAGGGAAAGATGAACGAAGCAAAGTACAAAGAAATCCTTGATGAAAACCTGCTCCAGAGCACTCAGGAACTCAGACTGGGGCAAAGGTTCACCTTCCAACAGGACAATGACCGAGGGCAAAAAAGCCAAAAATGCAGGAGTGGCTTCAGGACAAGTTTCTGAATGTCCTTGAGTGGCCCAGCTAGAGCCCAGACTTGAACCCGATCTAACATCTCTGGAGAGACCTGAAAATAGCTATGCAGCGACGCTCCCCATCCAACCTGACTAAGCTTGAGAGGATCTGCAGAGAAGAAATGGGAGAAACTCCCCAAATACAGGTGTGCCAAGCTTGTAGCGTCATACCCAAGAAGACTCAAGGCTGTAATCACTGCCAAAGTTGTTTCAAAGTACTAAGTAAAGGGTTTGAATACTTACGTAAATAAGGTATCTTTTTTTTATACATTTGCAAAAAAAATCTAAATACCTGTTTTTGCCTCATTATTGGGTATTATGTGTAGATTGATTAGCATACACATATATATACATATACATACATACATACATATATATTTTTTTTATATTCATTTTTGAATAAGTCTAACTTAAAAAAATTAAAAAAAAAGTGGAAAAAGTCCAGAGGTCTGATTACTTTCCGAATGCACATACCCCCCGTCATAAATGAATAGGGTGAGAGACAACCGACATTGTGCCACCTTACATTGCGATAAATAGACATAGGCTATTTAATATTTTGGACTAATATGAAAACAGCAACCAAGTAACGGTCCCGCTCAGATGTTTGTGATAAACAATCATTCAATAAAGTAAAGTTAAGCTACTTACTCATTAGATATGAAAAATATATATAATCCAGGACACCAGGGTTTGTGGGCATCAAAATCCCTGTGATTGCAAAAGCAAACTAACTGCTCCTCATCATTACGTATTCAACATAACGTATTCAAAATCTCTGCAGCACAAACATTCCTCATTCGAGGAATTGGAGCATAATTGCCAAAACTGCACCACCAGTCTGTGTTGATCCTGGGCATGGGTTGGGTCAGTGGTGCAGCTACTGCTGCGGCAGCTAGGGCAGCGACGGCCAACTGAAGCTCAATTTGCCTCAATTCTACATCCAAATACTCAGGCTCAAATAAATACGGTTCGACGACACCGTCGGCGACATTCCAGTAGGGTTCTTCACAACTTGCGAGTATTTTGTCGTCAGACAGATTTGTAGGTTGTTGTTTACCTTGTATAACTAATGTGTAACGCGGTCTACACTTCTCAGAAAAAAACACATCTGGGAATAAGGTCATAATGTGAAGTTTCTACATAGCAGGGATTACCCCGAGAGCACACATGCACAGTTGTTATCCATCTCAGCTACTGTGGCAGTCACCAACATAAAACAATTATATCAATTAGGGCAAATGTTTCAAGTGTAAAAGTACACATTTCCTGACTCAAAACCGCTAATACTTTTGAAAAAAATACCTAATTTTGACGTCAGACAGATTTGTAGGTTGTTGTTTACCTTTAAATATAACAGTACACAATTTCTGAATCATCAATTCACTAGCAACGGAGCAGTGCGAGGCCTGCATCCAGCAACGTCACGAGTCACGTGACCCTTTTTTGCAGCTGTTTCAGTACAGCACTACATGGAGAGAGGGGGGGGGAGAGGGATAACTCCACTTAACTATGTATGGAATCCCTTGGGAGTTTGTGGATTTTGGGTAAACTTATCCTTTAAGGTGAGTGGATCAAATCCTATTTGTAGTTAGAAAGTGCTGTACATCAAATTCCTTCGAGCATGGATAAATATTGAAGAGCATCTGACCATGTGTCAATATGGCTAGTGTGCATCAATATGGCTAGTGTCTAGACATGCTGAGAGGACAAAGCTAGCATGGAACCTTAAGTACAGCTGTGCATAGGACAGTAAGTTATACAGGGTTCACTTCAGGGGTGTCTGTTGTTTGGGGAGGACCAACCATCTCCTGCCACTGTTATCCAGGACAGGAAGCCAAATCCAGATTATAATCCAGCATGCCCCCTGCTGCAACGCTGCTTATTAATATCTCCTCCCAGAGCTATGTGGCCTGCCTGGGCTGCTATCAAGACAAAGAGTGCTATAGACAAAAGGCCCTATTCAATCTAACCCAGGCCAGCAATATAATATTACTTGAGGATTTAGATAGGCTAGCTAGTTAAGAAACTGTAAACATGGTTGAGATACACAACAACTGTGGTTTATCAATCATGCGTTTAGCCATTAAGGGCCGAAACCAGAATGAAGCCTGATATAGCCTATATTGTGTTTACCTTAGAGGAGGGTCAAGTCCAGGTTTATTAAAGCTTCTAGATGCTGGGCATCACAATGGAAATATTCTGAGTAGGGCCTTAAGTTACATACAAAGGTTGTCATGACCGACGCTGACCCCTCCGTCTTGGGGTAAGGACTGGGCACAGTCCACTGAGTGAAACACTACTGACCCACATTGCCGGAGATAATCATCATGTCATCTACGGCATCTGTCATAAGGCATGTCATCATCACAGCACAGCAACAGAAGCACCAGATAAATCCCCTCGTTTACTGCCACGTGACAGAGCAGCCAGCTGGCAGGGGATGCCGTCACACATTACAGTCAAGGCTGGTATCTGATTGGAAGCGAAAGGACAGCCTTCAACCATGGATGGCAGCAAGGGGCCAAATGAATAGGGCCTAGTGCAACAGGAGCTGCTGGGCATTCAAAAGGGCTGGAAGATAGGGCCATTATGGCAGGACATTGAGGACAATAGGACTGACTATATATATCAGCAGCTCCTATCCGTTTCTGTTCTGACTCAGACCTGGCTAGCATGGTTAAAACTGCACTGGCTGAAAGAAGCACTCAAAAAAGGCCTTGATTGACAACAATAGCGCCAAAACAAAATAAAAACAATACACTAGGGGAAATGTGCAGTTGAGCTGCATTACTTAGGGAGGTGCAGCATGACGTAATGCACCAAAATACACTATTCCCCTTGCATAACTTCCTTTCCCTGCAGAGAGTGAGAGAGAGGATACTCACAGCATAGGCACCGATTAAAACAGCAGCGTTGGCCCTTTTCCGCTGGTCAAAGCTGGTGTAGTGTACGAGTCGCTTTCTGGTCAGTGTGAAGGACTGCAGACAAAAAGGAGAAAACACACGTAAGGAAAAAAACTAAACGATTAAAACTTCACATTAAAGCCATTTAGATTAGAACAATTGATCAAGATATTCAAACACTGGATGAGTCAAACTCTACTAAACCATGTCTAAACAACAATGGTTAGGTGACCATAGTACTGTACAACCTATGCATGATCATGTATTTATATGTGGCATAAACATACGCTAGGCCTATATAAAACAGTTAGTGGCAGTAAATAGAAATCAACAACGATGAACTCGTCAGCTTCCTATTTTCTACTCAAGAGAAAGATGCAAGAACATGGCAGTTTTGGAGCTAATTAATAGACCTGAAAGCACATCTAGTTCTGGCTTGTATATGATATTACATTATATGAAAGGTTTTTTCCGCCATTGAAATCATTGGGCGGGCCGCCTAAGTGTTTTCGGGCCGCCCAGGACAAACTGTAAAAAAAATAGAGGAAAAAAACGAAAAAAACTTTTTTTTTTTACGTCATTTTCAGGATGGAAAAAGGCTTTCAGTGTAAACTTAAAATGACTAAAATCAGA
Source organism: Salmo salar (assembly GCF_965601325.2). Taxonomy (NCBI): domain Eukaryota; kingdom Metazoa; phylum Chordata; class Actinopteri; order Salmoniformes; family Salmonidae; genus Salmo; species Salmo salar. Next base: position 16,140,209 of record NC_138300.1, read on the forward strand.
TGTAAATTTGTTTTAGAATTATAAATCTTTGAGAACTAACAATCACTAGCTAGACAGTCAGGGAGAATTGAAAAAAAAATCCAAAACCAATGAATTTCGCAGTATTGATTTTATGTTTCAGCAAAAGAACAGCATTAGCCATGGCAAAATGCATAGAATTGCAGGAAATTTGCTTTAAAACTGCACAAATCTCTCAGCGCCATGGAGAAATTTGTAGAATTGCAGGAAATTGGCTTAAGAATTCACTAAATCCCGCAAGATGGGGGCCGACACACCCATTGCCACACACCCATTGCAGCGACCACCACCTAAGCCCCTTTTTGATCCAGAAAAACCCTGATATGTACTGATGCAGACAGGACGTCGCCACCGCTGGCAGGACAGGTGGGCTGCAGGTGTGTGTGACAGTGTCTGTGCCGCTGTCAGTGTTTTCATTCAGAATCACTGCCCGAGGGGGCCAAAGCACTTGGAAGCAGCAAAGGCAAGCTAGAAGACACACATCCATAGACACATCCATAGACACACATCCAGTCGGTGCTATATAGGCCTAACCAGAAATGTGAGGAGCACCATGCTCAAGTCTCTATACTAATTGAAGTGTGGTATGGAAATGAAACTGCAGAGGCTTGTAAGGATGACCTCAGTCTTTTCCTCAGAGGAAAACAGAGGCAGCAACTTCCATTGGACGGTGTGGGAGGAATATTTTACCATAGCAAAAGACATCGGGCCTGGTCATGAATCAATACCATCATCTAGGCCTGAGGGAAGTGATCTACTTGTTGCATTCATGCCACCAATATGCTAGTCTTAATAGAGAAAGTAAATTGCTATATGACAGAGAAATGTAACCACGAAAACATAGCCTATATTGGATTCGGGGGAAAACAGACTTAATCTGCTGTAATGTTTTCACTTCATATGTAAAATACTTCAGACTATCTAACAAGGTTTGCTAGAAGATGTAGGCCTAGACCTAAAATAGTAGGCCTAAACCTCCAAGATATTGAAGCAATACACGTGGATGGATTTGATTTATGGTTTTGTAATGTTTATGAAATTATTTGGGAAACGGATTGAATCTATTGACTTCAAATGTAGTGAGCAGTGACCACAAGAGATGTTTACACTTCCTTGATCCTCTCTGGGTAACGGTCAGGGTAAAAAAACTGTTGAAATGCATCACTAAACAGGTTAAGTTAGACGAAACTGAGGCCAGGCCAGACACATGCATGAGTGGTGAGAGGATGTGGAAACAGGGTAGGTGAGTGGGGGCAAAAACACAAATCAAATGGACTCAGGTCCAACAGGTGTGGGATGGTCAAAGCGTAATTGTCAAAGGGATAACCTGACTCATTTCGGACATTTCAGCCTCCAAACTGTACAATTTCAGCATTTCTCAATCAGGGTTGTCCACTTTTCCTTGTCTTTTTCTCTCCAGACGATACTCAGCTTGTCATGCAGCAGATCCAAACCAGTGAGGTTCAAAGGAATGCCGTCCCTAAGGCAACAAGCTGTTCATAACAAACACCGGAGGGCGAAGCGCGGTGGCATGGACAGAAATAGGGGGGATGACAGTGGTAAAAACATCATGCTTGCTTGAGACTTTACCTTCAACATTGACCAACATCTACATATGACAGACCTACAGATTGTCTGCATCGACGGAAAATTGACAGGACAAAAAGACAGACGCAGAACCTCTATTAATGACACTATCTGAGAGTTACATGCACAAGGTGGTAGAAAGACATGAGTTAGACAAGTGGTTCTCAACTGGTTTTGCCTCGGGACCCAAATTGTACCAAGTTGTTTCAGTCGCAAAAAATAAATCACCAAAATACAATCTGAAAAACTATTTTTTTATGCTATAATTGATGGTAAATGTAGCAATTATACGTCAATGGAACAACATGCCCATCTCTTTCATTTTCAATAATTAAATTATACTAATATTCTTGATGAAGAATGTTAATAAACTCTGGTTTGAGACCACAAAATCAACCAAAATAGCACTGCTAACAGCACTATATTAAAGATACTGTGACTGAAGAATGAACAAAAGTCTGAGGTAACATTATTATTTTTTTAATTATTCAGAATTTCTACACAATTTCTACCTGGTTTATGTCATTTAAGGTCAGACTGGAGTATTTGTTTTTAATAAAAATAAATACATGTTTTTTTTATTACTCAGACACCCTGGACCCATTCAGTTGAGAATAACCAAGTTAGACAAAAGCGATGGGACCTCCCCTTGACTAGGGTCTTGTAAAGGTTTTGGCCTTAAAAGGGCAATTGAAAACTAAAATTGAGTAGACCTAGCTAGTGCTTCACATCTCCTAGACCCCACTTAAATTTGAAGATAATTGAGATGGCTGAACAAGCAACATATCTGGAGAATTGATGTACCCGGAATGTCAATAAGAACTCATAAATACTCAGGTTAGCCTAACAAACTAACTTCATGTAAAATCTTGGCATAAAATGGAGTTATAAATCATAAACCGCAACAATGTAATTACTCCTGGATAAAAGCCAGGCCCTGATTGAACTCGAATTCTAATGCACATCAACAAATAATAACAAAGGTAGACCTATAAACAAAATGCCTCTCCTGTTACCAAAAGTGATAACACTCCGATTTCATTTGCACCAAACATGACAAACAGTATTATCTAATCAGTCTTTTTGGAGGCTCCAGAATAGACAAGAATATAGCTGTAGCTTATACTACAAGTTGGACTAGATTGTGGTGTTGTGTCAGCCCAATAAAACTGCTGACCAACTGGGTGCAATGAGGACCAGCTTATCCTGGCATCTCCAATGACTCTCTCTGTCCGACGGAAAGTGACATCGCAGCTTTGGGACAGGTGTAGGGTGGCTAAAAAAAGAACACAAATAACTTTGCCAAAGCCCTAATTTACACGGTCTGAGGACTTTTGTTTTGTCCATTCATTCCATTCCTACCCTTCAAGTTTTACAATGCGAGGCACTGCCAAACAGAAAAATGTTTGGGAGGGCCTATGAATTTATTACTGTCCTTGCAAGTAACTAAACTCTAGGCGAGGGAAAAATGTGTGGTTTTTGTAATTATCTAATAACTAACCCCATAAAACACACTACTGTATGCGTTGCCATGTTTTCAAATGTCACAAACCTTGCAGTTGTCAATTAGGGTGTGGGAGGTAGAATTCCACAAGTGGTTTTGTTGTCGCAGATGCATATTGTACATTCTTACTGAGGGAGGTAATGCTTGAGATAGAGGCACATGACTTACCTTCAGCTTTTTGTTGAGTTTACAACAGTATCTATACAGCATGGCTAGGTTGAGGGGTCCAAAATCTGCATAGAAGCTGAAATATAATGAACATTTAAAAATGTCAGACTACTTAAACATATTTCAATTCTTGATATTCTAAATAGAAATGTCTAATACAGAGATGACTAAGCTATCCTATTCAGTAATTAACCCCATCTGTTATATGTATTATCAATTAAATATATGTATATTGTAACCACAGACAGTTAGTTGGTTTTACTTTTCTGTTCAGCGGGGAGGGTTAGACTTAGGCAAACCATTGGTCAACCCCAAGCAGAGTGGAACACAATGGTTTTATTAATCTGAATTGGAAAACGTATAATGAAAAGCTGTTACATAATTGCAAAGAAAGCTCCTCAACAGCCCAAGCGACTTGTTGCCGCTGCGCAATAAAGTGTAGCTAATCAAATGCACTGAAGCGAATGAAAGTGAGAAGAGATTCTGGGAGGGAGGACAAAACTTACTTTTCATAGATAAATTCGTCATCCGTGCAGAAGTAGTGCGTGTTTGCAGTGCTTTTTGGTTTGCTTCTTAGGGTAGCAAAATATAATCGATCTGAAAAAAACATGGACACATTTAACAACAAACATTGCGGGACCATAAAAACCGCCATCCACCACACACTTTACAAAGGAAGAATGCGTTTATGGCAACATTGTTTTTACTCATGCGACTGTATCACTCGCTTCCCGCAAGCCGTCATTAAAAAGTAGCTGACTTGCCGTACGAAGCTTGCTACGTTCAATCAAATGTCAGTTTTAAACTCAAAATGGAGGTTAATTCGCTAGTTTCATTTACTTTGAAAATATGAGTAATCAAGTTAGCAGTTCTCGAACACATGTGTCAATCACAGACAGAGAGGAGCCTGACCAGTACGTTGGCTCGCGAGGTGCAAAGGCTCGCTCGCGCTAACTAGTCAGTAGCCAGGTTGGCGAAATACTAACGTTATTGAGTTGGCAAACTTGATAACTGTTAGTTAACGTTAGCAAGTTTACACAACTACCTGATTTCCACTTACCTTTTATAAATTCAGAAGCTCCTATCAATTCTATGTCGTCTGCCATTTTAAACAAAGTTGAAAGAATAGCAGAATGTTTAAGACTGTCGAGAGGCATCGACACAGACACAAGTTGCAAATAAGTTAACGAGTAAACTGGGAAAAAGTTAGCTAGATAACGGTATCAGACTATTCTATATATATATAGATATATATATTTTTTTAAAGTACAGTAATGAAGTTAGCTGGATAGACAGAAGCTATCCTAGTTGCTAGCCACGCACTTTGCTCTACTCTGTCTAGGCTGAAAGAATAAATTAGACGTCATTTGGACATTCCAATTCGAAATCCATGCCCAAGGATAAAGTGAAGCCCTGCACCAAAAAATATTTGCATGCCTCTTGGTTTCATTCCGCGCTGCGTTAACAACGGAGGAAAATATCAACAAACAACAGACGTCCTCTTCACTTATTTCCGACACCGCACAAATCTTTTCCCTGCCATGATTGCGGATCGGGACGTCACATGGTAACCATCCAATCACCACACAAAGGCACGTTGCCAGGTCATGTCTACCTCAACCAATCAGCGATCAAAATCACTGTGCCTATACTCAACAATGGAGTTAAGGGCACAGTAAACAGTATAATAAAAACTCTATAACAGTATGTGTAAGTAACACTGTATAAACAGGCCTATATGAGTAACACACTTTGTATGCCTGTTCAGCATGGCCCAGTGAATTATTGACAAAGTTATAGCTGACAGGATATGCAAAATAACATAATGAGAATGAGATGCTATTAGATTTCCCATGAGCAGATTCTGCATCCAACTGACCAAATTACACAATATTTTACATCTGAGTTAACAAAGATTAATTAATCAATATGGCCCGAGGGGGTGTGGTATATGGTCAATATACCACGGCTAAGGGTTGTGCTAAGGCATGACGGAGTGCTAGGACACAGCCCTTAGCAGTGGTATATTGGCCATATATCACAAACCCCGATGTGCCTTACTGCTATTTTAAACTGGTTACCAACAGTGGTGGAAAAAGTATTCAATTTTCATACTTGAGTAAAAGTAAAAGATACCTTACTAGAAAATGACCCAGTAAAATACAACTTGAGTAAAAGTCTAAAAGTATTTGGTTTTAAATATACTTAAGTATCAAAAGTAAAAGTACAAATAATAATAAAAAATCCTTATATTAAGCAAACCAGACGGCACAATTTTCTTGTTTTGTATTTATTTACGGATAGCCAGGATCACACTCCAACACTCAGACATCATTTAGAAACATGGCATTTGTGTTTAGTTAATCAGCCAATTCAGAGGCAGTAGGGATGAGCAGGGATGTTTTCTTGATAAGTTTGCGAAATGGACCATTTTCTGTCCTGCTAAGCATGCAAAATGTAACGAGTGCTTTTGGGTGTCAGGGAAAATGTATGGAGTAAAAAGTACAGAATTTTCTGTAGGAATGTAGTGAAGTAAAAGTAAAAATTGTCAAAAATAGAAATAGTAAAGTACAGATACCCCCAAAAACTACTTAAGTAGTGCTTTAAAGTATTTTTACTTAAGTACTTTACACCACTGGTTACCAACATTATTAATGTTTTGTCATACCCATGGTATACGGTCTGATATACCATGGTTTTCAGCCAATCAGCATTCAGGGCTCGAACCACCCAGTTTATAAAATGCTATGTAAACCGCCGAGAACTATTGGTCCATGGCAAGCAGAAAGATTTGTACACTTTTGGGTAGCAAAGGGTTAATCGTATTAAATTGTTCCCCACAAGCCCCTGACCAAATTGATATGATAACCTCTCCAACAAAGTAGCTTTCTATGTTTTTCACATATTTATATATGTTGTAGCTACAATAGAATGTTCGCCGGCTGATAAAATAATGTTGACACAAATTAAAATGTTCGCATACTAATTGAAAATGACTATTAAACAACAATAGAACATTCTACATACACTATATGACCAAAAGTAAGTGGACACCTGCTCGTCGAACATCTCATTACAAAATCATGGGCATTAATATGGAGTTGGTCCCCCCCTTTGCTGCTATAACAGCCACCAGTCTTCTGGGAAGGCTTTCCACTAGATGTTGGAACATTGCTGCGGGGACTTGCTTCCATTCATCCACAAGAACATTAGTAAGGTCGGGTGATCAGGCCTGGCTCACAGTCGGCATTCCAATTCATCCAAAAAGTGTTCAATGAAGTTGAGGTCAGGGCTTTGTGCAGGCCAGTCAAGTTCTACCACACCAATCTCTACAAACCATTTCTGTATGGACCTCGCTTTGTGCGGAGAGGCATTGTCATGCTGAAACAGGAAAAGGCCTTCCCCAAACTGTTACTACAAAGTTGGAAGCACAGAATCGTCTAGAATGTAATTGTATTCTGTAGCGTAAGATTTCCCTTCACTGGAACTAAGGGGCCAAGCCCAAACCATGAAAAACAGCCCCAAACCATTATTCCTCCTCCACCAAACTTTACAGTTGGCACTATGCATTCGGGCAGGTAGCATAGTGCATAGTCTCCTGGCATCCGTGTTCTCCTCTGTTAGCGTTCTCCTCTGTTAGCAGACGCTCTTATCCAGAGCGACTTAGAAATTGGTGCATTCACCTTATGATATCCTTCTCCCGGATTCGTCCGTTGGACTGCCAGATGGGGAATTCATCACTTCATCATTTCCACTGCTCCAGAGTCCTCCGAAACATGACACGCCTGCCCGCCTACTTCTTATCACACTGCTCTCTTAACCCTAATGTCAGATGCACCAATGTGTCAGAGGAAACACCGCTCGACTGATGACCGGAATCAGCTTGCACAATTTGATGACATTTTACACAAATAAAACAGGGACAACTTTTGGCTCCTGAGCACCTCTCAAAACTACTGGCTGAAATTATTTTTTAAAAGTTTGAAAGTGCTTCTTTAACAAAAGGTAAATAAATATGTTTGCTTTACATAACTTTTTGTTGTTGTTTTACAGCTAATTTCCTGCAATTCTACACATTTTGCCATAACTTATGCCATGTTAATATGATATCTGAATGAGAGTGACTAACAAAATTCATTGCAGTTTCCCTGGAGATCAGGGCCGCTGGGCACGTGCCCTGCGTGCCCGGTCGGTAATTCGGCCATGATTACTACAAGTTAAGATCGCTGGCTAGACTAAGTAACCAATCTCAAAATGTTAACTGACATGGGCTAATTGAGTGACTGTCAGTGAGTGACATATAACAAGAGGAAAACTGCTGGTGAATAACCAAGTTTCCAAATTGAAAGGTGTGCTCTGCCATTTGTTGTGTTGTCTCAGCATGATAATGCAAAGATTTAGGTAAACACAAAAGGAACATTGGTGTTTCATAAGCTCTTCTGTCCCTGACCACCTTAAAACGATGCTCTGTAACCTTCAACCTTACATGTTATTTAATGAAGTATGTTACCTAATCATTTTGTAGCCATTAGTTCAGTGGCTGCTTGACACATTTAATTGAAATTATGCAACTGGTGATTAGAAAAAAAGCCAGCCTTTCAGCAATTGGATTATTGCTGATGCCCTTGACAACCCTCAGCAGCCACTAACCATTACATATTGCAGAAGCCCTAAACTAAAATATACAATTTTTCCATAAATAGTGGAACTAGACATCATCTATAAAGGCTGAAGCTTTAATACTTCACTAGCTATGTGAGTTGATGCCCTCATTATCGGCAGTTTGTTAGAATGCAGTGTATATGACAAAAGTGTGCAAAGCTGTCATCAAGGCAAAGGATGGCTACTTTGAAGAATCTCAAATATAAAATATATTTTGATTTGTTTAACACTTTTTTGGTTACTACATGATTCCATGTGTTATTTCCTAGTTTTGATGTCTTCACTATTATTCTACAATGTAGAAAATAGTTTTTTTTAAATTAAGAAAAACCCTGGAAGGAGTAGGTGTGTCCAAACTGTTGACTGGTACTGTATATAAAACAATTGCCATATCAAAAACAGCATGCTTTCAATATTAATGTTTATATTTTTCAATAATAATAAATCAATATAAGAAATTGTTATTGAAATCAAAACACTACTCATATTAGAGCAAGTGGTAAAGCTTCGCATGACACCAATTTTTGCTATGTAGCACCAACAGATGGAACTATATGGTGTCTTATTAAAGGAGGCCTGGGTAAGCCCAAAATGTCAAATGATCCAATGTCAATTAATTATTTCTCAATTATGTTTTAAGATGCAAACGTCAAATATATGTCAAGAATCCTTCCTCCAAAGGACCCTTCTATGGATACAATTGTGAAAATCCCCAAAATCATGGTCCTGTTTTATTCTAGTTTCGTGCGGAATCACCCACATATAACAGACATACTTGGGCATTTTGAAAATGGGCTGCTGGGACTGATTATAGACTAAATCTATATGCACCGAACAAAAATAGAAACTCAAAATGTAAAGTGTTGGTCCCATGTTTCATGAGCTGAAATAAAAGATCCCAGAAATGTTCCATATGCACAAAAAGCTTATTTCTCTCAAATGTTGCGCATTTTTTTCATCCCTGTTAGTGAGCATTTCTCCTTTGCCAAGATAATCCATCCACGTGACAGGTGTGGCATATCAAGAAGCTGATTACACAACATGATCATTACACAGGCACACCTTGTGCTGGGGACAATAAAAGGCCACTAAGTTGTGCAGTTTTGTCACACTACAGAATGCCACAGTTTTGAGGGAGTATGCAATAGGCATAGTGACCGCAGGAATGTCCACCAGAGCTGTTGCCAGATAATGTAATGTTCATTTCTCTACCATAAGCCGCCTCCAATGTCATTTTAGAGAATTTGGCTGTCCAACCGGCCTCACAACCGCAGACCACGTGTAACCACGCCAGCCGAGGACCTCCACATCCGACTTCTTCACCTGCATGATAGTCTGAGACCAGCCACCCGAACAGCTGATGAAACTGTGGGTTTGGACAACCAAAGAATTTCTGCACAACTGTCAGAAACCGTCTCAGGGTAGTTCATCTGCATGCTCGTCGTCCTCACCAGGGTCTTGACATGACTGCAGTTCGGCATTAAAACCGACTTCAGTGGGCAAATAATGCTCACCTTCGATGGCCACTGGCACACTGGAGAAGGGTGCTTTTCACAGTTGAATCCAGGTTTCAACTGTACCGGGCAGATGGGCAAGCGGTTTGCAATAGTCAACGTTGTGAACAGAGTGCCCCATGGTGGTATGGGCAGGCATAAACTTCAAACAATGAACACAATTGCATTTTGTCGATGGCAATTTGAGTGCATAGAGATATCGTGACAGGATCCTGAGACCCATTGACGTGTCATGTTGTAGCATGAAAATGCATGGTCCCATGTCACAAGGATCTGTACACAATTCCTGGAAGCTGAAAATGTCCCAGTTTTTCCATGGCCTGCATACTCACCAGACATGTCACCCATTGAGCATGTTTGGGATGCTCTGGATCGACATGTACGACAGCGTGTTCCAGTTCCCGCCAATATCCAGCAACTTCGCACAGCCATTGAAAAGGAGTGCGACAACATTCACAAGCAACAGCCTGATCAACTCTATGCGAAGGAGATGTGTCGCACAAATGGTGGTCACACCAGATACTGACAGATTTTCATATCCACGCCCATACCTTTTTTCTTCTTTTTTTTCTCCCAAGGTATCTGTGACCAAAAGATGCATATCTGTATTCCCAGTCATATGAAATCCAGAGATCAGGGCATAATTCATTTTTCAATTGACTGCTTTCCTTATATGAACTGTAACTCAGTAGAATCTTTGAAATTGTTGCATGTTGCATGTTGCGTTTATATTTTTGTTCAGTGTAGCTAAAAAGCTTTCCCAATGGGGTTTCCTTGTTCTGTATGACATTTGGTGTAGTTATCAGCTGGGGTACCATGTGTTGATAGAATGAGCTGTAATGGGTGGCGCTCTATCTTGATGTACCCCCATGTATGGCCTTTGAACCCCCAAGGTCGGCCAATAGAGATTATACCCTGATGAAAACAGCTTGGCTGTCGAAACATTGGAAGTAAATGATTGCTCCTAGAGTGTGCAGCTTTTCTTTTTTAAAGGGCCCATAGCCTCTTGAGACCCAGCAATTCATTTTTGTCCTCTCTAGTGAACATCAGTTCTTGGTACGTATCGCTGAGGCCATACAGTCACTGTATTAAGTCCTGTTGTCCCTTTAAGAGGACATTGTAGGCTTTCAATGATATCACGTGTGGGGGTGTGACCTTGAAAGCTTCATCTTCCTGGTTCTTAAAAAAATGTCTGAGGTCAAAATTAGCACATTCTGTGGACATTTGAAAAGAAGTGTGTGAAATTAACATTTTTGTGAGTTTGATATTCAAATTCTTTCTGGTAAGTGAATATCTCAGGAATAGTTAAGGGAGTTGTCAGCACTGTGTAATACTTTTTTCCCCATTAAATAAGAGCTTATCAAGAAATGTCCTCTGTAGCGGACACCCGGATGTCGCAACTGTTTTTCACCTACTGTACCCATTGACTTTAATGTTATATTTGTTCATATTTACATCCCAATGACCACTACGGAGGACAATTTTGCACTTACAATAAAAGATAAATAACAATATTTATTCTAATTTCTTTCTTTCACCCCAAAGTGGACAATTATGTTAAATTTGGCCCTCTGGCCCATGGACTACAGTATATAGGAGTAAATAAATATATAGGTTGAGCAACTGAAACTTAAGATAATATTGTAGCGACCTTAGCCAAACACCTACTTTGCAACCTCGTCAAGAAGTTTGCACCTCTTGGAGTAATGGCTAAGATGTTGTTTGCTGGACTTGGGATCATCGAGTCGGGGCTATGAACCGAATTCACTCCCTTGGTCTCAGATGTGGGATGGTGCTTGTTTTATCTGATTAACTCAATGCAATACGCTACCAAGCTTGATCTCAGCTTAATCTCACCCTCAACATGGAATTTATCTTTATATAGAAACACAAGTAAGTAAACTGTGACACTAGAATTAGGTATCATCCTCTCGTACCAGTGTTTATGTGGGTCACCCACAATGAGAGGATGTGAGTGAGAGTGGACTGAAAGCAAACCCGTTTTATTGCCATCATGCACACCCACTGGGCACAGACGCCAAATCAACGTCTATTCCATGTTGGTTCAACGTAATTTCATTCAAATGACTTGACTCAACGTTGATTCAACGTATTGACCCTATGTGCGTACTCAGGGTTATTTGTTACTTTATTTAGGTAAGCACAAAATCATATACATTTGTGTTTTTAGTGAACCGTCCTTCAAAGAGGCTACCTCAGTAACGTCCAGAGTTTTTCCTGCCCAGATCACGGGTCATTAAAAATCAAGTAATTTCATTGTTGACCACACGTCTTTTCTTTTCTCTTGTATCCATCAATCATGTATCTGTGATAGAATGTCATTTGTCATAGCAGCTGTTTGTTTCACTTCATTCAATCATAGACTGCAATAAATACTGTACCTTTTCCCCTCACAGAAAAAAATCCCATAATATGGTTATTGCCAATCAATTGGAGCTAATGAGAGATACCACATTAAACAAATCCCAATCCCAGATGCTAGTAAAGGTTGATCTGGCAGCAATGAGATAGAGAATATGTTTTCCATCGATCCCGCTCACCTGCTATTAGAGAGATCCAGACCTGCTGAGGTGCTGCTGCTGCAGGTTGGCTCCAGTCACTGTGCTCTTGGGCCCTCCAGGACACAACGTCTGACATGCCTACATTGGAGTACAGCAAAAGGGAAGGTTTGGGGGCCACCCGGGGCCTCAGCGACAACTCTGTGGATCACTGTGCCCCTTCCAACCCCAGAATATGATCGATGTTTACCAAACGATAGAGGGGCTTTGTGAGTACTGTACCTCTGAGTGTGCCGGAGGAACGCAAAGCTAGGGATGGTGGGGTCAGGTAACCGCCTCAGGTTACTGCAATGTGATTGGCCCTCACATGGTGTTCCTGTTACAATGCAGCCACGGTGTGAATTTCAAGTTTCTCTCAGATTTATCAGCCACTAATTTATTTCCTCTCTATAGATAGATATCGATCTGCCCTATAAATGCTGGTCATTTTTCATTTAATTGCAGTGGTGTGCTGTGTATTATTTCACACACCATGCATTGATGAGTCTTGTTTGTATTTGGGGTCATGTGGAGACGACATGATACTCTGCCCATCTGACATCATGGAAAAACAGGACAAGTGAACCTGTAGCTGTAGGGAGAAGGCTTACCTGCACTGCTCAACACGGAACTCAAAGAAGGGAATGGTTGTACATGCAGTTTCCTCTAATCTGTACAGTATATTCTAAAGAACCACCCAGCCATAGGAGTATTAGACCAAGGGATTTGTCTTGAGAGGGTGTTTTATGATGTACTGTAAATTGGTATACAACTCGGTATGTGAGCTTCCAATAAAAACGGCATTGTTTTCAATCTAAAACACAAGAGAGTAAAATTAGGGAGTTGGTGACTTCTATAAGCAACAGATGCACATGACTGTTGTGAATAACTAGAGATTGAATAAAGCTCAGTGGTCACAACCTCCTCACCAAAGAGATCTGCATAGTCATTCACATGGGCTAGACCCATTCTTTCCTCTCTATTGTCCCTGCATCTGGGGGTGGTGAGTCAAAGCGGTTAGAACAGGCCACAAAAGGAGCTGAGCAACAAGCCTTGCCATAAACCCTTAAGCCCTCATACATTCACCACTTACTTGCATAACCACTCAATGAGCAAAGCTAAAACATACAATAGTTTACCTTCTCATTATATTTTCATTACTTAGAGTTTATTGAAAAGGTTCTGTCAAGTTGCCGCAGTCGGGAAGGAAAAAAGGTCAGCTTTGCCAGCAGTTACATAAGGTTTTCCATAGGTCTACACTTCACTGAAAGTGTAGACTGCATGCTTTCCAGTCAGACAAACCTGCAACTATTTCTGCTAGTTATCTGGAATAAGATCACCATGACTGCGTAAACACAGCCTAAGCACCTCAACATTTGTAGTGCCAAAGGGTTCTTCTTGCTGTTAAATCATTAGGTGGCAAGTATAACAAGACCATGCTATCAAGCTGGGTCAGCTAGATAGTTATTAATATCTGATAGGCAACTCCATGCGATGTCTATTTAATTTCTCTCAAGCACATCTAATTAGATTTTTGGAGCAAGTTATTGACTGGAATTAAATTGTTGCCAACCTGTCCTTAAAATATTTGTTTGAATCACAAATGATATTTTGCATTATGACAGACTAAGAGTGATGAGTCGCGCCTCCCGAGTGGCGCAGTGGTCCAAGACACGGCATGTCACTACAGGCCTGGGTTCGATCCCAGGCTATGTCACAACCGGCCGTGACCGGGAGTCCCATAGGGTGGTGCACAATTGGCCGAGTGTTGTCCGGGTTAGGGGAGGGTTTGGCCGGGGGGGCTTTACTTGGCTCATCACGCTCTAGAGACTCCTTGTGGCAGGCCAGGCGCCTGCAGGCTGACAACGGTCATCAGTTGAACGGTGTTTCCTCTGACACATTGGTGTGGCTGGCTTCCCGGGTTAAGCGGGCAGGTGTCAAAAAGCGCGGTTTGGTGGGTCATGTTTCAGAGGACGTATGACTCTGACCTTCGCCTCTCCTGAGCCTGTTGGGGAGTTGCAGTGATGAGACAAAATAGCAATTGGATATCACAAAATTGAGGAGAAAAAGGGGGTAAAAAATAAATACAAATTTGAAAAGTAAAAAATATTAAAAAATAAGAGTTATCACTGATGACTAACTTCTAGCTACATATTTCAATTTATCCAGGTCTGTGAAAAATATTTTACTCAAAATCATCTCCTGTTCTGGGAAAGATTTTTATTTGTAAATGTTTACAAAAAAAGTTGCAAAAAATCTCCAAATTGTATTATTTTTTTAATGTTATGACTAATACAGTAGCCAACAAACCTCTGCAGTCTAGTCTGCATTACCTTAGTGACCATCAACAAAAAATTATATAATTAATTGACCTAAGAAAGGACAGCAGCATGGAACTAAAACGATAAACTAGGGACAAAGAACATGAAAATATGTTTGTCGTAAAAGCCAGTATGCACTATAAGGCGCTTCAACAAACTGCTGAAACATACACCACTTCTACGCAGAAATCGAAGGTTTTTATTATAACAGTGTAAGGCATTAATACCCTGAGTTATACAAGCTAAGAGGGTAATGATAGTTAATGCAATAGGGGGAAAAGGACAACGATAACCAACTCATGTGGCTGAATGTTTCTAAACCAATAATTAATTTGCTTGAATATCGAGCCACAAGGGCCATAAATCATAATATAAATAGAAGCAGCGTCAGACTATTCAGTGACGTCACAGTAGTGTATCGGCTATGAGTCCTCAAGTCTCTCCAGTGCCTCTTCTTCTATCCACGACTGAAGGTGGAGATGTCAACATAAAAGGGGTGGGGAGACAACACATGGGCGTGGCTAGAAATGAGGGTTGGTGACACCCACTCCTTGGCATTCGATGATGTAGGTGTCATTGCTGGCATTCTCATCTTCTGCCTTGGTCACTGTAAACTTAGCCTGGGAATAAGGACAACACTTTCTATTGAAAAGTTGACTGGTTTTATAAAAGTTTATAAAACCATGAACATTAAAAAATGTGCGTCTTTGGAAATAAATTAAAAAAAAATTTGGGTCCCACCTGGGTGAGCTGCTCTGCCACATGGATGGCAGTCTGTGTGTGTAGGGTGACTGGGCCAGTGCGGATTCTGGAGGTGCCATTCGCCAAGGCCATGAAGAGGATGAGCTGCCAGAAAGTGTAAGACAAAGAGTTCAGTATGACTAAATAGAGTAAGTTCAAGTGGCTGCTGTTAGATGGAGAGTAAGGCAAAGACAGGGGTCAAGCACCTATTCAACTTGGAAGTTCACTTTACTTACAATTAGTATAGATCACTTACAGGACGACACCTAACATTGCGTTGTGAAATACCGGTGTGTGTGTGGTGTGTGTGTCATTGCTAACCTGGTCCTGGAGAAACTCATCCACACAGCCGTTGTGCCTTATATTCCTGAGCAGCATCTCTGCAGCCTCGAAGCCCACTTTGTCTGCATACACACCTGAGGCATAGGAGAAAGGCATTAGTTGTCAAATTGAATTACATTTTTATTTTTTTAGATCTGGACCCGTATTTTTGGTGTCTAATAGAGCAGAAGTGGGATCTAGGATCAGGTTCCCCCTTGTAATTGTTTTCATTATAATCTAAAAGGCAAAACTGATCCCAGATCAGCAGGCCTCTTATGGCGTCTGCATGCTTCCCAGACAAAACAGTTCGGAAGAGTTTGCGCATATATTATGACAAGATTTTGTGACATTTTAGTTAGCGTTGGACTTCGGTAATGGTGTCTGTCCGGACACACATTTTTCCCCTCAAGGCAAGCCGATGGCTACGCCCCTTCGTCTGATTGGTCCACAGTAGGGATTATTCAATAAAGCACTTGTCATTCAACGAGAGAACTCGTTTTCATTCAAATTTTTTCATTGAGAAATATTGCACCAAACATCTTTGTTTACTGTAAAATTGTGCGACTAAGATCTCTGCAAAAACGTCAAAATTAACCGACAGATTTCTTGAGTCATCTTAGATTAATTCTGACTATTTTCAGGAAGTGTATACTGGCTACTGCGTGTCAAAACGGACAAACAGTAATATTGCCTAAGGGAGTATGTGAGCACACTCGTTCGGTTCGCTTAGCTCAAAGCATGCCAACGCCTTTACTCTAAGCTTGAGTCATTTGTTTCCCTTAACAGGTGCACTGCACACGCCTCCTAACTCTGCTCCCAAGAGAACAAACTGTTGTTGCAGAAACAGACAATCTAAAAAAAAACGACCTACGGATGCATCTGCTGATGGCAATTTGAAAATAGTAGCCACTATTGCCAAACAAAATACAATGAGCAAGATTTTCCCTTTTCTCTATATTTTCCTATTTCTCCACCGTTGACAGCTTCCCTGTATGGCCTTAGAAATGTTCATGTTGAAGCACTACTTCACTCACCATCCAATCAGATATTACAGTTTCACATCCGAGCTAACATGCTAGGCATTCTCTGTCGGATGTTGCCGACTAGTGGCACATCGTGTACTGTACACTTAACAGACCAAGCAAGCACAAGAACAGTGGATTTCTCACCTTTCTTCCCAAGAGCTGACCCTGCAAATATACAGCCCGTGGAAGACTCTGCGATGATTCTGGTGAGGGTAGACAACATGTCAAAAATGAGGTAGAACTGCAAAGCATTTAAGACGGCAGATCGCCCATGGCAGTAAAAAAAAAGTTATAATAATAATTTAAAAGTACCCTTCTCTCGTCTATCCACCAAACTAGGGACAACATTATTTCAGATGACACCATCAATACACCCTCTACTAGTGCAAGTGGTTTGATAAGGATCGTCACCGAAAACATTGGCATAGTGACTGATACAGGTTTACTGAGGTCATACGGGTATTGGCGTCTTTTGACAGCGTTTACAGTCAGAGGGTTCACGTAACGGTAAAACGTCAGGTATAAGCTCACATGATGCCGTTGCCGCTCCCACAGGCCATGTCCTTCTCCTGCAGCGTTTGGATGTTTATGTACAGGTCCTTTATCTCTCTCCTGATAACTCTTGTCGCCGTCGTTGCCATGTCCTTGGCGAGCTGGAGGGAAACAAGTATGAGCTCACTCAAAATGTACTTAATTTTTTTTCTCCCACGTGCATAGAGGGTAGCACATGGATCGGTGGAAGGAACTGCTCCGTGGCGTAAACTTCACCTGTCCAGAAAAATCTAATTCATTGTTTGTAAGTACACAAGTGGAATAAGGATGAAAAACCACTCAACTCCATTACTTGAGTACTACATTATTACACAGGTAAAACATTAACTGAAATGTAAAATTCCTAGGCAATTCTAACCCAAAGCCATTCCTTTGTGCTGTACCTTATAGGGTAGCACCCCAGCAACAAAGGACCTGCCATATATCTTGGTGATGGTCCCTCGTTCGGTCATGGTGACGGGGCTCAGCTCACTCACTGGGTTTACCTTGGCCACCACCTCACCTCCACCTTTGGGGTAGTAGCCCCTATTCGAGACAGAAGAACAGTCCTTTTCTGGGGGGCCAGGCAGTATTATCCTACCAACAACTCTCCAACACGGGAAGGGATACTAACCTCATTCTCAAATCACAGTCAAAATGTACTCCAAACTTCTCCACGATGGGCTTGAATACCTGGAAGACATTTGTATGTATTACAGTATTTCCAATGGCATTTAACAACAATAAGAGAATGGCAAATAAGAGGATGTCGAGTGACAGTCATATACCAAGCCGTCCATCTACGGGCTTATCTATAGACACAGGGTATATAACAACTTGAGAGAAGTCCAATTCATGATTTCCCATGAACACAAGCCCCCATTACAACCACCTCTACAAACACAGGTTAGGTTAACCATACCTTTATGGTGTAGTCAATCTGCGGGGCCATGTCTGCGTTGGTGCCCCCCTTCAGACAGAGCTCCGAGGGTCCGTCAGCATACAGGGCACAGGGTAGAGAGACCTGCAGCAGCAGCCCAACACTCCTGGCGCAGAGCGACACGGAAGTACGAGTTAGATAGGAGACTAATGTAGTACCTTTTTCCCCCTATTTGTTTGGTGAAATTAAGTATTGAATTCTCTAGACACTTCTAGATATTGTTTTGGATAGTGTTTCTACGGGTATCAAATATGTCAGGTTGATAGTAACTACAAGGTTTTCAACACAAACTGTCTGTCCCATACTCCATTTGAATGTGTACTTTGGAAAAACAGAAGCAGCCTGACATGATTTACCCTGCTGTTTGGGGGTCTGCGGTGTGCTTCCCAGCCTTTATTTTCCCAGGGATGAGTGTGACTTCAGTAGATCCCACTGTGCCACCCTCTAGATTTCCACAACAAATGTCTCTCACCAACTCCAACCCTGACAGATGTTGTGGTCTTGTGAAAAGGGGAAGGGGGGCGGCGGGTTAACAATGAAAGGAACAAACGTCTTATTTCACTAGAAAAATATGTAGGCTTTGATATTATCTGTGCAGAATAACATAGGGAATGAAGGAAAATTTGAGTAGGCTAGCTCAGTTGTTGATAGGAATAAGTGAACAGCCATGTGCTTGCGCATTAACCAACAAAGGATCACATGAAAAATGTACGAGGGCATCTGCCGTTAAATATAAAACAAATTAGACAAGTTACAAATAAAGGCTGTAAAACCGTTATCAATTGTTTATCGGAGACGTACGTTAATGCTACATCTGCTTTGAGAAGAAAGGTCCTTTAGACCAACTTTGCTTTGTTTTCTGATTCACTAAACTTCTATCGGGTCGCCGGGGATCGCCCCAGGGCTATAGACTGCGACTAGAGTGAAGCTTTCATTTATTAGTAATGACATGTGGCGTTTGTTGTTATACATACCTCTATGATATTATGGCAAAGATTTATTAAATTAATTACCTTAATCCTGGTGTACTTCTACCTGCGCGGATTTTGTGTATTCTGATGGATGCGCCGTTGATGCAACTCAGTGCGGCGGTTACTCTCAAAATTTGCCCGCCCTGAAAGAGGACAAAACATGACAATGTACACAGTAAATACATATCCTAAGTTTACTGTCAAACCATTTTTATAAAATATGTAGTAGAAAGTGTATTTTAATCGTGTGAAATACTCACACCCTCCATTATACTTCCGTCCATTTCCACTGCTGCGGCCATTTTTGAAAAAATAAGACAAATATGTATACTTTTCAATGACTTCACCGCTCTACGAAATGTATTATTGCGGTCTTTAATGATGCGAAAACACGCCAATGTGGATGGTCTGCTCTGAAGTAGCCTTGGACAGCGCTTGTAGAAGACACTCGGCGGTGTCTGGGGCAGACAATACAGCAAGTCCAGCCGCGAACTTCCCCCAACAGTCACTGCGCAGTGCGGTAGTACTTAGGCCTAATCAATTAAAGCAATTTCTTATCACTGAGAAAAAAGTTACTTCCGCAATGGTCCCAAAAACGGGTTATATTTGAACTGGGATGTTCACATGTTATTCAAAAATGTCCATGGAATATATTGCTCAGCATAGGCTGCCACCACAGAGCTGCTACTCTTGAGTCTGTTGATAGTTAGCACATGCGCACTCGTGATCAGCAAGCAACGCAATGAACCCCACTCTCCCTGTTCAAACTTGGTAGTGGGGGGGAAAGGCTCATGGCTAGAAGGATTCCAATTTTAGTCAAATTAAGGTCAAAAGTTGTTGTTTTGTTCTTGCATTTTAGCGAATCCTTTTCCTAGCCCTAACCTAATTCTCATAACCTGCTACGTTAAGGTTGGGAAAAGAGTTTGGGTTAGCAAAAATGCAAAAAAATAATACACTTTTGACCGTAATTTGACAAAAGGATGCCTTCTAGCCATGGCTGGGAAAAAAAAGCCTAGAAAAGAAGAGATTCCCGAAAAACAAACCACTTCCATACAGCTACGACTTTTTCGTCGCAGGTTAGGATAATTAACGTATAAGGTTAGGAGCTACAGGTTAAGGTTAGGGAAAGGGTTAGTGAAAAGTAACTTATAATGAAGTGGCGTGTTTTTAGGGAGTCCCAGAAAAAAGTGGCACGAAATTATCTCATCGCAAGTGACATATCGGAATTATCAACGTGCGATTGTTGTACTGTGTGTTACTACGTTATGTAGGGAATGTGTTATTAATTTATTGTCAAATAAAGTGTAATCAAACGTTCTTGGTGAATCAACAGCCAAGGTAAGTGGCAAATCAAGTTGGTTATTTTGACTGGATTTACAGACTAGTAGCCCAGTCTGAATATACTAGTGGACCACTAGTCCAATAACTCCAGTCAAATGAACTTGATTCGCCACTCAGTGCAAGCAAAGATTTTGTTAAATAACCCAAGATAGACCAGAAGGTGTCATTTCCAATGGGAGCAAATTAAGCAGAGTGGGAAGAAAAAGCAAGGAGGTGGGCAGGGCCAACACGAGCTAGCGTTCTAGCAAGTATTTGCATATTTCCGTTAGGAACGCCTACTCTGTGATGCGCATGTGTGCAATAACGCCGTTTGCCCTTTCCCTTCTAAACAAAAATGGTAACTTTTAGAAAGGGTAAAGTCTACAAAACTTAGTGCATTCTGTTAGTAACGTATTACAGTTTTGGGAACGGAAAACTGTTTTGAGATCGAATGTTTCATCAATAACAAAAATAGAAGAATGTTGGCCAAGTTTCATCAAGCTCTATCTTCTCCCACTTCCCATCAATGGACTTCCTCTCAAAAGATATCATAACGCCCCCCCCCCCCCCCAAAAAAGAATGCTAACCTCCCGTTACTGTAATGTTAACACTATGTACAAAAAGTGCAGTACTTTTTAAACGGTTCACCCGATGTGGATGAAAATACCCTAAAATTAAAACTGACAGTATGCACTTTAACTTCAAAGTAAATGTTTAATTTCAAATCCAAACTTGTGGAGTATAGAGCCAAGAGAATAACAAATGCTTCACTGTCCCAATAATTACAGAGGGCACTGTTTTATCTGTGGTGCAAGTATGGGTAGCTGCAGCCCAATATGGCGACCGGAGTATAGGCGAGTCAGTGTGTCGATAGGAGTGAGTGTATGGAAAGCGAATCAGTTAATTCAGCAGATTTGTTGCCACCATTTGCCAGTGCAAATGACTAGTGCACCAGTGTTGTATAGAGCTGCTTGTGCCCCTGTGCCCCTGTGACAACAATTTTGGACCCCTTTGTGGCCCCCCTAAATGTGGAGTATGAAATAATTTTTACATAACACATTTTTGCTATCGTTCTTTTTTTACATCCGTTATTAGACAGTGGCAACGCGGAACATGGTCTTTTGCCTGCTAATTCCTGCAATGCAGTGAAGAAAACGATATGACAACAATAACGTCTAATGTAACTGGCCCCTCTAACAGTACAACTGGCCCCAGCTTGGCCCCCCCAGTTGAAATGGTCTAGAACCGCCACTGTTGCCAAGCACTACTGTCCCGCAACGGCGTGGGAAGGTAGCTACCTAGTAGCCAATATCAGGGTGACAGACACAGTAAGCCCACACATACAACGCATACAAGCAACAGTACATCCATCATCAGTACATTTAATAAAAAATAAACAATTGTAAGTTTTATAACTGAAAATGTACAACTATTTGAGTAAAACTAACAGTGAACTATGACTCCGACTCATAATCTGGCTTCAAAACAGAAGTACAAATTCTAACAGGAGGGTAGTTGCGTGGTTACTCCTTTCCTTTTGACACACCCACTCCTTCCCTCACATCCACTACTTTCTTTTCGACACACTCACTCCTTCCCTCACGTCCACTACTTTCTTTTTGACACGCCCACTTGCCAATACTCTGGTCGCCTTATTGGGCTGCAGCCAGAGCCGTAGCCAGGGTCTGAGTTTTAGTGAGGCCTGGATGGGGGGGATTTTAAGGGCGTGTCATCCAAGGGCGAATACAGTACATTTTTTGCAATTATACATATTTTGCTATGGGTCGGAGAGAAAAATGTAGCAGTTTTACAGCTAATTTCCTGCAATTTTACACATTTTGCCATGGTTTATGTCATATTAATATGATATCTGAGCGAGAGTGATTAACAAAATAAATGGGGGCCCTGTGGAGGTCAGGGCACCTGGGCACGGGCCCTGTGTGCCTGGTCGGTAATTCGGCCATGATTACTACAGTCGTGGCCAAAAGTTTTGAGAATGACACAAATATCAATTTTCACAAAGTTTGCTGCTTCAGTGTCTTTAGATATTTTTGTCAGATGTTACTATGGAATACTGAAGTATAATTTCAAGCATTTCATAAGTGTCAAAGGCTTTTATTGACAATTACATGAAGTTGAGGCAAAGAGTCAATATTTGCAGTGTTGACACTTCTTTTTCAAGACCTCTGCAATCCGCCCTGGCATGCTGTCAATTAACTTCTGGTTCACATCCTGACTGATGGCAGCCCATTCTTGCATAATCAATGCTTGGAGTTTGTCAGAATTTGTGGGTTGTTGAGGATTGCCACCCACCCGAGGATTGACCACAAGTTCTCAATAGGATTTTTGTAAGTCGCTCTGGATAAGAGCGTCTGCTAAATGACTTAAATGTAAATGTAAATGGATTAAGGTCTGGGGAGTTTCCTGGCCATGGACCCAAAATATCAATGTTTTGTTCCCCGAGCCACTTAGTTATCACTTTTGCCTTATGGCAAGGTGCTCCATCATGCTGGAAAAGGCATTGTTCATCACCAAACTGTTCCTGGATGGTTGGAAGAAGTTGCTCTCGGAGGATGTGTTGGTACCATTCTTTATTCATGGCTGTGTTCTTAGGCAAAATTGTGAGTGAGCCCACTCCCTTGGCTGAGAAGCAACCCCACACATGAATGGTCTCAGGATGCTTTACTGTTGGTATGACACAGGACTGATGATAGTGCTCAAATTGTCTTCTCCGGACAAGCTTTTATCCGGATGCCCCAAACAATCGGAAAGGGGATTCATCAGAGAAAATGACTTTACCCCAGTCCTCAGCAGTCCAATCCCTGTACCTTTTACAGAATATCAGTCTGTCCCTGATGTTTTTCCTGGAGAAAAGTGGCTTCTTTGCTGCCCTTCTTGACACCAGGCCATCCTCCAAAAGTCTTCGCCTCAAATGCACTCACACCTGCCTGCTGCCATTCCTGAGCAAGTTCTGCACTGGTGGTGCCCTGATCCCGCAGCTGAATCAACTTTAGGAGACTGTCCTGGCACTTGCTGGATTTTCTTGGGCGCCCTGAAGCCTTCTTTACAACAATTGAACCGCTCTCCTTGAAGTTCTTGATGATCCAATAAATGGTTGATTTAGGTGCAATCTTACTGGCAGCAATATCCTTGCCTGTGAAGCCCTTTTTGTGCAAAGCAATGATGACGGCACGTGTTTCCTTCCAGGTAACCATGGTTGACAGAGGAAGAACAATGATTCCAAGCACCAACCTCCTTTTGAAGCTTCCAGTCTGTTATTCAAACTCAATCAGCATGACAGCGTGATCTCCAGCCTTGTCCTCATCAACACTCACACCTGTGTTAACGAGAGAATCACTGAGATGATATCAGCTGGTCCTTTTGTGGCAGGGCTGAAATGCAGTGGAAATGTTTTTGGGGGATTCAGTTCATTTGCATGGCAAAGAGGGACTTTGCAATTCATCTGATCACTCTTCATAACATTCTGGAGCATATGCAAATTGCCATCATACAAACTGAGGCAGCAGACTTTGTGAAAATGTATATTTGTGTCATTCTCAAAACTTTTGGCCACTACTGTACAAGTTTAGATAGTTTAGTGTTTGTCTAGCTAGCTAATTTACCAATCAACATTTTTTGTTGTTGACATGGGCTAATTGAGTAACTGTCATTGAGTGACATTAGAAGAGGAAAACTGCTGATGCCCAACCACGTTTGGAAATTGCACCTTGTGTATTCTGCTATTCTAACTCAAATTGAATCAAATGTTATTTGTCACATGCGCCGAATTCAACTGGTGTAGACTTTACTGTGAAATGCTTGCTTATGAGTCCTTCCCAATGATGCAGGGTAAAATTAAATAGTAACAATAGGAATAAAATAAAATACACAAGAATGGAGCTGTATACAGGAAGTACCAGTACCAGATCAATGTCGCCAGGTATTTCAGGTAGATACTGTATGTACATGAAGGCAGGGTAAAGTGACTAGGCATCAGGATAGATAATACGAGTAAAATAAAGAACAGAGTAGCAGCAGCAAATGATACGTGTTAAAGTGTTTTTGTTTGTGTTTGCATGTAATGTGCATGTATGTGTGTGCGTTTGTGTTGTGTCGGAATGCCTGCGTTGTGTGTGCGTATGTAGTGTACCTGTATGTGAATGTGTGTAAATGTTATGTGTGTGAGTGAGTGTGTATATAGTGTGTACTGTTTAGTCTAGTGAGTGTGTGTAGGGTCAGTGCAGATCCTTTGGGTACCATTAATTGAGTATTTAGAAGTCTGGCTATGGCTTGGGGGTAAAAGTAGTCTTGGAACCTGTTGGTCCGAGAGCTGATGCTCCCGTACCATTTGCCGGACTTTAAGCCGAGTGACCAGTGTATGGCTTGGGTGGCTGGATTTTTTCGCCATTTCTCCAGGCCTTCCTCTGACAGGACCTGGATGGCAGGGAGCTCGGCCCCAGTGATGTACTGGGCTTTCCGCACCACCCCCTATAGTGCTTTTCGGTCGAGGGCGGTGCATTTGCTATACCAAGATGCTCTCAATGGTGCAGCTGTATAATGTTTTGAGTATCTGAGGGTCACTGCCAAATCTTTTCAGCCTAAAGGGGGAAGAGGTGCCATTTTCACGACTGCGGGTGTGTGCGGACCATGTTAGGTCCTTAGTGATGTGGACGCCAAAGAACTTGAAGCTCTTGACCCGCTCCACAACGGCCCAGTCGATGTGGATGGGGGTGTGCTCTCCCCTCTTTCTCCTATAGTCCACGATCAGCTCTCTGGTCTTACTGACATTGAGGGAGACGTTGTTGTCCTGACACCACACTGCTAAGTCTCTGACCTCCTTCCTGTACACGGTCTCATCGCCGTCGGTGATCAGGCCTATCACCGTTGTGTCGCCAGCAAACTTGATGATGGTGTTGGAGTCGTGCATGGCCACGCAGTCGTGAGTGAACAGGGAGTACAAGATGGAACTAAGCACACATCCCTGAAAAGCCCCCATGTTGAGGGTCAGCGTGGCGGAGGTGTTGTTGCCTACCCTCACCACCTGGGGCCAGACCGTCAGGAAGTCCAGGATCCAGTTGCTAGTGCTGAGCAATTAACCGAAATGTTGGTTATTTTTCATTTTTTAAATAACTAATTGACCACAGTTGGTTAAATTATTAATTATTCCAGTTCGTTCATTTTTTTATGTGAGCTCGATGAGCAGTTTCTGTAGAGCCTGAACTGTGCAATGTAGTAGGAAGTTGTAGTTTCCAACAGGCCAATATTCTACATAGTTTAGCTCAGAAAACATGGTAATTAACTACATTGACCATAATCCATTGCGCGCCCACTTAAACTTGTCAGGTCTGTGCGGAGCAGACATGGAGACTGAGAGAAGAGAGCATGCACGATGGAGAGGGATAGAAAGCCGTTGCTTCGCAAGCCTGAAAATACATGATCTAAGTGATTGATAGTTGGTACTCAACAGTCATAAATGTATGCCTTATTGACTTTGAAGAACTATTAAAATCGTGATTTTGTCAGACAGCATAAGCAACAGTTCTATAGAGATGAGATGATGACTTGGAAGGAAATAATAAAGTCATCAAATAAAACAAATATTTTATTAAAGTAAAGTAATGTGAATAAATGATAAATAAATAATGATAAGTGATAAGAAGTACTGGACAGCCACTACCATCATGGGACTTTTATGAATTGTTTAATTTGGTGTTGTTACAGCATTCAACCCACATAATGCATAGTGCATTTTAATGTTTAAAAAAATAATCGAAAAACTGTGATTATTTTTTAATAATCGAACCAAAATCGAACCAACCTCAAAAAGCACTAAACGCTCAGCCCTAATAGATGGAGAGGGAGGGGTTCAGTCCTAGGGTCCCTAGCTTGGTGATGAGCTTGGAGGGGACTATGATATTGAACGCTGAGCTGTAGTCTATGAACAGCATTCTCACAGTAAGTTGAGACCCTGATTGAATTCCGAATGTCCGGACCTCTCCAATAGTGACTGATTGTGGCCCTCAATTTGGATGTTCCTGCATGTGGCCATTCATGAATCAGCAAGAACGCCCCTCCTCAAGCATCCCATTGGTTCCTGCATGTGGCTTGTGTTTAAGTGACACTTTTTATATTCTGGATTTCCCCTACTTGTCTATGCGATTAAAATGTGGGTCAAAAGGGAAATAAAAGTATTATGAGTTGTTCATTTAGGCTATGACAGTATAATTAATGTACAATGTAGTAACCAAAAAAGTATGAAACAAACATTTTACCTAGATTAGATTCTTCAAAGTAACCACCCCTTATGACAGCTTTGCACACTCTTGGCATTCTCTCAGCCAGCTTCACCTGGAATGCTTTTCCAGTCTTGAAGGAGTTCCCACATGCTGAGCACTTGTTGGCTGCTTTTCCTTCACTCTGCGGTCCAACTCATCCCAAACCATCTCAATTGGGTTGAGGTCGGGTGATTGTGGAGGCCAGGACATCTGATGCAGCACTCCATCACTCTCCTTCTTGGTCTTACAGCCCTTATACAGCCTGGAGGTGTGTTGGGTCATCGTCCTGTTGAAAAACAAATGATAGTCCCACGAAGCGCAAACCAGATGGGATCGTGTATCGCTGCAGAATGCTGTGATAGCCATGCTGGTTAAGTGTGCCTTGAATTGTAAATAAATCACTGACAGTGTCACCAGCAAAGTACCATCACACCTCCTCCATGCTTCATGGTGGGAACCACACATGGGGAGATCATCCGTTCAACTACTCTGCGTCTCACAAAGACACAGCGCTTGGAACCAAAAATCTCAAATTTGGACTCATCAGACCAAAAAACAGATTTACACCAGTCTAATGTCCATTAGTCGTGTTTCTTGGCCCAAGCGAGTCTCTTCTTATTATTGGTGTCCTTTAGTAGTGGTTTCTTTGCCGCAATTCGACCATGAAGGCCTGATTCAAGCAGTCTCCTCTGAACAGTTGAGATGTGTCTGTTACTTGAACTCTATGAAGCATTTATTTGGGCTGCAATTTCTGAGGATGTCACGTTCTGACCTTAGTATGAGGTCATTTTTCCATAGTAGATTGGTGACAGGGGGGTGTTTATTGTCTATGTATTTTGGGTTTTCTGTTTTCTATGTGGGTTGTCTAGATTGTCGTTCTATGTTGTATTTTCTATGTTGTGGCCGGGTATGGTTTCCAATCAGAGGCAGGTGTTTTTCGTTGTCTCTAATTGGAAGCCATACTTAGGCAGCCTGTTTTTCATGGGGTTTTGTGGGTGGTTGTTTTCCGTTTCGTTGTTTGTACCTGACGGGACTGTTGTTGGTCGTTTTGTTAATTTGCAAAGTGTTTTCATTAAAAGTAAATATGAGCACTTCACACGCCGCATTTTGGTCTCCTTTAGACAACCCTTATTACAGAGGATGGTAACTCTAATGAACTTATCCTCTGCAGCAGAGGTAACTCTGGGTCTTCCTTTCCAGTAGCGGTCCTCATGAGAGGAGCCAGTTTCATCATAGGGCTTGATGGTTTTTGCGACTGCACTTGAAGAAGCTTTCAAAGATCTTGAAATGCTCCGAATTGACTGACCTTCATGTCTTAAAGTAATGATGGACTGTCGTTTCTCTTTGCTTATTTGAACTGTTCTTGCCACAAGACATGGTCTTTTACGAAATAGGGCTATCTTCTGTATACTACCCCTACCTTGTCACAACACAACTGATTGGCTCAAATGCATTGAAGGAAAGAAATTCCACAAATTGACTTTTAACAAGACACACCTGCTAATTTAAAAGCATTACAGGTGAATACCTCATGAAGCTGGTTGAGAGAATGCCAACAGTGTGCAAAGCTGTCATCAAGGCAAAGGGTGGCTACTTTGAAGAATCTCAAATATATTTAGATTTGTTTAACACTTTTTTTGGTTACTACATGATTCCATATGTGTTATTTCATAGTTTTGATGTCTTCACTATTATTCTACAGTGTAGAAAATAGCAAAATACAGAAAAACCCTGGAATGAGTAGGTGTGTCCAAACTTTTGACTGGTACTGTATTTGATACCATTTCACTGATTCCGCTCCAGTCATTACCACAAGCCTGTTCTCCCCAATTAAGGTGCCACCAACCTCCAGTGCACCCTTCCTAACTGTTTTACATTCCCTGAGACCAACCAGAAAATATTCCTAGGCCAAATATTCCCAGATGTTGTGCTCTCTCGTTTCTGCATCGCCAAATTTTGCACAGGCAAAGGAGCAGGCTGGGTGCACTTCAATTGCTCATTAGGTGCATAGGCTGCAGGGGTGTCGTAGCACCTCCGCCACTTCTTACAATGGTGCTCCTTTAGTAAAGTTTAGATCAAAGCTGAATCAATGTCTTGGACAGTGGCGACCCATCATTCAGGGCAGGTGGGGCTGTTTTGAGCCCCACCTGTTCAGCTAATATGTATATATACAAGTTTGGACACACCTACTCATTCCAGGGTTTTTCTTTATTTTTACTATAAAAAAATGTACTATAAAAATAAAGAAAATCCCTTGAATGAGTAGGTCTGTCCAAACTTTTGACTAGTACTGTACATCAAACACATGATTTCCAGGTGGACCGTTTAGAAATTACAGCACATTTTGTACATAGTCCCCCCCATTTTAGGGGAGAAAAGGTATTGGGACAAATTCAGTTATATGTGTATTAAACACAGGAGGTTGGTGGCACCATAATGGCTGGAGCGTAATCAGTGTAACGGTATCAAATACATCAAACACATAGTTTCCAGGTGTTTGATGCCATTCCATTTGCTCTGTTGTGGCCATTATTATGAGCCGTTCTCTCCTCACCAGCCTCCACTGGAAGGGACTTTTAAATGAAGTAGCAGCAAATACACTATATATACAAAAGTATGTGGACAACCTTTCAAATTAGTGGATTCGGCTATTTCAGCCACACCCGTTGCTGACAGGTGTATAAAATCGAGCACACAGCCATGCAATCTCCACAGACAAACGTTGGCTGTAGAATGGCCTTACTGAAGAGCTCAGTGACTTTCAATGTGGCACCGTCATAGGATGCCAGCTTTCCAACAAGTCAGTTTGTCAAATTTCTGCCCTGCTAGAGCTGCACCGGTCAACTGTGCTGTTATTGTGAAGAGAAAACTTCTAGGAGCAACAACGGCTCAGCCAGGATGTGATAGGCCACACAAGCTCACAGAACTAGACTGCTGAGTGCTGAAGCACGTAGCATGTAAAAAATTGTCTGTCCTCGGTTGCAACACTAACTACAGAGTTCCAAACTGCCTCTGGAAGGAACTTCAGCACAAGAAATGTTTGTTGGGAGCTTCATGAAATGGGTTTCCATTGCCGAGCAGCCACACACAAGCCTAAAATTACCATGCGCAATGCCAAGCATCGGCTGGAATGGTATAAAGCTCGCCGCCATTGGACTCCCTGGCGTGACGAACCACGCTTCACCATCTGGCAGTCCGATGGATGAATCTTGGTTTGGCGGATTCCAGGAGAACACTACCTGCCCCAATGCATACTGACATGTTTGGTGGAGGAGGAATAATGGTCTGGAGCTGTTTTTCATGGTTCTAGCTAGGCCCCTTAGTTGCAGTGAAGGGAAATCTTAACGCTACAGCATTCAATGACATTCTAGACGATTCTGTGCTTCCAACTTTGTGGCAACAGTTTGAGGAAAGTCCTTTACTGTTTCAGCCTGACAATGCCTCCATGCAGAATCTCCACATGAGACCTGGACAGAGTCTGAGGACAAAGTGAGGGAAATTATCTCTGAGAAATTGAAGATGCACCACAGGAAGATTTAGGTGGAGAGCGCCCACAGGACTGGAAAACCCACCACTGGCCCAGGTGACAGGCCCAGGCCGATAGTGGTCAAGTTCCTGAGGTTCAAGGACACGATAGATGTTCTGGAACGAGCCAATAACTTGAGAAACGTATATCTTCCTCAACGAGGACTATCCAGAAGCTGTGCGCCAAAAGAGGAAATAACTTATCCCAGCCATGAAAGCTGCCAGAGTGAGTGGGGACATTGCTTACATCTGCTATGACAGGCTCATTTTCCACCCTTCCTCCCAGAAGACTGGAAGGGATGAGCAAACCAAGCCTATGGGTTTGTTGCTTCAACCCCGCAGAACACACACACACACCAATTGATTAATGGACTGCTGAATGTAGATTTTTTAAATCTTGCTTTGTTTGCTCTTTTCTATATTATGTCTATCTCTGATAAGCTACCCAGGAAAGGGCTGAAAATAGCACATATTCATATATGTGTAGCCTTAGAAATAAGGCTCATGAAATTAATAACTTGCTAACATTCATATATTAGCCATTTCTGAGACTCATCTAGATAATTCATTTGATGATACAGCAGTAGCAATACAAGGATATAACATCTATAGAAGATACAGGAATGCTTATGGGGGAGGTGTTGCTGTATATACTTCTGTATATAGCCATATCTCTGTAATGCTTAGAGAAGATCTTATGTCATGTGTTATTTAAGTGTTGTGGTTGCAGGTTCACTTGGCACATCTAAAGCCTTTTCTTTTGGGGCGTTGCTATAGGCCACCAAGTGCTAACAGTCAGCATCTAAATAATATGTTTGAAATGCTTGAGTGTATGTGGTGTAAACAAAGAGGTCTACTTTCTTGGGGACCTGAATATTGACTGGTTTTCATCAAGCTGTCCACTCAAGAGGAAGCTTCTTACTGTAACCAGTGCCTGAAATCTGGTTCAGGTTATTAATTAACCTACCAGTGTGTTTACAAACACTACAGGAACAAGATCATGCACATGTATCGATCACATTTTTACTAATACTGTAGAACTTTGTTCTAAAGCTGTATCCGTACCCATTGGATGCAGTGATCACAATATAGTGGCTATATCCAGGAAAGCCACAGTTCCAACCGCTGGGCCTAAAATAGTGTATAAGAGATCATACAAAAGATTTTGCTGTGACCCGTGTGGATGATGTTAAAAATATTTGTTGGCCTGATGTGATTAATAAGGAGCATTCAGATGCTGCACTTGATGCATTTATGAAATTGCTTCTTCCAATCATTGATAAACATGCACCTGTAAAGAAACTGACTGTTAGAACTGTTAAGGCTCCATGGATTGATGAGGAATTTAAAAACTGTATGATCGAAAGATGGGGCAAAAGGAGTGGCTAATAAGTCTGGTTACATATCTGACTGGCTGATTTACTGCGAATTGAGAAATTATGTGACTAAACTCAACAAAAAGAAGAAATTGTATTATGAAGACAAGATTAATGATATAAAGATTGGAGTACTTTAAATGAAATTATGGGCAGAAAGACAAATTTAACTCCATCTTCCATTGAATCAGATGGCTTATTCATCACAAAACCATTTGATGCTGCCAATTATTTTAATGATTACTTCACTGGCAAAGTGGGCAAACTTAGGCAGGAATTGCCAACAACGAACAATGAGCCATCAAATTCATGCATAAAAAAAAACAAATAATGAAAGAAAAGCATTGCAAGTTTGTATTTTGTAAAGTTGATGTGGGAGAGGTGGAAAAATGATTGTTATCGATAAATAATGACAAACCTCCTGCCATTGACAATATAGATGGAGAGCTACTGAGGATGGTAGCTGACTCTATAGCCACTCCTATCTGTCATATATCTAGAGGAAAGACTTTGTCCTCAGGCCTGGAGGGAAGCCAAAGTAATTCCGCTACCCAAGATTGATAAAGTGGCATTTACTGGTTCTAACAGCAGACCTATACACTTGCTGCCAGCTCTATGCCCATGATTTTGGAATGAGATGTTTGACGAGCAGGTGTCCACATACTTTTGGTCATGTAGTGTACGTTACATGAGAAACTAATGAGCATGGAGAGCCACCCTTTGGCGAAAAAAATTACAGCAGCCCCACCCCCTAACTACTCTCAGCGGCTTTGTCACCAGCAGGCTTAGGCTGCCACATCCTTATTTATTTTCATAAGCGCAACGTGACTCCAAGAGACAGGTTGGAATGTCTGACTGAAATACGGAACACATTTAACATTTTTTTTTATTATTTGGTATTAGTGGTGTTTGAATTTGTTGATAAAATGCGGGACTTGATTGTTTGGTTGCGGGACAAAGGGCAAAAACGCAAGACTGTCCTGCACAATCCGGGAGATGTGGTCACGCTATACATAAAAACCAGAGAAAGGAGGATATCGGAATGCCATTAGGCAATGAATTGAAGATCGTGTCACGCCTCACACAGCAGATTGTCGACCAATCGCGTTCCCGTTGTCATGCTGCGTCACGCGGTTGCTAAACTAATCGTCACAAAATCCCGTCTCAAAATCAGGGTATGAGTCGAGAAACCTGCATATTTCCCTCGAAAGTACGTCGTCACGATTCCCCAGCTATACGATATAACAGATAACCAATTAATTCTCGGAAAAGATTTGTAATGTTGACGAAATGTATGCTAATGTTGGGTTTTTGAGCTAGCGCCCAAATGACTCTCATTCACCCCTTGAAGGAGAGCTCTTGTCCTAGAAACGTCCAGGATGCACTGCGCGGTCCATCGACGACGCATGGTCAAAGAACACACGTTAATACGAGTTTCCCCTCCCCGTCTGATCTACTTCTTCTATTGTATAGACGACCAAAATAAAATAAACCAAACAACTTTACTATTTAAAAATAAACCGATTTGATCACTACACATGCTCAAGGGGAACCTGGGAGGGTGGGCCGTCTTCCAGCGCCAGTAAAACGTTTTTACAAGTCCCAACAACTTTTCTGCCGCAACCACAATGTCCCGTTTCTTTGAGGCTTGAGTTGTACTGTTTAGAACTGTGGCAATGAATGCCACAAACCCTGTGTGTTAAAAATGTGGGTTATCTTTTGACTCGTAGCAAACATTTACTTCAGCATGTGGTGCATCCACTACCATATCTTCACGAGCATCACTTGTTTTCTAAATTATTTTGCCACCTCAATCTCCTTCACCCTTACCAGGCACTCCAGGAAATCAGGATCATGATCCCCACAAGTACAACACTGTTTTTATTCAGTATACTCCGTCCGTCTGCCCACACTTGAAACAAATCCTTTATAGTTCTTACACAGCAGTGGTTTGGGGACTAAAGCTCTCGCAGCGTGTCTTACATAACCAAGCTTCACATGCGTAGTACAGGAGGTTAGTTGCACCTTAATTGGGGAAGACGGCTCATGGTAGCGGCATAAGTGGAACAGACTTTATTGTTTTTCTCCATTCACCCAGTGGGTCTGTTGAGGCCCACTGCAATCTTCCTTTGTTCTTCAGAAATACAATGAATGAAAATAAAACCACTCCTGGTCACTGACACTCCACTTTTCCCAGCGTGTACATCACCATTTGACACCTCAAATGCGTTTCCCACACATGCATTCTTACTCAACAAGAAGCGATTCATTATCATTCATAGACGTTTCCTCCACTCCAATTTCAGACAATTTCCTTTTTGTTCCAGTTTTCGACACTACTGTTGTCCATTCAGGACATGCATCTTCACCAACTTTGTTCAACGTGCTGCTTGTTTCGAACTCAGCATTCACTTCTACCATTTTACCTGTCTGACCTGTAACAATGTGACACCTTTCCCACCCGACGGGAAATATTATTTATTCTCAGTCAGGGGTACTTGCTCCCATCTCCTCAAAAGTATGTCTGGCTCATATAGTGGATTTATGCCGCGTTCACAACCCCGTTGAAACTAGGAAACTCGGATATTCTGACTTGCTAACTGGTTGAACATGGCACGTGTTTCCTAGTTCCGACTGGCTCATGAACGCAGTAAAATCTCTATAGTGACTGATCTCTGATTGGCCATTGAAAGGGGCGTGCGTTGGATCCGGACGAAGAGAAACAAAGATGGCGGCAGTTACCAGAGGCTCATTCACATTTATGAGACGCTTGGTAGGTTTGTTAAAGTTTTTCCAAATGTGTATACCGACGTGAAAGCTTTGCGAGATAGTTGATGATGCACAAGGATCATGCATTTAGAAATACTGCTACTGTACATCAATCTAGAGACGTTTCCCATGCAGCTGCTAGCCTGACTAGCAAACAAGCTAATTTTAGTCTATGTTACAGTGAAGTGGGATTGAAATTGACATTATTTCCTAATTGTTTTGTAGTTATGAATAATTGCTATCTGTTGGTTACTACTACCCAGATAGTCAACTGTTTATTTGACTCAAACGGTTGACGATGTGTGTGTCTGAAATAATTGAACTTGAATGCCAATACAATGTCATCCCTAACCCATTCATAGACCACTGTAACTAACGTTACCTTTAGCGCCCGACGATAGTACTGTAATATTTTGTTGAGTTTCTACGCATCGCTTGCG
Source organism: Salmo salar (assembly GCF_965601325.2). NCBI lineage: Eukaryota > Metazoa > Chordata > Actinopteri > Salmoniformes > Salmonidae > Salmo > Salmo salar. The sequence continues at coordinate 16,174,775 of NC_138300.1, forward strand.
GTATGGTTTTGGAATCAAGGTACGTTTTTTTTCATATCAGCGACAAATACATTTCTAAAATCAAAAGGTTAAATTACGACACACTTTTTATAGGATTAGGGTTTGTGACAGGGTTCCCATACGGCCATCTCTATGTTATATTACAACGTTTGTTTACGGAAGACTAATTGGCTATTTAGCGTTCTCCGAACACCTGTGTGTAAACTTAACTGGGGAGGAAGTGTAGTTCGTCAACTGGAGGTATACACTTGCGTATGGATTTGTGCAACACTTACTGTAGCAGTTTATCTTTTATTTGAAAGATTCTTTCTCATTCATATGAAAGTCAAGGGGCATATCAGTACGTGATTATTGACGTTTCGAAAACTGTGTCGGAATTGTAGTTCACACGCAGCCAACCGTAGCCGCTTAAAAACCTATGGATTTTAAGAGCTTTCGAGAGCAATGTCATCATACCTTGGTAAAAAATGGGGCCATACTTGCAAACATTTTAAAGTTAAAGGGGTTTCACTAGTGATGATCTTTTTGGTGAACGTCGGAATCACATTGGTGATAACATTTTGAGGTCGGTCCGATTGAATAAAAAAAAATACGATTATTAAATGTTATTTTTTAATTAAATGGACTATGCATTATGCGGGTTGAATGCTGTAACAATAAATGATTAAAAGTCACATGATGGTAGTGACTGCCCATCAGTTATTCAAATTAATAAAATATTTCAGTTGTGTATATTACATTTGTTTTATATGATGACTTTATTATTTAATTCCAAGTCATTTCATCTCTATAGAGCTGTTGTCTGACAATCACTATTTTAGTAGTTCTTCAAAGTAAATAAGACACTGTGCAGTGCTAGACTTGGAATAAAATAGGTATCAGTACTCATTTTGGGTGCCGGTACTGTTTATTTAGGTGCAGGAACTGTACAATACTTTTGAGCTAATATTTTATAAGAGGTGCAGAAACTCCGTTCTGGTGAGCGCCTGCCCAAGTCCAGCACTGTTAAAGGTGTTGAAAAGGGACGCCTACAGCCAACAGCTTGAAAATGAAAATTATGAATGAATTTAATAAGGAGCTTTCTCTTTCTTCAGCCTAGCACACACACTTTTGCCTATTAATCATATTGCAGAGGCTATATTACATTGTGTATGCCAAAATGTAGTGCTACAAGGTTTTGTAGGCTATGCGTTATTATAATCATCCAGCTCGTCACATGCGTTTTGAATCGAGCATTAAGGACGGGCAGTGAACAGATTTTTTTTTATCCCCCGTCATTTAAAAAAGCTTGCTGCCAAGTTGGCTCAAACCCATGGTTAAAGTGCACCATCAATTGCTAGTCAACCGCTTTAGCAGTGTCTGCCACTGAGAAGCGATGATGGCCCACAGTACAAGACTGCTATTTCCATAAGGCTCTTTGCTTTTTTTTTTACGATGAACTTACATGTAAGGACCTTATTTTCCCCATTAAAAGCACATGGATGTGTGTGTGAAACTGATAATGTGGGATTTTGTCATGTATATGAAGAACTGAAAATGTTTAACAGTAGTAGCTAGTTGCCTAGTCAAGGATGCATCAGTGCAATGTTGACTCACATTTTGTTACAGACCAACGAAACAAGTTAACCTTGAATTTGTAGGTTCAAAATATCCTTCTAGTGGCCAGTGTTGACCTATTTTAAGTCGTGATGCACTGATATGACGTTTTTGGCCGATATCCGATATTTTCCTTGCTTAAAAAACGATACCGATATTTACAATTTTAGCGGCCTTTTAAGCATTCTAGTACAGTTAAATAGTTAACACACACACATGGGCGCAGCGGTCTAAGGCACTGCATCTCAGTGCAAGAGGCGTCACTACAGTCCCTGGTTTGAATCCAGGCTGTATCACATCCGGCCGTGATCGGGAGTCCCATAGGGCGGCGCACAATTGGCCCAGGGTCGTCCGGATTTGGCCAGGGTATGCCATCATTGTAAATAAGAATTTCTTAAATGACTTGCCTAGTTAAATAAAGGTTACACACACACACACACCACACTTACCAAAAACTTTTGTTGCCATTTACTTATGTCCCCATTACCAGTAAACCATAATCAAAACCAATTTCTTTTACTTACTTGCTGTGCTGTTTCATTGTTCATTAAGTTCAGTCGTGTCATTCTCAACCAGGATTTCTATGGAACGCCGTTTGGGTCTTTGCGTGTCAAAAAAGATGCACGTCAAATAACACGACATAATCTGTTTCAGTAGCTATAGTTAGCCAGCTAACTCTATAGCTAGGTGTCATCATCTAAAATAACCCTAATTTATGAGACAGTTCTTATTTGATTAATGATGGTCAGACCTATCTATGTGAAGCTAGCCACTAAGGATTAGCCACAATAGTGGACTTTGCGGTTAGCCTTCAAAATAAAGGTATGGCATAATTCTACTATTAGTATTAATTTGCATCACTGTCAATGACACTAATTTTGAAGGCAAACTGCAAATTTCACTATTTTGCCTAATCCTTATTGTGGCTAGCTTCACAACACATAACCCGGTCCGGTCGAGCCTCACTAGCCAGATAAAGCTAGCTGGCTGCTTATAACGTTAGCTTTGAGCAACAGGGTTAAGTAGCTGGCTAGCTATTTATTTTCATGAACTGAAGTTCAATTTCAATAGGCAAACAAGTGGCAACCTAGCTAATACTTACTCACAAGGATTCCTAAATCATTGCTAAGAATAATGAAAATAACTGCAGCTTCTGCTGGTTGTATTGGTGCTAGTTAGGTACCAAGCTAAAGCTAGCAACCCCAGAAGTTGCGGTTGAACAAATGATGCTTTATTACCAACGCGGTATTGTAAACACATCGTTCGTGGCCAGTGTTTGCTTGTTTGCAGACTTTTTTTTTTTTGTACAGCTTTGACAGTGCTACTGTATCTTTTTTGACACACAAAGATGCAAACGGTGTTCCATAGTATGTATGCCGTGAAGCTAATAGCAGTGACACTATTACTGTGTAACTCCGGTAAGGCAACATCTGAAAAATAGCGCATTTGGTAGTGTGTACCGGTGCTCGACCAGTCAGCGAAAGCCAACATCACCTACGACAGAACGGTTGATTGTCAAGGGCAATGAATTCCATTATCTTGGCTTTAATGGATTTCGCCTTTGAGTTGTGTCGCTGAAGTTCTTACTCTTTCAAATCACTACTCGACTTGTTGACTGCTCGATTCACACAGCAGACATTGTGTGGCTAGGTTAGGAATGCTGTGTTGCACGTGTAGCGCAACATTTTACGTGGCGTTATTACGTCATGTACCTACGTTATATAGGTATGCACGGTAGCTTTGACATCGGTTTTTAACATCGCCGTTAAATTAGACACCGGCCGATACCAATGTTGGCATTTTACGCAAATATCAGCAGATTCCGTTATGTTCACCAATTTATTATTATATTTTTCTTATATTTTTTTTACTGTTTCGTGGATCCCTAATTTTAAGAAATGCTATTGATTGGTGGATATAAAGTCTAAAATCTTTCATAGGCTGAAGAAGTTATAATCGGTACGACCTGTTGAGGTTAGCATAGGGCTAACGTGTGCCATGTTATCTGATGGGACCAGCTACAATTGAGTAAATTTACACTTTTCAATGGCTGATACTCATTTTGTGCGTTCCACACAGACCTATTCCCACCCCCCTGTCACACACAGCGCATTTGTTGTTGCTTGACCACGAGACACTTTCATTCAGTCTGCATGGTTAATGCAACAATGTTGATGACAACAATGTTTCCAATTTGATCTTAATATAAATCCACAAGCGTTCTATAATTACAACGTTATTAGTTTGTGTTTCTTACATCTGCAAACAGCTACTTTGTATTTTCTTAGCAAGTTAAGCTAAATCAGGTTAGGCACTAATGCTAATCGCTAATTAGCTGGCTAGCTATATCATGGCAGTGTGGAAATGATCTCAAATGAATGCAGAAATTTATGGAAATGCAGGAAATTATTTTAGGTTGAAGTTGAATTGAACAGTATAAAACAATCAGAATGGAGAAAGACCCATTGAAATCATTTAGAATGTGTTTTGCCACCCTACGGTCACGCACTACTCATAAAGCAAATTTAGAACTTTTATTAATCAAAAACATAAAATACTGTATAAAATTTGAAAAATACCATATGATATTTTGGCCGTATTGCCCAGCCCTACTTTGCAACAAAAGTTTCCACTTTAAATAAGTTAAATAGCTAAACAACTTTGCCACAAATGGATGGGTGATTCTCATGAAACCATGGCAGTAGAAAATTGAGTTAAAAAAACATAATGCACCTTCAACTATCATTCTGAAGACTACAATGCTTAGTTTATAGCAATGTCTCATTTTAAATACATTTTACATTTTTGCCAGAATTTTTATACATTTTCTCCCCAAATTCTCATTAATGAAATGTATCTGGATGAATTTCTTGAATCATTTTATACAATTTTTACTTTAGAAAAACCTAACTTATTTGAAGAAAACACTCTGTTGCTGTAGTTGGTGAGTAAATCATACAAGTTGTATACTAGTTGAAGTTTACTTAATATTTATTAGTAAAAACACTTCGTGGACATGTTTCTCGTTACTGTAACACGTTTTCAAGTTGGTGTAGTAACTCATTTAAAAAAAAAAAAATAGTTTTATTCACCCATGATGCATCATCTAAAGGAGCAGTCCTTAAGGCGTCAGCATGCTTCAGTTCGGCGGGCGGCTAATGAACAAATGTGCTCGCATACTCCATTAAGACCTTCACTTGAAAAACAACAAAAAGGCTGCAATAGTACTGTTTGTCCATTTTGAGATGCCGTAGCCAGTATACACTTCCACAAAATAGTCAGAATTAATCCAAGATAACTCAAGAAATCTGTAATTAATTTTAACGTTTTTTCCAAGATCTTAGTCACACAATTTTACAACTAACTAAGATGTTTGCAGTATTTCTCAATGAAAAAATGTGCATGAAAACAAGTAGTTTCTCGTTGAATGACAACAGACTTTTTATTGAAGAGTTTTTACTGTTGACCAATCACGGATGAAGGGGCGTAGACTTTGTCTCCCGAACTTCAGCTGGCCTCAAAGGAAAAAAATGTGTGCCCGAATTGAAAAACCCTTACTGAAGTCCAAAACGAACAAAAACATCACAACATTTCATCGTAATATATGCACAAACTCCTCTGAACTGTTTCAGCTCGGAAGCATGCAGGGACGCCTTTAGACGAGCACAAGTTAATTTAATTTCTTCACTTATATGCCTTCAGAATGAGGGTCTTATTCTCAAACACCCCCTTTACGACACTTAGCGTTCTCATCACCGATATGACTAAACCTCAAATTGAGAAGAACTTAGAACCATTAACTTACCATCTTGAAGGCATGAATGGACATTAGTGATGGGGTCAATTATTTGCTAATTCATAATGGCTGTCTCCTATTACTTGCACAGTGAGCTAAGGGCCTCTCATTACCGAAACGCAAATGTGTCATTAACTAGGGCTGTGGCGGTCACAGAATTTCGTCAGCCGATGATTGTCAAGCAAATAACTGTCGGTCTCACAGTAATTGACCGTTAATTAACAAACACATTTAGCTTCTCCTGGATTTTACATTCATAGCCAAGAAGCCATTTAAAAAAGTCTACTAAATCCATGTAATATAGCCTACACCTTCACCATTAATCCATGATGTATTTTAGACAGGTCTAAAGAAGCATGATATGAAGAAAATGTAGTCTATAGCATACTCTGAGTTGTCCTTATGTTAGGTCCTGATCTGGCTATGCCATATGGCTGTGGGCTACACTAGTTAATTTAGCAGACAAGATTTGCTTAGAATTCCGTGGCATTATTTTATAGTAATAAAGAATACAATTGAACAAAGCTGAATAAAATATAAATATTTTCCTCCAAACAATTTGAGGGAGAGTGCACATGCGGCTATTCTGAGCGGTTAACAAAGCAATGGGTATTCCTATATGCTTAATTTAGAGTTATTAATGTAACTTTAGTTGTTCTACAAACGTTGGGCTATATGTTTTGATTTTTAATACACTCTAAGGCTGCATGATGTGACTCCAATGATGATTTGAAAAAAGACGCTAGAAAGGCATGAGCTCTGCTTTGTTTTTTTTGCGCAGGCTGTACACACTTCATTAGTCTCTCATTCACAATTTGACAAGCACTTGATAATGCCTCGAATTTCACGGCGACATCCCCTTTGTGGCTGTAATGCACCCTAAAAAAGTCCATGCCTTTTGCGGCCCGGAGTGCTGCGTTGTGCCTTTCTCCCCGAGTGTGCTGCACAATCCGAAGCATCTCTCACTCACTCACACGGCTCGGCTCTCAGTCACGTGATGAGGTCTTTCTCACAGGCTACAAGTGAAGACGGACACATCGGGGACGCAACTGCGTGCGTCCTTTACAATTCCGAGGTGCATATTGAAGATATTGGAAGAACTCTCCACATTTACTTTTCATCAGTTACTTAGTAGGCCTAACAAACAGCAAAAGCACTAGCCTATGTCAATCTATTATCCCCCATAGTACAAAAGTAAACCTATTCTGTAAAATAAATATTCCATACATAGTCTGTCTGGGACAGTTGTGGGATGAGAGATCCCAAATGAATACAACCACTAGCATCAAAAACCCATTTTTTTTATGCAATGTGGCTGACGCAACAGATCAGAACGTTTAGCTTAACATGTTGATAAACTATTAGGCTATTTCTTCACATTATAAGCGCAGCAATGCGCACATGGTAGTAGGCTATAAGCGCAAATGTTCCATTAGCGGAAAACACCATTTATCAAAAGTGACCTCAAATGCAATTATGCATGTAATGCTTTTATTATGAAGGTGAATTTTTATGGTGAAAATGATCTTCCCCAAACTTGAAACTTACTCGTTGCTTATATGTGCCAGTTAGGCTCTACACCACTTGTAAAGCGAATTAATTTGCTTAATAGGCCTATATGTTTTAATAAGGTTTCTATGGGCTGGGCTACATGAGGTGTGCAACTGATTGGAAAAAGACAAAAAAAAAACAGGTATTGTTTCTTATGCTGGGCATCATTCACAAGTGATTAATACATAATTCACAAGTGATAGGCTAATATTATCACCCATCGGACTATTCTTGATTTAATCTTGTCTTTACATATACTAAATAATATGTGACACATTTGTTTTGATTTAGAATGGACATTTATCATGCACCTGTATTGAAACATGTCATCTATGCACTTAAATAGCGAATGGAGGACGCTTTTCCCCGTGGTTCATTTTCATGCCAGCCAGGTAGGGTATTCTCCTGTTGTAAATATAAGCAATGTGCTTAATATTAGGAAAGTTGAGAAATAAATATAGTAGGCCTAGCCTATAGAAAGCTGATGGGATCCTCCTCTTTTTATTAGCAGCCATCACTCTGTTTTCTCCCGCAATTGCATAGCCTATAGAAATGTTGCACAACATGAGCTCATGGGCTCTCATGAAGTGTTTGATTAGATTTCTGATTACATTTGCATTGATGTCAGAGTGATTAGAGGGACAATAGAGTGCTGAGTGCCAGGCAGTTGGCAGGTTTGGTAGACTACTAATGACCAGAAGCAGCATCAGAGCTTGGAGAAGCCTAATTACCGTGACTGAACGGCCAAGTGGAATTTGACTGCCTTCATGACTAATGACCTCCGATGTGGCGGTAATACGGTCACCGCAACAGCCCTAATCATTACCACATTTTATGTCAGTTTCGGTAATGAGATCCTTAAATAAGGCAATGATAATAAGCTAATTCTAATGTATATTCAATGGGTGTGCTGTGCTGGTGACTTTAATTAATTACTAGGATCACTGCTTTCACCTTTTTGTATAGATTATTTTGTAAAAATCTGGTATTTCACTAAGCAGGGTTGTCATGAAATATGGCTTTATAAACCCCATTTAATTTACTAAGTGACAATCTGGAGTTTGTTTTTCAGCAAAGAGCAACCGCCACTTAAAAGAGGATATCCCCCATTTTTGACATGTACCTGTTTTAGCTATACTGTTTGATATCCCAACAAAGTTTTTGGTCCATATCCGACATATTTAGGTACTTCATATGCATATCATGTTATGCCATTTGCGCATAGAATCCCATTCAATTTAGTAATACATCTAAAATATCTTAGAACCACACATCTGTATCCTAATACACCAATGTTAAATGTTTAAAAAAAAATCCACTTTTTAAAATGCATGCACGTAATTACAGTACTTGTGGTAAAATAAGGGTTGTTTTATGCAAGTCATTTGGCATTAAGAAATGACAGTTTCATGTATTGGGTTACTGAATTTTTAATAGAGCTCAGTACAGTTTTCCAATGGCAAACTATGAAACACACATTACTGAAACATGCTTTTCATTACCATAATGCACCAATATTTAGGATATATTAGGAAAAATAAAATGTATACGTTTAGTAATTTTGGATTAATCTGATAGTGTGCTTTTTGGGCTTTATCCAAATATGTGTACATGAAAATAACATGTATACACAAATAATTATAACAAATACAAGAGTGAGAAAATGCCAAGAGTGTGCAAAGCTGTCATCAAGGCAAAGGGTGGCTACTTTGAAGAATCACAAATATAAAATATATTTAGATTTGTTTAACACATCTTTTTGGTTACTACACGATTCCATATGTGTTATTTCATAGTTTTGATGTCCTAACTATTATTCTACAATGTAGAAAATAGTCAAAATAAAGAAAAACCCTTGAATGAGAAGGCGTCAACTTTTGACTGGTACTGGTGTGTGTGTGTGTGTGTGTGTAACATTTAGATTGTTAAACTAAACTTGCTCTGCAGCGAGTCAACTGTTGAAAGCTACGAAGTCATGCTAGCTATATCTTTAGATGCTGAAACGGTATATCCATTAACGAAGCCTAGTCCTGAAACGCGACCCCATCTAATGACTGATCATGACATGGATCTATTTCTCGTTTATCATCGCAGCTCTTGGCACATCGGTACAAGCGTTGCTGCTCCAGGGTCCAAACTGGCCGACCAGACTACACCCGTCGTCCCCACACTCTCTTCATCCCTCAGCTGTGCAGCTCGAGGTTTTTCCACACCAGTTATGGTAAGTAGGCTTCGGAATCGGCGCACAGGGATGTGGAATGAGGAAGATGCTACTGCTGACAGTGTACACTCCGTACAGACAGTAAACTAAACAATCTTAAATGCACGGAAGGCTATGTGGAAGTTATAGGTTGAAGAATGGATGTGTCATTTTTAATGACCATTTGCTTTCTTTAGTCACATCAGGACCAATTGTGCCATTCAAACTCTCAGATATTGGCGAGGGCATCATGGAGGTGACGGTGAAGGAATGGTATGATTTCAAAATATAGTACAGCAACATGCAAAGCTGTATATGAATTCCGTTTTGTTAAAAGAGTTGCCACTAGAGCCCACACAAGTTCAATGATTACTAAGCATAGCTACTCCAAGAGAAAGATGTTAAGGTTGTCTTTCTGTTCCCATAGGTATGTGAAGGAAGGAGACAAAGTCTCCCAGTTTGACAGCATCTGTGAGGTACAGAGTGACAAGGCATCTGTCACCATCACAAGTCGCTATGACGGTGTCATTAAAAAGCTCTACTATGAGGTTGATGCCACAGCCTTAGTGGGCTCACCCCTGGTGGATATTGAGACCGAGCCCGGTCCGGGTAGGTATGCCGCCAAAGCACCAACAATGGCGTAATGGAAATCTCCCAACTTTTTATGTATCAAATGTGTAGAACAATAGAACTGACACTTGAAGCCAGTTCATATTACCTGGGTCACGTTTATAATAAAGAAAAATTGGAACACACCAAAATATCTAAGTTCAAAAACAACGCTGGCTTCTGTTGGAAGGTGGGGATAGTGACTTTGGTCGATCTTTCAGAGGTGGCCCATGAGGAGGATGTTGTGGAGACCCCGGCGATGTCAAACGATGAGCACACACACCAGGAAATCAAGGGACACAAGACCCAGGCCACACCTGCAGTCCGTCGTTTAGCCATGGAGAACAATGTGAGTTGTTATTAAAAGACAGACACATACACATGCAAGCATGCATTCACTGCAAGATGGCACTATAGCACAAGATTGAGCACCACCCCTTTAAACCTGGAATGGCCAACTACTGGGTGTCCAGGCTTTTGTGATGATTCAGTCTATTTACCTCTTTGCCGCTTACTTTCCATTCCTACTTAGATCAAGCTGAGTGAAGTGGTCGGTACCGGGAGAGACGAACGGATCCTCAAAGAAGACATCCTCAACTTCCTGGCCAAACAGACAGGGGCCATCTTACCCCCGACCCCATTCCATGAGATCCAGCCACCCCCTCCCGCAGCATCCGCCCCCTCCTCGGCCTCCATGCCCAAGATGAAGCCCCCACCAAGTGTCCCGCTCCCTGTCATCTCCAGGCCCGTCTTCACGGGCAAGGACAGCACTGAGCCCCTGAAAGGTAGAGGGAGCATTACAGAGATGGTTAATGGTTCCAATAAATGTGTTTGCTTTCTGGGATACATTTCTGATTCAGAGAATAACCCATAGTATTAGCTAGACAGGTTAAATATAGTCTATTATAATTAGAGTAGCAGTGATGTTTTGAACGGGTTTCAAAAAGCTAGTCACTGTATTTAAATTCCCAATCTATGTTCAGTCCAGGTTCCAAACAACTTCCTTCTGGCTTTGTTTGCAACAGCCTAAAGTGACCTGACTGGACAGGTGTTAACTTAGCAATATAGTACTAGCTTCATCAAAACATATCTATTTTTTTTCCAACGTGTTCTTCTGAACGACCAGGTTTCCACAAAGCAATGGTGAAGACCATGACTGCAGCTTTGAAGATCCCCCACTTTGGTTATAAAGATGAAGTGGATTTGACGAGGCTGGTGCAGCTGCGCAAGGAGCTGAAGGGCCTGTCAGAGGGTCGCGGGGTCAAGCTCAGCTACATGCCCTTCTTCATCAAGGTGACCTTTGACTCCTGACATGATGTAATATGAAGTTGTGAGGTGACATGTCTAGTGGCAAAGTGACGCTATTGCCAATATGCATGGGGTAACACCTAATAAGAAGTGTTCGTTATGACGTTGAAATGTCAGCGTTATACGCTCATGCCAGATCATGTACTGTTGTTATGACAGAGGTAGCAGCTTGTGTTATGTGACTGAAGTGTTATAATGCCCTGCACAGAAACTTCATTATTACAGGGGTGTCATGAAAGAATCATTGCACATCATACCTGAAGTACTATGCCAGAGGATTTGGGTAAATAGCATGCTGGCTGCGGTTTGGATCACACCATTGTCCCTGTGCCCAAGAAAGCGAAGGTAACTGACTTAACACCCCTTAGCACTCACATCGGTAGCCAGGAAGTACTTTGAAAGGCTGGTCATGGCTTACATCAGCGCCATCATCTCGGAAACCCTAGACCCACTCCAGTTTGCATACCGCCCCAACAGATCCACAGATGACGCAATCTCAATTGCACTTCACACTGCCCTTCCCCCACCTGGACAAAAGTAACCTTATGTGAGAATGCTGTTCATTGACTACAGCTCAGCGTTCAACACCATAGTGCCCACAAAGCTCATCACTAAGCTAAGGATCCTGGGACTAAACACCTCCCTCTGCAACTGGATCCTGGACTTCCTGACGGGCCGTCCCCAGGTGGTAAGGGTAGGCAACAACACATCTGCTACGCTGATCCTCAACACGTTGGCCCCTCGTGTACTCCCTGTTCAACCACGACTGTGTGGCCAAGCACGACTCCAACACCATCATTACATTTGCTGTCGTCACAACAGTGGTAGGCCTGATCACCGACAACGATGAGACCGCCTATAGGGAGGGCTTCAGAGACCTGGCAGTGTGGTGCCAGGACAACAACTCCTTCAACGTGCTCAAGACAAAGGAGCTGATCGTGGACTACAGGAAAAGGAGGGCCGAGCACGCCCCCATTCACATCGATGGGGTTGTAGTGGAGCAGGTTGAGAGTTTCAAGTTCCAAGTTCCGGGCACGACAACGCCTTTTCCCCCTCAGGAGACTGAAAAGATTTGGCATGGGTCCCCGGATCCTCAAAGTTCTACAGCTGCACCGTCGAGAGCATCCTGACTGGTTGCATCATCGGCTGGTATGGAAACTGTTCTGCATCCGACCGTAAGGTGCTACAGAGGGTAGTGCGTGCGGCCCAGTACATCACTGGGGCCAAGCTTCCTGCCATCCAGGACCTATATACTAGGCAGTGTCGGAGGAAGGCCCAAAAAATTGTCAAAGACTCTAGTCACCCAAGTCATAGACTGTTCTCGGCAAGCAGTACCGGAGTTCCAAATCTAGGTCCAAAAGGCTCCTTAACAGCTTCTACCCCAAGCCGTAAGACTGCTGAACAATTAATCAAATGGCTACCCGGATGATTTGCATTGACACCCCCCTTCGTTTTTACACTGCTGCTACTCGCTGTTTATCAATGCATAGTGACTTTACCCCTACCTACATGTACAAATTACCTCGACTAACCTGTTCCCCTGCACACTGACTCCGTACCGGTACCCCCTGTATATAGCCTCGTTATTGGTATTTTGTGTTATTATTATTTTAACTTTAGTTTATTTAATAAATATTGTCTTCACTCTAACTGCATTGTTGGTTAAGGGCTTGTAAGTAAGCATTACACGGTAAGGCCTACACCTGTTGTATTCAGCGCATGTGACAAATAAAATGTTATTTGAAGATGATCATAATCTTCTCTGTTTGAGCAGGCTGCTTCACTGGGCCTTCTCCATTTCCCTATCCTCAACGCCTCGGTGGACGAGGCTGTTCAGAACATCACCTACAAGGTAAGGCTGCAGGAAGGGGGTGGTGGTTTTGGGGAGACATTGCTTCCCTTTCAGTCAGTCAACGTCGGTACAACATACTATGGGGAGTTGCGCTCTCACATCTTCGGTTGACAATCTAAAATCACTCCTGACAAGGCCAATGAAATCCTTTCCTCACTGGAAGCCCCGCCTTCCACAGGTGATAAGTGTGAGGCTAGAATGAATACCTTCCATTATTCCGCTCTTCATCTCGGTGTGGACAGGAACGATTCGCGCTACTAAAACAAACAATTGGAACACGAGACTGTCTGTCTTACGTTGAGCCAACTGAACTGCCCCTTTGTGGTAGAGCGTGCTCACCCCTGGACGTTGTGTGCTGGAGTTTGTATGGTTCTTCTAGTTTCCTAATCACAAATAGTTTTGTTATTCTTCGGATTGTTTGGCCTGGCTATAGCACTGAGTTAAGATTGCTAAAAATGCGACCTAGATGACGACGGCTAAGCTGGGTTTGGGTTCATAACCATGCCCAAATGAATAAAGAGATACTCAGGTTTGTTGTCTTTGTGTAAGTCAGAGGTTGACACGGGAACAGGAATGGTAGTGAAGTTCTGGAGTGAGGCCTAATGTAATTTGCTTATTAAAAACCAATAAAAAAAAAAAAAAAAGGTCATTTCCTCAGATGCAAGCGGAGAAATACACAGTTGCACATCATGAGTTAATTCGACTGAAAGGTTGCTTGTTCGAATCCCCGAGCCGGCGAGGCGGGAAAGAAATTGTCGGTTCTGCCCTTGAGCAAGCAGTTGACCCCCACAAGACTTGCTCCCAGTCGCTGATGACGTTGATTTAAGGCACCCCCCCTCACCTCCTCTGATTCAGAGGTTGGGTTAAATATGGAAGACACGTTTCGGTTGAATGCATTAGGTATCCCTTTTCCGTCCGGGTAAGTAGAAAAATTCAATGTGGTTATCACAGCCATTAAACTCCTAACTGTTTTTGAAGTCACCATTGGCCTCATTTTGAAATACCTGAACAGTTTCCTTCCTTTCTGGCAACTGAGTTAGGAAGGACGCCTGTATCTTTAGTGACTTGGTGTATTGATACACCATCCAAAGTGTAATTAATAACTTCACCATGCTTAAACGGATATATATATATATTTTTTTAAAGAAACATTTTGCCTTGAACAAGTCACCTACACAGTAATAAAACACAATGCCGAAGTATATTTATATAATTTGCGAGCGACCTGTCCAATAGGCTATTTGTATGAACATTTTAAATGAATAAAGAACGAAACACAGCTGTTTTCCGGCCTCTGTAATTTAATTTAGCCTAGGCATGAACGTTTTAATTAGGAGGAATAATTAACAAAACATGGCTGTCTACGAACACCAGGGCCAGCCGGTCATGGCTAGAAGGGATCCAGCATTTGTCAAATATAATGTCAGATTTGACTTTTTGTAGCAGTTTAGGAGAATTAGGTTAAGCTTAGGAAAAGGGTTTGTGTTAGCTAAAATTGAACTTGGTCTTAATTTGACAAAAGCTGGATTCCTTCTAGGCATGACCGGGCAGGCCCGCCCCACTCACCATTCCCGCTGCGATTCAGCACCACAGCAGTGGAAAGAGGACACTAGGTGGCCACAAAATGAATAAATTATAAAACTGATGTTGGACAATCAAACGTAAGTAAACAACATTCGTTAAGGCTGGTTCATTGAGTTAAGGCTTATTTTTACAATGCTCCTGTGAAACGAGGCACGCGTCATGCATTTTATGAAAGCACTTGTTTCCAAAACTCAAATGATATCCATTTTTACAGTTCTTCTGGATTATGTTTATTGTAATTTGAACTATGAGGTCGTGAATCGTGTCGTGTGGCTTATTGACACCAACTCTGTTTCCTACTATAGACAGTTGGCTGCCTAGTGATTGCATCATTGTAACTCTCTGATGTGAATAGTTGACAACTATGTTTTGTTTCCAAGTGCTACTGAGTAGGCTCAACTGAAATGCACCAGATACACATCATTACTCTACTCTGTCAATCCATTCCAAATCTTTATACTATACAAGACACGGGCGGCATATGTTGATCTTGCCTAGGGCGGCAGCAGAGCTGCTTAGACCAGGCGTGACGAACACAATTTGCCTCTAATTTACTTGTTTGCGGCGGACCTTGGCCTGCTCAAAGTGAGCCGCTGCGGTTGGGAAGTCAAAACTGTACAACTCCTTGGAGCAGCTTGCGATGCGCATCAGCTTTGTTACTTTGTCCTCAAGAAGGCGTGCTCTTGAGACCGTATTTACTCTGTTTTGGATAAGGAATTCCCTCTCTGTGGGCACACTGTATGCTCCTCTGAGGAAGCAGCCCCCGAGCATCTAGTTTGGGTTAGGAGGGCCTTAGCACGGGTCTGGTTGACTAGTGCGCCGCTCCACGAAAACATTACTGGTACGACCGTGCCCCTATGTTTTGTTACAGCAAACGGAGTACTACGTCAGCCATTTCAGGAGCCTTCTGTGCCCATAAGGGGGCCGGGCGTCATGCGATCTCACGGAAGCATAACGTGTATTGGAAGCTTTCCATGTTTAATGCCCCTCTGGTACCCCTTGAACGAGGGGCATCTGAATCTCCCCAGGGTGGGAGCAGAGTATATGAGTGGAGTTGAGCGTTCAAAATTCCCAGCGCTCCACGTCCTTTCCAACCGCTCTCTTAAACTGCCGCTCCAAATTCGCTCCATTCATTAAAATCACCATCTATTTTTGTGACTACCTGGACCGACCATTTGGTTTTGAAGTATTGAAACCAAACAATATGATGATTCCACAAGGGGGCACCCCTCCCATAGGTTGTGCATTACTGGGATTCATTGCTGCTTCCTGTCTGTAGTTCACTAGTACCTAATGAGGTGTCTAGTGATACAGGTTATGGGCCCTTAGGCGGTTGGTGGTTGGAAGCAGAGTCGAGGGAACAAGCTGCGTTAGCACGGTTGTGTCCATTATCCAACACACGGTCTCTGGTTCAAATTAACCCCAAAATGAGCTGTCTCTTTCCAGCTCAACGCTTTTCTTTCCTAGGAATTAGATTACGGTTTCTCAACCTATTGCGCCCACTTGGGATTTGGTTTTGAATGCTCTGTGAGAGGCCTCCTTTTGAATCACTGGAGTCTGGATCTGAAGACCCTCTCCTGTGACACCTCCTTTCTCGTGGCTTTAGCCTCGGCTAAACATGTTGAGGACCTCCAAGTTATCCATACACCCTTCCGGTACTTAGTTTGCCCAAGGCGATTCTGAGGTGACGTCGCGTCCAAATGCAGTCTTCGCAACGAAAGTAATGGCTATGTCCTACAGGTCCTTATTTTTTTGTTGCTATTTTCTATTTTTGGCCTCCTTTTGTTTCTGATTAGCAACATAGTTTGCATGCCCTGTGTCCGGTGCCAGCTTTACGCACGTACATTGAACGGGATATCCGACCAACTTTTTGTCTGTTTTGCTAATCCATTTTGTGGCAGGGCGCTCTCTAAGCAGCCTCCACAATCCAGTGGGAGAGACGCTATCAACCTGGCATGTAGCAGCAAGCTAATGAGGGCGCCTCGCCTCAAGCTCCGATAAAACATTGCAGATTTCTACTTTGTTTTCTAGTGTTTTCTTTCTCATTTTATGTTTGTTTTTATTTCACTTGGTCCCCCCCCACCACCTCAAGTCTATACTCTGCCTCCACCCTAATAGACATGTATTAATCACTGCTACAGTTATGTGTATATAGTTCTATCGTTTTCTTTTATTAGCATTTTCATTTTATTTCACTTAGTCCTGCATGTCGGAGCTTAAGATTTTCACTGTACCCTGCAATCACACCTGCAACCCTGTACATGTGACTGTTAGCCTTTCAGAGATTCAGTGTGTTTATCTAGCGGTGTACGCGCCAACTCCACCAGGGGTCTGGCAACGTCTTGGGTGTTATTTAAAGGGTTGACTGTAGGGGGTATTGGGCTACGCCAAACACTTTTGTGAGGTTTCATAGGTTGGCTGTCACTGCTCCCAGTGTGGTTACAGCTGGGTTGTTCCATGTCATTTCAACAAGCCATAACACCCACAACCTGATTTTGTTCTGAAATTGTTCCTGTAGTTAGACACGGATAAGATTAGAATTCCCGCAACCATTATTTTGTTGAAATATAATTTAAATCTGTGAGAAATGTAAGCTAATTGATTGTACCCAAGTTGGCCTTTAAAAAAAAAAAGTTTTAAAAAAAGTTTAAAAACAAAATTATTCTAAGAAGAGTAGGACATGAGGGATCCATAGAAATGGTATAAAGCCATCCACGGACCACCCCAACAATGAGTATACAGTATCAATTCTATGTTTAACAAGTAGTTAAGAGGTGCAGCTCTGAGTATTGTTTCTTCATCCTATGTAATGTGTTCTCAGTGAATTTGGTTGTCCCCCCCATTCAGAGAAATTACTAATTTAAAGTTTAGGTTTGTCCCATCCTACATCTTGAATTTCATTGTTCATCCTAGTCCCCTTAGTTCCAGTGAAGGGAAATCTAAACGCTACGGCATACAATGACATTCTGTGTTTCCAACTTTGTGGCAACAGTTTGGGGAAGGCCCTTCCCTGTATCAGCATGACAATGCACTCGTGCACAAAGCGAGGTCCATACAAAAATGGTTTGTCGTGAACAGTGTGGAAGACTTTGACTAGCCTGCACAGAAGCCCTGACCTCAACCCAATCGAACACCTTTGGGGTGAATTGGAACGTCAACTGCAAAGCCAGGCCTAATCGCCCCAACATCAGTGCCCGACCTCACTAATGCTTTTGTGGCTGAATGGAAGCAAGTCCCCGCAGCAATGTTCCAACATCCTAGTGGAAAGCCTTCCCAGAAGAGTGGTGGTTGTTATAGAAGCAAAGGGGGACCAACTGTCTATATTAATGCCCATGGTTTTGGAATGAGATGATTGACGAGCAGGTGTCCACATACATTTGGTCATGTAGTGTATATTCAAATAGATGGGATACTTGCTCACATCGAGCAGAATGCTGGACGTAGAAATAGAATGACTCATTAACACGGACATGACATTTCTCTCATCCTTTCTTCAAAGTGATTGAGAACCCGAGCTGGTTCTGAGATGTGCTGCTTTATCTCCTCCTCCACCACCAGGCATCCCATAATATTGGCCTGGCCATGGACACGAGCCAGGGCCTGCTGGTGCCCAATGTGAAGAATGTGCAGTTGCTGAGTGTGTTTGAGATCGCAGTGGAGCTCAACCGCATGCAGACCCTGGGCGCCACGGGCCAGCTGGGCACGGCTGACCTCACAGGAGGCACCTTCACCCTCTCCAACATCGGCTCGGTGAGCTGGGGAGGGGAAACTAGTGGCTGGGAGGATGAGCTTAAAGTGATACTGATAAATCAAACAGATTTATATATATTTTTTTAAACCTTGTGTGATTTGATAATGTTGCCGTTTTCATAATTAAAAGCCGTGTTGGCATTTTTTAGTAGCCATCGAATGCTATTTTAGTAGCCATCTAATGCTAACTTGAATAGTAATTGACAGCTAGCGGTTGCATTATTTGGGACCTATGCTTGCTTAAGCCGCTTGTTCAGTCTTTACATGTCATGTATTTGTGTTTTCCATTGAATCAGATTGGAGGCACTTATGCAAAGCCAGTAATTCTGCCTCCTGAGGTGGCGATTGGCGCTCTTGGAAAGATCCAGGTTTGTGAAAATGTATATTACTTTAACATTATCAGCTGTGTTGTCAATGCTGGCTATGATGAGTGGCGCAGGGGTACGGACCTCAGCTGATAATGGGAGCTGAGTGTTGGTGCTAGTTCTCAGCTCAGTGGGCATGTGGCCAGCTGACTGGGAGGTGTCAACACGATACAGACGCCTGACTGAGCCTCATGACGTTGTCTGGACTTGTTACATTTATTTGATAGTTATGGATGTCTGGATTGCTTTATGAATAATCATCTCCTGACATGTTTATGCCCCGTCCAGGTCCTGCCAAGGTTTAACTCGAGGGACGAGGTGGTGAAAGCTCACGTCATGAACGTCAGCTGGTCGGCAGACCACCGGATCATCGACGGGGCCACCATGGCGCGGTTTTCCAACCTGTGGAGGGACTACTTGGAGAACCCGGCCTCCATGGTCCTGGATCTGAAATGAGCCTGCAGTACCCTGGCCCAGCGACGCAAAACCAGCCCCCATGATGATGTGAAGTTGGTCTATTGTACTCTGACTCTTTGGGTAGTCACTTTGACTGGGTGTTACTGGTCACCATACTACTCCTGCCCCCTTGGCCTTCCAAACCTTTCTTCCTCCGAACATGGATGGCTGCACACGCCACGGACACCACAAGTTCCCTACTACTCGACGTTGTAAAACTAATCTCTAGTTGCTGGCTGTTTTTATTTGTGTGTGTGGCCTTAGTTTGATTGCTCTCTTCTGGTTGCCTTACTGACATAGGATGGGTATGAACAGTAGCGCTTTCTCCTGAAGAGCAGAATGTTGGAAAACAAACCTTTTTAGTAAACGTGTTGTATTTCTGAAATACTGTATAACCCTGTAAAAAAAAAATTCTTCGCACCTTTTTTTTAGTTTTACAGCCCCACACATTCCCTCATCAATGCTAGAAATCTATTTTCAAGAGAATGTGCGGTTTAGTGATTCCCTATGAAAAGTGTCATTGCACAGCATGCGCTTGTTAGTGTTCATATCAGCTATAGTGCCTTCAAAGTATTCATACCCCTCGACTTATTCCACATTTTGTTGTGTTACAGCCTGAATTCAAAATTGATTAAATCGATGCAATACCCTACAATGACAAAGTGAAAACAGGTTTTTAGAATGTATTGAAAATGAAATACAGATCTCATTTATGTAAGTATTCACACCATTGAGTCAATACTTTGTAGCAACGTTTTGGCAGGAATTTCAGCTGTTAATCTTTCTGGGTAAGTCTCTAAGAACTTTCCACACCAGCATTGTGCAACATTTGCCCATTACTCTTGTCAAAATTCTCCAAACTGAAATTGGTCGTTGATCGAAGCTAGACAACCATTTCCAGGTCTTGCAGTAGATTTAAGTCAAAACTGTCTTCATGGTAAGGAACTCCAGTGTAGATTTTGGCCTTGTGTTTTAGGTTATTATCCTGTGTCTGGTGGAAAGCAGACTAAACCATGTTTTCCTCTAGAATTTTGCCTGTGCTGAGCGCCATTCCATTTTATTTTTATCCTGAAAAACTTCTCAGTCCTTAACAATTACAAGCATAACATGATGCAGCCACCACTATGCTTGAAAATATGGAGAGTGGTACTCAATGTGTTGCATTGGATTTGCCCCAAACATAACACTTTGTATTCAGGACAAAAAGTGAATTACTTTGCCACATCTTTTGCAGTATTACTTGAGTGCTTTGCTGCAAACAGGAGGCATGTTTTGAAAATTATTTATTCGGTACAGGCTTCCTTTTCACACTGTCAATTAGGTTATTATTGTGGAGTAACTACAATGTTGATCCATCTTCAGTTTTCTATCACAGCCATTAAACTCTGTTTTAAAGTCACCATTGGCCTCATGGTGAAATCCCTGAGCGGTTTCCTTCCTCTCCGGCAACTGCTTTAGGAAGGACACCTGTATCTTTGTAGTGACTGAGTGTATTGATACACCATCCAAAGTGTAATTAATAACTTCATGTTCAAAGGGATATTCAATGTCTGCTTTTTGTTTTTACCCATCCACCAATGGGTGCCCTTTGTGAGGCATTGGAAAACCTCCCAGGTGTTTTGGTTGAAACGATTTTAAATTCACTGCTCGACTGAGGGACCTTACAATTATCTGTATGTGTGGGGTACAGAGGTGAGGTAGTCATTCAAAAATCATGTTAAATGTGATTTTTGCACACAATGAGTCCATGTACCTTATTATGTGACTTGTTCAGTACATTTTTACTCCTGAACTTATTTAGGCTTGCCATAAAAAAGGGGGTTGAATACTTATTGACTCAAGATATTTCAGTTTTTCAGTTTTAATTTGTAAAAAAAACTTTGACATTATGAGTGTGTATTGTGTGTAGGCCAGTGATAACAAATCTCAATTTTAAATTCAGGCTGTAACACAACAAAATGTGGAAAAAGTCAAGGGGTATGAATACTTTCTGAAGGCACTGTATGATGTCAGCAGCTACTGGACAAAACACTCCAATGGTTCCCCAATTGTTAGTTTGATCAATTTGTGTTACGAAGTTGCTGCTTTTCTTGCTGTTTTGATAATGTTTTTTTTTTTTAAAGGAAAATATTAAGTTATGGGTGGAAGTGAACACTTAAGCTGTGTTCGAATACCCATACTAACATACCGTATACTACCTACGTCACAAATAGTGTGGTTAGTATGAGTATTCGAACACAACCTTAGTGTAAGATTTTGGGAATGCGTACTGTGGTCTCTGTATTTTAGGGAGATTGTACTATTTGAAGATGTGTGAGAACTGCCTGTCTGACTTAATCACCGTTTCTGATATTGTGTGGATCCTGAAAACAAGTTTTAATAAATTTGAGGTGTAAAGATTTATTGGCTTTGCTGAGTGTTGTGGGTTATGTTCCCCAAGAATTCTGACACTCTTGGCAAAATAAAGCCTTCAGTCTATAGGAGCTAAATAATTGTCGTCACCTGGAAGTATGGGAGAGATACAGGTTCATGTTGGAAATTCCCAGTCATTTTTCCCATGGGAATTATTTTAATGGTGACATTTAAGGTCTGTAATATATATCCCTAAAGTTAATTTAAAATATTTAGTTAACTGAGTAACCATCTTTCCATTGACCATTGCTCAATGTTTTTGTCTCCAGGACTTGGAATGAATAGAGCCAGTCCTAAAATGCTTCTAATTTCCCACCCCGTTAAACAGAGGACAAACATGTTGTATGACCATTGAATGTTTTCCACCCCTATTTCACATTTTTCCTACTGTCTTCTGAAGGTATGTGTTGTCAGGGGGACTGTAGTCCATGTGGCAAGTTTAGCTTGTGACCACCACTATTTTCAGCGTTCCACCCCTGACTAAAATGAAACCTCTGGAGTCACGCTTCATCTAGGAACACTACTGACAAGGTATGAGCTCTATTGCTACTCTGTTACAAGATTTTCAAAGCAAAGAAGCTATTCCATCAACACAATAACATACACTGAGGACATGTCTCAGGAATTTAGCACATGGGTTTACTTCATGCAAAGTAGTCCAATTTAGAAGGTACTATTTAATTTGGCTGCGACCGCCCGGCAACAGGATTTGACCATTTGTTACAGGACTACTACAGCTGTGCTCCCATCTGTTTTGAACATATACATTGACTGTTGGTGCTTCCATGAACTTTACAGTCTATTTGGGGTGAGATGTATTTAATCCTTTTTGTCAATTATGTGAAAGTTATTTACTACATGCAGTTTGGCTTGATAAAGAATAAGAATTGAGGTCCAAATGGAAAAAAGGCTAATCATGTTGTCAATCATTATGAGGACCAATGCGTTTCCTTCTGCAGTGAAGAAATCTAAGCAGACATGTTCCTGCCTCTGTCCTTGACAAGCCCTATCTGTCTAATTGAGGAAGCAGTGAGCAGGCAGACTCCAGTCCCGTTTTGAGTTAAGATTGTTTTGGGAGCTGCATTTGATCAGGGTCACCATGACTGGGGTGGCAGTGGCACCGTCACCTCTATCAAGTCCCTTTGGGAGACTAGAATTAAGAAAACTAAACAATATATGCAGAAGCAACAAGATCAAAGGGCTGGTGTAGGTAGGTGAGTGATGTTTATCCTTGATAATTTTATGGAATATTGAATAGGTTCAAAACCCAATAGGCTTAAAGGGATATTTCAGGATTTTGGCAATGAAGACCTTTATCTACTTCCCCAGAGTCAGATGAACTTGTAGATACCATTTTTATGTCTGCGTGCAACTTGAAGGAAGTTGCTAACTTGCATACGAGCAATGACGGGAAGTCTATGGTATCTGCTAGCATGCTAGTAGATACAGTGCCTTCGGAAGGTATTCAGACCCCTTGACTTTTTCCACCTTTTGTTACATTACAGCCTTATTCTAAAATGGATTAAAAAATATCCTAGGACAAATGCTGATTTCCAGATCTTTGGAATTTCGTTACATTCCAGGGTTGAATTGAATAGATATGTAAGGGAAAGGGGGATACCTAGTCAGTTGTACAACTGAATGCCTTCAACTGAAATGTGTCTTCTGCATTTAACCCAACCCAGAGAATTGAGTGTAATTGCAAGTAAAATGTGGTAAGTGATTTTTTTTTAACCAACCAACAAACCACATTTTTGGCAAACCAATCAAGTGGCTTGATAACGATCCCTTTTAATAAATACCTGGAAAAACAGCACATTAACCTGGAATGTAAGTACCCTGGAATGTAAGACCCTGGAATGTAAGTACCCAATTGTGCCTTCGGACAGTATTCAGACCCTTCGACTTTTTCCACATTTTGTTACATCACAGACTTATTCTAAAATGGATTTAAAAAAATCTTCAGCAATCTACACACAATAACCCATAATGACAAAGCGAAAACATGTTTAGACATTTTTGCAAATATATTAAAAGCAGAAAAATACCTTAAGTATTCAGACCCTTTGCTATGAGACTCGAAATTGAGCTCAGGTGCATCCTGTTTCCATTGATCATCCTTGAGATGTTTCTACAACTTGATTGGAGTCCACCTGTGGTAAATTCAATTGGTTGGACATGATTTGGAAAAACACACACCTGTCTATATAAGGTCCCACTGTTGACAGTACATGTCAGTGCAAAAATCAAGCCATGAGGACAAAGGAATTGTCCATAGAGCGCCGAGACAGGATTGTGTCAAGGCATAGATCTGCGGAAAGGTACCAAAGAATATGAATGCTTCCGCTCAGTGTTTGGGATCAATTGACACCCTTTACAATGGAGCACTGAGATTTATTTTAAACTGCAAAACCCTTACGCACCACTGCACTTTGTATACCAGGGTTGGCTGGCCTTGTCTAGTTAATCACAGGCTCAGTCACTGGTATACTTTTATTTACAAAACCATTTTGGGTTTACTACCATTTTATTTGGCCATTTTTATTGTTCAGAAATGTGGTGGGTACTCTTCGTCCGCAGGACTCTATCCTGCTAACTGTTCCAAATGTCCGAACGGAATTTGGCAAAAGGGCTTTTATGTACTCTGCGCCATCAGCTTGGAATGCCTTACAAAATACTTTTAAACTGGAAGAACTTGTTCCGATTGGTGTTTTTAAAACATTGATGAAGGATTTTGAGGCTTATTCCTTGACCTGTCAATATTTTTAATTTGCTGTTTTATGATTTTGTTATTCTCCTGTGAATTCAGTTTTTTTTACTAGATTACCTGTAGTTGTTCATGTCTGTCTAATTGTTTAATGACTTGGTGCTGCCTATCTTAGCCAGGAATCTCTTGAAAATGAGATTCCAAATCTCAATGAGCCCTTCCTGGTTAAATAAAATGTAAAAAAAATACTCAAGCCCTGGTCCAAATGACACTTGAACCAGTGTGAAAACATTCCTAATAGTGTTTCCCAAGAAAAGCTGCCATTTGTTTACATTGTGCAACCATTTGAGAAGTTACCCTTTTCATTGGTTAACGTGCTAATCACCAGCTCATTGATGAAGTCTTAACACCTTTTACTATGGTTATTGCGCCATTTGAATGTCAATATGATTGCTACTGAAGTGTTTTGCTGTGTAAAAACTGTACGAAATAAATCATTGTATGTATATATTTATTCTCTGTATTAAAGTTTTGTTTTCCGAAAATGTCAGTGGTCAAGCCTCTGATCAACTGCAATTAAATCTGTTGGTTTGTCGTCTTTAAACAGACGTTGCATTACCAAATCAAGCTTACAGAACCATTTGAAGACAAACTAGAAATATAGCTTGACGTTGAACTTTTTCTTGGTGAAATAACTGTCCATCTCACCGGTCGTCAATTACAGCAAAACTATATTGATAAGTGTGTACCCTATCATATACAATAAAAGGCTCTGGGTGGAACCCTAAAATGTGTTGACTACGAGATTCATCATACTGGTAGCTCATGTTCCCTTTACCTAAGTTTCCACCATCCATCAAAATATTCCACTTTATTGAAATGCATGGTTGTATACTTACTGTATATTTACAAGGTCAGTCAACAAATGTAATATTGAAAATAAAAAGGCAGCAAAACAATGACAATACATGGAAAAGAAAACTGCATACAGTATTTCAAGAAAATTGCTGTTTTACACAACACCAACTCATAAATAGCTAGAGCACACTTTCACAACTTTCATGATTCAATATGTACTTTTGGTATTTGGTCAATAAGCAAGTTAAAACAAGAACATAATTTGTTTGTACAAGTGAAAAGGTTTTTAGAAGGCCACGAGATGGATCTACGGATTCCGTAACTATGCAACATGTCTGACATAGGATGTCCTTCGTGTAAATTAGATCTTTTTTTTAAAGGCAAACCCTTCTTGTATGATCATTTTCTGTAACTGTACGATCCATACATGTCAGGGACTTGGCCGTGTACATGAACAAATGAGAACAAAAGACAAAATATCAAGCCAATCTGTCACATTCTGTGATGTCAAAGAGTAAGCAGGGGTTGATACAATATCTCCTTGTGGTCCCGCCAAAAAGTATCCCACCCCAATTGAGGCACCAGTCAGTCTGAAGAAGTGGTAGTAGGAATTCATATAGGCAGCAGTTTGATATAAGCGTCAAAACAAAGGTGCTTTAAAAATTCAGCTGTACCATTCCAAGTCCATCGCGTCTTCACATTCCGTGGTTAGTTTGTGGATTAAGGCTTTTTTATGCAGAGATCTGGGGAAATTTAAACTGGATTTCCGATTCAGCCCCGCATTGTCATTTTCTCACACACAGTTCCGTAAAGCTGAAGGCCCAACTCTAGAGGACTAACCAGTCTTTTTGATGCTTCTTTTTCTTTCTAGGTTGTTTTTATTGTGCAGAGACTCCCTCTTCTGATTGTGGAACACACTGTGTTCAGAAACAGCCCAACAGGTATGTCCCTGAGTTGAGCTTTGCCCTGTCCAATATCATCAAAACAACGGTTGAAGAAAAACAAAAAGTCAAAGTTTGAGGAAAAACAAAAATGAATAAATAAGCCATTGCAAATAGTGCCTTTGGATAGAACTTTCTTTAAAAAAAACATACTCCTATGTATACATATATAGTGGTAACTCTTAATATAGCTTTTTGATTGTTTACTACACCTACACATGAGCTCTCTTGCTTTGTGTGGTTTTGAAGAGGGGGGAGTCAGGTCCGAGTAGCCAGGTCCGTGTTACACATTTGTGTCCTGCAGTAGGGGCTCTTTGGCCTCCCCGGGCGGCTGCGGGCTGTGGGGGTGCCCGTGGGGCGAGCTGTGCTTCTTCCAGCTGCCAGGCCGGGGGCCCAGGTGGGGGTGCTCTGGTATGAAGAGGGCCACCAAGAGTGCTAGCAGCACTGAGCATGCTCCGAAGAGAAAGGGTGGGCCAGGAATGATGGACGTCTGAGGAGAGGAGGCGGGAATAAAAAGGTACAAGAGAATTTGACTAAATTAGGAAAATGCTTAACAAATTAGGGTTACACTTGTACAAAGCATATTCAAAAACAGTCACGGAACTACTTGGTAACTAGTTAACGTTAAATAGTGGCCACAAACCTCTAAGATTGCATAGTGCCTAAATAATGATAGCCACTTTTAAGACAGCGATAGAGCCTTGTTGAACTGCTTGGTCACTTTTGAGGAGGTATACTGGCTGTTGAACTCCACCCACATTCAAGCCTCGTCGGGTTCAGGCTGCGTATCAAAACTATGAGGAGGAGAAAAGGTTGGGGTTGGGGGCTAACCTGTGGGAGGTGCTGAAGGTGGGGTTGAGTGTGGACCGGAGTGTCCTGGCTGCCGTCTGGGGGCGCATCCAGCTCCACGTGGAAGATGTAGAAGATGAAGCCGTAGAGCGCCGGCCCCAGGCCGTTACACAGACCCCGGATCCCCGTCACCATCCCCTGGCCCACCCCTGTGGGATGAGCGCCAACATTTATTTCGTATTAGTTGGATTTTATTCAACTTTTAATTCCCAAGGGATAGTTCTGCAAAAGTACATATTTATTTCCTTACCTTGAAGAGCGGTCTATGGCTAAGAATTAACTGGTTTCAAGGTAAGGGAAAAAATAAGTCATTTTGATTAACTGCCCCTTTAACAGAACCATTTCTCATTTGCATTTATGACCCGGCCAAAAGACAAATCAAAGAAAGTTGCAAAATAAAGTTATAACTAAGTACAAACCTTGTTGGTCTGGCTCAGCGGTGCGGGAAACCAACGCACTGATTGCTGGGAAAGTGATGCTTGACATGGCTGCTACAGCCCCTGCTGCCCACATCATCCTGTAGAGAGATGAGAGAAAACAGATAGATACTCTTTAAAGTGACTATCACTGAACTGAATGATCAGATGCGTTCATGGTTTGAGTCGCCTTGAAAAAGCTTACCATGGCTCGGAGCCAAACCCATACCAGGCGAGCTGCAGTATCTGGAACCCGAGGCCGAGCAAGATGGTGTTTTTATTCCCGATGGAACGCATGAGTAAACTCAATACTACAGTCTTACAAAGGGAACAAAAAATAACAGAATTAGAAACACTTTATTGGAATGTTCATAGTGGCTATAATGAAAGTTCTTGTTATATGGCCAAACCAAAGGTCGTTATAACATGTCAGAGAATGGAATAACTATATAGATACATGACCAAAAGTATGTGGACACCTGCTTGTCTAACATCTCATTCCAAAATCATGGGCATTAATATATTATAACAGCCTCCACTCTTCTGGGAAGGCTTTCCACTAGGATGTTGGAACATTGCTGTGGGGACTTGCTTCCACTCAGCCACAAGAGCATTAGTGTGGTCGGGCACTGATGTTGGGCGATTAGGCCTGGCTTCGCAGTCGGCGTTCCAATTCATCCCAAAGGTGTTCGATGGAGTTGAGGTCAGGGCTCTGTACAAGCCAGTCAAGTTCTTCCACACCAATCTCAACAAACCATTTCTGTATGGACCTCACTTTGTGCACGGGGGGCATTGTCATGTTGAAACAGCAAAGGGCCTTCACCAAACTGTTGCCACAAAGTTGGGAGCACAGAATCATCTAGAATGTCATTGTAGCGTTAAGATTTCCCTTCACTGGAACTAAGGGGCCTAGCCCGAACCATGAAAAACAGCCCCAGACCATTATTCCCCCTCCACCAAACTTTACAGTTGGAACTATGCATTGGGGTAGGTAGTGTTCTCCTGGCATCCGCAAAACCCAAATTTGTCCGTCAGACTGCCAGATAGTGAAGCGTGATTCATCACTCCAGAGAACGAGTTTCCACTGCTCCAGAGTCCAATGGCGGCGAGCTTTACACCACTCCAACCGACGGTTGGCATTGCGCATGGTGATTGTAGGCTTGTGTGCGGCTGCTCGGCCATGGAAACCCACTTCATGAAGCTCCCAAAGAACAGTTCTTGTGCTGACGTTGCTTCCAGAGGCAGTTTGGAACTCGGTAGTGAGTGTTGCAATCGAGGAAAGACTATGTTTACGTGCTACAGCGCTTGGTGGTCCTGTTCTGTGAGCTTGCGTGGCCTACCACTTCGCGGCTGAGACGTTGTTGCTCCTAGACGTTACCACTTCACAATAACAGCAGAAACAGCAGCTCTAGCAGGGCAGAAATTTGACGAACTGACTTGTTGGAAAGGTGGCATCCTATGACGGTGCCACGTTGAATGTCACTGAGATCTTCAGTACGGCCATTCTACTGCCAATGTTTGTCTACGGCAATTGCATGGCTGTGTGCTCGATATTATACACCTGTCAGCAACGGGTGTGGCTGAAATAGCCGAATCCACTAATTTGAAGGGGTGTCCATATACTTTTGTGTGTGTGTGTGTGTATATGCATGCATATATATATATATATAATTAAATGTAATGACAACTAACCTGTGCAATGATTGAAAGCAGTCCTAGAACAGCTATGAAAGCTGCAACATTTTCAGGTGAAAATCCCATAATCTGAAAAAAGGGAGAGCGGAAATGTGATCGTACTGCCCGTGAGACAAAATGAGTATGCCTATCATCAAGGAAAGACAATGATTTAGCTATATACAGGCCTAGCTATGAGCAGCAAAGAGCAGGGGTCCAAGCAAAATATGATAACTTGGTTGTATACTTCGAATGAGCTACATAGTCAAACCCCCTCGACAAGTCCACCAAATGATATTCTGACTATGAAGGGGACTTGACCTCAGTTACATTGATAATGGAAATAGGGGGATGGGCTGACATCTGACGCGCATCTCACACGTCTGTTTCTATATTTGACAGTATGCATAACCGACCTGTCGTAAGTAGAGGAAGAAGCTGGAGTACTGGCCAGCCTCGGGGAGGTAGGACAGGAACACTGTTATACAGATGAGCAGAACAGTGGAATCCTGGCCCACTTTCCTTAGAGACTTGGAGACAGAAAGAAAAAGGGTTAGGACGGTAGGTGATAACAAGTGTTAACGATATGGATGTGCAAGAAGACCCAACCACTCCTCGTGGCGAAAAGGAGGCCTATTGTGAGAACTGGGCCACAACCCAAGAGAGTAAACTAGAGAAGTAGAGTTACAAAACAGCTGTGGTCCGCTTCGGAGAATCAGGAGACCTACAATTAAACCAACACATAACTGCCTACAACAGGGGTTCCCACACACCCCCCATATGGGGCGCCAACGTTTCGTGGCGGTGTGCGGGACCTTCCTTGATTTGGGGGGGGGGGGGGGGGGATCATTTTTGTACAATTCGCGATTGTTTATACAGATCTAAAACTACGCATAAATCCGCGATGCTTTAGGATAGAAACAAGTGGTGAAATGCAAGAGTAAGATGCAATTCTGGTGCACGTGGGAATATTGTTGGTTTGTCTCTATGACGTTCATAAGCTGAGCTACGACCTAAAGTGCTCGGGATGTAATCTCATACAATGCGTGACTGTTGCTATCAACTGATCGAATCACTTTCCGAAAAAAATGTATATTATGTAGAATTACACTGAGGGTTCATATACATTACAATAAACCAATATTTTCCTTATCCATTATTATCATAATTAAATAGCCTAACTCATGAGTCTTGTTAAAACTACGTAGAATTGCAGGAAATTAGCTTCAAAACAACACTTTTCTTAGGTCTCTCAAATTAAACAATGTCAAGCTGGTGTTGTATTTAATATAGGCCACCTTAATAAACAATAATAAATAAATAAACAACTTTTTTTCTATGTGAAAAAGGTGGCACTGGGGAACAAAGTTTGGGAGCCCCTGACCTGCAAACACCCCATACTGTATTGTTATGCTACAATATCAGTGACTAGGGCCTTCAGCGTTATACAGCGTCAATCGTGATGATTGTGTTAAGAGCAAAAGAAGAGAGACTTCACTCGGACTCAAAATAAATACTCAGTTAGCATAAGTTTTGTAGGTCAATCGTTTGATGATGCTTATTTCCCTGGATCGATCATCATAACACACTTACATTTATTTACACAATCTTGATATTATCTTCGCAGCGCCTTCAGAAACTATACATACCCCTCGACTTATTCCACATTTTGTTGTGTTACAGCCTGAATTCAAAATTGATTAAATTGATGCAATACCCCACAATGACAAAGTAAAAACATGTTTTTGGAATTTGTAGCAAATTCTTCGAAAATGAAATACAGAAATATCTCATTTACATAAGTATTTACACCCCTGAGTCAATACTTTGTAGGAGTACCTTTGGCAGCAATTACAGTCTTTCTGGGTATGTCTTTAAGAGCTTTCCACACCTGGATTGAGCAACATTCGCCCATTATTCTTTAACAAAATTCTCCAAGCTCTGTCAAATTTGTTGTTGATCATTGCTAGACAACCATTTTAAAGGTCTTGCCATAGATTTTCAAGTAGATTTAAGTCATAACTGTAACTCGGCCACCCAGGAACATCCACTGTCTCCTTGGTAAGCACCTCCGGTGTAGATTTAGCCTTGTGTTTTAAGTTATTGTCCTGCTGAAAAGGTGAATTCATCTTCCAGTGTCTGGTGGAACCAGGTTTTCCTCTAGGTTTTGCCTGTGCTTAGCTCAATTCTGTTTATTTTATAACCTGAAAAACTCCCCAGTCTTTAACGTTTACAAGCATACCTATAACATGATGCAGCCACCACTATGCTTGCAAATACGGAGAGTTGTACTCAGTAATGAGTTGTATTTTCCCCCAAACATAACACTTTCTATTCAGGACAAAAAGTAGATTTCTTTGCCACATTTATTCCCAGTATCACTTCAGAGCATTGTCAAAAACAGGATGCATATTCTGTACAGGCTTCCTTCTTTTCATTCTGTCAATGACATTAGTATTGTGGAGTAACTACAATGTTGTTGATTCATCCTCAGTTTTCTCCTATCACAGTCATTAAACTCTAAGTGTTTTTTTAAGTCACCATTGGCCTCATGGTGAAATCCCTGATGCCTGCATCTTTGAAGTGACTGGGTGTATTGATACACCATCCAAAGTTTAACAACTTTACCATGCTCAAAGGACATTCAATGTCTGCTTTTAAATTGTTTACCCATCTACCAATAGGTGCTCTTCTTTGCGAGGCACTTGAAACTCCCCCTGGTCTTTGTGGTTGAATCTGTGTTTGAAATTCACTGCTCGACTGAGGGACCTTACAGATAATTGTATGTGTGGGGTACAGAGATGAGGTAGTCATGTTAAACACTATCATTGCACACAGAGTCCATGCAACTTATCATTTGACTTATTAAGCACATTTTTACTCCTTAACCTATTTAGGCTTGCCATAACAAAGGGGTTGAATACTTAATGACTCAAGACATTTCAGCTTTAAAGCTACAATATGTCATTTTTGGGGCGACCCGACCAAATTCACATAGAAATCTGTGTTATAAATCTGTCATTCTGATTCTCTACACAATGACTACTTGTTTTGTCACAAACTGAAATTAGACAAACTATTCGAATTTTTGCAACCAGGAAATGGTGGAGCAAGTTCTACATATTGCATCTTTACATTTCTGTAAAAATGTAGAAAAACATAATTCCACGTTGACATTATGTACAGGACAGTGACAAAAATAATCTCAATTGAATCCATTTTAAATTCAGGCTGTAATAAGAAAATATGGAAAAAGTCAAGGGGTGTGAATATTTTCTGAAGACACTGTAAGTACCCTGCAATCATCATTGCTATATCATGTGATGTTGATGTATTTCAGCGACACGTCAGCCTTCCCCCTCAACATTGCCTGAGGGAGACCGGTTTCGTTGTGCCACGAGTAGCTGCTGTACATTGTGTCATGTAGCTTTAACGGTTGTTGTACAGCCCCTCAGCAATATAGAAAATTATGAAAAAAAATTAATTGTTCCCCTATTTGGCCTCTGTCTAACATACCACCTTGGCCCCTTCAAACAACCGCCTTAGGGGAAGTTCAGATTTGGCTGACAAAGACCACATCCTGGTCAAAATGCGGCATGAATGTTTGTTCCTTATGCTGGGTAAATCCAATTGTGTTTTTTCAAATATTCTTTTTTGTGTACTATTCCTGCACTGTTTTGGGCCCCGTTGGTTTCAATGCGCAATTAGAGCCACCACCACTCGCTGAAAGCCTACTATAGAGGAATTATGAAAACAGTGCGCATAAATTAAAGACGAGGTACACTAACATGGCCTGTACCAAACAAGTTGGTCCGAATACACGAATCGTTACATTTACAACTAACCACATTAGAACTTGTCAAGTTTCTCTTCCCAAATGCATACGACATCTCAGGTGGCCTTGTTCTTTTACGAAATCGAATGAAAACAGTAGCCTAAGTGATAGAGCTATCATAGGGAAATGGGAAGACTGAAGAGGACCACTTGTAACATGAGTAGCTAGTTGAAAGTGTCAACACAAAAACAGATGCTATAATGTTTCCCTAAGGGGAACCATGGGCGTCAGCCAGGGGGGGGCGAGGTCTTGCAGCACAGCCATTCTCACCACATTCTATTCCTAAGCCCTCTTTAAAATCATAAACAATACCTGCCTCCACCCCCCGCCAACAATTACGTTGATACCATTGTCCCTTCCAGCATTTGAAAACAGACACACATTACCCCTATAACCTTTTGGATTTCTAAAATGACCCCAACATCAGCAGTCAGAAGGACTATGATGCAACAGAAATCAAAATGTCCATATTCCGCCTCCGTCTCTCTGAGACCCACCAAATTTCTAGCTGCTACCACTGATCATAGTGCCAAAGTGAAGCACACATTTTCAAGTGGTTTGAGAATGTTTCCCTAACAAGCCAATATATTTGTATATTGGTAGACTAACCCTTCACTTCTTGAATTCAAATGTAATTTGCCATACAGCTTAGCCTACGCTAAGCCTGCACTCTGAAGAGAAGGTCATCTCATCTGCCTAATCCAAATCATTTTCCGTTCTGAAAGCACACTAATAATGGCTACACAAAATAATAACACCGACTGGCTGAGCCTTTAGAGGTGGACAGGTACTCACAGCAAAGGGGTCGGCTTGTTCCCAGGAGATGGGAGCCCCCCAGGACGCTGGCCTCATCTTCTCAGGCAGAGACTCAGGCACGGCCACCAGGATAAAGCAGATGTCCAGCATAGCGATGGCCGAGGCCAGCACCACCACCAGGCCGTCCCCGTACACACGGCCCAAGTAGGCGCCAATGGCCGGGCTCGTCACCAGGCTAGCAGCAAAGGTGGCCGACACCTAACGAACAAGAGTAGACAAGGTTTACTACTGCCAAGCTCTGCTACTACTACTCTTTGAATGAAATTGTAGTTTCCCTTTTTTTGGCGCATAATTTCTGCTTTGTTTAAGTAGGACAAATCTGCAAATAGGTTTTGAATTATGTACTATTTTAGCACTGAACCACAAATCCCTGAATCAAAAAAGGTGCTGTGGTAAACAAGATTAGAAGAAACTGTGGAGGTAAGGTTCGATACACACCAGTCCATAGGCCATGCTGCGCTCATGCTCCTGCGTGATGTCAGCCACATAGGCAAAGACCACAGAGAATGTAACAGCGAACACACCAGACACCGAGATAACTGCAAAGTACCACCTGAAACCCGAGGCAGGATATGGCACTCAGTTAATAATACACTTGATTCAGCTTTTAAAATGGTGTTCTCAGTAACTATGAACTCTCTCAGGTTGGGAGCCATCGTACCACGGGCTTATCTTCATCAGTGGAATGGGAGCGCAGGTGAAGAAAACGGTGAGCAGGAGAAAAGACTTCCGACCCCACACATCAGACAGGGCACCAATCAGCGGAGCACTCAGGAAAGACAGCAGGCCCTGTAATACAACAAGACACACCCACAGAATTTGTAACAGAATTGAAAGAGAACTGTTCAAAAATAATAGCACATGTTCAAACACCATACCTTTACCCCCTGGATCAAGCCATTCATCAGAAACGTATGCTTCGGAAACGTCTCATGTAGGACCTGGATTGGAAGGGGACAGGGACAGAGAGTTGAGACTGTTCATTGGAGAAGGTCTTCAACATAGTATGATTTGTTGGCAGCTGATGAAACTATATTAAATAATAGGTCATAAACAAGACAACATACCACCAAAGTGGGCGCTGTAAGCAGGCCCCAGGCAAAAAATTCCAAAAAGATGACAATTACAGCATGGTACACGCTGGGAGCTCCGAAACCTTGTGCCTGGTGAACAGAGTGGAATATCTATGTAAGTATGTCAACAAGAAACAAGTAATACTCAACTGTCTTACTTTCAAAGAAGACACATTAAAAAGGTCAACTCAGCAATAATTCACCATAATACACAGTGGGGCATCTTCCTGCTTACACAGAATTCTTAATTGACACTAGAACCAGTAGCGGTGTTGTAGTCTTGGCAAATTTCACTTTAGTTGTTGTTGATTTTAGTAAGTAGGAATTTAGCTAGCTACCATATTGCTGAATAACTATAACATCATCGAACTAAACAAACGAAAGCTTGCCCATAGTTATGGAACCCTATTAGCCTAGCCACCTTTTTAACAATAGTGTTAAGTTACTTCACTAGGTAGTCAGCTAGCTAATACTTGTCCATCTCAGATGGCATCTAGCTAAATTACTGTCTAAGATACTGATATGCTAGCCAACTTAGCTAGCTAGTGCCACACATCTGGTGCTAGCCAGCCAACTAGCTAACGTTAGCTATGTTGTTATTTGAGAGGACTATGAAGAGGCATATGATGAACTTCCCGGACGCCCGCAAGCAGGAGCTAGCTAGCTCGCGAAATGTGACATATTGTAGACATACCACATGCTGCTAGTTAATCTCAAGAAATACGATGGCAAATACTGTCATTTAGGTGGAAACTCACCGTTCCTCCATCCTTGATAATAATTTTTTTCGCCAGCAGGAGACTGCGATTCGCCCGTTTCTTCTTTTTGCTCTGTGTCATATTACCATTCTAGTTCTTCGTTTAATAAGAATCTATTTATTAAGGAATTTCAGAAAATAAACTATTTAAATCAGATTGTCGGAAAAAAAACTGAAATACCTTAGAATAAATCTATTTTTCAAACTAAAAGGTCTGTTTCGTCCCATTCACTCAACCACCGCCATCTTTGCAAAAACATTATTACAACGTAATGACGTCACATCATACGATATTCTTTCTGACATCCGTGTACCTGCTAGGACGGGTACTGGTATGACCTCTTTTTTGAACAGTTACTACATCTCAGTATACATTTAATTAGAGAATAGTAGAAAAATCTGCGAACCATGTCTGCATTACATTTCTACTTTACTCTCATGTATTAAGCACTACAGTATTCCCTCTCACTCTAGAACCGTCCACGAACAAAGACCCCATAGGTGTCACAGGATCTTCCTGAAAGGCCCTGAATGCATCCCGTACTACATCCTATACATCCTATCCTAGTATCTAGCTGCAGCTCTGGAGTCGAGCCTCCTGGCACTAAAACCCGCCTATCAAATCACATTTTATTGGTCACATACACATATTTAGCCGATGTTATTGCGGATGTAGCGAAATGCTTAGTGTTCCTAGCTCCAACACTGCAGTAGTATCTGTCACTAAATATATTATTCTGTACGTAAATCCGTGTCACTCCATTTAGTATGATATGCTACCTTACGTTAGGTTACATTACATTAGGCTATTGATGGAATAGCTGTCGTACAATATAATCCAAATTGTAAGACGTATAGTATCCAAAGTCTTGATTGCACCAGTATGCTTTGGCCCATTTATAATATATTAAGTTCGACTGCTTTAGTATGATATGATACCTTACGTTAGATCACATTAGGCTACCAAGTGAGCTGCGGTCATACAATAACAAACTAATTGTAGGATATACAGTATCCTACATCTTGATTTCACACATACAAATACTTAGAACAAATTGAATAAAGCAATGCATGATGTATATACTAGTTACACGACAATCAAGAGTCATTTCTGCCTAATCCATAGTATGATACAACAAGTGACACAAACTACATACTGTGGCTCTGACTTAATAAGTCAGTAGTTGTGTTTGGGTTATATTTGTACAGGATGTATACCGTACCTGAGAGCAATCTCAACTGATAAGACTGAATAGGCAATTTGAAATTATTCAGCATAAACAAAAATGTGATATACAAAGTTAACTGTGTATGAAAAATGTAAGGGTTGTAGCATTAACAAAATTCAAAAAGGTAATCAGGTTTTTATTGTCACGTTCACATGTACAGTGAAATGCCTTTCTTGCTTGCGCAATCCCAACAATTCAGTGATCTATATCAGTTGTACAATAAAAAAATAATAAAAAGACAAGTAGAACAAAAACACACGAGAAAGTAAGTAAGCTATATACAGGGTCAGTTGCAGGGTCAGTGCCAATACCCATATTTACAATGTGCAGGGATACTAGAGTGGTAGGGTTAGATATGTATAGGGGTAAGGTGACTAGGCATCAGGATATATGTTAAACAGAGTAGGGATCTACAGGGAGGGATCTATAGGGGGTGTAAATGGGATGGGGGACTGTCATCCAACGGGATTGGGGCCACCTCTTGACAAAACTATTGATATAGCACTGGGAATAACAAAGAAAAATTACAATGTTATTAAGTTGGAAAATTAAAAGTACAGTCTAAAAACCATGGATAACGCTCCCTTGATCAGGCATTTAGATTGCTGGCCTAAGCCTCTTAAAACATTGGCATGGGGCGGCCTGATGCATGCTACTACTTTGAGCTGCATGCTACTATTGATGTCAGAGGAGAAAAGGAGACAGAAGGAAAGAGAATGAGTAGCAGGAGGTAGAGATAGAAAGACAGGAACAGAAAAACAGAGGAATAATACATTACACAGACCGTGAAAGAGAATGTGTGTGTTTGGGAGAGGCCATGAAAGAGACTATGAGATATATATAAGATTAGAGAATGATGTGTCCACATGTGTGACAGCTGTACTAACCAGCAGAGCTGGAGATGGGCTCCTTGTTGGTAGAGGATGGACTCTCCATGGACGCCTCACCACTGGTACTGGGGAGAAAGAACAGTCTGTGAGCACACACACACACATGCAAAAAGTCACATAGTAAAAATGCACACCTTTTAGCCAGCTACCTGGAGAGCTGGAAAATAATGATCAAATTGAAGGCTGCCATTATCAATAAATCAACCATCTAAAAAAGTCTTACCCGTGAAATGTGCTAGTATCACAGAGTTTTCACACTAAGTTATTTAAATCCTCTTTGCTAGTACCGTCATTGGTTATGAGCCCAAAAATAATGAAATGACAAAAGGTAGTTAAGTGTGTACAAGTTTTGGCCAACATAACATAACATACTGTATAATGCTAAATGGAGTGGCACGGATTTACGTACAGAATAATACGTTTAGTGACAGGCAGGTTTTAGTGACAGGCGGCTTGCCTCCGAGACTGCAGGTGGATGCATCTCAAGGCATCTGATGATCCAGCAATCCAGAAACGAGAGATGAACTACCTATCCCAAAAGCCCAGGCCTCTGACAGATGCAGCATTAAAAAAAGTCAGATTGCAGTAAAAACAGAGCTGTTTTGTCCTGGCATGTGGAAAAGGCAGCAAGTAACTGTTTCAGTGACCTGCCAATGCACTTCAGCCTGAGCTGCGTTCAGTACAAAAAAACTGTGTTTAACCTTCAATTACACAGAATCGGTGCTGTTCTGAACGACCAGTTAAAAAACAGAGAGGGGTTGGGGAACACTGTCAGTATGGCTGCTGCCCTTTAAATGGGAGATTCTCAATTGGTATACTAAAATTCATCTTCCGTTCTCTCCTCGCCTCCTATTGAAAAAGGTCAAAGGTAACCGGGGAGGGGAGGAGAGGAAATGTGGAAACAAATGTATGAAATGAGACTCACTCATGCAAATTACGTTTATAGGGGTGGAATCCCAAATTAAATGTGTAAAGTTGTAAAAAGACATTTAGCTAGTTGTGACATTTATAGATAAAAGGATAAGTAGCATAATGTTTTTAAATATGTGTATGCTTTCCTCCTCTGAGTAAACAACAGCTGATTCAAAGGGGGTGTGGCGTATCTCAAAACTCTTCCACGAAGGTCTCAGGTAGGATACTCTTGTTCTTCCTCGGTGGGAGAAGGCTATTGAGGAGGCGAGGACACTCCTCCATTCGCCTACTAACTAATTTACACTTCTCAGAGATACTGTATATAATGATGAGATTATATGAAGGCCACACAGAACATCTACTCGAAATGGTGCCTGGGAAGGCACTCAGCATCATCAAGGACCCCACACACCCCAGCCACGAGTTGTTTTCCCCCTTACCGTCGGTGAGACGTATCGGAGCATGAAGTCTGATACCAACAGGCTCAGAGACAGTTTCTATCTACAAGCCATCAGACTGCTGAACACTTGAACTGGACTGACCACCTGCTCTGATTCACCACACCTTAGCACACATGCACTCACTCATGTCCATACCCACACAGACATAGACACACACACATGTACACTGAGTGTACAAAAAAAGCTCTTTCCATGACATTAACTGACCAGGTGAATCCAGGTGAATGCTTTGATCCCTTATTGATGTCACTTGTTAAATCCACTTCAATCAGTTTAGATGAACGGGGGGAGACATGTTAAAGAAGAATTTTTAAGCCTTGAGACAATTGGGGCCTCAGATCCTTAAAAAGTTCTACAGCTGCACCATTGAGATCATCTTGACTGTCTGCATCACCGCTTGCTAAGGCAACTGCTTGGCATCTGACCACAAGCCGCTACAGAGATCAGTGCGTATGGCCCAGTACATCACTGGGCTGCGCTCCCTGCCATCCAGGACCTCTATATCAGGTGGTGTCAGTGGGAGGCACTAAATATTGTCAAAGACTGCAGCCACCCAAGCCAGACTGTTCCATCTGATACCGCATAGCAAGCGGTACAAATGCACCAAGTCTGGACCCAACAGGACCCTGAACAGCTTCTACCCCTAAGCCATAAGATTTCTAAACAAGATTGCTAAGTAGCTAATCAAATGGCTACCCGTACTATATACATTGACCATTTTTTTGCTGCTGCTACTGTCTATAATCTATTATGTTGCCTTGTCACTTTATCCCTACCTATATGTACAGTACATAGTTACCTCAATTACCTCGTACCCCTGCACATTGACTTCCTATATATGGCCATGTTATTTTCTACTCCCTGTGTATAGCCATGTTATTTTCTACTCCCTGTGTATAGCCATGTTATTTTTACTTGTTATTTCTATTCATTATTCACTGTGTATTTAATCCTCGTGTCAACTATTTCTGTTTTATTTCTATATTATCTTTAACTCTGTATTGTTGGAAAATCACCCAGAAGCAAGCGTTTCACTCTTAGTCTACACGGCTTGTCTACGAAGCATGTGACAAATAACTTTTTTTTTTATTCCGTTAGGGAACACCTACTTGTACTCCTTCTAAACAATGCCATTTTTATAAACTTTGGCAAAGGTTCAAGTCTACCCCAAAATGTGTCCACTCTTTATAACAGATTCAAGATTTGGGAAAAGTTGTAATGAGATCAAATGTTTCATTGATTAGAAAATGTGCAGAGTCTGGTCCAAAATCCGTCTCCCTCTAGCTTCTCCAACTGCTGGCCACTGGGCTTCCATTCATCACCATATTTGGTGTCTTGTTGTTTGGAGTCAAATGGTGTCTGTATGCTAGCTTGCATACTCCCGCTAGCGTTAGCGCTAGCATTAACATTGCCATCCGGAAGCCATTACAATTTAGCATGATTATTAGCGATTCGTTTTTTTTCTGTGGTGCTACTAGGCTATTTTCTGTCGTAGATCACTCATGCTTATTGTGTTTTATACTGTGTAGATACACTACATATACACAAAAGTATGTGGACAACCTTTCAAATTTGTGGATTTGGCTATTTCAGCTACACCCGTTGCAGACAGGTGTATAAAATTGAGCACACAGCCATGCAATCTCCAAAGACAAACATTAGCCTTACTGAAGAGCTCAGTGACTTACAAGGGGGCACCGTCATAGGATGCCACCTTTCCAACAAGTCAGTTTGTCAAATTTCTGCCCTGCTAGAGGTGCCCCGGTCAACTGTAAGTGCTGATGTTGTGAAGAGGAAACGTCTAGGAGCAACAACGGCTCAGCCACAAAGTAGTAGGCCGCCACACAAGCTCACAAAACATGACTGGTGAGTGCTGAAGCGTGTAGCACATAAAAATTGTCTGTCCTCGGTTGCAACACTCACTACCGAGTTCCAAACAACCTCTGGAAGCAACGTAAGTACAATAATTGTTCTTCAGGAGCTTCATGAAATTAGTTTCCATGGCCGAGCAGCAGCACACAAGCCTAAGATCACCATGTGCAATGCCACGCGTCGGCTGGAGTAGTGTAAAGCTCGTTGCCTTTGGACTCTGCAGTGGAAACGCATTCTATGGAGTGATGAATCACGCTTCACGATCTGGCAGTCTGACGGACGAATCTGGGTTACATGGATGCCAGGAGAACACTACCTGCCCCAATGCATAGTGCCACCTGTAAAGTTTGGTGGAGGAGGAATAATGGTATTGGGCTATTTTTCATGGTTCGTGCTAGGCCCCTTAGTTCCAATGAAGGGAAATCTTAATACAATGACATTCTAGATGATTCTGTGCTTCCAACTTTGTGGCAAAAGTTTGGGGAAGGCCATTTGCTGTTTCAGCATGACAATGCCCACATGCACAAAGCGAGGTCCATACAGAAATGGTTTGTAAAGATTGGTTTGGAAGAACTTGACTGGCCTGCACAGAGCCCTGACCTCAACCCCATCGAACAGCTTTGGGTTGAATTGGAACACCGACTGCGACCCAAGCCTAATCGCCCAACATCAGTGCCCGACCTCACTAATGCTCTTGTGGATGAATGGAAGCAAGTTCCCGCAGCAATGTTCCAACATCTAGTGGAAAGCCTTCCCAGAAGAGTGGAGGCTGTTATAGCAGCAAAGGGGGGACCAACTCCATATTAATGCCCATGATTTTGGAATGAGATGATCGACGAGCAGGTGTCCATATACTTTTGGTCATGTAGTGTAAATTCATTAGCCCCTAATCTATGGATTTCATATGACTTGGAATACAGATATGCATCTGTTGGTCACAGATACCTTAAAAAGATGTAGGAAAGTGGATCAGAAAACCAGTCGGT
This sequence comes from Salmo salar, assembly GCF_965601325.2. NCBI lineage: Eukaryota > Metazoa > Chordata > Actinopteri > Salmoniformes > Salmonidae > Salmo > Salmo salar. Next base: position 16,216,530 of record NC_138300.1, read on the forward strand.
ATCTGTTGTGACCACCATTTGCCTCATGCAGCGCGACACATCTCCTTCGCATAGAGTTGATCAGACTGTTGATAGTGGCCTGTGGATTGGTGTCCTACTCCTCTTCAATGGCTGTGTGAAGTTTCTGGATATTGGTGGGAACTGGAACACTCTGTCGTACATGTCGATCCAGAGCATACCTAAACATGCTCAATGGGTGACATGTCTGGTGAGTATACAGGCCATAGAACTGGGACATTTTCAGCTTCCAGGAATTGTGTACAGATCCTTGCAACATGGGGCCGTGCATTATATTGCTGAAACATGAGTTGATGGCGGCGGATGAATGGCACAACAATGAGACTCAGGATCTCGTCACGGTACCTCTGTGCAAACAAATTGCCATCAATAAAATGCAATTGTGTTCATTGTCCGTAGCTTATGGTCGTTGTCTGTATCTTAACCCCACTGCCACCATGGAGCACCCTGTTCACAAGTTTCGAATCCCCGAGCTGACCAAGGTACAAATCTGTCGTTCTTCCCCTGAACAAGGCAGTTAACCCACTGTTCCCCCGTAGAACCGTCATTGAAAATAAGAATTTGTTCTTAACTGACTTGCCTAGTTAAATAAAGGTTTAAAAAAAATGAACTTTCTAAATGGTTCACCCAACATAGATGAAAATCCCCTCAAATTAAAGCTGACAGTCTGCACTTTAAACTCAGTCATTGTATCATTTCAAATCCAAAGTGGTGGAGTGCAGAGCCAAAACAACAACAAAACATTTCTGTAGCTAGGTTTCCATCTAATTGGCGGGAGATTTTCATACGAATATTCTAAAATCCATGTAAAGAAAACAAGTGCCTTTCCCCACCAGTGGTGTGTTTCCACATAACTGTCTTGTTGCAGATAAAAATCAGCGCGTGATGACGTAGTCCTGAAAATGTACCTTTTCCCTTAAGTTTTCATGTACCGAATAAAAATCTAAAATGCCATCGCATTTTCAACTCTACCTATAGATTTGTCATAAAACTGTTGCGCTAAATAGCAAATGTGCCTACTCTGGTCTTGGCATGTGCACTCTAGCCAACAGATCGCAGAGACAGTGCAGATAGGCTAGTCTACACGATGAGATTATTATAGATAAGAATATGTGTATTTGTCAAACTGCATTCAAGCATCGATCATCATGTTACCAGAATAAGACCCTTGAATAGGAGCATCAAGATCACGTGCACTTTCACCACCCTGTGAAGTTCATCATCATTTATTTAATCTGTAGCCTAATGAACGGCATGGTTCCCCCGAGTCTGTAGTGGGAGGACTACACACCATGTTTTCGGGTGACTCCAAGTTTACTTTGATATGATGATGGTAGTTATATCAATATTTGCGCATGAAGGCGTTTCCACTGCCATTTCTCACTTCATTAATTTTACCTACACAACAAGATTCCACCATGTCAAAGTGATCTGTCTGCATTTATACAATTGTATTGAAACTTCCTGTTTCCATCACAGGGGCGGCAGGTAGCCTAGTGGTTAGAGCGTAACCGAAAGTTTGCAAAATTGAATCCCAGTGCTGACAAGGTAAAACATCTGTCTTTCTGCCCCTGAACAAGGCAGTTAACCCACTGTTCCCCGATAGGCCGTCATTGAAAATAAGAATTTGTTCTTAACTGATTTGCATAGTTAAATAAAGTTTAAAAAATAAAAAATAAAAACAGCTGTCATGGTTGTTTTTTATACTGTATGACTTTACTCACATAAACTGTGTATGGAAGCGTGGTTAGTGTCCCAATACTTTTGGAGCTGGTGGTTGAGATCGGTTGTATGAAACCAATCTGTGCATAAAGTAAAACTCTCAGCCATGCCAGCCCGCTCTTCATTTCTATTCAGTTCGACTAACCATCAAGTTAGATTCACAGATATCCATCAGACACATTTTGGGTATGTTCAGGTCAATAGATCTTTGACCTCTAGGGTACATACTGTAACAGAATTACCAGTATAAATTGCTTTAAAAAGGAAACATTGTTACATTTGAAACTTTGTTTGACAAGTGGTTCTGAATAGTCATGACATTACCTTTTCAAATGATATATAATATAACCAACTTTGAAAGCACCAGCTACAACTACTGGCTCCTGAGTGGCGCAGCGGTCTAAGGCACTGCATCTCAGGGCTGTCACTGGGGTTCCTGGTTCAGTTCCAGGCTGTATAACAACTAGCTGTGATAGGGAGTCCCATAGGACGGTGCACAATTGGTATGTAGGGAGTCCCATAGGACGGTGCACAATTGGTATGTGTTGTTAGGGTTTGGCTGTCATTGTAAATAAGAATGTGTTCTTAACTGACTTACCTAGTTAAGTAAACAATTGTTAATCACCCATATTGACATTAGAATGTTGGAAGTTTAGCGATAGAATTCCATGTTGTGGGATTGTAACTTTGCTGATAGAAGCACCAATTTATACTGCATTGCTTGCTGTTTGGGGTTTTAGGCTGGGTTTCTGTACAGTACAGCACTTTGTGACACACAGCTGATGTAAGAAGGGCTTTATAAATACATTTGATTGTACACACACAGCTAGAACAGGTTTTTAAAAAGATTTGTAGCTGGGCCAACGGAATGTTCAAGTGAGCCCGACCACTCCCCAATGGTGGTTTCATTGAGGACTGGCTTGAATTGAAAGGATGGCCACATCCTTTATTTTCATCATGAGCAAAAGCTATTGGGCTTTCCAATTAGTTGCAAAAGGGTCCATTTAATAAACACAGGACACCAGCAATGTGGATAACACTAATTTATAGAAGAAAACGCAAGCGACTTCAAAGGCTAACTTCTCTGAACAAGGGAACAAAATCATCACCAAATTCACTGAGAATACATGGCATAGAATGAATAAACAATACTCTAAGCCGCAGCTTCATACTACTTGTCAAACATAGAGAACTGATACTGTATACTGACTTTTGGGGTGGGCTTGGTGTGGGGTATGTGGAGTCCATGGGTGGCTTTTCACCATTTATTTGGATTCCTCACATCTGAGCCATTGTTAAGTGGTTAGGTTCAAATCAAACTATATGAATCACATGCGCCAAATACAACAGGTGTAGACTTTACCGTGAAATGCTTGCTTACGAGCCCTAATCAACAATAAAATAATACTAAAAAGACAAATAATAACACGAGGAATAAAGTACACAAAAATGGACCTACAATCAGGGAGTACCAGTACAATGTGCAGGGGTATGAGGTATTTGGGTATGAATATTATATGAATAATATAAATTGAAATGGCAAATTTGGGTGCAATCAATAAGCTTATTTTCTCAGAGTTTAAATTGCTTTCCAACAAAATAATTTGGCAGAAATGCTTATCTGTCTCTAACTACAGAAACCATTTCAGAACGATCTGAGATGGTGAGTGTCATGGCTTGCTGAAATTTCCTATTGTGTTATTGACTGTACGTTTGTTTATCCCATGTGTAACTCTGTTGTTGTTTTTGTCGCACTGCTTTGCTTTATCTTGGCCAGGTTGCAGTTGTAAATGAGAACTTGTTCTCAAATGGCCTACCTGGTTAAATAAAGGTGAAATAAAATAAAACAAATTCAAAAAGTAGGAGAGAAGGTTTTATGCCTACCTGATAGGTCAATCTGAGACAGTTTTAGGCAACCCTCAGCCTTGTTAGATAACCAAACAAGATTTGCAAACCAGTCAAAAGCATGCCATTTACAACAAGTTTATATTCCATACCCAAATGGCTAGTAGGTCAGTAATGTCCTTGTGGATGACAAAGGCACTGTAAACTCAAGCACTGTAATCTCAAACACTGTAATCTCAAGCACTTAAAGCCAAAAGACCCTCCTCCGTAATCCTTCTTCTTTGTCCAAGTCTTCACCGTGACTTAATCTCTCACTAACACCGGAGGCACATGCGTGTGCATGCCGTTCAAGGGCTTCATACTCATGGCTTCCTCATGTCCTAACTAACTGGATTAATCACTGAAAGGAAGTCACATCCATGACGTTGTATTTGATTACAGAATATAAATACACCAGAAATCAAGCAACTTAAAACAAACAAATTATTTTTCAAATAACTACAATAAATGAGTCTGAAGAAACAATGTAATTCCTTGAGTACTATGTTGCTATGATTAAGGGAAGAATGATATGGTAGTTCGTCTGTGTGCATTGGCAAACAAAATGGTTGGTGTCTGTGTAGATAAATGACTTAATCTTGCGGACAAGTGACATTTTTTATTTAAGGCAACGTTACATTTAGGTTTTTGAATACAAAAAAAAGCGGGGTCAACTACAAAAAAAGATCATCAGAGGACGTGTTTTGAATTCTACAACATTCCCCCCCCCCTTGTACTTTCCCTTTAGATTGTTGAAACTGCCAATAAATGTTAGGCGCATTAAATAGAAGACGAAGTTGAGTGAAATGAGTTTATTGCCATTGACCCAGAATGTCCATTATGACCCGACAGTAGACCTACTTCCTTTGCATGCAAAAAAATAAAATCAAGCCAAACAAGTTGTTCAAAATGCATACCTGCATGCTGTTATTATGACTGTCACATGGACCACAGAAACCATGGTGAGGAACAGTGGAAAAAAAACATCCAGTGAATCCACAGGACGTTGGACGACTCGAGTTAATAGCAAGAGTCAATACCACATAGACAAGATCGTAGTAGTACATTTGGGCGATTCCTAACTCATCACTGTTTAAAACATTTTTTTTAATAAAAGGTCTTAGTGGAAAACCCTGATTTGTCCATTGCAGTGTGTCACCGACAAAGCGAAAATGTTCAGTCCCAAAAAGTTTGTCCCAAAAAGACTGGATAGGTGACAGCAGGAGCAGGTACTTTCAGTACCGTTTCATGGCACGAGTAGGGGAAAAGTACACCAAATTTGTCCATCATTTGAGGTTAATGTCTTTCCAGGAGTTAAACTTGACAGATGTTGTAGTAGATGGTAGGCCTCTCATTGACTGTGTCCCCCATCACATCATAGCAGCAGTCCTGCTTGTGCAGAGGCAGCTCGGTCATAGGCACACCGTTCTGCATGTCGTGAGAGTTCTGTGTGCCATATGAAGGTTGTGACTAGGGAGGAACACACACACACACACACACACACACACACACACACACACACACACACACACACACACACACACACACACACACACACACACACACACACACAGATCAGTATCTCTGTAATAAGTGACAAACTGCAGACATTGAGGTCTAGATTCACATGACATATTGATTTCAGACTGTTAAATGTGTAACCCTGGCTGGCAGACACATTAAATCAATTTAAGACAATCATTATTGTGTGCAGGGCCTCAAATGTGTAGGGCCTCTGATACCTCACATGAAAACAGTTCGACATTAGCTTAGGACTATAGCTCAATTGTTATGATGTGGTTGTGGCTAGACAGTGACAGCTGCCTACCTTGCCAGTAGGTCTGCGAGGAAAGTCTTTCTGACATAAGTGGCCGATGATTCCTGCTGCCAGGGCGTCTCCCAGCACGTTGATCATGGTTCGGAATCTGTCTCTGAGAGGACAGGGAATACAAAGGCTCCAGAGGTAACCCTCTCACTCCAACCAAAAAACGTTTGCTTCTGAATGCAGAAATCATTTAAGGTTTCCTTTGACATATGAATGAATTCACTTTTTAAACATAAAATGTTCTGCTGTTTCAGTCACTATTAACATGTGGTATTTGTTCCACTATGTAGATATTGAATGACTAATTGTTGTCATAGTGAACTTACAGTACCCAGTCGATGGTCACAATGAGAGTGATGTCATCAGGTGGCAGACCCACTGATGTCAGCACAATCACCATGGTGACGAGGCCGGCCTGGGGGATCCCAGCAGCACCTATGCTGGCAGCTGTAGCTGTTATACTTCGAACAGAGACCAACACAATCAATTACTCAGCTAAGAAGGTGTATTACAATATTGTCCTGCTATGGTTAATATGATATGAGCTATACCCTTTAAAAAGTTCAAAAACAGTGACCAAATCTCATCATGAAAAACATCACATTCATTTTGTACAGTGACATTCCCATTTAGTTGTGTGAAACAGGTCATGTCAGGATGTTACTTTTTGTGAAATGCTTATAATGATGGCACCCAGAACCAAGACTACACCGAACGGTTACTGCTTTTGAGTTAGGACTCAAAGTTTCACCCAGTATATGGACTGGGTAGCTTTGAGAATGTTTACATGAGAATTGGAGTGATTTGAAACCCCATACATACCTAATGGTGACCAGCTGGCTAAAGTCCAGCTCATAATCGTTGACCTGGGCGATAAAGATGGCCGCCACGGCCTCGTAAAGAGCTGTTCCGTCCATGTTAATGGTGGCGCCCACAGGCAGCACGAAACGCGCTATCTGCCGATCCACATTGCAGTTCTCCAGCAAGCACTTCATAGTAATGGGCAGAGTGGCAGAACTTAAGAGAGAGAGAGAGTTGAGTTAAAGGACTTTTACCATTCTCCTTTGGGAATAGTTTCGTTTACACTACCGGTACTTAATTACAACAATCAGCTTTCATACTTTTTTTTGTACATTTAGGCTATTATTCTCTTAATGCATTTCTGTTCTAGACTGTTCGCCTCTAAACACCATACCGTCGATCAATAGCAACATGATGCAGATGCATTTGAGTAAGTTTTAAGAGTTTCAAAGAAAGTGTTTGAAACTGGAGATGATCAATCAAACATTACAATGTTTATAAGGAACCTTTTTCATGCATTCAGCTCAACCCTCTGGGACAGTGTTCTTCACACCTAGACCTAGAGGGCCACAGTGTTTGCAAGCTTTTGTCCCAACCCAGCACTAACACACCTGAATCAAATGAATCAGGTGTTATATGACTCAGCTGAATGGGGGGGGGGGGGTCACTTTAATTTCAAATCAGGGGGTGAACTGAAATTCTAATCACAAATTGAAAAAAGTCAATTTCCTATTCAACATGAGTTTAATGTCAATTCATTTCCTGCTGAACTGACTGAATTAAGAAAGGAATTGACCCCAACCCTGGTTGTTGGTTGCACACTGCAGCCCTGCACACTGCAGCCCTCCAGGACAGTGAAAAAGGTCATTGTTTAATGAGAAAATAGGACACAGACAGACCTTGAGGAGGTGGCCAGTGCTATGACCAAGGCTTGAAGCAGGCCTCTGATGAAAGTGAAAGGGTTTTTCCGAGTCAGGATGAGGTAGAAGAAGGGGAGGAGGATGAGGCCGTGGACAAAAAGCCCGGCAAGAACAGTGATGGTGTACCAGCCCAGCTTCTTCCCAAGAGTAGATGGGTCCTGCATGTCCAGGATTTTTCCAGCTACGAGGAATATGATCCCAAATGGAAAATACCTGTCCGGAAATTAAAAAAGGAAGAACTGTGTTTCACTGTTGGTCAAGAAACACCTCCAAAGACTTTCTATACAACCTACATGTAACTGCCAAAATAAAGGAAACACCAACATAAAGTGTCTTAATAGGGCGTTGGGCCACCATGAGCCAGAATAGCTTCAATGCACCTTAGCATAGATTCTATTGGACGGATGTAACACCATTCTTCCACAAGAAATTCCATAATTTTGTGTTTTGTTGATGGTGGTGGAAAAGGATATCTCAGGCGCTATTAAAGAATCTCCCATAAGGGTTCAATTGGGTTAAGAGCTGGTGACGTAGGTGGCCATGGCATATGGTTTATATCGTTTAAATGCTCATCAAACCATTCAGTGACCACTCGTGGCCTGGGGATGGGGGCACTGTCATCCTATGGGGTCATAGCCATGATAGACAAAATAGTGGCCTGCCCAGCATTTTTATACTATTTATACACACTAAGCTTGAAGGGATGTTAACTGCTTAATTAACTCAGAAACCACACCTGTGTGGAAGCACCTGCTTTCAATATACTTTTTATCCCTCATTTACTCAAGTGTTTCCCTTATTTGGGCAGTTACCTATAGGTCAAATGTGTTTTTCCTAATGAGCCGTTTCCACCCAGTAAAACAGAATAAAAATAAATAAATTGTAATTTATATTATGCTATGTATTGTGAAAACTGTATTCACAAAAAAAAAGAAAACTAAAATTGCCCTGTTGTCTCATGTGAGTTTATTCCTGCTTCTAAAAACATGTCAGAGCCAAGAGCCATTCAAGTCTTTGAGGTCGGTCCTATATCAGCAGAACCTCTGTGGTAAGTGATATCATCCAATATGGCCGGGCCAGTTTCAGGTAAACCTGAGCTGCATGCAATGTGCCTATATACACTGCTCAAAAAAATAAAGGGAACACAAAAATAACACATCCTAGATCTGAATGAATGAAATAATCTTATTAAATACTTTTATCTTTACATAGTTGAATGTGCTGACAACAAAATCACACAAAAATAATCAATGGAAATCCAATTTATCAACCCATGGAGGTCTGGATTTGGAGTCACACTCAAAATTAAAATGGAGAATCACACTACAGGCTGATCCAACTTTGATGTAATGTCCTCAAAACAAGTCAAAATGAGGCTCAGTAGTGTGTGTGGCCTCCACGTGCCTGTATGACCTCCCTACAATGCCTGGGCATGCTCCTGATGAGGTGGCGGATGGTCTCCTGAGGGATCTCCTCCCAGACCTGGACTAAAGCATCCGCCAACTCCTGGACAGTCTGTGGTGCAACGTGGCGTTGGTGGATGGAGCGAGACATGATGTCCCAGATGTGCTCAATTGGATTCAGGTCTGGGGAACGGGCGGGCCAGTCCATAGCATCAATGCCTTCCTCTTGCAGGAACTACTGACACACTCCAGCCACATGAGGTCTAGCATTGTCTTGCATTAGGAGGAACCCAGGGCCAACCGCACCAGCATATGGTCTCACAAGGGGTCTGAGGATCTCATCTCGGTACCTAATGGCAGTCAGGCTACCTCTGGCGAGCACATGGAGGGCTGTGCGGCCCCCCAAAGAAATGCCACCCCACACCATGACTGACCCTCCGTCAAACCGGTCATGCTGAAGAATGTTGCAGGCAGCAGAACGTTCTCCACGGCGTCTCCAGACTGTCACATGTGCTCAGTGTGAACCTGCTTTCATCTGTGAAGAGCACAGGGCGCCAGTGGCGAATTTGCCAATCTTGGTGTTCTCTGGCAAATGCCAAACGTCTTGCACGGTGTTGGGCTGTAAGCACAACCCCCACCTGTGGACGTCGGGCCCTCATACCACCCTCATGGAGTCTGTTTCTGACCATTTGAGCAGACACATGCACATTTGTGGCCTGCTGGAGGTCATTTTGCAGGACTCTGGCAGTGCTCCTCCTGCTCCTCCTTGCACAAAGGCGGAGGTAGCGGTCCTGCTGCTGGGTTGTTGCCCCTCCACGTCGCCTGATGTTACTGGCCTGTCTCCTGGTAGCACCTCCATGCTCTGGACACTACGCTGACAGACACAGCAAACCTTCTTGCCACAGCTCGCATTGATGTGCCATCCTGGATGAGCTGCACTACCTGAGCCACTTGTGTGGGTTGTAGACTCCGTCTCATGCTACCACTAGAGTGAAAGCACCGCCAGCATTCAAAAGTGACCAAAACATCAGCCAGGAAGCATAGGAACTGAGAAGTGGTCTGTGGTCACCACCTGCAGAACCACTCCTTTATTGGGGGTGTCTTGCTAATTGCTTATAATTTCCACCTGTTGTCTATTCCATTTGCACAATAGCATGTGACATTTATTGTCAATCAGTGTTGCTTCCTAAGTGGACAGTTTGATTTCACAGAAGTGTGATTGACTTGGAGTTACATTGTGTTGTTTAAGTGTTCCCTTTATTTTTTTGAGCCGTATAAATATAAAAATGGACAAAGCCATCGATCACATGACACCATTCACTTATGTGAAGACTCAATAGCGCATTGAAGCCAAATGAAATTGGTTAAGATGGCGTCTCATGGAGACATAATATTGTTGTCACTAGTTACCACAGCCACAAAGTCAAAACTGGCTATATCATAAAAATTCATGATTTATTTTGTTGCTTTTTGATTCTAATTTAAGGTTATGGTTAAACATTGTGGTTAAGGTTAGGTTTAAAATCTGATTTTAAGAAGATACATTTTAGAAATAGGCAGGGTTTAGCCATAATTCTGACTATGTGGCTGTGGTAACTAGTGACGGCACAGTTTGAAATACTCAAGGAAGTGACGTTGCAGGCTAGCTTTAGTGCTGCCCCCTTTCATTGAGTTACTCAAGTTGAACGCCGACTGGGGTACTGCAAGCTGCCATTAGCAACTAAATGATCAATTATTGGTACCATGGTTGTATTCGATTTTACCCAAAGATTGACCCCGAACATTGTCATTTTTTCGAGACACTATAATGGGGGATCCTGTTTTCTGCAAACAATGCCTGCAGTACCGCGGTCGACCTTGAACCGCTGTGGCTTCCATGAGAGGGGCCAGTCATTCTGCCCTGGTGGTGCCCGAGGTCCCTGGGATAGGTCACTGTTGACCCTGAGCACAGGGTGAGCTACTCCTGCTCGACTAATCCTCGGCATGTGCAGTTCGCTGCTGGGTGGAACGAAGCAAGACTGTCGCCTGACTTCTCCACCACAGCTTGACCACAAGACAATGACCCCTTTCTCACCACATGCCCGTGTACAGGTCGTAACCTCAGAAAATCACACTGAATGGACATCAAATCCACAAACCTGGTGTTGCCATTCTCTAACCCACTGAGCCAGTGGAACCATGATAATGTAAACTATTTACAAAGCTCGTCCCCCACTTACCAAACAGCAGTGTTGATGATTTTCATGACACATTCGTTGATACACTGACACAAGTTAACTAGTGGTGCTCCTCTCTCGCCTATTTTCCCCAGTAACAGCCCTAAAAAAGCAAAATTAAAATGATTTAGATAGAGATGGATACATATACAGTTGAAGTCGGAAGTTTACATACACTTAGGTTGGAGTCATTAAAACTCGTTTTACAACCACTCCACAAATTTGTTGTTAACAAACTATTGCTTTGACAAGTCGGTTAGGACATCTACTTTGTGCATGACACAAGGAATTTTTCCTTCCTTTCACTTATAAATCACTGTATCACAATTCCAGTGGGTCAGAAGTTTACATACACTAAGTTGACTGTGCCTTTAAACAACTTGTAAAATTCCAGAAAAATATGTCATAGCTTTAGAAGCTTCTGATAGGCTAACTGACATAATTTCAGTTAATTGGAGGTGTACCTGTGGATGTATTTCAAGGCCTACCTTCAAAATCAGTGCCTCTTTGCTTCATGGGGAAATCAAAAGAAATCAGCCAAGACCTCAGAAAAAAAATTGTAGACCTCCACAAGTCTGGTTCATCCTTGGGAGCAATTTCCAAATGCCTGAAGGTACCACGTTCATCTGTACAAACAACAGTACGCAAGTATAAACACCATGAGACCACGCAGCCGTCATACCACTCAGGAAGGAAACGCGTTCTGTCTCCTGGAGATGAACATACTTTGGTGCGAAAAGTGCAAATCAATCCCAGGACAACAGCAAAGGACCTTGTGAAGATGCTGGAGGAAACAGGTACAAAAGTATCTATATCCACAGTAAAACGAGTCCTATATCGACAAAACCTGAAAGGCCACTCAGCAAGGAAGAAGCCACTGCTCCAAAACCGCCATAAAAAAGCCAGACTACGGTTTGCAACTGCACATGGGGACAAAGATCGTACTTTTTGGAGAAATGTCCTCTGGTCTGATGAAACAAAAATAGAACTATTTGGTCATAATGACCATCATTATGTTTGGAGGAAAAAGGGGGAGGTTTCCAAGCCGAAGAACACCATCCCAACCGTGAAGCATGGGGGTGGCAGCATCATGTTGTGGGGGTGCTTTGCTGTAGGAGGGACTGGTGTACTTCACAAAATAGATGGCATCATGAGGAAGTAAAATTATGTGGATATATTGAAGCAACATCTCAAGACATCAATCAGGAAGTTAAAGCTTGGTCGCAAATGGGTCTTCCAAATGGACAATGACGCCAAGCATACTTTCAAAGTTGTGGTAAAATGGCTTAAGGACAACAAAGTCAAGGTACTGGAGTGGCCATCACAAAGCCCTGATCTCAATCCTATAAAAAATTTGTGGGCAAAACTGAAAAAACGTGTGCGAGCAATGAGGCCTACAAACCTGACTCAGTTACACCAGCTCTGTCAGGAGGAATGGGCCCAAATTCACCCAACTTAATGTGGGAAGCTTGTGGAAGGCTACCCAAAACGTTTGACCCAAGTTAAACAATTTAAAGGCAATGCTACCAAATACTAATTGAGTATATGTTAACTTCTGACCCACTGGGAATGTGATGAAAGAAATAAAAGCTGAAATAAATCATTCTCTCTACTATTTACATTCTTAACATAAAGTGGTGATCCTAACTGACCTAAAACAGGGAATTTCTACTAGGATTAAATGTCAGGAATTGTGAAAAACTGAGTTTAAATGTATTTGGCTAAGGTGTATGTAAACTCCCGACTTCAACTGTAGCATTGATACAGAAAAGAAGAAAAAAGAAAACAGAAGATAAACTGTCTTTACCCATGGTGGCAGAGAAGATGACGATCCCCAGCACGTTCATCTGTTGGTTGCTGCCAGCTCTGGTCTTGTAGTGAATGTCAGGGGGTGGAGTTAGCTCCAGGAACACGGTCCGACCAGTGGGACCACTATCGTCAGGCATGATGTACACAAAGTTGGGCTGCACTGTGACCCTGGGGACTTTCAGGATACGGACCAGATCTGTTTTGTACTGGATCAATAAGAACATTACAGATGAGGAAGGTGATTTAAAGTCCAATACCCATGAGCTGTAGGGATTTGTCTTGACTTGTTAATCACTACTAATGGAGGATCTTCTATGTCTGGCATATTATTAAATAAACAATGGTACAGTGCCTATAGAAAGTATTCATACCCCTTGACGTGTTGCACATTTTCTTGTGTTACAACTTGAATTCAAAATGAATTAGATAAATAAAAAATCTCACCCATCTACACAATACCCCATAACAAAGTGAAAACCAGTTTTTTGAAATGTTTGCAAATTTATTGAAAATGAAATACAGAAATATCTCATTTACATAAGTATTCACACCCCTGAGTCAATACATGTTAGAATCACCTTTTTGCAGCGATTACAGCTGTGAGTCTTTTAAGAGGTAAGTCTCTAAGAGCTTTGCACACCTAAATTGTACAATATTTGCACATTATTCTTAAAAAAATTCTTCAAGCTCTGTCAAGTTGGTTGTTGATCATTGCTAGACTGCCATTTTCAAGTCTTGCCATAGGCTTTCAAGCCGATTTAAGTCAAAACTGTAACTAGGCCACTCAAGAACATTCAATGACGTCTTGGTAAGCAACTCCTATGTATATTTGGCCTTGTATTTTAGGTTATTGTCCAGCTGAAAGGTGAATTTGTCTATCAGTGTCTGTTGGAAAGCACACTGAGAAAGCTTTTCCTCTAAAATTTTGCCTGCGCTTAGCTCTATTCGGTTTCTTTTTATCTTAAAAATCTCCCTAGTCCTTGCCGATTACAAGCATATCCATAACATGATGCATCCATCACCATGCTTGAAAATATGAAGAGTGGCACTCAGTGATGTGTTGTGTTGGATTTTCCCAAAACATAACGCTTTGTATTCAGGATATAAAGTTAATTTCTTGGCCACATTTTTTGCAGTTTTACTTTAGTGCCTCATTGCAAATAGGATGCATGTTTTGGAATATTTGTTATTCTGTGGAGGCTTCCTTCTTTTCACTGTCATTTGGGTTCGTATTGTGGTGTAACTACAATGTTGTTGATCCATCCCCAGTTTTCTCGTATAACAGCCATTAAAAGTTTCCTTCCTTTCCGGAAACTGAGTTAGGAAAAACACCTGCATCTTTGTAGTGACTGGGTTTATTTATACACCACCCAAAGTGTAATTAATAACTTCACCATACTCAAAGTGATATTCAATGGCTGCTTTTTATTTTATTTTTACCCATCTACCTATAGGTGCCCTTCTTTGCGAGGCATTGGAAAACCTCCCTGGTCTTTGTAGTTGAATCTGTGTTGAAATTCACTGCTCGACTGAGGGACCTTACAGATCATTTTATGTTTGGGGTACAGAATGAGGTAATCATCCAAAATTCATGTTAACAGTTAGCGTACAATTCTACGGCCCCGCGGAAACCTAATTCAAAAATCCCCATCAAAATCCGTCTGTTTAAACTATCGATATCTGCCATGTGCTCAATCCATCGCATCTGCCGATATCGCCCTTCCGCATCTACGGTGAAAAGTGGCAGAGCTAGAGCGGTGTTTGTCAGACCATGAGACCTCCCGAAAATCGGTCTTCTCACAAAAAGTCTGTAACGTCCGAACTGTTTGGCCTACAAACTCTCACGAACACGGTGGTGGATGTTCTCTGCGACCCCAACAAGCGTCACGGGACTCATCTGAAGTTGGTACGGCCTCTGCCAACTTCTGTGTGCAGCGTACGAACCGTTTGGGATACACACTAACACACTCTGTGGAAAGGTGAGACTCTCACAAGCATGTACATGTCGATTGTATTGCTCTATTCAACGAATCTTTCCTCCTGAACTTATTTAGGCTTGCCATAACAAAGGGGTTGAATACTTATTGACTAAAGACATTTCAGCTTTTCATTTTTAATGAATTTCTAAAAATGTCTAAAAACATAATTCCACTTTGACATTATGAGGTATGGTGACACAAAATCTTAATTTAATATATTTAAAATTCAGGCTATAGTGTAATAAAGATAATCTAACGTTTTACCTAATGATATATAAGGAGGGCATTTGCACAACATGTTTCACAACAGCACACAACAAAACTCCAGAGACATATTGAGCAACCAACTGATACCAATCACGACCACACCCAGAGACTGATGGCGGACTAAGCACTCACACAAAAATGTCAAGACATGAAAGCACCCTAGCCACACGAACTGACCACTGGTGTAAAGAACAACATTCCATGAATATCGCAAGCACCCAGACACGAATTACCAGAAATACACACACACACACACACTTAGGTGTGTTGGACTCCGAGGACAAAGGACACTGCCAAGGGCCAATGGGAAGTCGACACCACCTGGAGAGTGGACCGTCCCTCCACTCATCGACCAGTCAGGAGAGCGGACCTACTAGACTCAACGTCAACACACTGTTATTTCATTGTATAAATTGGATGTACACTATGTTTCGGGGCTCTCTTCTGCTAGTTCCCTATGAGCTAAACGAAGGAGTCCGTGCACGCTTTGCCAAATATCTTTGTCTCATAATAAACTGCCTTACTATAAACTGAATCCACCCGGTCCAACATCTTGACTTGGTCTCCTTCTCAAATAACTAATCATCAACAATAGCACAATAAAATGTAGAAAAAGTCAGGGGGTGTGAATACTTCCTGAAGTCACTCTATATGTGTCATACTGTACATTAGCATTGGTCTGGTGTTACCTGTTGAAATGTCGCCTCAATAAGATTGGAAGGAACCATATTCCTGTAAAAAGACAATGTTATGATTTAGCTTAGCATGTTGATATGTTGGAGCATACAGTAAGGGTAAAACGCATGGCCAATCATTCCTGATCAGTATCTGTAAGGTCAAGTGTAATTATTTCTGTATAAGAGGGAATCATAATAATATCAACTTGATAGGTATGATCATGAATAACATGCTTTTTCAACCTTTTGAATCAAATTAAATCAAAGTTTATTTGACATGTGCGCCGAATACAACAGGTGTAGACCTTACAGTGAAATGCTTACTTACAGGCTCTAACCAATAGTGCAAAAAAGGTGTTAGGTGAACAATAGGTAAGTAAAGAAATAAAACAACAGTAAAAAGACAGGCTATATACAGTAGCGAGGCTATAAAAGTATTGTTACAGTCATTTGTGAGCCATTTGTAATTTGTGAGCCCCCCCCTTATCAGTTTTTACTCTGTCTCTCCTCTATTCCTCTCTTTACTCTGCAGTGTCAGAGGTCGAATATATAAGTGGACGAAGAGGGCAGACGACTCCTGTGAGGGCCCTTAAAAGAGGGAGGTACTTTCAGACAGGCACGAGCCAGGAGCCCTCCTGACGTGTGCCGGTGAAGCAATCCTCCACCAAGATCATTTGTATCACCACTGTTCATGACTGGGTTAATCTGTAAATCATCCCTTTTGGACTACTAAAAAAACATTCATCACCATTTTAACTGGATTGTGTGTTTACGTCCCAACCTCCTGAGATAGTTGTTTCTACTGCGTAGTACTACCAAGCATAGACAACAATAGCCAGTAGCATGCCTATCAGGCCTATAGTACTGTACTTAACA
This sequence comes from Salmo salar, assembly GCF_965601325.2. Taxonomy (NCBI): domain Eukaryota; kingdom Metazoa; phylum Chordata; class Actinopteri; order Salmoniformes; family Salmonidae; genus Salmo; species Salmo salar. Next base: position 16,232,927 of record NC_138300.1, read on the forward strand.
GGACTGGAGTCAATATATCCTAATTCGATAAAAAAAAACAGGGCGAAAAAACGCTTTGAATTTACATGACAAAGTTACATGTCTTTATCATATTTATTTATTTGTATTAATTTACATTTTTAAATTGAATAATTACCAGAAGTAGGTATTTGGACTGGAATGCCTACTGAAGTTCTTAATTTTAGTGAAGAAAATAAACATTTTGATTAACACCCAAACAATAGATCTCACTTTAAGATATAGGCTTGGACTTCAGCATGTCTTGGTTATTTCAGAACATTCAAAACCCACTGTGATTTGGACTGACTTTAGATATGAGTTTGATGTGAGATTCTGGTAATGTATTGTTGTTAGACTGGATATACAATATAGGCTGTTTTTAAAACTACAGATACTTTTTTTTGGCTTGAGAATGCTGGTGTGAGACTCTAGATGTACGTTGTAACTAAACTGAAGCCGGTATTCAAGCAATTGTAGACAGTGGATTTCCGGTTAATGCTATAGGAATTGTGTTGGATTTGCACAGCACTTCTGTATGGAGGGAGTTGACACTTGACATACAGTGAGCTCCAAAAGTATTAGAACAGTGAAAATGTTGTTGTTGTTTTGGCTCTGTACTCCAGCACTGTGGATTTGAAATGATACAATGAATATGAGGTTAAAGTGCAGACTGTCAGCTTTAATTTGAGGGTATTTTCATCCATATCGGGTGAACAGTTTAGAAATTACGTCACTTTTTGTACATAGTCCCCCCCCTCCCGTTTTAGAGGACCAAAAGTATTGGGACAAATTCACTTATGTGTATTAAATTAGTCAAAAGTTTAGTATTTGTTCCCATAATCCTAGCACGCAATGACTCCATCAAGCTTGTGACTCTACCAACTTGGATGCATTTTCTGTTTGTTTTGATCGTGTTTCAGATCATTTTGTTCCCAATAGAAATGAATGGTATTTATGCCTCTAACTTTTTCACTCATCATTATTCATGGTAGCATCCACATTAATGTAGAAGTGTTTAGAAACATATTATATTCTTATTTACAATAAAAGTGACTCCAAAATGACACAATACATTATTTACCATTCATTTCTATTGGGCACAAAATAATCTGAAACACAACCAAAACAAACGGCAAATGCATCTAACAAATTTGTAGAGTCACAAGCTTGATGTAGTCATTGCGTGCTAGGAATATGGGACCAAATACTTACGTTTTTACTACTCTAATATACATGTAAGTGAATTTGTCCCAATACATTTGGTACAGTAAAATGGGGGTGGACTATGTCATTTCTAAATGGTTTACCTGATATGGATGAAAATACAGTGAAATTAAAGCTGACAGTCTCCACTTTAACCTTTTAGTCATTATATCACTTCAAATCCAAAGTGCTGGAGTACAGAGCCAAAACAACAACACAATTGTCACTGTCCCAATACAGTGGAGCTCACTGTAGAACCTGGCAGTCTGGTTGTGGGTGCTAGATTTGCCGCCAGCACTGAATGGGGCCATGCCACAGGACTGCCGGTTGCTAAATCTAGTCTCAACTCCCTTCATCCAAGACACACTGCTGTAACAAATCCAATTTACTCCAGAAAGCACTTTCTGGAAATCAATATCTGGAGTCTGTGACTGAGGAGTGCCTTCCATCTGGCCACTCTACCATAAAGGGGATGATGTTTGGGGGTGAGGGTGCTGTGATTTTTTTGCCCGCGCTACATAGGGCTACATTGGTCCGCTAATGCAGGACAAGTAAAGGCCAAGTGCACTACTTTAGAGAAAAATTCAATGTTCAAAAATATATATATATATTTTTGTATTAATAAAAATAATATATTCAAATTTTTCAGGGGGTGCTGCAGCACCTTCAGCACCCCTACTTCCCGTGGCTATGTCTGCAATTGATTGAATACTGTCTTAGGTTTTGCTTCCAATAAGTCTGAAGATATTGGTTGTTCCTAGACTATATGTATTGTATATTGTTTGTCCCTAAACTGAAGATATACAGTGCATTCGGAAAGTATTCAGACCCCTTGACCTTTTCCACATTTTGTTACGTTACAGCCTTATTCTAAAATTGATTAAATTGTTTGTTTTTCCTCATCAATCTACACACAATACTCCATAATGAGAAAGCAAAAACAGGTTTTCAGAACTGTTTGCAAATGTATAAAATAAAAAAACTGAAATATCACATTTACATAAGTAAACGCTACAAGCTTGGCACACCTGTATTTGGGGAGTTTCTCCCATTCTTCTCTGCAGATCCTCTCAAGCTCGATCAGGTTGGAGAGGAGCTTTGCTGCACAGCTATTTTAAGGTCTCTCCAGAGATGTTCGATCGGGTTCAAGTCCGGGCTCTGGCTGGGCCACTCAAGGACATTCAGAGACTTGTCTCGAAGCCACTCCTGCGTGGTCTTGGCTGTGTACTTAGGGTCGTTGTCCTGTTAGAAGGTGAACCTTCACCCCAGTCTGAGGTCCTGTGCGCTCTGGAGCAGATTTATCAAGGATCTCTCTGTACTTTGCTCCGTCCATCTTTCCCTCGATCCTGACTAGTCTCCCAGTCCCTGCTGCTGAAAAACATCCCCACAGCATGATTCTGCCACCACCACGCTTCACAGTAGGGATGGTGCCAGGTTTCCTCCAGATGTGACACTTGGCATTTAGGCCAAATAGTTCAATCTTGGTTTCATTAGACCAGAGAATATTGTTTCTCATGGTCTGAGAGTCCTTTAGGTGCCTTTTGGCAAACTCCAAGTGGGTTGTCATGTGCCTTTTACTGAGGAGAGGCTTCCAACTGGCCAACTGGCCACATAAAGGCCTGATTGGTGGAGTGCTGCAGAGATGGTTGTCCTTCTGGAAGGTTCTCCCATCTCCACAGAGGAACTCTGAAGCTCTGTCAGAGTGGCCATCGGGTTCTTGGTCACCTCCCTGACCAAGGCCCTTCTCCCCAGATTGCTCAGTTTGGCCAGGCGGCCAGCTCTAGGAAGAGTCTTGGTGGTTCCAAACTTCTTCCATCTAGGAATGATTGAGGCCACTGTGTTCTTGGGGACCTTCAATGCTGCAGAAATGTTTTGGTACCCTTCCCCAGATCTGTGCCTTGACACAATCCTGTCCCGGAGCTCTACGGACAATTCCTTCAACCTCATGGCATGGTTTTTGCTCTGACATGTACTGCCAACTGTGGGACCTTATATAGAAAGGTGTGTGCCTTTCCAAATTATGTCCAATCAATTGAATTTACCACAGGTGTACTCCAATCAAGGATGATCAATGATCAATGGAAACAGGATGCACCTGAGTTCAATTTCGAGTCTCATAGCAAAAGGTCTGAATACATTTCTATTTTTTTTTTTTTTTAATTGGTAGAAATGTCTTAACCTGTTTTCGCTTTGTCATTATGGGGTAATCAATTTTGAAATAAGGCTGTAACGTAACAAAATGTGTAAAAATGGATGGGGTCTGAATACTTTCCAAATGCACTGTAGCAGGACCATTCCACGAATGAGTGCCTTTTACGTCCCTTTGATATTTTAAGTAGAAATCGCGCTTCAGTTTTGCTTCTGGTTTATCTTTATTGGTCACTCACCTAATGAGATCTAGCAAGGCATCAGCAGAAGTCATGACGGGCCCTCCTCCTAGCCTGTTGCTGTCCATCTCAGTGCCCACCCCGGGCTTGATGATGATCACCAGCAGGATACCCACCACCACCGCAATGAAGGTGGTCCACAGGTAGTAGGTCACAGTGAGAACACCCACACGACAACAGGCTTTGGACTCCATAGATGACAGGCCTGACATTAAACTGTAGAGAGAGAAAGAAGAGAGAGGATTGGTTAGGGCGAAATAATGAAAACATGCAATAAAAATGGCCCAATAATTGCTCAGGTGCCTAAATTGGTACTCAAATATGGTTCCATTCTAGTGAGTGATTAAAGGAAACTAAGGAGAATGACCGGGAGAGAGTGTGGACCTAAGTGAGATCTAGTGAACATTTCTATTGAAGTGGCAGAAGGACACCTTTTCAAGTGTTTGTTGTAAGTACTACTTCCTATATTACCTAACCAAACATAGCAGGCATAAAATAAATGCCTGAAACTAGATCCCCTACATACTGGTATTGACAAGAAGAAAAAACTGTGGGGGGGAGGTTCTCTTCTGCACTGTTCAACCAATCCAGTAAATGTGGAGGAGGAGTTAAGATGAAGCGTCGCCTTGAGCGTCGCCTTGTTTCCATTTCCCCTGAAAACCGGAATATCTGGTTTTTGGGGAATTGGCAGAGGCTATATACTATCTGACAGTTGTAATATAACTGGAACCTGTCATATTATGTCGACCATATGGAATCTACTGAAATCTGGCTTCTAAAGTCTTGTTTTGTTGTAATGTTTTAAGCCCCATTCAACTTGAATGAAGATGTGATATCATTACCTGTCTATATGGGGTAGCTACTATCATTGGGTGCAGTGTGATGACAACAACAAAAGTCGTCCTGCAGTCAGCATTCTCTCCAATTCATTTAACACCTTTATGCATTTTTCTCAAAATTCACTTTTGAGGCGGGTTCTATTTTGTGGTGTGTGAAGTATATTCAATCAACAATAGAGGAATTCACAGTGAACATCAAATTATACTTTTATTACTATAATGCTGGTTGAATATGCAACCATATTAATGGATAGAAGTTGACATTAAAGATGTTTACCTGGACGTGATGAGGGGGAGGATCAGCATTTTGAGCACTCTCATGAGAAGTTCTCCAGGGAATGAAAAATAAATCTTAGCCTGGAGGGGAAATCAGAAGAAACATTCATGTTAATTAAGTAGGGATGAAGCACTCACTCCAAAGCAGTGGCAGCTGGTGACTTAACACATTTGAGGAGGATGATTGTTGGAAAAAAAATGGCACCTTCAAACATATTCCAAAACTTCTCTTTCCACAGGAGACCCTTTACAATAGTTGGATAGATATTTTTGTTTCAAGTATTCCTTTCTTCTAGAAAAAAGTGCCCATCAGCACACACTTGGGTGAATGTCAAAAGCCTTTTGCTTCATTCTTCGTGTCCTCTCTCCTAGATTCCTTCTCAAACCACCAAAAGGAGGTCAGGAGAACATGATAGAAGATCAAAGGTTCCTTCTCCTCCAATGCTCCTTCTCCTTCAATGTTTTGAGAAGGGAAATTGAGGAAAAGGCTTTTCAGATTCACCCCTTGTGAAAAGGTGGAAGGTTGTTCTTGGTTTTCAAAATAGTAAAGAAATAACTGTGAATAATATTGGTTGATTCAATCTGGTTCATAGGTATGGACTATTACCTTTTGCATTACAAGATATCACAACACTGCTTTACATCAGTCATTGGTGTTGATAAAAATTATAAATCAACATGGTTTAAAATGTTTGGATGGCACTGATGGGTCTCAGAGCCATCTATGACTATAAGTGACTCAGATATACTGAACAAAAATATAAACGCAACATGCAACAATTTCAAAGTTTTTCCTGAGTTGCAGTTCACATAAGGAAATCAGTCAATATAAATAAATTGATTTGGCCCTAATCTATGCATTTCACATGACAAGGCAGGGGCACCGCCATGGGTGAGCCTGGGGGGGTGGGGGGGCATAGGCCCACCCACTTGACAGCCAGGCTCAGCCAATCAGAATCTGTTTTCCCCCTCAAAAGAGCTTTATTACAGACAGAAATACTCCCCCCCTCTGACGATCCCGCAGATGAAGAAGCTGAACGTGGGGGCCCTGAGCTGGCGTGGTTACACGTGGTCTTCAGTTTTAAGGCCGGTTGGACATACTGCCAAATTCTTTAAAATGGCGTTCTCTGACAACAGCTCTGGTGGACATTCTTGCAGTCAGCATGCCAATTGCACGCCCCCTCAAAACTTGAGACATCTGTGGCATTGTGTTGTGTGACAAAACTGCACATTTTAGTGGCCTTTTATCGCCCCCAGCACAAGGTGCATCTGTGTAATGATCATGCGGTTTAATCAGCTTCTTGATATACCACACCTGTCAGGTGGATGGATTATCTTGACAAAGGATAAGATGCTCACAAACAGGGATGTACAGTAAACAAATTTGTCCACAAAATGTGAGAGAAATAAGCTTTTTGTGCATATGGAACATTTCTGGGATACTTTATTCATCACATGGGACCAGCACTTTACATGTTGTGTTTATATGTTTGTTGAGTGTAGTTCTTGGTAGTAACACGCACAGTAATTTCCTCAGGTTAAACCTCCACTGACTTACAAACATCAGCTTTGGATCATGCGTCACCTCACACACCTATGATTATCGAGTACACTTTAGGCCATGTTTGCTTTGGCAAGCCGAGTCTGTCTGAGATCAAATAATCCCCTCTTCTCCTGACAGGACTGAGCTTGGATTGACCCCAACTATCTACTGTTCTGAACATTGCATTCCTTTTGCCTTCATGTAAAAGTGGACAGGAAGGGCGTGATAATGTGGGCATGCGATACCTATCCTTCTTTACCTTATGAGCACTATAGATGGCCTATAACTCTCTAGGTGTCTACTGTTGCTCTCCAACAATATGCTGCATTTATTTTTCTGAAGCCAGTAATCGGTCCACCATCAATGGTCTAGATTAGAATTTATTCTGCCACAAAATGCGTTGAAACTGCTACATTTGCATCAGCGGAGAACTTTCCTCTCAGGAACTGAAACACGTTGCTGAGTAGAGGTCATTAACTCCTTCCCTAACAACCACTTTTTCAATCAAGGGGATGAATGCATGCTACCAGGGCTGCTCTTCTAGCGGTGCACTGGCTCTCTGTTGCTATAACAATTAACGCACACCACTTTTCAGGTTCCAGTCCCATCATTTGCTGATGGTGTCGTGCACTAGAAGCTTCTCTCAATGGTCCATTACGTCTGCCGGTTGATGTTCTCCAATGCAAACAGGAGCTCTATCGGGCGTTTAAGTGGAACACTTTCACGGATCCGCCTCATCCGAAAAGAGTGAGAGATATTCAAACACAGAAATGTATGCACTGCCAAGGGAGACATATGGACCTGGCAGGCTGGCACTTCAAACAATCAAGCAGCATTTGCACATGCATCCGACTTTGTGATAAAGAACCACGTACCTGGGTAGAGAGATGGCTCCCTCTCAATATGAACCCCAGGAGACAGCCGGCCAACACGGCAAAAACCGAGAGCGTCAGCAAGCCGTTGAGCTTCAGGTACTCCCTCAGCCACTGTTTCAAGTCAACGACAAAAGTCCCATGTAAAAATGTCTTGACACGTTCGTACATGGGTTTCCCCCCAGAGTCTCCTCTTGGAGAATACGAACTATTGTTGTACCGTGTTTCCTTTCCATCTGTGGGCAGTAGTAGCTCCTCCATAGTGCCAAGTCCTTCACTGGGAAGACAGTCAACTTCTTCTGGAGGGGGCAATTCATTTAGCTTACATGGGGATTAAGCCATCATGGATTGTGTAGCGTGAATGGCAGCCAGCCAAAGCCCACAGTTAGGGAGAATGTGGGACTAAGAGGCTTACAAGCGTGTAATAACATCTAACAAGTATTTGTTGTTCGGTAGCAGGCTGCCATGCTTTTGAACTTCATTGTTTATATCTTGTCATCTCAATCAATCATCACATTTATTTATAAAGCCCCTTTTACATCAGCAGTTGTCACAAAGTGCTATATTACAGTAACACAGCCTAGACCTCAAAGAGCAAGCAGAGGAAGCAGAAGCACAGTGGAAAAACTAGGCTGATAATGGAGGATTCATCCTCTTCTAACTGTTCTGGGTTGTCTTCCGGGTCACCTGCTACAACCTTTCTTTTCGCAAAACCTTTCACTTTCTTGGACGAGTTATAGGCTACTGAGGGAAAAGATTTGACATCCCATGAATCATGGATTTCATGTAGTAATAGTGTAAAAGGATTCAAGGATGACATGAGGCCTGTCCCAACTTATCCAGAACATTACCTGGTGGAAAGCAGCATAGAGCTGAGATTGGTCCATGGTTCTCACAACCCTTTCACCACCATCTGGCCTCTTTATTTTGCTGTTTGAACAGCCTCTATGCTGATGTCTCTCTAATGAACCTGCTATTCTTAGAATGCAGAAGGCTCCGATGCCGGCGCTAACTTCACAGCTTAATGAGATTTCCCCTTGTTTGCAAATGGCTCCTGATCGTCGTCATGGCTAGATTTACTTCAATACAATATGTCCTCTATTGTCATTAGTCAAATGTAATACTACTAGCCACCTAGCAATTTTAGGAAGTTGGCTTTAGCTAGCCCAGATAGGTTCCCAACCTCATAACTAACTACCAAGAAGCCATTTAAGGCTATCAGTCAAGTTAGAGTAGCTAGCTTGTCTAACTATCTTAGCTGGCATGCCTTATTGCAAGGTTGGTCTACTTCAGAAAAGCAAGCAAAAGCAAAAATATACTGAATAAGACTCAAGTTCCTTGCAATATTTTACCCAGATTTGAGCAAAGATTCAGAGAAACATATTTAGTTTCTTTTAAAAAATAACCCGAGTGGCGCAGCGGTTTAAGGCACCTCATCGCATGCAGTGCTAGAGGTGTTACTACAGACCCGGATTCATTTCCCGGGCTGTGCCACAACCAGCCGTGGCCGGGAGTGCCATAGGACAGCGCACAATTGTCCCAGTGTCATCCGGGTTAGGGCTCATCGCGCTCTAGTGACTCCTTGTGGCGGGCCAGGTGCCTGCAGGCTGACGCCGGTCGCCAGTTGAACGGTGGTTCGTCCAACACATTGGTGCGGCTGGCTTCTGGGTTAAGCTGACGAGTGTTAAGGAGCGCGGATAGGTGGGTCATGTTTCGGAGGACACATGACTCCACCTTCGCTTCTCCCATGCCCGTTGGGGAGTTGCAGCGATGAGACAAGATTGAAAATTGGGGAGAAAAAGGGGTAAAATACAACAAAAAAGTATGAAAAGAACCATTAGTCAGGAGGATACAGACAGCTCAAGAGCTTAGATATGCAGAAAAATACATTGGCTTAATGGCTCTAGATTGCAGGAAAAAGCTGTTTCAGGTATTAGGGTTAGGATGCTAAAATGCTAAATCCTACAATTTACAGTCGAGTGGCCTAGCCACCCTCCAGCCATCTTCACGTACTTTGTGCCCCCTCAGATAATTGGGGTGCATGACGCCCCTGCTACTGTATGAGGTCCCTCATGGTTCCAGCCCTGCCAGCTTCACCCCAAATTTGCTCCAATTCAAAGCTGTCATTGTAGTAGCGTCTTATCAAAGAAAACTAAATCTCACATACACTGCCAAACTGAACAATTCTGTACCAGGGCCATATCTTATCCAAATTGTCATTCAAATTGAATGTATCAACTGAGATGAAATGGTTCCCAATGGAACTGACCCAATCTCAAACTTTTAAGGATCAGTAGATTCATATTTTTTAAGGTCAATCTCATAAGGTTTGATTGTAATTTTGTTCTAGTTACCAAAACAAATGCACGGCTGCAATCCAGTCAAATCCTATTAGAAGCTGGATGCATTTGAGTATTGAGCCCAATTGTCAAAGGTGAGGGAGAGAAGGGAACGGAAATTACTATGAGGAACATATATTTGGTGGGTCAATAGGAGAAAAGGTCAGCCAACAGGTAAGTGATGGAAAATGCAACTGAAAACGGGTTTGAGAGGCCTGGAAGGTGGCTGTGTCCCTGAATGTTGTATGTGGATTTACAGTTACAGTTGCTAGTGAACGTCTACACAGCCATAGCAGTCTTCACATTCTGCTGCCTTAAATTGAAATCAAAGAGATTACGTTCGATTTTTTTCCCCTTACCGATCTACACAACCGGCTTAGCTCCTTTTATGTTTATTTTGAACCTGACAAACTCCCCAGTCCCTTCCGGTGACAAGCATTCCCATAACATGATGCTGCCATCACAATATTTGAAAAAAACAGAGGATCAACAACATTTATAAACTCCACATTACTGGCCTGTATGACAAAGTGAAAAGAAGGAAGCCTGTTTTATGAAACCCACTCCAAATCAACCATTCTGTTTGCAACAAGGCCGTCAAGTAATACTGCAAGACAACACAGCAAAGAAATTAACTTTTTAGCCTAAATTAAAAACTACAGGTTTTGGTCAAATCCAATACAACACAGAGTGAAACCCTCTGTATTTTATATGAAAGGAGCAAAGCCAAAAACAATAGATATAATAATGTTGCCCTAAGAGTTGTGCAAAATTGGAAGAATCTTTTTCAAAACGATTCACAACTGAAATGCCTTCCAAAGGTGTTTCCACCAAGTAATAACTCTGGGGTGTGAAGACATATGCAATCAAAACAGCTTCATTTTTTTGTGTGAAAATGTTCTATAATTGTCTTTCACTTTAAATTTATGGAGTAGGTTGTGTCGATTAGGAAAAAAATTTAATCCTTTTTAGGTTTAATTTTAAGGCAGAAAATGTGAAGACTGTGCAAGGGGAGTGTCGACTTACACAAGGCACTGTATCTTTATTATCTACAAACGCGACATAATAATTAACATATTATAACATTCTATTAACATATACCATCCTAACGTTAATACATTTCATATTCTGTTGGCATTGTCCTATACTGACAGAATCAAGCAAAATTAAGTTTAAAAAGGGATGCTTTATCCAATTTAGCTATACATTTACCTAATCTCATGGACCCCTAGAATGTAGTCTACATGGGCTCTATCTTCAGCTGAGTGCAACCAAGTGACAGTATTTATTGTCAAATGCAAGCATTTTGGTATACTTTGGTCCAGCACAGGACAGCAGTAATATTTCCTGTTGCCGATCTATACAGCCACATTTGCATTAAGTTACGAGGATTGGAGTAAACAATATCTCATGGATAGAATGTATGGACCTGGAGAATCAGTGACTGATGATGATTTGCAGTATTAATATGGTGAGGTGAATTTGTAATTTGGTTGAATTCCCCCGAAAGGTCAACAGCATCATGAACTTTACCCAGTACCAGGACATTTTAGCTAAAAAAACAGGTTGCTGAAAATTGGCCGCAAGGTTATATTCCAGCAAGACAATAACCCCAAGCACACATCAAAACCCACAAAGAAATGGTTAATTGGCCACAAAATGGCCATCTCAGTCTCCGGACTTGAAATCTATTGAAAATGGGCGGCAGGTTGCCTAGCGGTTAAGAGCGTTGGGCCAGTAACTGTAAGGTTGCTGGTTCGAATCCCCGAGCAGAATAAATGAAAAAGCTGCCAATGTGCACTTGAGCAAGGCACTTAACCATAATTGCTCCTGTAAGTCACTCTGGATAAAAGAGTCTGCTAAATGACAAATGTAAAACCTGTGGTTTGAATTGAAGAGAGCAGTCCATAAGCACAGACTAAGGACCTGGAAGGATTCTGTATGGAGGAATCGTCTAAGATCCCTCCCAATGTGTTCTCCAACCCATAAAACATTTTTCAAAATGGCTCAGTGCGGTTATTCTCGCAAGGTGAGATATTGAAAACAGGGGTGTCAATAATTCTGACCCCTGCCTTTGAGAAAATAATTATTACTTGTTTAACAAAATCTCTTTCTCTGATCAATTGTATTAGTGTAAGACAATCAAATTTCCCAATTTTTGGAGCTTACAATACAGCTCAGTATTTGAATAGTCATTTTTGCTCATCGTTATCAAGGGTGTCAATAACTTCAGACCCCACTGTATCTGTTACAGTACTAGATTTGAATCACTGTTTACTGTTCCCATGGTTTACTTAGGAACCATTTACCTAGGGGAATACTCAGAACCTTCGGTAAGACCCTAGATTATCTTTTGACATGCTGAACAGGGCGTTGTCTCAAACCCAGACCTTTGACCCTGTAGACATATTTGACGGAGGGCTCAAACTATCTTTGTAAATTGTCCTACCGTAGAACTGCCAATTCTAGTTATCACAGAGCTGTTCTTGCCTAGTTCTGTAATATGTCATGTTTCATGTGGACCCCAGGAAGAGTAGCTGCTGCTTTCGCAACAGCTAATGGGAAACCGAATAAAATACCAAATACACAGGCTACGTCCTGACATCTCCTTAATTGGAAGAGAGGCTTTTGGAACATGTTATTGAAGGTGTGAACGTAAACAGTTAGGTTGCACTACAGGTTAGACGCAATGGTTTGGCCAGTTGCTAGTTCACCAACTGGAATGGAGGAAATCACATCTAAATATACATTGAGTTCACAAAACAGTAAGAACACCTGCTCTTTCCATGACATAGACTGACCATATGAATCCAGGACAAATCTTATGATCCATTATTTATGTCACTTGTTAAATCGACTCCAATCAATGTAGATGAAAGGGAAGAGACAGGTTAAAGAAGGGTTTTTAAGCCAAGAGACATGGTTTGTATATGTGTGCCATTCAAAGGGTGAATGGGCAAAACAAAATATTTAAGTGCCTTTGAACGGGGTATGGTAGTAGGTGCCAGGCGCACTGGTTTGTGTCAAGAACTGCACCGCTGCTGGGTTTTTCACACTCAACAGTTTCTTGTGTTTATCAAGAATGCTGGGTGTCTTACGGTGGTGGACCATTCTTGACACAACTCTGGGACACAATGACCAGCGTCCCTATGGAATGCTTTCAACACCTTGTAGATTCTATGCCCCGACGAATTGAGGCTCTGAGGGCAAAGGGGGGAGGGGTATGTGTTCTTTATGTTTTGTACACTAAGTGTATATGGGCATTTCCTTTCGAAAACAGAGCTAAAATTCAGAAATCACACCTAAGCCATCCAAGGTCAAAATAGTTTGTGGTACTGTTCATCTGATTGCAACATGTTTCTAAAACATGAACCAAATATGATAAAGGCAAAGATGTCTGGCCATGGTGTGAGTAAGGTTTCCTTTAATGCTCAATTCAATCAAATTAAAATGGAAAACCTCACCTCCAAAACATGTAATATACAGTACATATATATATAAAACTTGTTTAAAAGTTAAACATTTGTCACACCATTGCAAACAGTTTTCATATAAATAAAGTATTTATCCATCACCTACACCATGTTGTAATAGAAGTCATTACTTATTTGCATTTCACTGTTCATTATATAAAAGGAAAGCTGGTTGCCACAGAATATTGTTGTTTTTTTGCATTAAAACTATTTTCACAATAATGAAAGTTTCCTTTTGTTTTAAGACCCTAAAAGCACAAATTGATTTGGACACATCCAATATATAACTGCCCTACTATACATTTGAACAACTGATCTTATGTAGATTTTAGGGAGCACAATAAGGGTTGAACTTTACAAATGTACCTTTTACAGTAGGCTTCCTCCAGTAAGTGTCTTCTGCAAAACATGTTAAGTACTACACATTCACATTAGGAGCAAAACATTTTTTCACAAGTAAAAAAAAAAAAAAAAAACATATTTAGTTGAAAATGGAATTCCTCTAAGCTGTGTAAAATGACCTGTCAAAGCTAACTGTGGCAAAGATGAATAAATAACAAAAATAGACAGACTCTACTGCTGATATGATATCTGTACCCCATAATTCATAAAGAGAGACATGGTCTCAATGTGACTCCCTGTTAACATAAAAATAACATCTTGAAAAGCTGGATATATATATATAAATATATAAATATATATATATATATACTCAATGTGACAAATATCAGGACCATACACCAGGCTACACAAACGGTTTCCAGTGAATTGACTCCTTTTGATTAGGGAGTTGGGGTAATAATTGTAAAAACGCTAAAAGTATCCAACTAAAATTACACAATTAGGAAGGTATTCTGACTTGAATTCAACGAACGATTTAACGCAAACGTCTTGCACACATTTTCTCTCAACTCCGTATTGGGCTATTCATTCTAGGAAACACTTACCCCCAACAGACAAAAACAAAACGTTTTCATATGAAAATTGTACATTGAAATATGCACATATTTGAACACATAGCTTACTGATCATGGAAAGAGCAGGTACATAGACCAGACAGGGGACAATATGAACCACTTCATACCAACCACCATTATATCCTTCAACCACAAACATCAACATGTTAATATCAGTAACATATCACCGCAAGTAGCACATTTTCTTCAATAAAAAGGTTTCCTTAATGTTACAAGTCATTCACTTCACTGCCAAAATGAGTCTTCACTATAAATGCTATAAATTCGTTTTCTGGATCTCTCTACATCAGTTTTAATCCGGTCTCTGGAAACATATACTATCAAAGTGACTAGCTTTACCATTACTAATCAATGTCAGGAGCATGCATTCCCTTTGGCAGAAACTAACACAGTAACATACCCTGACTTGGTAAGCAAACATGTTCCAGTGCAAAGAAAAAAAAACTATGATACTTGATTTACTGTTCCCCTTTACCAAATAAAAAATTTACTTTGGTAGTGCAGATGTGCACACAATATAAATGGCGGTCAGTGTGATAATCAGACAACTCATTGCATTAAAAAGCTTCTTCCTTCCATCACCATTTGATGAACATTAGGCCTGCTAGAACTCCATAGCCCAGTATGAGAAAGAGCACCTTAAGCAGTCTGTCATGTTTATCCTCCAGCTCCCGAGACAGGATCTCAAAGAAGGTGACAAAGAGGAAAGTACCAGCAGCCAGGCCTTGGAGCACCACCGATGCAATACTGCCTGCCAGGTTCTGGGCACTATTGATGCACATGCCCAGTCCGATGCCAATGGGGATCATGAGGCTGACCGTCACACCCAGTTTGATGGCATCCCTCATGGGCAAAGCAGCTTTGGCAACACTCACCCCCAGAGCCACGGCAGCCAGAGTCTCGTGGATGCCCACCCCCAGGAAGAGGCTTCCAAGCTTGGCCCCGTCCTCCTGGAGGCCCAGTGCCAGTCCCTCGAACACAGAATGGGCAGAGAGAGCCAGGACCAGGCTGGCCAGCCGTAGAGGCCCAGCTCTGGCCAGCTCAGTGGGGCTGAGGTGTCCATGGTGATGGCCATGGTGTTGGTGGCGGACCACAGGGGAGGCCCGGGTGGGGGAGATGAATGGAGCGTCGTACTCAGAGTCGCTACCAGCCTCTGAGCCCCTTGCGTTGAAAGTTTCCAGGTCAATGAATGATGGCTTCTCCTTCTTAAAGGTGAGCACTGCCTGCTCCACAAAGACTGTGAGGAAGAAGCCCAGCATCATCATGGTCTCTGCCAGTGGGTAGTCTGTGGTGATATTCACCAATTTAAGGACCTCATCCACCTAAGGCAGAGACACTCAGTAAATGAACATCAGCATAAACATTTTGCTTCTATTCTACAACAGCAAAAAAGTTGAGGCTTTCACGTATTGTCAGAATACATTTTTGGGGGGCTTCTCAACATGGCTTCGGTCTTCCAAACTACTTCTGAGAGGACATGATTATGGGAGGTTTTATAAACCAATCAACCTTTTCCTCTACAAAATCTAATATTTTCAAGACATAGCTACTTACCTTGTCTCGTACGGCAGGCAAAAGAGCATTGAAGCAAGTGGCCAGAAATACACCCCCTCCAAAAGAATTGCAGAGTGCAAGAGCCTTCCTGTACCTTTGGGCTTTTTCATAGTCCACCTGAATCATGAGTCGCACCGGGACAAGAATCCCAGCCAACATGAGGGCAAACACTCCCAGAAGGCAAAGGACCTTGGCCACTACAAGCTCCATGATGTCCAGATATGGTATTGCTCAGTAATATTAGTGGCACATAACCCTCAAAGCCTCTTCTATTTTCTGTCAGAAACAGAGATTTGTCTTGTCATGCTGGTCCTGGTCCGAGAGGCTGTGACATCAACTACAAATGATAAAATAAACAGTTAAATATGTGCAAACAAACTAACTAGGTCAACCGTGAGATGTATCTGTGGTGACAGTCCGTTACAAACTAGAACAGATAGCTAAGCTATGACCACCTTGACTGGTTTGAATTGATTACATCTCATCACAGCTGCGATAACTAGCTAGATGTGCAATCTTGAATGATGCAAAGCACAATCTTTAATACTGCACAAGTACAGATATGTACATATCCGACGGCATGTAACGTTACCATGATACAATCAAAATGTGAGATTGTTGCTAATTTAGCTAGCTAACATTGCACTCATGGCAACATAACGTTAGTCAATTATCTGAGCAACCCGTTGATAAAACACAGCTTTCCATGTGGATGCTACAGTAGGTATAATGAATCATTTGGATCACAGTACAATTTAGCTGCTTGACAAAGATTGCACACGACTGAATAATAATACAATGAATATAGCTTGTTTCTATCGAGCTTTTTGATGAGAAATATGAAATACCTCTGTAGAACACCTTTCCTTCCCAGCTTTATTCCTTGTTCTGGTGACACTTCGTGTTCACACGACGTAAACGTTTGATTGGTGGAGAGCATATCATTATGCGATGACGTTTCGTTGAAAGCTTTTGTAAACAGAGGTCTCCATTTGAGCGAGTTCTCTGCTGTAAGTTAAATGCTAAGCCCCTGAATATACATTTTTTATTTGCTAAATATATCACTGGAAAACAGAAAGCAGCACACTGCTGCTCAGGAGGCAAAAAAAATGTTTTTTATAGTTTCAAAATGTCCAAATTGAATATGTATATTACTGTAAATGTTGATCACATTCCTGGTGTATGATCATATATTTTGATACATTGAATGTTAATATTGTGAACCTGTTATACATTTTTTCCCCTCCTGATTCAGGAAGTGATGTCACTGAGTACTGCCCCTATATATAGGACCCTCCACCCCCATCTGGGATATGGATGCCCGATGAAGACCTACGGGTCAAAATGTTGTTATAAATATCACCTGGACGCATGAGCAGTGTTTTCCTTTCTGTTTCCTATGAGTTTGCCTACAACTCCAGCACTTGTGAAAAGTACCTGGATGTGCATATGTTCTTCAGCTTTTCTAAATGTATCAATCTCACCATGCAATGCAGTTTTTTTTATTTATGTTTCAGTGCACATAGGGTACTTGGCATCAATTCAATCTTCAGTCAATTCAAAGAAAGAGTTGAACTTCAATTGATGAATTCAATTCCATTTAGAAAATATATTCATGAATTGAATTTCAACTCACTTCCTGAGTTGAAATAATCAGGTTTACAATCAAGTAAACATGTTAGGCTAAGTTACCAGTACAATTTAATCAAAGATTGGGAACAAAAACAGACAGCCACCCATGTTGTTAGAAAAAACAAAATTTCTCAAGACAAAATTAGAACAAAGTGGACTGTAGGTGTTATCGTGCAACTCAAGAAAAATTGCTGAAAAAAAACTCCTGGATTACACTAGACAAGTCAACAACCATAAAGGTCCTATTTGAAATTGTCCATTTAATTCCCATAATGTTGACAGTACTCTACATGCCATCTCTGCCTACCAGTATATCTCTGTACAAATAGATGCTTCTCAAATGAAGGTGGCTGCTGAACTATATCACATAATAATCTGTTGTTGTGTACCTGAAATGACAAAGTTCAAGTGATGCAACTGCATTTAATCCACTGGGGGTGTAGTGATTCAGTTCACTGGCAAGGATTAGTAACATTAAACAGTTAAACCAAGTGCTATACTGGCGTGACATTGCAGATTGGAGTACAACAGATCCACCCATCCATACACTTCAGACTAGATATCTGTTGACAGTGGGTTTATCAAATTTGATCAAAGTTTCACTGACTGGTTTCCTTGGAGGGGAGGGAGGGGCTGCACATGCAATAATTACTCAGTGAAGAAAAGCTTTTTGTCCCCGGAGTTGCGAGAATAATACAAATTACCAAAAAAAAGGACACAGGCCGTCTTCACTTTTCCACACACAAATCTTTCTCTGTCAAAAAACAAAGAGCAGACCATTTTAGGATTAGCTACATGAGCAGTTTGTACAAAAGAAAAACAACTCTACAATACATGGACCAACCCATCAAATGTCGTTTTAAAATGTTCATCTTACCCGTCTGAGGGTCAAGGTTGCTCATCGTTGCTAGCGCTAGACGGCCGGCTGCGAATTTGACTCCTCAGCTGTTCAATTAGCTCTGGGTTCTGCTGTTGCATCTGCTGCGCAAATTGTTGGCCCCTAAATGGACACGTTACAGGGAGGTGATGGAATGGCAGTTACCAAGTACAAGTCACAAAAAAGGTCATACATTAATGGATTTTATTAATACTCAAACATGTCAAATGCTTTCATGTCTATCACTGATGTCATTTGTATAACATACAATAATATAGCCTAATGAATAACAAATAATACAATACACAAGTCATATTTGGCACAGACTGAGTAGAGCTAGTAGTCGACTTACGCTTGGATGAGACCAGAGATGTCACCCGGACCCGCTCCCCCTACTCCAACTCCTGCTGCCGGTCCAGCTCCCAACCCTAACCCTGGTACAGGCCCTGCACCTAAGCCAGGCCCTACTCCAGGTGCTGCTGGAGGTCCCATTGGCCCGTAAGCCCCTGACATCATCCCCGACATCCTGTACAACACAGACAAGAAAGGTGGTATATTCTACATGCATTAAACTCAAAGCTAGTTCACAAGTATGGAATCTCAGAGTGCATTTACAAAGTCCTTGTGCTACATCTAAAAAGAGAATGTATTTTATAGAAAATAAATGGATAACTTACAGTTGCTGTACTTGTGGGTTGTTCATCAAACCAGATGCCTAGGATAAAGCAGCCGTAACAATGAATATAAATACGAGTTCTACTCTTTGGTAAACCTTTTTCTACATATGCTGGTGCATATGACATCTCGTAAATATGAGCATACGACTGGGAAAAATCTACTTGAATGCCCCTCCAACTCGTAATTACTAAAACTTTTGTTAGTTTGGCTTCTTGCAGAGCACCAAAAACACCTGCAGAGATTCTTTAAGCTTTCTGTAAAAATTTTGAAGAAGAGAAGAAATGCATAAGGTGACAATACATATATAATTTTTTTTTACCATAAACGACGAAGGTCGCCTTGTTTTTTGTTGCTGTGACGTCAGATCTTCATGACGGAGAAGTCGGAGCTCTAAGAGGATGCCCGAGTTTCCTACTTGTAATTCCGAGTTGGATGACCGTTCAAATCAATTTATCCCACTTGGATCATGTTTTTTCACAGTTCCAAGTTGTCTTGGATTTTTAAATACGAGCATACAACTAGTAAATGTCCACTTGAATCCCCCTCCAACTCGTAATCACTATTGAGTAGGGCTGGGCGATTAATTATTGATTTGAGGTAATTACTTCCCTCAATATCGATATAATATCATTCTTGAGTCTGACTGAAGCAGATATGCACAGTTTAAACATTATTTGATTAATATCGTGATAGCTATCAAAAAAAATATAGATATCGTGATAATTTATTTGCCATATCGCCCAGCCCGCCTATTGAGAAACGTCTATCATCCCTAAACTCAGACTTCTCCCACATGCTGAACTCTGACATCACCAATTAAGGAAATAGACTTGATAATAGCATTTTCAGCAGTTAATTCCAACAACAAATCATATTAAACAATCTATTTATATGGGTTTTTAACGTTTGTTTACTAGTATGATAGCTGTAATGTTTGTTTATGGTTGACGTAGCTTGTATGCCACTAGCCAATCGGCATTCTCTACAAATTCAAAGCACTTGAATGCACACAACTTGTTGCTTACAGTTTACAAGTAGTATTTTCAGAGTTTCCCATTTGTCATGCACACAGCATTATAGTAGTATACTGGATCAGCCTGGTTGTTCCTAGTATCTTTCATTTGAAAGGGACAGTTTTAGTTAATTGGAACTCACCATGTTCATGAAACCAGGGTTACTGAGCAAACCAGCCAGATCAACTCCTCCCACTCCCCCTGTCTGAAGGAGATAATTTAAGAACAGCATGATCAACAATGAATCATTCCACATCCATAGTGGCTGAGATGTTATCAACTTACTGGGCTTGGAGTCTCCATTTTCTGCTCTGCTATTTTCAGGTTGGATTTGTAGGTGTCGTTCTCTGGGTCCAACTCCAGGGCTTTTTTGTAATAACTTACAGCTTCTGTGTGTTTGTTTAAACTGGCTAGAGCCAAACTGGAAGCATGGGACGTTGAAGTCAATGTAAGTCAACCATCAGTTAATAACAAATCAGCAACACACTGGCCCATGTCCACTGTAATATTGAACACTAGTGTCTAACATACCCCATTCTTCCATACGCTTTGCTGTAGTTTGGGTCAATCCCAATGGCAAGTTCACAGTCCTGCACTGCTCCAGCATAGTTGCCTAGTTTGCTGTATGCAGCAGCCCTAGCAAAAGCAAACCATACAATTAGCAGTACCTTACAAAAACAAATGTGAATTAATTTATTGCTTGACAAACTCCATACATGCTTGAAAATCGACAATATACACTTGGATATACCTAATGTGTAAATAATTGTCACATTATCCTCCAAGTTCAGGAGTTTGTTGGTCAATACCTGTTGCAGTAGTAAACTCCATTCTGGGGGTTTATGGCAATAGCCTTTGAGTAGAATTCCACAGCTGCCCCATAGTTCTCAACCCTCATTTGATCATTCCCTACCGTGAAAAACACAATTATTTGCCAGAAGAATGTATAGGCCTATCAACAGCTCTTAACCATAGACCCATTTGAAGAGAGCGATATTTAAGACTGAGTAATGTACAAACTATTTACAGGGAAGGTCCTACCATCAGTTTTGAGTCGCTCAGCCTCTGCCTCTTCCTCCTCAGTGAGGGAATCTGTGGCTGTGTTTATATTCACGTGGCGGGTGTTTGGATGCTGCAACAGACAGTCAACACATTTGAGACAAACTATTGACCACATTCACCTTCATATAAAGCGGATGTCTTAAATTTACCTTCAGCGTCGCAGAGGCAAAAATCTCTGGTAACGTTTGAGTGACAGCTAGGGTCTGGTCGTCGGTCGAGACATTGAAGGCGGTCTCCAGGCATTGGACTGCAACTGGGAAAGCATCAGATGTTGAGAAATGGCAATGACTGGACACAGTTGAGTCTTTGACCATCTTCCAAGATGGGCTAAGAGCCCATCTCCTTTTACTGAATCTTGGCTTCCCAACTCAAACTTACCTTCTAAACTTTCCTGAGCATCTGATGATAGACTCCCAGAGCTCAGTTGATCATGAAGAAAGTGAATGATGGAGAAGGCAAGACGCTTTGTGTCAGTCATTTTGGATTGAGGTCCAAACCTTAGTAGAATGTGTATTATGAGGGCCCCTGAAGAAGAAAGATAATGATTGTTTTATTATGTCTCCATTGTAAACTGATTGGGATAGATTGTAGTTAGCTATAACAGTAACATTTACACATATCGGTATTATAACAAATAAACCTGTGTTACCATGTCATCTGATTAGATAGCTTCTTAATCCTAGGCTAATAACTAGCTAGCTTGTTAACTAGTAAGTTTGATAACTTGACAAGACGTCGCCAGTTAGCTAGAATGTTCTAGCAAGTTGCTTACGGTCGGCTGCTGTTAGCTAATAAGGCTAACAGAGCTAACACTTGGCCTACAATGTGAAAACACTCTGACCGTGTATTCGTTAAAGTTAGGTGTCTAGTTTTGCTTAAGTGCATGAGAACTGATTAAGCTTAGTTACGTGGATATCTTAGCTAGAACTATCTAGCTGCTTGTAGGTAAATAACGTTAGTTATCTAGCCTACTTAGCACATTAGCTTTACTGACATGACGCCAATAACAAAATGCTTTGAGCACTTTACCTCGATTTACTCGACTTTCGTTGACATTGACGTGTGGTTTAACAAACGATACGTTATGGCACACAACAGATGTTAACTAGCAAAAATGATCCTTACCAGTTGCCTTTGCTTCTTGTAGTAGCTGGTGGTGCCAGAGATATTAGAAAGCTATCTCTGCTGATGGGTCTGGTGATGATAGCAAAAATGTGTCGACTTTCGTCGCAAGTGTTATACGTCATAACTGCGTAGTTGAAGCATGCCCGCACTACAGTCGCTTTATCGGCAAACACAGATTGCAAAGCGCTCTGAAAACGTTACTACTTGGTTTTCTGAAAGATGGCACCGACAGGTGAGTACGAAATGCATCTATGTTAGTCTTTCCTAACACTTCATTGCCAAATGAATACAAACTCTAAAGTTATGCATATTAATACGTCTGTGCTTGGCTTTCTAACGCTTTCTGGTTTTCTGAATGTTACCTGCTTTTTAGCAACGTTAGCTAGTATTAAACGTTACACACTAGTTTTACAAGGAATTAGCTTACAAAATAACGGAATAGTCCGCCGGAAAGCAGACGTCAAATACAAGTAAAGTTAAACTTTGCCGATTGTCCATAGGGTTGGTTATTATGCGGGGCCGGGGGGGGATTGACATAAACGTCTAATAAAACATAAATCAGACTTTCCAAACGTGGGTCTGTTGTAGACCCACTTCCTTTCCCGCTCACTGTCAAAATAAAAGTCCTGAACGTGTGCTATACCTGCACAAAAAAGCAAGCACTTGTGCTGTGGGGGACTTTTATTTTGACATGGGGTAAGCAGAGAGGAACTGACCTCCCGAGGAACTGCGTGAGTCTTCAAACAACTCACGTTTGAAAATTATGTTTAATTTTATGTGCCATTAGAAGGCAGGGCAAACCCTTTTTGGTGATTTCTGGTATATCATCAAAATAAACCAATCGCAGTACGTTTTTGGAGTTGCAGTTACCATTGGAAATTAATGTTGAAAGTTCAATTTTATATGACTTAAACAGAAAGAAACAAAATTATTCCTATGCTGCTTCCTGTTGACAAGACATTTTGATAAATAGCCCAATGTCAAAACACAGTTAACGACGTCCTAACCAGTATGCAGAAACAGTTCGTGATTATAATGAAAACATAGCAAATGTTATGTTTATCTACTCATACATGTGCAACAATAGTATTACTTGTAAAAACATTTTTTGACGAGACCCTTATAATCGGCACAAGCACTAAAAACTCGTTTTGACAAGTGGCAATGAATCACTTACAGTGCCTTCAGAAAGTATTCAGACCCTTATTCCACATTTTGTTACCTTAGCCTTATTCTAAAATTAATTTACATCGTTTTTTTCCCCCCTCAATCTACACACAATACCCCATAATGAGAAGAAAAACGTTTTTTAGAAATGTTTGCTAATTTATCATTTAAAAACCCCTGAAATATCCAATTTACATAAGTATTCAGACCCTTTAATCAGTACTTTCTTAAAGAACCTTTGGGAGTGATTACAGCCTCAAGTATTCTTGGGTATGACGCTACAAGCTTGGCACACCTGTATTTTGGGAGTTTCTCCCATCCTTCTCTGCAGATCCTCTCAAGCTCTGTCAGGTTGAATGGGAAGTGTTTTTGCACAGCTATTTTCAGGTCTCTCCAGAGATGTTTGATCGGGTTCAAGTCAGGCTCTGGCTGGGCCACTCAAGGACATTCAAAAACTTGACCCGAAGCCACTCCTACATTGTCTTGGCTGTGTGCTTATGGTATGGTCGTTGTCCTGTTGGAAGATGAACCTTCGCCCCAGTCTGAGGTCCTGAGCAGGTTTTCATCAAGAATCTCTCTGTACTTTGCTCTGTTCATCTTTCCCTCAATCCTGACTGGTCTCCCAGTCCCTGCTGCTGAAAAACATCCCCACAGCATGATGCTGCCACCACCTTGCTTCACTGTAGGGATGGTGCCAGGTTTCTTCCAGATGTGACACTTGGCATTCAGGCCAAAAAGTTCAATCTTGGTTTCATCAGACCAGAGAATCTTGTTTCTCATGGCCTGATAGTCTTCAGGTGCCTTTTGGCAAACTCCAAGCGGGTTGTCATGTGCCTTTTTACTGAGGAGTGGCTTCCGTCTGGCCACTCTACCATAAAGGCCTGATTGGTGGACTGCTGCAGAGATGGTTGTCCTTCTGGAATTCCTTCTCCCATCTCCACAGAATAACTCTGGAGCTCTGTTAGAGTGACCATTGGGTTCTTGGTCACCTCTCTGACCAAGGCCTTTCTCCCCCGATTGTTCAGTTTGGCTGGGCGGCCGGCTCTAAGAATAACTTTTTCTGTTAGTAAACTTAAACCAATCATGACGTGGCATAGTATATCAACAGTGACAATGGTTGGCTGCTATTTGAAGCTGCAATATGTAACTTTTTGGGCGACACTACCAAACCCTATGTTTTAGAACTGTCATTCTCATTTAAAGCAAGTCTAAGAAGAGGTAGATCTGTTTCTATGTGCACTATTCCCATCTTAAGTTTTGTTTTGCTTCTTTTACTTAAGGTTTTGTTCACCAGCTTCAAACATCTGAAAATAGATATTTTTGGTTTTTGAAAATATATTTTACAGTGGTTTAGATGGTACATTGATTCTCTACACTAGCTTGTTTTGTCACAATCTGAAATCAGGCGAACTATTAGAATTTGAACAACCAGGAAATGGCAGAGAGATTTCTGCATAGTGCGTCTTTAAGTGATAGTTTGACTGTCAAATCCATTTATTGTTGTGTGGCCAGCAACTTTTATAGAGAATGCCTCAAACTTTCCTGTGCCATTTCATTAACTCTACATTTTAAGTCCTGCACATCTCAGCCATTTGTGACAAAATCAGTGGTACAAAACTTTGGGTTAAGGATGTAACCTTGGTTCTCTGAGTAGAGTAACGGGTCGCCTGACGACTTATGGGTACTCCTTCCCCTTCACGCAATGTTTTTGAGATGCTTAATATCAAAGATGTTTACAGACACGCCACACCCTTACTGTACCCACGTGACCCGTTACTATAAAAGGCGTGGTGTGACACACTGTCCATTACTTCACTCGAAACCCACAGAGGTGGAGGAACGACATGGAAGCTTGGCGACCTGTTACTCTACTCAGAGAACCAAGGTTACATCCATAACCCAACGTTCTCTTCTGTTTTCGTAACGGGTTGCCAAACGACCTATGGGAGAGGCTGTACCAAAGAGGTCGTTTGAACAACAGAGTGAGAACTCACCATTTAACTTAGTCCAGATGAGTCCCTGGGACGTCCTTGAATCCACCACAGGATGAAACAGAATATAATTACCCAACAGGTAACACAGAATTTCAACTGTACACGAGCAAGCTGAAAGCTAGAACTTACAACATGAGGTTTCAATTGGGTGCAACAGCACCACGAGTGGAATGACTCTGTACATTCGTGGCCAAAAGTTTTGAGAATGACACAAATATTAATTTTCACCAAGTCTGCTGCCTCAGTTTGTATGATGGCAATTTGCATATATTCCCGAATGTTATCAAGAGTGATCAGATGAATTGCAATTAATTACAAAGTCGCTCTTTGCCATGCAAATGAACTGAATCCCCAAAAAACATTTCCACTGCATTTCAGCCCTGCCACAAAAGGACCAGCTGACATCATGTCAGTGATTCTCTCGTTAACACAGGTGTGAGTGTTGAGGACAAGGCTGGAGATCACTCTGTCATGCTGATTGAGTTTGAATAACAGACTGGAAGCTTCAAAAGGAGGGTGGTGCTTGAAATCATTGTTCTTCCTCTGTCAACCATGGTTACCTGCAAGGAAACACGTGCCGTCATCCTTGCTTTGCACAAAAAGGGCTTCGCAGGCAAGGATATTACTGCCAGTAAGATTGCACCTAAATCAACCATGTATTTGATCATCAAGAACTTCAAGAAGAGTGGTTCAATTATTGTGAAGAAGGCTTCAGGGCACCCAAGAAAATCCAGCAAGTGCCAGGACTGTCTCCTGAAGTTGATTCAGCTGCGGGGTCGGGGCACCACCAGTACAGAGCTTGCTCAGGAATGGCAGCAGGCAGGTGTGAGTGCATCTGCACGCACAATGAGGCGAAGACTTTTGGAGGATGGCCTGGTGTCAAGAAGGGCAGCAAAGAAGCCACTTCTCTCCAGGAAAAACATCAGGGACAGACTGATATTCTGCAAAAGGTACAGGGATTGGACTGCTGAGGACTGGGGTAAAGTCATTTTCTCTGATGAATCCCTTTTCCAATTGTTTGGGGCATTGTTTGGGGCACCTTGTCTTCCGGAGACGACAAGGTGAGCGCTACCATCAGTCCTGTGTCATGCATGAGACCATTCATGTTTGGGTTTGCTTCTCAGCCAAGGGAGTGGGCTCACTCACAATTTTGCCTAAGAACACAGACATGAATAAAGAATGGTACCAACACATCCTCCGAGAGCAACTTCTTCCAACCATCCAGGAACAGTTTGGTGACGAACAATGCCTTTCCAGCATGATGGAGCACCTTGCCATAAGGCAAAAGTGATAACTAAGTGGCTCGGGGAACAAAACATCGATATTTTGGGTCCATGGCCAGGAAACTCCCCAGACCTTAATCCCATTGAGAACTTGTGGTCAATCCTCAAGAGGCGGGTGGACAAACAAAAACCCACAATAAAAGCTTTTGACACTTAGGAAATGCTTGTAATTATACTTCAGTATTCCATAGTAACATCTGACAAAAATATCTAAAGACACTGAAGCAGCAAACTTTGTGAAAATTAATATTTGTGTCATTCTCAAAACTTTTGTCCACGACTGTACATCTGATAGTACACCTGCCACACATGAACAATACTGAAACGATACCTAGTTCATACCACATGCCATTGAATGCCATGAATCATCCCCTGCATAGTGAAACAAAACATTTCCTCATACACTTTAGAAGTAGGCCTTTTCCAAGACGAACCATCCAACTCATGACCAACCTTTCTTTCACCCAACAGAAGAGTTGGCATCTGGCAGTGGTGCGCCAGTCTGTGCTGACAACCGCCTGCGCTGGGACCTGACCCCTGAGCAAATCAATCAGCTCTCAGATGAGCTTATTGACAAGACCAAAAAGGTATATGACTGTGTCGGGGCCCTGGACCTGGCCAGTGTTTCCTATGAGAACACCCTGAAGGCTCTCGCTGATGTGGAGGTGGAGTACACAGGTGGGTGTGACTCCAAAATAGCATAATTTCTTCAATCCCTTTCCTGTATGACCACAGTGGATTGAAATTAATATGTTATGATGTCTAGCGGTTCAGTCCATAGCAACCACACCTAGCATTTACTCCACTGGCCTTGAAAGCGATTTGGAAAATGTCTGAGTTGGCACGAAAGAGGTATGCAATGGTATAGACAAATCAGCACTTTTTACATAAAAACTAGCTGACAAGCCTATGCTCCCTACAAAAGGCAGTGGACACTGGACTGTACATGTTAAATCAGTCAGTTGTAGCCTTTTATAGACTCAAGGCAGCACATGATCTAATCCAAAAGAGCTTGTTTTTATCATCGCTTTACTGCTTTTCATAATTTTAGACCTTTTGTTAAGACTGTGCGTAGTGATGAAACAATCTCCAAAACCTAAGCCTATGTTTCAAGCTGACAATGGTCAGGTGTGAAAATCAGTTTAGACTGGTTTTATAAACTGTTGGTGCGTGCTACACATTGGTAATGGATTGAGGCCCCCCCACCCCCCATTTCAGTATGAAAGCACTTTGACCACTGAAAAAGCACGATATATAATCATCATGATACATAGCATCACTTACAATAAAAATGACACTCATAATACCTGCTCACTTTTACATTTTGACATGTTATTCCAGTTGAGCGCAACATGCTGGACTTCCCCCAGCATGTGTCCTCCTCCAAGGACGTGCGCACGGCCAGCACCGACGCCGACAAGAAGCTGTCGGAGTTCGATGTGGAGATGAGCATGAGGGAGGACGTCTACCAGAGGATCGTGGCACTGGAGGTGAGGAGGGCCGTATGAGATCAATACGGAAGGTCCCAATAGTCCATAGATAAAAGATGTCAATAGTCTGTAGTTGCTTCCTTCTAATCTCCTTATTCTTCATCTACACTGATCTGAAAATGCACGCAGTGGATATGCTTTCATCTTCCCACTTCATTATATCAGTACTAATAAAGGAGAGGAAAAGGTGATCCACTTTGACCAATTGAGCTGTACCTAGGAAGATCTCTATAGCCTGTATGTTTTTACCTGCTATTGCCTCATGTTGTCTTCAGAATGATCCTTTGGCTATGTAAAGGTTGCGTGGAGTATCATTCTCATTGGCTGAGTTCTGCTTTTAACCTCTCACAGCGGAAGGTTGACGATGACACGCTTACTCAGGAATCCAAGAGGTACATAGAGAGGCTGATCAAGCTGGGTCAAAGGAATGGCCTCCACCTGCCCAAAGAAACACAGGATGTAAGAGACTTTACCGTTTTCAAAGGAAGTGACCTTGATGGATATCACGGCCACTCTCAATTCCAAGTGGATCGTTTCATTTGATGTCAAATTTTATCTCAGAGAAATTAAGCTAATCGATTGCACCCAAATTGGCCTTTTCAATTTATAGGATTTATATAATATTCATTAAATATAATACCCAACATCCGATTTGGACCACACCACTTTTTAAGGTCATACCAAGGATCATTTAGCTGTTTGATTTAGAATTATAAGACTCCTTGAAAAAATATTTAAAATAATTATTTGATGAAAAAATCATTTTTGACCTTATTGCTATTAGCCCATACAAACGCATTGAATAACAGATGCTTCCAAAGAAAATCAAAAGGAAGTTTAAGTGTCTGTCCTATATCTGAGCGATGTAATAAAGATCAGGAAACATGTATTTTTTTATATATATACATTTTTTACATGTGTTAAATTTTTTGGCCCTGAACAGTCTCCATATATACTTCCATATTTTTTTTTCAACTGGTACCGGCTGACCTTCAGATAGACTTGTGAGGCCTAGAGTGTTCGGACGCTACAGACAAGAAGTAGGCAGATCGGCTGTACTGACTTGTGGAGGTCATAGAGCAAAACAGAGAACACCATTGTGTTTGTGAGAGTCATCTTTCCATAGAGGGGTCATAATAGTTTGCAAGCTAAACTATTCAGACTCTACAGACGATTTTGTGACGACCGATTTTCAGGATGTCTCATGGTCTGACAAACACCGCTGTAGCTCTGTCACCTTTCACTGAAGATGCGGAAGTGCGATATCGGCGGATGCTGTGGATTGAGACGCATCCAATGTAAAAACTGATATCTCTTAAACTGACAGACTTTTAAGGGGATTTTTGTATTATGCTATTTAGATTACCTCGGGGTGCGGACATCGACCTTAGGGGGTTAACAGTGACGCGAGGAATCCAAATAAATGGTCAAAAGCCACGGAACACCCCCCAATGGCCAGTATACAGTATCAGTTCTCTATGTTTGACAGGTAGTATGAAACTGTGGCTTGGAGTATTGTTTATTCACACTATGTAATGTATTCTCAGTGAAGTTGGTGATGTTTCTTTCCCCCGTTCAGAGAAATTAGCCATTTTGAAGTCTTGCATTTTTCCCCCATAAATGACTGTGAAAGTACCACTTTTGACCATAGATGCAGCTGTTCCTGCTGTTACTGCCACACCCTTTTATCCATTTAGCTGATTTCTTGTGTTTATTAAATGGACCCTTTTGCAAATTTGGGTAGAAAACCAATAGCTTTTGCCCATGATGAAAATAAAAGGTGTGGTCATCCGTACAATTCAAGCCAGTCCCCCATGAAAGCAATTCAAATGCACACAAACTGTCCTTCTCTTAGGCTTAACCTGTGTCCAGGAAACGGCCAATGTATGTTTAGTTTATTCCCTTCCAAAAATGTCTGGATTCACCATTCCTGGTGAACAAGCAAACTAACAGCAGTTCTAATGGTTTCAATGTTATGGTTTCTAATGGTAAAAGTCCCAAATACACACTGTATATCGCTTTGTAATGGTATTGGGTTGGGTTTAATGGTAAATGTCACTAATCAAACAACATAGAAATGTTTTCTAACCATTTTATTGAAAAACAGACTGCTATCTAATGGTTTATAATTGTATTATTTTATTAGGGATGTCACAACATTTTAGTCACTAGCCCATTTCTCCATCACATTTTTGGACTTGTAGGAAAAGTCTTCATATGAGAATCGCACCATAGGGATAACCCTCTCAGAGAGCTGCCATTTGTTGGATTATTTGAGAGGAGTTGGGTTGCTAAGAGACAAACTGAATTGCTTTCATTGAGGACTGCCTTGGTTTGTGTGGATGACCACACTATTTATTTTCATCATGAGCAAAAACTATTGATTGTCTACCCAAAGTTGCACAAGCATTTTTGTGATCCATTTACGAAACACAAGAGACCAGCAACACGGATAAAAGTGTGTGGCAGTAACAGCAGGAACAGTGGCATCTGGTGAGGAAAAATCTGGTATTTTCACTCTAATTTATAGGGGGGAATGGAAGTGACTTCAATGGCAAATTTTTCTGAACAGCGGGGAAAAATCCACCAAATTCACTGAATACATGACAGAATGAATAAAGAATACTCTAAACCGCAGCTTCATACTACTTGTCAAACATACAGAATTAATACTGTATACTTGCCTTTGGGGTGGTCTGTGGGTTTTGGATTACGTCTTAATCATTAAGAGGTTTCATATACTATATTTATTGAATAGTATATAAATCCTATAAATTGAAATGGACAATTTTGGGTGCAGTCGATTTAGCTTGATTTCTCACAGTTCAAATATTCTTAAAACAAAATAGTGTTTCAGGAATGCTAATCTGATCTGTTCCTAACAAATGATTTCAGAACAATCTGAGATGGTGGGTGTCAATCTTCTTTCTTGTGCTTTTTGAGGTGGAACGATCTACAGTAGGTTCATTGTTGTCAACTTATTGACTTTACCTATCTAATCCAAACAGGAAGTCAAGAGGATCAAGAAGAAGCTGAGCAACCTGTGCATTGACTTCAACAAGCACCTGAATGAAGACACCACTAGTCTGGCTTTCACCAGAGAGGAGCTGGGTGAGACCATGTTCACGCAGCCTAACGGTTCTGTTCTGAGACCCCATTTCTGTTATTGGACCCTTGCTCATAGAAATAATGGGTACTATCCACTAATAGTAACTAAATATTACTTAATAGTATTGGTATCAATTACAATTTGTTAAAATATCATCATTAAAAATAGATGGCCCTCTGAATTGGAATTTCAGTATACGATCTACTGAATTGAGTCGAAGTAACCAAAGTGAAATTCATTCCAACCTGGCTTTTTACAAACTATAAGCTCCCAGGCACCTATCGAACCCGTCCCTGTTCTCTTGTAGCAGTCACGATCAAAAGGATGTAAAAACATAACTTCCTACGACAGTTGCTGTGTTGTTCGACCTTAACTGATTCCTCAACATTAAGGGGAAGGACACTTATGGAAACTTGTAGAATTTCAATGTTTCATTCTTAGCTATATGAAAGATCTAATGTGTTTTCAGGTTTCTAATTTGATTGCTTAAAAAAAAGAATCAAAAATCACTAACATTGAACGTAAATCCATAAGTAGGACTTCTGACATGTCTGACGATGCACTTTAGGCGGTCTCCCTGAGGACTTCCTGAGCTCGCTGGAGAAGGATGGGGACAAGCTAAAAATCACTCTCAAGTACCCCCACTACTTCCCCACCATGAAGAAGTGCTTCATCCCCGAGACCCGCAAGAAGCTGGAGGAGGCCTTCAACTCTCGCTGCAAAGAGGTGAGCCGTTGTCTGTTTTGTTTGAGACCGTGATACTATCCTGTACTGGGAGAGCATTGACCAGAGAAAATCGCTGAGCCCCTGAGAAACTCAAAGAAAGTCTAACTGCTGTCCGAAATGAACGTTACGTCCGCCAAAATTGATAATAGACAACAAAGACAGTTTTTTTTTTTTCTCTCTCTGAAAACCAAGGACCAAGGATAACCTTTAAAGTTACTTAAAATGATCCCCTGGAATTAATTTCAGCCCTCACCCTCTGTCTTTTCCCCTGGTGTAGAAGAACTCTGCCATCCTGAAGGAGCTAGTGCAGTTGAGAGCCCAGAAGAGCTCCCTGCTGGGCTTCGCTACCCATGCTGACTTTGTCCTGGAGATGAACATGGCCAAGTCTGGCAAGAAGGTGGCCGGCTTCCTAGGTGGGTGTTACTGATCAAGATGGGGTACAACTATCTGAAAGGTTGTTCTGGTCCGTTGTTCCATTTCCAACTGACCATTCTTAGCTGCAGAGGCTGCTGTCAGTTGTATCAGAAACAATGTAGTGCTTCAGCTGCTTCACAATACTGCCCTGACCCCCCTGGCCGTAACCACCCTGTTCCATTTTAGTAAAAGTATTGTTGTCATATTGTATTTGTTAAGGGCATTGCTCACACTCAACTATGCATTAACAAACACAACTGCTACAACCCAAAAATGGAATGACAGCAGTTCACGCACACGTTTTTTTCTGCATAGAAAAGTATTGGGCCAGCCAACCTATGTGTTTTTTTTTATTTAAATGTCTCATAATTTTCGAGATGGAAAAACGTTTTCAGTGTAAACCATGTATAAAGTATGTGGAAAAGAAAATGGACCTATTTAAAAAAAATTCAAATAAGATCATCTTTGAGAACTAACAATCAGCAAAATGGTGCATTCGGGGGTATTTTTGTCATGGCATGGTGCCCCCATTGTTTTTACTATGTTTGAGTCACTCCGATAGCATAAGAACACAGCCTAAGCCATGGCAAAAAGTGTAAAATTGCAGGAAATTAGCTTTAAAACGGCAATATCTTCTATCAGCCCCATGGCAAAATGTGTAGAATTGCAGGAAATTAGCTTTGAGCTTCCTGATTTGGCCTCGTTTTGAAGCTTGGTCGTTAAGAAATGCTTAGGTGCCATGACTGAAGCCAATCAAGAGTTGCCTTGGGGGCGTGGTTTGATGTGTGTGTTTCATGTCTTTGCCATTTCAATCACAACAATGAAGTAGTGAGTACAGCCAGGTAAGCTAAGCTAGTTTTGCTATGGAACGTTTGAAGACGAGGACTTCTCCCCTCCTGACTGACTCGCCATCTCAAGATGGTCTGCTAATTCAGGTCTATGTGTTGGCTAAAGCCTTCACTGACCTTGTGTTTAGCCAAGCTGACCGCAGCTGGCTAGCATAGCTTGGGGATCTGCTAGCCAGCTGCAGCTATCTAGCTGATTTCTCTGTCAAATCAGTTATGGTGTTGATGGCAAGAGCCAGTGCCTGGAATGTGCTTCATAAGGCACTAGTTCTACAACACCTTGCAACAAAAGTAGCTTGCAACTTAGTTTCAAAGTTTCATCACGTCATGTAAAGACTTGTTACCATGGAAATAGTATCAACTGCGAGTTGAATGACCAGTCCGGACTCAGCTCAGTTGTCCTACAACACAATATTCTATAACTGGCTAGTTTTGTCTCACCTCTATTCTCCATATGTCCGCTGTTAGATCTTTCCCGGGGGACAATTCCCAGAATGACTAATATCCCTAGGTTACATGTGTGGACACATGGAAACATCGCCCAGCTTGAGTGTAGATACATTTATTAATGTGTTAAGGACACAACTTTTTATGCTGTAAATATCATGTTGATGTGCTTATGAAGACGGTATGCCTACACATACACTACATGGCCAAAGTATGTGGACACCTGCTCGTTGAACATCTCATTCCAAAATCATGGACATTATTATGGAGTTGTTCCCCCCTTTGCTTCTATAACAGCCTCCACTCTTCTGGGAAGGCTTTCCACTAGATGTTGGAACATTGCTGCGGTGACTTGCTTCCATTCAGCCACAACAGCATTAGTGAGGTCGGGCACTGATGTTGGGCAATTAGACCTGGCTCGCAGTCGGCTTTCCAATTCATCCCAAAGGTGTTCGATAGGGTTGAGGTTAGGGCTCTGTGCAGGCAAGTCAAGTTCTTTCGGACCGATCTCGAACAACCATTTCTGTATGGACCTCACTTTGTGCACGTGGGCATTGTCATGCTGAAACAGGAAAGGGCCTTCCCAAAACTTGCCACAAAGTTGGAAGCACAGTATAGTCTAGAATGTCATTGTATGCTGTAGCTTTAAGATTTCCCTTCATTGGAACTAAGGAGCCTGAACCATAAAAAAACAGCCCCAGGCCATTATTCCTTCTCCATCAAACTTTACAGTTGGCACTATGCATTGGGGCAGGTAGAATTCTCCTGGCATCCGTCAAACTCATATTAGTCCATCAGACTGTCAGATGATGAAGTGTGATTCATCACTCCAGAGAACGCGTTTCCACTGGTCCAAAGGCAGCGAGCTTTACACCACTCCAGCTGGCGTTTGGCATTGCGCATGTTGACCTTAGGCTTGTGTGCGGCTGCTCGGCCATGGAAGCCCATTTCATGAAGCTCCCAACGAACAGTTATTGTGTTGACGTTGCTTCCAGAGGCAGTTTGGAACTCTGTAGTGAGTGTTGCAATCGAGGAGAGACTATTTTTACACAGGAGTTGCATACCAAGAAGACAGTGAATGTTCCGGAGAGGCCGAGTTACAGTTTTGACTTAAATCTACTTGCAAAATCTATGGCAAGACCTGAAATTGGTTGGCTAGCAATGATCAAAAACCAATTTGACAGAGCTTAAAAAAAGAATGGGCAATTGTTGCACAATCCAGGTGTCTAAAGCTCATACCTAGAAAGACTCACAGCTGTAATCTCTACCAAAGGTGTTTCTACAAAAGTATTGACTCAGGGTTGTGAATACTTACGTAATTTAGATTTTTGTATTTCATTTTCAATACATTTGCAAAAGAAATCTAAAAACATGTTTTTTCGCTTTGTAATTATGGGGTGTTGTGTGTAGATGGGTGAGAAAATAATTTGGGCTGTACCGCAACAAAATGTGAAATAAGGGGTATAAATATTTTCTGAAGGCACTATCAATATCTTTGTCTGAGTTGAAATGAATTGGCTAGCTAGTGAGCCAGTTCGAGTCAACATTATTGAAAGCAAGCTGGCTACATCATATTATTAGCTAGAAAGCTAGTATCCAATGCCTGCCCTGCATTGACCCTAAATGGAAATGAAGTTAGCTATTGTTAGCAAGGTAGCTAGCTAACGTGACATGCACCATCACATTACACGTTAGCTTGGTGTATTTAGCAAGCTACAGTATCCGTCCCCTTTCATATCATAGCTAGCCTTTAAAAAAAATATATATATATATATATATATATATATATAATTTCACCTTTATTTAACCAGGTAGTCCAGTTGAGAGCAAGTTCTCATTTACAACTGCGACCTGGCCAAGACAAAGCAAAGCAGTGCGACACAAACAACAACACAGAGTTACACATGGAATAAACAAATGTACAGTCAATAACACAATAGGGGAAAAAGTCTATATACAGTGTGTGAAAATGGCGGGAGGAGGTAAGGCAATAAATAGGCCATAGTAGCGAAGTAATTACAATTTAGCAAATTAACCCTGGCTCACTAGCATTATGTTGTATAGCCAAAGGTAGCTACTTGCTAGGTAGTACCAGCGATCTTGTACTTAGCTAGCCATCTTGTACTTAGCTAGCAAACTTCCAATGCATTTCAACATATATAATCCATTCCTGGCCATCAGGCAATATTGTTTAAATGCATTGGAAGTTTGCACCAACTTTATGGAAGCCCATTTTCACTCCTATTTGTTGAGCGAAATGTGTGTGCGTTGCAACCATATACAGACTTGACAACATTGTCCACTAACTCCACATGGCAGCTGGGGGCTGACCACAACGCATTGTCTCTGGGCAATTGGGCAGGTAAGTAATTCATACCCAACAAATGCACTTACAAAACTCTGTTTTGGACGAGACTTACTTTATGACCAGTTATCCTACTTACAGTTTGTAGTCAATTTTGACACTAGAATAAATGTTTGACTGATATTAATGCCACAAACTGCATGCAGAGACATAGAAATGGTGTCCACGTGTTCATCTGACTCGGGGGAAATAGATAAAGGGCCCAATTGCCAAAATCTCAAAGTATTCCTTTAAAACAGCAACATTTTGTCTCTGCGGCCAAGAGGGCCTCTAAAGTGTTCAGTCGGTGACTGCCATTGACCACACACTGCTATGCCCCCGTCACGCCACCTAAAGTCCATTTTGATCCAGACAAAAAACCTTACACACACACACACGGTTTCCACCCCTCACGTCAATGCTCCAATGTGTGTGTGTGTGTGTGTGTGTGTGTGTGTGTGTGTGTGTGTGTGTGTGTGTGTGTGTGTGTGTGTGTGTGTGTGTGTGTGTGTGTGTGTGTCTCTCTCTCTCTCTCTCTCTCTCTCTCTCTCTCTCTCTCTCTCTCTATGTTTGGGAGGGATTGGGATAAAGCAGAAGACGCATTTCCTTTGGGTACATTTGACAATAAGGTAATCTTCCTTTTCTCCAGAGGAACTGGCCTGTAAGCTGAAGCCCCTGGGGGAGGTGGAGCGAAATGTCATCCTCAAGCTGAAGAAGGAGGAGTGCCAGAAGAGGGGTCTGCCCTTCAAGGGCGAGTTATACGCCTGGGACACACGTTACTTCATGACCCAGGTAGGCCATAGGTAAAAACAACAAATGTCTGCAGCTCTGTTTTTATGGGGACCCAACAGTAATTTTTTTTAACACACATAAATACATTGGCATGGGGGGATTGCAGAATGCAAAAGTTATTCTGCTGTTGTATTACATAATTGCTATACCAGTATGTGCAAAGCCTATATTTATTAAAAACAAAAAACTGTTTAATGTGAGAAGCAGGGATTGGTCTGAAGCCCAAAAAAGAAAGGAAGTTCACAAGCACCACAATGCCTACTCCACCCATGCACTACCAAGGTTTTCCATCACACAGCTTTGACACCTACTACATTAACTATATGTATGTTGGTCTGTTGTACTTCAAACAATGTCTAGGCAGGTTACTTAGGATTGAAACCTTCTCAAACAGCCTAATTTATACTCGTAGACGGGCTCCCACAATAATGTGGTTTGTACCGCATGCAAGATCATGTATTGCGTTCTTCCCAACCCACACATTATCCCATTCCACTACCCTTTTCAAGCTGCTTTTTAAAAATTATATGTAAGTAAGCTTTGCTTTTATAATTAAAAAGACCATTAGGCTTGATCACTTGAGCTTTTTTGTCTTGTCGTAATGTATGTGGTGCTTGCCTGTATTTTTATTTTTTTAAATCTTTATTTTTGCAATATAAAATGTTTTCGGGAAGTATTCAGACCCCTTGACTTTTTTCAAAAAAATGTATGTTACAGCCTTATTCTAAAAAGGATAACATTTGTTTTTCCCTCATTAATCTATACACAATACCCCCGTAATAACAAAGCCAAAACAAGTTTTTAGACATTTTTGCAAATGTATATATTTTTTTCAAACTGATTGTTTACATATGTAATCAGACCCTTTATTCAGTACTTTGTTGAAGCCCCTTTGGCAGCGATTACAGCCTCGAGTCTTCTTGGGTATGATGCTGCAAGCTTGGGACACCAGTATTTGGTGTGTTTCTCCCATTCTTCTCTGCATATCCTCTCAAGCTCTGTCAGGTTGGATGGGGAGCATCGCTGCACAGCTGTCTTCAGATGTTCGATCGGGTTCAAGTCCGGGCTCTGGCTGGGCCACTCAAGGTCATTCAGAGACTTGTCCCAATGCCACTCCTGCGTAGTCTTGGCTGTGTGCTTAAGGTCGTTGTCCTGTTGGAAGGTGAACCTTCGCCCCAGTCTGAGGTCCTGAGCAGTCTGGAGCAGGATTTCATCAAGGATTGAATTGAATTTATTTTGGGTAACAGACATGTACAAGAAAATGTACAATGTGGACCCAGAGGATATCACTTGAAAGTATTCATTAAAACACTTGTTTCCAAAGTGGTCCTCAATGGTTAAAAACAATAACACATATAATAAAGGATCTCTCTGTACTTTGCTCCGTTCATGTTTCCCTCAATTCTGACTAGTCTCCCAGTCCCTGATGCTGAAAAACATCCCCACAGCATGATGCTGCCACCACCATGCTTCACTGTAGGGATGGTGCCAGGTTTCCTCAAGATGTGATGCTTGGCATTCCATCTTGGTTTCATCAGATCAGAGAATCTTGTTTCTCATGGTCTGAGAGTCCTTTAGGTGCCTCTTGGCAAACTCCAAGCGGGCTGTCATGTGCCTTTTACTGAGGAGTGGCTTCCGACTATCTACTCTACCATAAAGGCCTGATTAGTGAAGTGCTGCAGAGATGGTTGTCCTTCTGGAAGGTTCTCCCATCTCTACAGAGGAGCTCTGTCAGTGACCATTGTCTTCGTGGCCACCTCCCTGTTCAAGGTCCTTCTCCCATGATTGCTCAGTTTTGCCGGACGGCCAGCTCTAGGAAGAGTCTTGGTGGTTCCAAACTTCTTCCATTTAAGAATGATTGAGGCCACTGTGTTTTTGGGGACCTTCAATGCTGCAGAATATTTTTGGTACCCTTCCCCCAGATCTGTGCCTCGACACAATCCTGTCTCAGAGCTCTCCGGACAATTCCTTTGACCTCATGGCTTGGTTTTTGTTCTGACATGCAGTGGGACGTTATATAGACTGGTGTGTGTGCATTTCTAAATTATGTCCAATCAAATGACTTCACCACAGGTGTACTCCAATTAAGTTGTAGAAACATCTCAAGGATGATCAATGGAAACTGGATGCACCTGAGCTCAATTTCGAGTCTCTTAGCAAAGGGTCTGAATTGTTATGTAAATAAGGTATTTCTGTTTTATGTTTTAATACATTTAAAAAAAAAATGTTTGCTTTGTCATTACGGGGTGTGGTGTGTAGATTGATGGCGCGGGGAAAAAACAATTTAATCAGTTTTGAATAAGGCTGTAACGTAACAAAATGTGGAAAAGGTCAAGGGGTCTGAATACTTTCCGAATGCACTGCATGTCATTGGGGGGGAATCAGATTTTTTTTGTCCGTAGGTGCTTAACATAACAACAGGATGTGTTGGACAGAGTCATTCATATAGATATAGAGGTCTTTAGAGCCTTTCTGCCTTCCTGATTTCTGTAACCATTATCTAATCTGTGCAATATTGACGTAAGCTCAGAACCACTTGTTTTGCAAATATGGTCCAGTTTTATCATTTGCTGTTCTGATCAATGGCCAGTTCATTACCTCTTGTCAAATTTAATATGCAGCTTAATATTATGTTTGTATTTAAAAAAAATAAAAATAAAATTGTAGTAAGATGGTCACGCCACAATAAAACAAATTTACAATATGCCTATATCAAAAAAAAAAAACAGCCATGATATTTACAGTGCCTTCAGAAAGTATTCATACCCCTTATTCCACATTTCGTTGCGTTGCAGCCTGAATTCAAAATGGATGACATTTATTTTAGCAGATTCTTTGGAAATGAAGTACAGAAATATCTAATTTACATAAGCATTCACACCCCTGAGTCAATACATGTTAGAATCACCTTTTGGCAGCGATTTACAGCTTTCAGTCTTCCTGGGTAAGTCGCTTTGCACATCTGCATTGTACAATATTTGCAGATTCGTTTTAAAGTTCTTCAAGCGCTGTCACTTTGGTTGGTGATCATTGTTAGACAGCCATTTTCAAGTCTTACCATAGATTTCTAAATCAATTTAAGTCAAAACTGTAACTAGACCACTCAGGAACGTTCAATGTCGTCTTGGTAAGCATCTCGGCAGTGTATATTTGGCCTTGTATTTTAGGTCATTGTGCTGCTGAAAGGTGAATTTGTCTCCCAGTGTCTGTTGGAAATGCTTCAAAAAGGTGTCACATCGTTGGTTCTTATTGGGCACGTGGGAGGGATAAATTGTATGTTGTACAAGCGGTTGCATCTCAACTTATTCCATCCAAATAAAACCAAGTCTGATGGTAGGATGCTGTAGTCTTGTTTTAATCCGGTGTCTAGAATTTGAGCTAGGTTTGGGCAATAATGCTAATGCTTACGACTTTGAAAAATCCGGTATGTGTTTCTCAGTAACGGCTGAACGGATCATGTCAAGTTAGTGTGTGTGTGTGTGTCAAGAGTGTGTTGTGTACTTTCAAGTTTATTTGCAAAGTTTCATCGACATTGGTGTCATACTAGCTTAGATATGATGGTAGGAAGATTGAAATTTAACATTGAGCATCAATCAATCCCTATTCAAAATATATAACATAGTTTAAAAAAAATCATAGCTCTGTATTTTTCACTGCGGTGTTAGAGATGACCCTGTGGGCTGTGTGGTCTATATTTGCCCCTGAAGGGATAATGTTTTGAAGTGATGAATTGAATCTGTCCTTTGCCCTTCCCCCCTGTAGGTGGAGGAGACCCAATACGCGGTGGACCAGAACCAGCTGAAGGAGTACTTCCCCATGGAGGTTGTGACCCGGGGCCTGCTGGACATCTACCAGGAGTTGCTGAACCTCACCTTTGACCTGGTGGAGGGGGGCGCCCCCGTGTGGCACGACGACGTCACCCTCTACTCCGTCAAGGACCGCACCAAGGGCACGGTGGTGGGCCAGTTCTACCTGGACCTCTTCCCACGGTGAGTCAGAGGAAAATGGAACAGATTGAAAAGGGCAGAGGATTTTTAAAGATGGCCGCATACAATTAGTTATGTATGATGATTGTTTTGATATAACCATATTTTTTTATGAGGATTTTATAGTTTTTGGGGGAAAGTCTTTATTTCATTGCTCTGAATTTGTCTACAGCAATTGAAACAGAGAAGAGCCCACCTTTGCTCCTCCACATTATGGGGGAGACAATAAAATAAAAATGTTTAGCCAGTCATGGTGATTGTGTGTAACCCTTCCTAGAGAGGGGAAGTATGGCCACGCGGCCTGCTTTGGCCTGCAGCCCGGCTGTCTGCTGTCGGACGGGACCCGCCAGATGGCGGTGGCGGCCATGGTGGCCAATTTCAGCAAGCCCACGGCCGACGCCCCCTCCCTGCTGCAGCACGACGAGGTGGAGACCTACTTCCACGAGTTTGGCCACGTCATGCACCAGCTCTGCGCTCAGGTGTGTATGTATACGTGTGTGTGGTGTCATTGCTAGTATAGAGTATACATTGTTGTTTAATTCCTAATCACTGAAATGAATGTTTGACTGAGTAAAGGCAAATTAGTGTGATGGTTAATTTATTTCCTGCTCTCAATACGTCATTGGCTATTTAATACCTGTAAAATCAACCTAAAACTTTTTGCCTGTTTTAATACCTGAGAGGGCAGTGTACTCCTCAATGACCATTCAGCATCAAATATATATTTGATATGGTATACAAAATGTAATCAAACCTATAGGAACACCAACATAATATATCCCTCCCCTTTACTGTCTAGTTTGATGTCTAATAGTAGTTATACCACAGGATGCAGGGATTAACAGATGCATGTATCTCTTCTCCTCTGCTGCTCCCAGGCGGACTTTGCCATGTTCAGCGGGACACACGTGGAGCGGGACTTTGTGGAGGCGCCCTCCCAGATGCTGGAGAACTGGGTGTGGGAGAAGGAGCCCCTGCAGCGCATGTCCAAACACTACAAGACGGGCGCCCCAATCCCTGACGACCTGCTGGACAAACTCATGAAGTCCCGCTTGGCCAACACGGGTGGGTCACCATGAAACAACGCCCTGGCTCTTTCATAGAACACCCCAGCTTAATAACACCTTTTACACCAGTGCTGGAGTTGAGGTTATTGGGCAGTGGTCACCAACACGACTCCTGAAGAGCTACTGGGTTTAAATGCTTCAGTGTGTTAATGTGTTAACCCTCTCCCTCCCATGCAGGTCTGTTTAACCTGCGTCAGATCGTCCTGGCCAAAGTGGACCAGGCCTTACACACCAAGAATGGGCTGGACCCGGCCGAGGAGTACGCCCGGCTGAGCCAGGAGATCCTGGGCGTGCCTGCATCCTCAGGTCAGAGACAAACTCAACCAATGGGCCATAGCACTATCACGGCTATAGTTTGGTAGCCTGTTCCCAGATCTGTTTGTGCAGTCTTGCCAACTTCTTTAGTCATTGTCCGCTTTTAAAACAAATCCTTTTATTCTTCGCCATTGTGCCCATAGGAACCAACATGCCAGCCACATTTGGCCACCTGGCAGGTGGTTACGATGCCCAGTACTACGGTTACCTCTGGAGCGAGGTCTACTCCATGGACATGTTCTACGCCCGCTTCAAGCAGGAGGGCATCATGAACCCCAAGGTTGGCACAGCTGAGCTAGTTATTTACAATGCTGTTTTTACACTTGACCATCCTCTCTTATCGAGTCTTATTTGGCATCATTGGTTATTGATGCTAGTGAGCAGTGACTTCCTGCAGCCCTCCAGAACTGGAGTTATGTAGTCTGACTGGCCTTTTTGAACTCCAAATGATTTCACCATGGCAGAAATGTCATTGTCAGCTTCTATGGTCATCTGCTTGATGCTGATGAAGTACATTCCCATCTCTTCTAGGTGGGGCTGGGCTACAGAAACTGTATCCTAAAGCCCGGAGGCTCGGAGGACGCTGAAATTATGCTCAAGAACTTCCTGGGGAGGGAGCCAAAGCAAGAAGCTTTCCTCCTGAGCAAAGGATTAACGGTAGAGCTGGAGGCTGACACTCCATGTGCCTGTTGACCAATCACAACCAGCTCAGTGGAAACGCCCCCCCCCCCCCCAACCAATCATACACTTAGAACACGGGCACAAGGGACATACATGTTCGAGAAAAAACAATGAAAACAAGAATTGATGCAATGCTATTTCACCCTTTTGTGCTGTGTTTTTTTTAGTTTGGAGATGTTTTAAACTGTTGTATGCAAGTAAGGTTGAACAAAATACATTAACAAAGAATTGACTTGACCCATTTGTCGCCTTCTGTCAGTTTTCTCAAAATAAGTAGCTCTTAAGGGGTTTCAAACTTATTTTGTTAATTTTATACCAAGACGTTCACAGGCCGCATTAAAACAGCTCGCTGGCCGCATTTGGCTCTTAGGCCGCATGTTTGAGGCCCTGATATAGAGGCATGGAGCCAATATCTCATATAGATTCAGTATCCTTTCTGGTGAAACAAGGCATAATACTGTGTCTCATTAGTATTACATAATATTAACTCCCCTGAGAATGAGTCTGTAGCCTTGAAGTACACTCGCTGCCATAAAGCTGTTACAACGGCAGTCCTCATGGTTGTATAGCAGTAGTACATTCCAAATGAAGTATAACCTCATTACAAAGGTTTTGTTAGGTGTTTTTTAACTTACACTACCAGGAATATTGTCGTAGATGTTGCCAGTCATAGCCAGAGGCAAACTCAGGCTTGACTCACTTTATAAGCTCTGTAGTTAAATACCCTGATGATCAAATGAACTCCAGGGAGATTCCTGTCGTGTTCTGAGGATTCCGTTTGGTAAAATGGAGCCAGTGTCAAAACAGCTTAAGGGTAGTACAGTACTGGGGAACAAACATCATGATGTATGGTCAGGGTAATGAGCTGGAATGCCTAGTCATTCTGAAAATTAAGTACATTAATACAATATCTCAGATCTCTAACTTATTTGAGAGGCAAGCAACTATAACCAGGTTATACTTCTCTATAAAGCTTTTCTGAAATATCTTATTTCTATTAAGTATAAATAATGGAATATTTCAGAAAAGCTTCATAAAGCATTAAATAAATGTTATGCTTAAATATAATCCAAAGCTACCCTTGTTGCAGAATATTCTTAAGTGTCCCACCATAAAATAAAAGCTCAGTTTCGGAGATATCTGATAATTGATTTGTTTAGTGGCATCAAGCCCATCAGCTCCTAAAAATGCTTGGTGAATGCTACAGTCTGATAAGTTGAAACCAATGACTGTATATATTAAAACACTCTATTAGTCTCGCCCCTTTTCCCCCATGTCATTAAAGGTGAGCCTCAGCTGCAAGGCAACAGCCAACTCCCTCTTCTCCTTTCCTTACCCTAAGGGACCTCCAGTCCCAGGAAGGCACCATTCGTAAACAAAGGCCCTGCTCCAATACTTTGAAAGGGCATCCTACCTTCCTCCCCTCAATGCAATCACTGATCAGACTGGGTGGGGGAGAGCTATTTAGAAAAACCTTGGCTTTCACCTACCCACTAGTGTTACACCAGTGATTACCTCAAGGAAAAGAGGAACGAAGGGTGCAATTTGAAAGTATTTGAACAGGGCCTAAGGTTGTCTTGGAGAGCTTGATCTCCAAGGATATGACAAATAGGATTCAACGGGAGAGGGGGAAAAAAACATTCAGGTGTGTATCTCCATCTAATTTCACTTTGCAACATGAAGCACAAGGAACAAGGGGCAATTGGATTGGATGCTTAAATAATTATCGAAAAACTCTAACACCAGTACATGCTTACAGTCAGAATAGATAAGTCTGCTCGCATGCTTCTCTGATTACTTTTGGAAGCTGAGAAATTATTGTGGGTCATTGTGAGATGAGAGGGAGGTTTTAGCCTGGGACAGTGCTAGGTGAGGAGGACCATGGCATCGCCAAGAGGAGCACTCATGGAGGTGCTCAGAGGCCAGTCAACTGAAGGACTGAAGCTCAGGTCCAACGTGGTCCGAGTCTTTGTCAGCTCCACATTTACAGGTGGGTGTATTTTCATAACGGCATGGGTTCAGTATTTTCATTGTAACACGGGCTCAGCCTCGCGTTATAACACAAGGCAAATACAGTTGCGGCCAAATATATTGGCACGCTTGCACGTAAATAATGTTCTATTCTAAAATAAGTTGAAATTGAAGAAAACCTTTGGTCCCCACACCTTATTGGATTTTCAACATTGCATAACTAATTTTA
Organism: Salmo salar; assembly: GCF_965601325.2. Lineage (NCBI taxonomy): Eukaryota > Metazoa > Chordata > Actinopteri > Salmoniformes > Salmonidae > Salmo > Salmo salar. The sequence goes on from NC_138300.1 coordinate 16,277,637, forward strand.
TTTTGTTGTAAACGTAAAATAGAAAATAAAGACATGAAATGACAAAATGATTGGATCCCTGGAGCTAGTATTTGGTTGCACAGCCTTTGGCCAAGATAACTTCAGACAAACTCTTGTCAATGAGCTTGCTGCACCTTTCCACTGGCGATTTTGCCCACTTTTCAGCAGCAAACTGCTCAAATTCTTCTGTGATTCAGATCTGGCCAGTCCAGAACAGTCCAGCATCTCTTATTTGAACCATTCCTGCGTCTTTATTAATGTGTGCACCCTGGGGATGGTTCATTATGAAACACAGGACTGCTCTGGAGTGGCCATCGATGAGTCCAGATCAGAATGAGTATTTTTGTAATTATTGTTTTAACCTAAATGTATACAGGTTTTTCCTCATTGAGAACATCTCTTTTTCAAGAGAGACCTGGTCCAATAGCAGCAGGGGGAACAAAGCTTCAGACAAAACAACTTACATACCCTAACACAACATGAAACAAAACTATACACACTTACAGTACAACAATTACATATTACGTTAAAAAAACACAAATGTCTTGACTAAAAAACAGTTGTCCTAAAGTTAATTACACTCTTCTATGATATTCACATCGATGAAGTGTTTAAACTCCACCAACGAGACTAGATCTTCCATTTGTTTAATGTTCAGAAGAGAATTCCAGGACCTGAGTAACTAAAACTATTTCTACCACGACCTGTTCTAATTCTTGGTACTGTTAAAAGAAAATGAGAATGGGACTGTAATTTATATTTATTTAAAAAAAGAACAGAGATAAAATTGTATTTCACCCAATATGGCCTTATAAATCAGTGTATACCAGTGTTGAAGCCTACGCAAGGTCAATGACGAGCCAACAGCGCTGTAGAGATCACAATGATGTGTTAGACGTTTTTGATTTGTAATGAACCTAAGGGCCGCATGATATACTGAATCAGGTGCTCTCAGGGTAGTGGTTGAGGCCTATATATATATATATATATAAAACATCACTAAAATCTAAAACCGCCAGTAATGTACATAGTACCAGCTCCTTCCTGGCCTCCAGAGGAAAAACAACCCTTATGCCGGTAATAAAAACCTATTCTCAGCTTGAGCTTCCTTATCAAGTTCTCCACATGAACAGTGAAGCTTAGCTTGTCATCAACCCACACACCCAAATATTTGTACACTTTGACTTGCTCTATAGTATGCCCAGCCAATGTAGCAATGACATGATTAGTAACATGCCTGGCATTTTGTTTTACCTGAAACCAGAACCAGCTTTAAGTCATACAGATTCTGTTGTATGATGTTAAATGCTCTTTGGGCATTTTCAAAAGCTGAAGATAAACTACTACCACTTGAATAAAGATCAGTATCATCTGCATAAAAATGAACATCCGCTGTTTCAATATGATCCCCAATGTTGTTGATATGCAAAATGAACAACAGTAGGCCCAAAATAGAACCTTGCGGAACGCCTGAGCACAACTCTATGGACTCAGATTTACAACCATCCGCCATTACACATTGTGTACAATTTGATAGGTAATTTATAAACCAATCTAGACCATGACCAGTAATTCCACAACATTTTAACCTTTGCACTAACACAGCATGGTCCACAGTGTCAAATGCCTTCGACAAATCAGTAAAGACAGACAAACAATGTAACTTCTTGTCAAGAGCACAGTGGATGTCATTTAAAACCTTCAATGTTGCTGAATCAGTGCTGTGGCCAGACCTAAAGCCTGATTGCATTCCATTTAAGATGTTTTCTTGGAAGTAGGCCTTCAGCTGCCTACTAAGGACTCCAGTACCTTAGACAGTACAGACAATGTTGATATGGGTCGATAGTTGTCAAGTAGCGAAGGATCTCCACCTTCCAGGAGAGGCAGTACAAAAGCAGATTTCCATAACTTGGGGATTTCCTTAACGTCAAGCGTGAGGTTAAAAATACATGTTAAGGGGGAGTAATGATGCCTGCAGCTAGGTGTAGGAAGCAGGGGTCTAGATCATCAGGTCCAGGGGATTTTTTTTTCTATCAATTTATTTCAGGGCTTTACGCACTTCTGAAACAGAGAAGGATGAAAAGGAGAACCTGGTGAAGGAGTGCACAGGGGTGTCAGGTAAATCCATAAGGGGCTCAATTATACCTTTGACCTTTTCAAATAAACTGCCTGCATCTAGAAAATGCTGATTTTAAGGCTGTCGGAGTGGAGGTTCTCCCAGTTACAATCTGTGTGTCTACCAACAATTGTTTGGATAGCTGTGTATCTTTTTAGCACTCCAAACCATTCACTACTTGCCAACATTTGGATGGATTATTTAAATTATCCAAAGTAGATTTCAGGTAGTGGTCTGCTTTCAATTTACGGATCATAGCCACACCCATATTTCGAAGACGTATCACATCCATAACTTATGGTGAAGGCTGAAAACAGCAGTTGGAGGGTATCCCTCAAACATTAAAGAATTAAAGCACTTTGCTGCTGAAAGTGGGCAGATATGCAGTAGAAAGGTACAGCAAGCTCATTGGTAGCTCCAAAAAGCATTTGGTTGGCAGTTATTTAGGCCAAAGGCTGTGCAACCAAAGTCAAGCTCTGGAGTGCCAATAACTTTGTCCATGCATTTGTCTTTATTTTCTCAATTAAAACTTAAGTTTACAAAAATACAATTCGTTCTGCAATGTTGAAAATCCAATAAGATATGGAGACAGTTTTTTTCAATGGCAACTTATTTTAAAAGAAATAGGGAATTATTTAAGAAAAGTGCAAGGGTGCCAATATATTTGGCCACAACTGAATTTATCAGAGATGTGATTATTCCTTATTTAGCAGATGCTACATCATCACTACAACGGCCCAGCCATTGTATCTGTTTTGAAAGAATCATATCCCTAGTTTGTAGGGGTGCAACTTTGGTTTTAGAAGTTGGGAGGACATAACAACCTAACCGACCGTTCAGAGGCGTCCGCATGGTCCTGAAGCACACCGTTGCCTCGTTTTGTATCACATTCCAAGTAAACTGGGGGGGACAAAAATGCAATTTCAGAATGTGGGGCCCTGTCCCCAGTGAAAGTTGTGCCCCTGCTAATTTGTAATCTTTCAGTGAATAGCCTTGTGTTTAGTTTTGGGTAACACTGCAAACCTAGTGTGTTTTCTGACCTGATGTGACCGTTGGCAGATATGAGCAGTGAAAGGAATGCATTATTGGACAAAACCTATCCTGAACTTCAAGCTTTTTGTCACAGTCTGGGCTTAGTGTTTGAGGTGAGTAGCAGTACATTATGGACCGCCATCAGACACATGTCAATTAATTCTAATTTCATATGAATTCAGAGATCATTATTCGGAGAAGTGTGATATTAGTGTTGTTGGAGGAACTTTTGTATTTAGTTCTATATCCCTAAAGGTTGTGGATATGAGATGGGGTCTCCAGGATGCAATTGCTGTGGACCACATGACCACAGAACTGTGTCTTCGGGAAATCGAGGCTTGCAAGAAAGTATCCGTAGGACCAAGTTTCATTGTAAGTGTTGTTCAATACTGTTCCTCTAGCACAGGGGTCCAACTCCGATCCTGGAGAGCTACAGGCTTTTCTTCTAACCCATGACATGAAATAACTGTGGCCCAGACTGAAGACTGATCATTTGAAACCAGTATCCCATTTGTTCCACGTTGGTTCAATGTAATTCCATTGAAATGATGCGCAAACAATGCTGATTCAACCAGTGTGCCCAGTGGGATGTAAGTGCTGTCTGCTGTGCTGGATCAAAAACCTGCACACCTACTAGCTCGCCAGGACAGGAGTTGGAGAACCCTGCACAAATGTTAATTGGCTCTTCTTTTCCTTGAATTCAATGGTTCTTGAAATATATAATCCCAGCAGGGTGTTATGTGTTTTGATTTCATTTGATTCGACATGTCTCCTTGTTCTCAAGGCTCTGCTGGGGAACCGGTATGGCCACCGCCCTATCCCCCGTGTCCTCCCAGGAAAACAATTTGAGGTGCTGCTTTCCAAGCTACCACAGGACCAGGTGGGGCTTCTCCACCAATGGTTCAGGAAAGACAACAACGCCGTTCCGCCCGTCTACGTTCTTCAGCCAATCACAACTCTGTTGCCCCACTACAATGACCTTCAGCCTGAGAGAAGGCCGCTGCAAGATGACAGTGTCATTTCCTGGCGCTACACAGAGGCTCGATTATTGCAGCTCCTACGCACTGCGGCAGTGCAGGCTGAAGAAGACGGGGATATAACTGTTGAACAAAAACACCAGTTCTTCAAATCTGGTCAGAGCTTGCCAATGTCTTGGACCAGTCATGTTAGAATAGGAGCGAGCTAAAAACCTGTTATGTTCTGCCTTGTGATGTGTAGACAAGTGTTGCTAGATTGAGTCTTGGTGGCTTTCTAGTTACATTTCCACTTAAACTACTATTTATTCGCAATGACTTGGTAGCTTATTCGCTCATTAGCTGTAACTTATTGTAGAAAATCCACATTTTGTAGAACCAATCAACTCATTTTCTGGTGTTCTCCCTCCTCCATAGTGGCGGAGCATGAGATAGAAGAGGGTCTGCGAATGCCAGATGGGGACGAGAGTGAACCCTCCGCCATCCTCTTTGTGCGGGAGCTACCTCACTTGCGTAAGAAGGATGGCCCGAAGCGGCTGGCCCAGTACATGGATGTGACGGCTGATGGCCTGCTGGATACCGAGGCTCAGGACCTCCTCTCGGGTCTCAAGTCGCGTCTCTTCGCTGCCTCGCCGGGCATCCTCAACCTGCACAGTGTGGAGTTGTGCAAGGGAGCCATCGTGCCCAGCTGCAAGGAGCATGCCCAGTACCTGGAGAGCCTCTGCGAGCAACTCGTGTCCCAGACGAAGGCTCGCATTGCCAGGAGGGTTGGTGCTGGTTCACCAGTGGAGGCTGGTACAGAGAGGACCAATGGGGCAAGAGGAGGAGATGCAAGTCAGAGGAAGGGGGAAGAGGACAGAGGCTGGCTGCTCCAGGAGCTTAGTCACCACATGGCTTTGAGTGCCGGGAAGTGTTTGGGCGTGTTTCGTGGCAGGGAGGGGCTCCTTGGGAAGATCTGCCTAGCCATGTGGGAGCATACCAACACCCGCCACGCGCCCCTGGTGGTGCATGGGCCACCGGGTGTGGGCAAGACAACGCTGCTCTGCAAGCTGGCACAGGAGATGCGTGGCCTCCTGGACCCCAGGGCTGTGGTAGTGCTCAGGTTGCTGGGAACGTCGGCAGAGAGCTCCGACCTGGGCCGTGTCCTCCAGAGTGTCTGTTTCCAGATCTGCTCTGTGTTCAGTTTGCCACCTCCCACCCCGATAACAGCACACACGCGTGAGGACCTGGTGAGGTTTTTCCATGGCCTTCTAGCTGAGGTGTCGGAGCGAGGAGACACACTTCTTCTCATACTAGACTCCCTGGACCAATTGTCCTCGGCCACCCAGGGCCAGAAACTCCACTGGCTACCCAAAGACATCCCCCCCAATGTCCATTTGGTGATGTCCACCACAGATACAGGCTCTCCAGTTTTGGCTAACCTTCGGAGAACAGTCGAGGTTCCTGGAAATTTCTTTGAAGTAGAACCCCTATCATGTGACCAGGGTAGAGAGATCATGAATGCCTACATGAGGGAAGCGCAACGAAGCCTGACTCCAGAACAGTGTGAAGTGGTACTGTGTAGCTTTCAGCTGAGTGGAAATCCTCTGCATCTGAAGCTACTGCTGGACATGGCCAGGCGATGGGCGTCCTATACCCCCGTGACTGACCTGGCTCTGAGCAGCAGTGCACAGGAAGTGATGTCACAGCTACTCCAGGCCCTTGAGGAAAGGCATGGGAAGCAACTGGTCGGCGCAGCTTTGGGATATATCATTTCTGCTAGGTGAAGTGTTCGTGTACACACACAGATGCACAGTCCACAGAAGGCGTGTGAGGGGAGGACGGCTCATAATAGCTGGAATGGAGTGAATGGAATGGTATCAAACACATATGTTTGATGTGTTTGATTCCATTTATTTCCATTCCAGCCATTATTATGAGCCCGTCCTCCACAATTAAGATGCCACCAGCCACCTGTGACGCACATACACACACCCACACACACCTGGTGCATTAACCGACAATACAACATTGATATTTCAATCAATAGACTACTGGAATATCAAGCCAGAGTCATACGTTAACCTACAGACAATCCATATCACAAATTCCCAGATCAAAAGCTGCCGTATTTCTCCCCCTTATCAAAGGCTCATACATTCGGGTTTGAAATTAAAATCCATCCTTCTATTCATAATGATTTCTTTTCCAAATGATTATTACTCATTCTGTTCTCCAGGGGTAGTCTATCAGAGGCAGAGCTGCGTGATATCTTGTCCCTTGATAACAATGTCCTGGCTGAAGTCTACCAGTACTGGCTTCCCCCCAACCACTCCCTCATCCGCCTCCCCCCTCTACTGTGGGTGCGCCTCAGGCACGACTTGGGAGAACTCCTTGTGGAGGGACAGGCCAATGGCGTCACGGTGCTCGGCTTCCACCACAAGTAAAGATCCTCTCTATATATCTCAGCCAAACAGGTTTAGGGGCTGGTGTTCCAAACCCAGATTAAGCCAATGTTTTTGGCTAAAAATCTATTTTAATAATGTAGATTTTCCATTGAGCATGCTTCCAGTCCAGTCGTAGGCCTAATCCATGTCCGGGAAACCGGCCAATACTTCTTGTATTGATCTACTTATGGCAGAACTTCCAATCCTGTACTTTGTCTGTGTAATTTAATATGGTAATAGGCTGTTGACCGAAACTGTGCGAGAGAGGTACCAGAGGTCAGAGCAGCAGGCTGACAGACACAGGGTCCTTGCTGAGTACTTCTTGGGTAGCTGGAGCCAAGGCCGATTCAAAGCTGTCCTCCTACCTCCACTGACGACCACATTGGACGCTGACCGCAAGGTAACAGAATGATGGGATTTCAGTTCAGTTCCTACGATGACATAGAATAGCACCTCAAAGAACCCTTAGATGTGTTTTCAATAATAATTGGTGTACTCCTCTTGTCATTACAGTGTAAAATACAAGGGTCAACTCAGATAGTCCTTGTAGCCATTTTGTTAGCTTTTTAGCAGCCTTATTGCTTGGGGGATAGAAGCTGTTCAGGAGCCTGTTGGTGTCAGACTTGATGCACTGGTACCGCTTGCCATGCGGAAGCAGAGAGAACAGTCTATGGCTTGAGTGGCTGGAATCATTAACAATTTTTCTGACCTTCCTTTTACACCGCCTGATATAGAGGTCCAGGATGGCAGGGAGCTCGGCCCCAGTGATGTACTGGGCTGTCCGCACCACCCTCTGTCGCGCCATGCGAACAAGGCCATAGCACCTTAACAGAGTGCCGGCCATGATTTGCAAACCAAGTGCAAACTGATTTTACAGGTAGAATCGCGCGAAAATGTCTGCAGTCAGACGTCCAGCAAGCTGGACAACTAAAACGGACTTCACCGAACAAACGGCAGATGACCGGTAGATCAATACAAAAAAAAATATCACAGTAAATAAGAACTGAAGCTAAGGAAGAAAAATTGATAGAGACGCACAAGAGGACATGTTTTCCACTTAATGAAATGGACGGCGCTTTTGATACCACCGTGAAGCTAACCGGACGTGTTTCCATAGTGAAAATGTTTCCGCGGGTTAGTTGTGTCGTGTTGAATCATTAACGTACACCTGTCTACTCTCTCCCCTGGCATGTTGCCAAGGTGCCCCCTCAGCCCCTGTGGTTCGCTGAAGGAGTGGCAAATGTCAAGAAGCTGCAGGAGCTGCCCTACCACCTCCTCCACGCAGGCCTCTGGGAGGAGCTGCGCCAGGAGGTCATTGGTAAGGCCACATGCCCCAAGGGAGTGCAAAAGTCAATGGTGGGAAGAGCCAATACTGGCAGACAGACTTGGCTGATTTGAATTCTCTTATTGTTGATGTCAGCAAGTTGTCTTACTGTGTATGATGATGTCATATTACGAAGTCTACCTTTAAGCTGCGACTCTTTGCCCCACAGGCAGTAGTGAGTGGCTGTACTGTAAGACTCTGACCTGTGGCGTGGCCAGTGTCATTGAGGACCTGACCCTCTGCACCGAGCTCATGGACTGCCCCGAGACTCAACTGATCCGAGACACTTTCATTCTCCTCAAGCCCACCCTGGACTTTCTAGATGGACAGATGGGTCAGATGGGTCAGGGGGGGTGGTATCGTAGACGAGTGCTACATGTTCAGTTAATGCATGTTCTGTTGGGTTTAAATCTGCCCGGTTTCAGATAAAGTAGCTGGATCACTATTTCACAGATTTACGAGCAATGCAACAACAACAAAAAATTCCTAGATCAAAAGAGAACGAGTGCTAACTGTAGGGTAGGTTATTGATGATTCTAGTCCCTCTGGCTTGGAACCAGAAACATTGACATTATACTTGGATGGGTGAGTGGTTGGGTGATACTGTATCAGGAGAGCCTTCTCTTCACACTGTCTCACCAAACATCTCACTCCGTTCTAATGCTATGTTTCCTCTCCAAAGACCCCTCCCTCTTCTACACAGAGGTCTTGGCCAGGCTCCACTCCTTCGCTGAGATGTACCCTTCACTGATAGGACAACTCTGCTGCCAATGTCACGACTGGCTCTCGTGCTGTCCTGACCCCATCCTGGTCCCCAAGTGCACCTTCCTCCAGCCTCCAGGGGGAGCGCTAAAGACAACGCTTGCTGGTTTCCAGAAAGGTTTGTACACATAGTGTAGAATATGCCTGTTCATTGCAATTGAGCCCAGGAGTAGGATGACGAAGCCACCAGATGCTGATCTAAGGTCAGTCTGTATTTCACATCTCCAATGGTTAAAGTTAGGATATGGGATGGGTAAGCTGATCTTACGTCTATGCTTAAGGGCAACTTCTTGTCTGTCTGTCTGAAGGGGTCACAGCTCTGGATGTTTGCCCAGAGAGAGGGCTCCTGCTGGCAGGCTCAGAGGACGGGATGGTGATTGCCTGGGACCTCAATGATCTAGAGGTCATCCAAACCTTAGTGGGACACACAGGTGAGGGCGAGTGTGTGTGTGTGTGTGTGTGCACATGTGTGTATTTCTAAGGAAAGGTATTTGAGTTTGTAATTAATCACTGTCAAGCGTATTCACATTCTGCTTATTCTTGCAAATTCTTTCTCTGTGTGTCTACTTATTTATGCTCTTCAGCTAAGGTGCTATCAGTGAGAGTGATTGCCAGCGGCGCTCACTGTCTCTCATTGGCTGCTGACGGCACTCTGAGGAGGTGGAGCCTGCTGAGTGGCAGGCAGCTGTACTGTACCCAGGAGGCGGTGTCCATTAACTCCTTACCTTCCACCACACACATCCATGTGTCCGAGGAGAGGGCGCTTATCTTCACCCACTCTGGAGGCCAAGTATGACATACATGTGAAGGGGTTAATTGTGTTTCTATCAAATACATTTTCTTTGAGGAATTTTCCTTCAAATGCATCTTTTCAATCATTCTGTTTCCAACCTTTTTTTATATTTACAGTATGTACTCCCCAAAAATATTATCATCTGCCATTTAACCAAAGTAACGCTTCTGCTTTACCTGCAGGTGAAAGTATGGCATCTTAACACAACAGAACTACTCTTCCAAGTCAAAGATACCGGTGTCTCCATTATTCTTGGGTTATTGAACGGAATGGTCGTCTCCCTCTCAGACGGAGGACTTGTCACATTTTCCCACCCATCCGCCGAGGAGAAGACAGCGCAGATACATTTGGAAAACTCTTCACATAGTTTGACCCTGACGGCAACCCTTACACTGCAAAAACATGGCCGACTACTTATAGCATCAAAGGAGGGCTTCCTCTATCAGGTACAGATTGTCGAAACATGTCCTGGAGGAGGATGATTCAATTTCCTATAGCTAGATAAACTATATTTCTGATTGTAATGGCATAATTGGTTTCTCATCGCATTCTGTTCGACCATCTGTCATTTGTAGGTTTCCAGCACTGTACAGGGCAGACAGTCACAGTGGACTCTGAGACAGACAGTCACAGCGCTTCCAGTCTGTGCAACCTTCCTCTCTGCCTCAGATGACGAAGGGATACTTTTGGCAGGTAGCATTACTACAGTACAGGAGGACCTTAGTGTCAATGCCATTCATGGGGTTCCTCCTATGTAGCCTACCTTTGTGTCTCTATGGTTCAGCAGGTTGGAGTAGAGTTTCATTCCCATATGGGCCACATACAGTGCATTCGGTAAGTATTCAGACTACTTTACTTTTTCCACATTTTGATACAATAAAGCCTTATTCTAAAATGGATTTAAATAGTTTTTTCCCCCTCATCAATCTACACACAATACCCCATAATGACAAAACAAAAATAGTTTTTTTGAAATGTTTGAAAATGTGTGGCTGTGTGCTTAGGGTCGTTGTCTTGTTGGAAGGTTTCAATCTTGGTTTCATCAGACAAGAGAATCTTGTTTCTCGTGGTCAGTGTCCTTTAGGTGCCTTTTGGCAAACGTGCCTTTTACTGAGGAGTGGCTTCCATCTGGCCACTCTACCATAAAGGCCTGATTGGTGGAGTGTTGCAGAGATGGTTGTTCTTCTGAAAGGTTCTCACATTTCCACAGAGGAACTCAGGAGCCCTTTCAGAGTGACCATCGGGTTCTTGGTCATCTCACTGACCAAGGCCCTTCTCCCCCGATTGCTCAGCTTGGCCAGGTGGTCAGCTCTAGGAAGAATCTTGGTGGTTCCAAACTTTTTCCATTTAAGAATGATGGAGGCCACTGTGTTCTTGGGGACCTTCAATTCTGCAGAAATGTTTGGGTACCCTTCCCCAGATCTGCACCTTGACACAACCCTGTCTCGGAGCTCTACGGACAATTCCTTCGACCTCATGGCTTGGTTTTTGCTCTGACATGCACTGTCAGCTGTGGGACCTTATATAGACAGGTGTGTGCCTTTCCAAATCATGTCCAATCAATTGAATTTACCACAGGTGGACTCCAATCAAGTTGTAGAAACATCTCAAGGATGAACAATAGAAACAGGATGCACCTGAGATCAAATCGAGTCTCATAGCAAAGGGTCTGAATACTTATGTAAATAAGGTATTTCTGCTTTTTTATAAATTAGCAAAAATGTCTAAAAACCTGTTTTTGCTTTGTCATTATGGGGTATTGTGTGTAGATTGATGAGGAAAAAAACATATTTCATCCATTCTAAAATAAGGCTGTAACGTAACAAAATGTGGAAAAGGTCCAGGGGTTTGAATACTTTACGAATGCACTGTATAGCCTGGTCCTAGATCAGTTCATGCTGTCTTGCTGACTTCTTGACTATGGGAATTAGCAAGACAGCACAAACAGATCTGGGACCAGGCTAGGCCACATATACTGAATGTGCTAACTGTAAAAGTGTCTGGCAAATGACTATTATATACAGTAATATTCATATCATTACAGGCTGTGAGAGGACACTGGTCCTTTTCCATAGAGAGTCAGACTGTGTCCAGAGCTTCCTGGATCTGCACCATGAGGACACGGTGTTGTGTGCCTGTGTGTCGAGCGACAGCAGAGTGGTCGTCTCGGGCTCTGAGGACCACACAATACGGGTCAGTATTGGTTTATTGGTACCCATGAAAATGATGCACTTGTATAAAACTTGTTTCTAGACTGTAATGTAGTTATTGATTATTATTGATAATAGATGGCAGTGATATAGATGGCAATATTGATGATATAGATGGCAAGTCACAAACTGGGCTTATTCAAAGAAGTCACTTGTTCACAATGATGAACTTTGAACCAAATGTCTTAGCTTGATCCCAGATCTGTTTGTGCGTTTTTGCCAACTGCTATGGTCATTGGTATAGTGAAACATCCCTAGATAATGTGGCCTTGTGAAATCCTAAGTTTCTAAATTGTGCCCCAAATATACACTGAGTATATTGAGTTGCACTGCCAATGCTTCCCATAGTTGTGTCAAGTTAGCTGGATGTCCTTTGGGCGGTGGATCATTCTTGATAAACACGGGAAACTGTTGAGCGTGAAAAACACAGCAGCGTTGCAGTTCTTGACACAAACCGGTGCGCCTGGCACCTACTATTTGGCAAGACAGCACAAACAGATCTGGGACCGGGCTAACATTGATCCGCTCTGCTTTTTACAGGTGTGGTCTATAACCACGGGAAACCTCCTTGACTATTTCCTTGGCATGGATGCCCCTGTCACCACTCTGGGTCTGTATGAGGGCACTGTCGTCTCAGCCTCCTCCTCAGCATACTACCTGAAGCTGTGGCATCTGCCCTCACCCAACGACCCTCAGCAGAGACCCAAAGGCTGCATTCCAGCCGGATGCCCTCAGGTTGCCCTCACTAAAGATGGCGACACGGTGTACTATGTTAGAAACGTAGGCCAGAAAGAAGTGATTACATGGAATTGTCACACAGGTAAAAATGCATATGTGCACCTTATGTTTGGGTGAAAAATATGAACTATGTGAAAATTGTCAAGCAAAAGTTCATAGGGATATATTTATCATAGAGAAAGAATAAGAAATAATGTTACAAATGTGAGTGTATAATGTGAACCTAGAGGGGCTAACAGACATGTCTCATGGTATGTTTTCAATATCCACATGCAACATGGAGAATAATTGCTTGCATTTGACAATGGGGGTCTGTTAAAGAGAATCTCTCTCCTGTTTGTCTCAGGCTCTTCCACTGACACCATGGCCGTCTCTGCTGAGGTGTGCTGCCTAGAGCTGGCCCAGCACAAGAAACTCCTCTTCTGTGGCCTCACGACTGGCACGGTCCTCATCTACCCCCTAGCCTTCCCCAAAGAGACCCTGTGCATCCCACCTCCTGAGAACCTGCCCACGGTGCGCTGCATGGCCATCGGCGGCCAGGAGAAGCACATGGCCGTGGCCTACGAGGACTCAGTGTGTCTGTTCGAGATCACGACCAGGGACAGTTTCCCCAGCGTGGAGGGGCCCTCCGCGAGGTTTGCCCTCTCCCTGCTCCACTCGCCCGTCTCCTCCATGGCCCTGCTCCCAGACTGTAGGCTGCTGTACGGGACAGCTTGCGGGGAGGTCTGTAGCATGATTGGCCTACGTTACCCATAATGCTCTGTAGGCCGTCAAGATATTTGGTTTTAACTTAGTAAAGATGTTGCTGAAGCTAACATTGTGTCCTGTCTCCTTATTTAATATAAGGTCACCATGTACGACTTCAAGTCCGCCTCAACTGCCACCCTGGATAGCCACCGCAGCAGGGTCAACTGCGTGACGACCAGCAACTGGGGGACGCACGCCCTAGTGGGCTCAGAGGACGCCGTGCAGAGGCTGTGGGGGCTGACCCCCCTGGTGCTGGATCACACCATGGAGTACAAGGTCAGAGGTTAAAGGTCAACGGTCTAGTCAGGGGGAATCTATTTTTCAGACACACCTCAGGTTGACTCATTGACATAAATGTGTTTGTACCTTTTGAAATACAGGGGTTCTTGTTTGAAGGGGTTCTCTGTGCAGCGTTCTCTGAGAGTGACAAGCACGTCTTCACTGGATCACAGGATAGAACTATTAAAGTCTGGGATGTTGCTAGTGGTATGTGCTCACAACATTTCTCTATTTGAGTTTTTTTGAGAATTTTACATTGTTTGTTTACTACTATTAGGAATACATTTTGCTCGCTACTATTTCTAACCATATATCAAACCCATATTGGTATACACAAATGAACACTAAATATTATGTATCCTTTTTTTGTCCCAGGGAGTCTGTTATTCGTCCAGTACGTCTACGCTCCTGTCACCAAAATGTTGACCTACAGGAATGGCTTCGTGGCAATCTCCCAGCTGGGCTACGTCATCAAGGAAGGCTTCCGCTGTCCGGATGACGTCTGTCCGGAATACAACCCACTCCGGAACGTCAACGCACAGTACAGGGTCACATCCCGGCAGAAGAGTGCAGACAGCCCTCACAGCGTCATCACAGAGATCCCTGAGTACAATCCTGCTCAGTTTAACTTCATGGCCCTGATGCTCAAGAGCAAACCCTCTCACTCATGCCAACTGTTGTAAGGAAACTGACATAACATAACAGACATAGTGTCAATTGTAGAGATCTAGCGTCATATAAGGTTCTAAGGTGTGCTGCTACTGTATACAGTAAGTTGAGTTCAGTTTCCCACACTGAATTATATGAAAATAGGGGCTATGTCTGTCAGCTCAATTCACTTGCTTTAAATCAGCTATGCACATTACTTATTATAAAACATTCTGTGAAATGTAGGAATTTGTATTAGCACATGTTCATCACATGGCACGTAGAGATGACAAATATACAAACTGTTACAAAATGCAGTGATTATGTGTAAAAGCATCAATATACAGAACATTTAAGGGCTAGTTGCTGTACAAAGCACACATATACACCGAGTGTACAAAACATTAGGAACACCTGCTCCTTCCATGACATAGACTGACCAGGTTAATCCAGGTTTAAGCTGTGATTCCTTATTGATGTCACGGTTGTTGTAAGAGACGGACCAAGGCGCAGCGTTTGTTGAGTTCCACATATTTATTTAAAGTGAAACTACTTCAACCAAAACAATAAACAAGCAACACTACGTGGTGAAACAAGCACCAACATAAACAATATCCCACAAACACAGGTTGGAAAAATGGCTACCTAAATATGATCCCCAATTAGAGTCAACGATTACCAGCTGAACATAGAAATATTGAACTAGAACACCCCCTAGTCACGTCCTGACCTACTACACCATAGAGAACCAAGGGCTCTCTATGGTCAGGGCTTGACACTTGTTAAATCCACTTGTCATGGAAATTACCACCAGGGACTCAGTCAAACATTAAATTACTCATTCTTTATTATCAGCAAGCTGGAGAGGTTCCAACCAACTTAATGCACCATAGTACACGTTGGTCGGGAGATCTGCCGGGGCAGTCCCGTTAGTTCTCTATTAGTTATATTTGCATGATTTAGCTTATTCATAATTAATTCATCATTAACGTTTAGTTCATGCATGTGACCGACCAATACCTCACAAGGCTTCTTCTCACCAAGCTAAGACCTTGAAACTGAGATACCCCTTTCGATTCTCAAAGCAATGTTCTGGGCATACTGCCAAATTGCTTATACTGATTGTGAGGATACCTCCCAGGCACGATCAATCAGTCAAATTGGTTCTTAGAAAAGCACAAACCATAAAATGTTCCTTCACACACTTAAATCAGTGTAGATGAAGGGGAGGAGAGAGGTTATATAAGGATTTTTAAGCCTTGAGACAATTGAGACATGGATTGTGTATGTGTGCCATTGAGGGTGAATGGGCAAGACAAAAGATTGTCTTGCCTTTGAACGGGGTATGGTAGTAGGTGCCAAGCTCACTTGTGTGAGGGTGTCAAGAACTGCAACGTTGCTGGTTTTTTCATGCTCAACCGTTTCCTGTGTGTATCGAGAATGGTCCACCGCCCAAAGGACATCCAGCCAACTTGACACAACTGTGGGAAGCATTGGAGTCAACATGGGCCAGCATCCCTGTGGAATGCTTTCGACACCTTGTAGAGTCCATGCCCCGACAAATTGAGGATGTTCTGAGGTCAAAAGGGGGTGTCTCTCAATATTAGGAAGGTGTTCCTAATGTTTTGTACACTCTGTGTAGAAAAGTTCATATATTGTAGAATGCTAAAATAAAATAATCTGACATTTCCTGATGTTGGAAATCATATATTTAATAGTTAACTTCTATGGGCTAGGTGGGACGTTTGCGTCCCACCCTAGTCAACAGCCAGTGGAATCGCGTGGCGCAAAATACAAATACCTCAAAAATGCTATAACTTCAATTTCTCAAACATATGACTATTTTACACCATTTTAAAGACAAGACTCTCGTTAATCTAACCACATTGTCCGATTTCAAAAAGGCTTTACAGCGAAAGCAAAACATTAGATTATGTCAGGAGAGTACCCTGCCAAAAATAATCACACAGCCATTTTCAAAGCAAGCATATATGTCACAAAAACCAAAACCACAGCTAAATGCAGCACTAACCTTTGATGATCTTCATCAGATGACACTCCTAGGACATTATGTTATACAATACATGCATGTTTTGTTCAATCAAGTTCATATTTATATCAAAAAACAGCTTTTTACATTAGCATGTGATGTTCAGAACTAGCATACCCACCGAAAACTTCCGGTGAATTTACTAAATTACTCATGATAAACGTTGACAAAATACATAACAATTATTTTAAGAATTATAGATAGAGAACTCCTTTATGCAAACGCTATGTCCGATTTTAAAATAGCTTTTCGGCGAAAGCACATTTTGCAATATTCTGAGTACATAGCTCAGCCATCACAGGCTAGCTAATTTGACACCCACCAAGTTTGGGGCTCACTAAACTCAGAATTACTATTAGAAAAATTGGATTACCTTTGCTGTTCTTCGTCAGAATGCACTCCCAGGACTTCTACTTCAACAACAAATGTTGTTTTGGTTCCAAATAATCCATAGTTATATCCAAATACCTCAGTTTTGTTCGTGCGTTCAGGTCACTATCCGAAGGGTAACGCGCGAGCGCATTTCGTGACAAAAAAATTCAAAATATTCCATTACCGTACTTAGAAGCATGTCAAACGCTGTTTAAAATAAATATTTATGCTATTTTTCTCATAAAATAGCGATAATATTCCAACCGGGCAACGTTGTATTCATTCAAAGGCTGAAAGAAAAAAATGGAGAAGTCTCGTGAACGTGCATCTCAGTCTCACTGTCCCCAGGCTGACCACTTACAAACTCTGCTGCTGTACTTTGCCCAGAGACAGCAGACACCCCATTCCACTTTCTGGCGGCTTTAGAGAGCCAATGGAAGCCTTAGAAAGTGTCACGTTACAGCACAGATGCTGTATTTTTGATAGAGATGCAACAGAAGGACAACAAATTGTCAGACAAGGCACTTCCTGTATGGAATCTTCTCAGGTTTTGGCCTGCCATATGAGTTACTCACAGACACCATTCAAACAGTTTCAGAAACTGTAGAGTGTTTTCTATCCAAATCTACTAATTATATGCATATTCTCGTTTCTGGGCAAGAGTAGTAACCAGTTTAAATCGGGTGCGTTTTTTATCCGGCCGTGAAAATACTGCCCCCTAGCCCCAACAGGTTAATGTCTTTTGAATGATTAAACCTTTTGACATTAAAGTACAGAGATTCACAGTGCGTACAGACTACTTCTGTTCAAAGTTGTTGCTAAACAACTCCAATGGACCAAGAGGGGGCCCTCTCATTTGTTATTGAAGTCCCAGGAAGCAGGGTACCAAACATTACTGTCTAGTCTTTCTCTAGTGAAGGAAGGCTCTCTTCCACCATCTTGTTTTCCCCTCTGTTGGAACTTCTTTATGGAAACACCTGGCAAGATGACAAGGTGATCATACATGGCTTGCAAGAAAAAGGCACAAAAACTTGCTACGTGATGAGAAATAAGTATGGGCATTCTACAAACATGCCTACAATCACTCATATTTTCAAGTCCTTTTGAAAGCACCGTCTTTCTGTTTATTTAGAAAGCGTCGCCTTTCTTTGTTTGTATAGACAATTTACCCCAAAAAATATCATCTTTAACATAAGATAACCAACATATTACACAAAAAACACACATGCAAAACTCAAATACATATTTAAATTATATGCTTTTTCATGGTCATGATTATTTTAAGTGTCCTTAAAGAAACACAAGACTTGTTCCCATATCTTTTTGGAGTCTGTATTATTTTTCTCCAGCCTCTTTGCTAACATGATTTCATGCAATGTTTTAATCAACATGTTCATCGACTCCGTAAAAACACTAGCTCAGTGCTTTTCCAATGTAAAGCATTGCCTTCCTGTTCTCTGTGACTTGTGTAGCTTCCTATGTGTTTCTGCTTGTTCTCAACTGAACTTATACTGTATATCTTGAAATGTGATTAAATATATTATTGGAGAGCTAATCTAATTGTGTTTATGGCCCCTCTGCAGCTGACAATTCACTAAAAATGTACATGATATAATTGTATATGCCATCTTACATTTTTTACATTTTAGTCATTTAGCAGACACTCTTATCCAGAGTGACTTACAGTAGTGAATGCATGCCCCCGTGGGAATCGAACCCATAACCCTGGTGTTGCACACACCATGCTGGCGTTGCAAACACCATGCTCTACCAACTGAGCCACAGGGAATGGTCCTGCATACAGTTGATTCCTAATGACTTGAAATTGACATCTGTTGCCTTAACTGGGGCATAAAGACATCCAGAGCAAGTAAAAACAAATATATTTAAATTGGACTGCTAAATTGTATTGCACTCGAAAGGGATTTGCACTTGCCTGATCTGCACTTCTCTGGGATCGACTATGTTTGGAATATCCAGCCAAGCAAACTAAACATGTTTTTCTCAATCATATTCAAATGTGAACTACTGAGCCATGTCTTACCCCTAAGCAAAGCAGACCACGGTAATCCTCCCATTAAGAAGAGGTTCTGTCTCCCCTACCACACAACCTTATCCAGGCAGCCAGTGGTGTACACGCTCGCCCCTGCCGAACTCCGCTCCATACTCTGGGCCTCATAGCCACACATGGTGTTGAACACTGTCTGTGGAAATACCGTGGATATAACATTCGTAAGCATGACTGTTGGGTGTGCAGGATTTTGTTCCGGTCTTGCTCTAAAACCCCTGATTCTGATACAAAGCCAACTCATGAATTATAGTGAATAAACTTGATTTAAACATTTCCAGGTTTAGATTGAGTTGCTTCACTGCAGTTCCGTCATTCTGTTCTATGATAGTAGGTTGTGCTAAATTGCTCTTGGATTCAGCTAATACAGGAAGTATTTCAGCAGTCCGCTGTCCATTGTTCTGTCAGTATGCAGTGCGTAATGTTGTGGTCTAATTCTTCAAATTTCATTATCATAGCAAAGGTTGTTCCCAAAGGTCATTTACATACTGTAATTCTTTAGTAATTAGTACATTATTAATGATTAATGTGATGCCCCTCTCCCCATTAATGATCATGTTATAATATAGTAATATTTTCGTTTAGCAGACTCTTTTATCCGAACACACCAATACACAAATACTCTGTATATGAGGCCCATAACGAAATCAAATCCACAATTGTAGTAATTCTATTTATATGGCCAGCACCATGCTCCAACCAACTGAACCAGTGTAATTAACCTGTTTCAAGTCCAAATCATCCCGATTGCCTTTTTCATCAACTTTTCAGTCCTCTCCAAAACCTGAAAGAACATCAGAAAACATCTCAGTGATCTCTGATACCTACAAGCAAATTCATTTAATTTTGGTGGAACTTTTATTCTAAATGGTGGCATGCAGAGAATTAAATTCTGCTTTGGCTTTGCTGGGGATGCAATTCTCAGCAAAATACCGGCTTTCAGGGTCCTAACATTACCTTGTCAGTGAATAGGAATCCAAGCACTGCAGCTGCAATCTGCAGGAGGATTGCCATCAATATCCCTAAAAACGGACAACAGAAATGATATTTCAACCTTGTAGTAGGCTAGGACAGTTGCAAGACATGATGGCATTACTTACTTTCTGCAATGACCATAAAGACAACTACAGTGTTGAGATAATTACAGGTACTACTATTTACCATCGTCTATCTATGGCTTTCCAATATACAGAAAGCAATATTGTATGTATGGCTAGGTCACAGTGATATTGTAAACAATGGTCTTAAGCAAGGAGCGACTCACTGTCTTCAGTAGGCAGCTTCGATTGTGCAATGATCCAAAACGCCCAAAGAAGGTGAATCTAAACATTGAGGCAACGATGATCAGCAAGATTGCTGGGTCAGTGGTCAGTGTCCACAACATCTGTGGCAAAACACACACACCTATTTAATAGTCGCCCATCATTGAGTTTATTTTGCCATTGAAAATGTACATTTCACTACCTATTATTTAGATTGATGCCTGACTTTTCTCTTTGGCAACCTTGGCATAGATTCCTACTGCTATAAGAACAGCACTGGATGCCTGGGAAAAGGAGTGTTAAAATCATTGTCATATGTACAGCATGCAGTTATGTTTACAAACTTGTATTACAGTATGTTCATTATAGCCCCACTAGGTGCATGTGACTGATGAAAGTAATCATTTAGAACAGCCAATCAATCATTTTGAATTCCGTGTAGGTGGGCTGTCATTCACAGAATAATCAATAAACACATCAGGCTTGTTGCTATATTTTATCATACGTTAATCATATGTTAATTCCTTGTCGATCATCAAACATTTCTGTACAAAAGCCAATGATAAAAGCCTGCACTCCTTTTTTTGTATTTGTGTTGAGCTCTTGCCAGTAAGTGCACTTGATTCAGAAGCCCTACGCACCGTGAAAGTGTTCCATTTTTTAACCATTTCACTTATCTGAAATCTGAAATGACAAACTCCGCCTACCCTGCCGACCGGGAGATCTGTGGCTAAATCGAGTGCGCATACTGTCCTGGCCAATCGGATAGCTCAAATCACCGTGCCTACTGTGCTTACAAGACCCCGGCCAAAGCAAAGTTTGATACTAGCCTGTGTAAGATTTAATAACTTTTAAAACCATTTCAACTTTTAAACATAGCCTGTGTGAAATCATTTAAAGTTGTAATTAGGCACTGGATTTGATTTGATTAACTAGGCAAGTCAATAACGGCCTAGTTGTAAAGCCCCCCGGCCAAACCCTCCCTTTAACTGACGTCGAATAACCTGTATTCCTCCTATTGGTTTCCTAACCCGGACTACGCTGGGCCAATTGTGTGCCGCCCTATGGGACTCCCGATCACGGCCGGTTGTAACACAGCCCGGGATCGAACCCGGGTCTGTAGTGACGCCTCTGGTAGACCGCTGCACTACTCGGGAGGCGTAAGTGTACCTTTCACTAAACGTAACAATTTGTGTGAACGCAAAACTGACCTTAGATCATTGTCTAAGGGCAACTTCATTACACTCCTGGAGGGATCACTATGAATACACTGACACCTGCTGGGCATCCTAATAAATTCTACACAGCAACACATATGATTCCCGTTAGAAATATAGACACATTATAGGCACACACCCATATAGGCTGTTTTACCTGTTGAAATGTATACAGTGTAGCAGATAAACGCCTGTTGGAATTTGGCACTGTACAACTTCAGATAATTATAATCTGTATTCCTATTGGTTTCCTTCTAGCCAGTCATGATCCTTGACCATTCCCTCTCCGCCGCCAAATGACGCACCGGGGGACTCTCCAGTAAAGCGGATTAAGGAGACGAAATCTGTCCCGTCAGCGGATTTGAACTGCACGAGGACTCAGATTTCCACAGGGAAAATATAGTTTATTTATATGTTTATTATTCGAATTTGGCGTTAAGAAACTCCGAACTCTGTAACCCGTCACGTCACCATGGGTATCTCAGAAGTACTTAACAAACTTCGAGATCGCGCAGATAAATTTCTAAATGAGAAAAACATGGTGACAGATTTCCTTGGAAAACTGGAGGAGAAAACGGGAATCAAGAAAAAAATTATTGCCGTAGGTATGTAATTTTTGTGTAGCCTATTCGGAGGACGCATTTGATGTCATGCTAATTTGATGTACATGTTTAAATACCATTATGTCAAAGGTGGAAACCTGTAGGCTATTAATTCATTGGAAGTCTACATTCGTCGAATGCGCGGCACACTTGTAGTCCTTGCTGTGAACACGAACTGCAGCCAATTGGAAGGCCTATAAGTAGGTTATGCTATGGTGCACAGTTTGGTATTGACCAACAGGTGTGTTTCTTTAGACGCACACTCTTCAGATGTACCTCTACCTACATTGTGTAAATTATAAATATTAGATCTACCTAATAATATTGTAATGAAAGATTATTTTCATTAGATTTTTAGGAACATAAATATTTGAATGGTGCAGTATTTATAATTGAACATACTACTGCAATTACCGTATGTAAACAAAAACAAGCAAACTTCCTTCAGGTACTTCACTGTCACAAATCCAACCACAGTGCCACGTCTTGGTAGTTTCAGACTGTCCGTTATGTTGAATGATTCATTGTCACCCTCCAGAGGACTTTGGCAAGGCATGGGCAAGGAGTGCGTCCATACCAGTGGGTTGCACTTACTGTATACTGTTCCATGTTCCATGTCACATGTTGGTATTAGCCCTAGACAGCGCCACCATAGAGAGCCATGTGCCCTTGTGCCATGGGTTCAGTTGTGATGATGTAGTTACCCGTGCCTGGTGCCCAATGATACCCACATACTTCCGTGAACCCACAATTGCTTCCAGCAAATTCTCAATACTGTTTTATTCGACATGGAATGAATCGCTACAAGCATGCACGAGACTAGAGAGTTGTCTCTGGGTGTGGAGGTGAACGAGGAATCAACAATGCCATAGAACAACTGTAGTCACCTGTAGTCCTAAATATGAGAGTAGGCGATGTAAGTATATCATCACTGGCAAACACATCCTTTTGTAGATTGGACTATTCTCAAGTTATAATTTCTTAAATGTTTCTTCTGCAGCTGTTACATGGCATTCTCTCTCTCTCTCTCTCTCTCTCTCTCTCTCTCTCTCTCTCTCTCTCTCTCTCTCTCTCTCTCTCCAGGATTATGAAATCAGTTATGTGTTGCTATCGAGACAATTATGCATTTTGCATGACATTCTAAATGAGACTCCTCTCGCAATTTCCCCGAGACTACTTACATTCTCATGAAGTAGCAGTGCACTGCTTGATTAGGATCTTTGTGCAGTGTAATGCTTGACCTCTCGTCATGTCTCTTGTGTTATCAACAGGTGCAGTGTCTCTGACGGGACTGTATTTGGTGTACGGCTATGGCGCCTCCCTCCTCTGTAACATGATTGGATTTGTGTATCCTGCATATTACTCGTAAGAACAGTAGCAAACTAGCTTTAAAGTTATATGTTTAAGCTAGACCGTTTATGTGTTGCCATTTTATGTTATGTAGTACCTTACCTCAATTAGGGCTATGTAATGTTGGGTACTGTTTCCACTCTTCCATGTAGAATCAAAGCCATCGAGAGCACAAACAAAGAAGATGACACAAAATGGCTGACCTATTGGGTAGTCTACGGAATCTTCAGTTTGGCAGAATTCTTCTCTGACATCTTCCTCTACTGGTTTCCTTTCTACTATGCTTTCAAGGTAAGGTGATAATCAGATGTGTATCATACAGACGGACTGTGTGCCTTATATCCTAAGCAAACTGAAAACTGCTTCAACTCACTCATTGTGACCAACCACTGACCTTACAGTTACAATATAATTCAAAATCACTATAGGCTACGGAATATAGCAGCATATAACACTTAATAAGCAATTAACAAGCTATTATAAGCTTGCTATACTTAAACATTCATAAGTACATGTCAATAAATTCACGGTATGCTGTGAAATACCGGTGATCAAACACCTGTATTTATGCTTTATTGGGCTCATGGAGGTGTCATGCTTTGCTTATGTGGTTACGGCAGTATGTGGTGCCCTTCAACATGTGTCAATCATGTTCTTGTTTTTTTCCCTCCCTCTTTGTCAGTGCCTGTTCTTGTTGTGGTGCATGGCCCCCATCACATGGAACGGCTCTCAGATTCTGTACAACCGGGTGGTGCGGCCCTTCTTCCTCAAGCACGAGGCCACCGTGGACAGCATGGTCAATGACCTCAGCGGGAAGGCAATGAACGCAGCCGAGTCCGTCACCAGAGAAGGTACAGAGGCCCCTGACGGACCAGTCCAGAAACAGCTAGCTCCTAGCCCCAATGCATTTCATGTACACCTTAAAGTGAAGTATTATCTTATTTTCGACTTTCCTAGGGTGTTGTCGTTTCCTACAAACTGTTTTGAAATACGTTAGTAGGTTATTTACCAATGTCCAAAATGTCCTTGTAAGCATGTTTGGAGAATGTACAGTGCGTTCGGAAAGTATTCAAACCCCTTCCCCTTTTTTACATTTTGTTACATTCCATGCTTATTCTAAAATTGATTAAATAAATAAAAATCCTCGTCAATCTACACACAATACCCCATAATGACAAATTGAAAAAAGGTTTTTGCTAATTATAAAAAATAAATAACAGAAATACCTTATTTATATAAGTATTCAGACCCTTTGCTATGAGACTCGAAATTAAACTCAGGTGCATCCTGTTTTCATTGATCATCCTTGAGATGTTTCTACAACTTGATTGGAGTCCACCTGTGGTAAATTCAATTGATTGGACATGATTTGGAAAGGCACACACCTGTCTATATAAGGTCTCACAGCTGACAGTGCATGTCAGATCAAAAACCAAGCCATGAGGTCGAAGGAATTGTCCGTAAAGCTCAGAGACAGGATTGTGTCGATGCACAGCTCTGGGGAAGGGTACCAAAAAATGTCTGCAGCATTGAAGGATTCCCAAGAACACAGTGGCTTCCATCATTCTTTAATGGAATAAGATTGGAACCACCAAGACTCTTCCTAGAGCTGTCCACCCAGCCAAACTGAGCACTCGGGCGATAAGGGCCTTGTTGAGGGAGGTGACCAAGAACCCAATGTTTATTCTGACAGAACTCCAGAGTTCCTCTGTGGAGATGGGAGAACCTTCCAGAAGGACAACCATCTCTGCAGCACTCCACTAATCAGGCCTTGATGGTAGAGTGGCCAGACAGAAGCCACTCCTCAGTAAAAGGCACATGACAGCCCATTTGGAGTTAAAGAACTTTCAGACCATGAGAAACAAGATTCTCTGGTCTGATGAAACCAAGATTGAACTCTTTGGCCTGAATGCCAAACGTCATGTCTGGAGGAAGCCTGACACCATCCCTACGGTGAAGCATGGTGGTGGCAGCATCATTCTGTGGGGATGTTTGTCAGCAGCAGGGACTGGAAGATTAGTCAGGATCGAGGGAAAGATTAATGGAGCAAAGTACAGAGAGATGCTTAGCGTCAGACCCAAGAAGACTCGAGGCCGTAATCGCTGCAAAAGGTGCTTCAACAAAGTACTGAGTAAAGGGTCTGAATACTTATGTAAATATGATATTTCAGTTTCTTATTTTTAATACATTTTCAAACATTTCTAAAAACCTGTTTTTGCTTTGTCATTATGGTGTATTTATTGTGTGTAGATTTATGAGGGGAAAAAAACCAATTGTATAAATTTTTGAAAAAGACTGTAACGTAACAAATGTGGAAGAATTCAAGTGGTCTGAATATTTTCCAAATGCACTGTAGCAATCAATGCCAGTGGAAACGGATTATATCATATATAAGCTGGTAGCATAGCTAGCATACAGATATGGGTGGTGGTAGTCAGTCGTTTTTAACTGTAATGCAGTTGATTGGTGACGATGACATGGACGTGTATTGGGGTTGACATCCATAAGAACATTATACTCCGATTTTTACCTCAACGTAGTGTGAAATGTACATATAATCAGTAGGCTAATTTTGCTGGGGGCAATGAGGATATTCAGGATCTTTCCCCCACACGTTTCCATGTCATTTCCATTGTTTTGGTTGAGTATCTTTGAACTCTTTACGGCATCTATTGAGAAAACAATGAGGATATATTTCATGTGCCGTTAGCTATGAGGTCACACCAGTGATGGATTTCATAAGCTGGCAAATGGTCCAGTAGGGATTAATGATGTCAACTGAGGTCATAGACAGCTTACAAAAGGTAGACGGAAGGATGGCAGGAACCAGGTCAGCTGATATAAATAGAGGTAGCTATTTTCAATCTGTGAAAGAATGCATTCTTGCTGTGAAAATAATGCAAAGTATACAGAATAAACAAATTAGCCTAAATATTGCTATCCATTTAAGTTTCAGTAAAAACGGAGAAACTTTTGTGTGTGTGTGTGTCTGTTTGTGTGTGTGTGTGTGTGTGTGTGTGTGTGTGTGTGTACATGCATGTGTGTTTCAGCCTTGATTGTTTGTATACATCCTTTCCAACTGCTTTTGCAATTTCATGTGCACAGATCGCTTACTTGTTTCTGAAGGAACCGTCATGTATCTTTGTTTGCATGGGGCTTGTCTCTTTCTATCTTTCCTGTCGTCCCTCAGTCCTTCAATCACTGGTGAAAAACAAGTCTATAGTGCCACAAGCATCAGGGGCCAAAGGCTTACCCAGCGCATCAGGGGCCAAAGGCTTACCCAGCACATCAGATGCATCAGGGGCCAAAGGCTTACTCAGCACATCAGAATCAGCTGTATGTAAAACAAACTCTTTATTTCTGTAACAAACTCTTTATTACTTGATTTCCTGATTGCCATTAGTTAGTCCCTAATACTGCTCCAGCTAAGCTAATATAGTCTCACTATTAGTTTGTTTGCATGTTAGCTGTGTGTTGTTTCCCTAGAGTATGTGTTGTCTATATAGTGCCTTCAGAAATTATTCATACCCCTTGACTTATTCCACATTTTGTTGTGTAACAGCCTGAATTCAAAATTGATTAACTAGATTTTCTTTCTAACCCATCTACACACAATACCCCATAATGACAAAGTGAAGACAAATTTTTAGACATTTTTGAAAATGTATAGAAAATGAAATACAGCGATATCTCATTTTCATAAGTCAATATATTTAACATTTTAGACATTTAACAGAGCGACTTACAAAAGCAATTAGGCTTAAGTGCCTTGCTCAAGGGCACTTCGACAGATGTTTCACCTAGTCGGCTCAGGAATTTGAATCAGTGACCTTTCGTTTACTGGCCCAAACTCTTAACCTCTAGGCTACCTGCCGCCCCAATTCTTTATAGAAGCACCTTTGGCAGCGATTACAGCTGTGAGACTTTCTGGGTATGTCTCCATAGCAGCGGGAAGATGTTTCAGAGTGCTGCACCTTTTTTTTTTACCCGTGCTACAGACACCTATATCGGTCTGCGAACGGACTAGTAAAGGCCCAGAGCACTACTAAAATATATATTTGTATTCTTTTTATTCCTTTTTAAAAATGATTTTTCAGGGGGTGCTGAAAAAAAAACTTGAACGAGTAGGTGTGTACAAACCTATGACTGGTACTGTATGTCTCGAAGAGCTTTTCATACCTGGATTTTGCAACATTTGCCCATTTATTCTTTAAAAAATCATTCAAGCTCTGTCAAATTGGTTGTTGACAATTGCTAAACAACTATTGCTAAACAACCATTTTCAGGTCTTGCCGTAGATTTTCAAGTAGATTTAAGTCAAAACTGGAACTCGGCCACTCAGAAACATTCATTGATTTCATATCATTTGATTCCCTGTCTCATTGGTAAGAAACTCCAGTGTAGATTTGGCCTTGTGTTTTAGGTTATTGTCCTTTCCTTTCCCAGTGTCTGTTGGAAAGCAGACTGAACCAGGTTGTCCTCTAGGATTTTGCCACAACTATGCTTGGAAATATGGAGAGTGCCCCAAACATAATACTTTGTATTCAGGACAAAAAGTGAATTGCTTTGCCACATTTTTTGCAGCATTACTTTAGTGCCTTGTTGCAAACAGGATACATACTTTGGAATATTTTTATTCTGTACAGGCTTCCTTCTTTTCACTCTGTCAATTAGGTTAGTATTGTGGAATAACTACAATGTTGTTGATCCATCCTCATGGTGAAATCCCTGAGCTGTTTCCTTTTTCTCCGGCAATTGAGTTAGGAAGGACGCCTGTATCTTTGTAGTGACAGGGTGTATTGATACACCATCCAAAGTGTAATTAATAACTTCACGATGCTCAAAGGGATTTTCAATGTCTGCTTTTTTTTTAACTCATCTGCCAATAGGTGTCCTTCTTTGCGAGGCCTTGGAAAACCTCCATAGGCTTTATGTTTTTTATTTTTTTTATTTCACCTTTATTTAACAAGGTAGGCTAGTTGAGAACAAGTTCTCATTTACAACTGCGACCTGGCCAAGATAAAGCACTGCAGTTCGACACATACAACAACACAGAGTTACACATGGATTAAACAAACATACAGTCAATAATACATTAGAAAAAAAAGTCTATATACAGTGAGTGCTAATGAAGTAAGATAAGGGAGGTAAGGCAATAAATAGGCCATGGTGGTGAAGTAATTACAATATAGAAATTAATCACTGGAATGGTAGATGTGCCGAAGATGAATGTGCAAGTAGAGATACTGGGGTGCAAAGGAGCAAAATAAATAAATACAGAATGGGGATGAGGTAGTTGGATGGGCTGTTTACAGATGGGCTATGTACAGGTGCAGTGATCTGTGAGCTGCTCAGACAGCTGGTGCTTAAAGCTAGTGAGGGAGATATGAGTCTCCAGCTTCAGTGATTTTTGCAGTTCGTTCGAGTCATTGGCAGCAGAGAACTGGAAGGAAAGGCGGCCAAAGGAGGAATTGGCTTTGGGGGTGACCAGTGAGATATACCTGCTGGAGCGCGTGCTATGGGTGGGTGCTGCTATGGTGATCAGTGAGCTGAGATAAGGCGGGGCTTTACCTAACAGAGACTTGTAGATGACCTGGAGCCAGTGGGTTTGGCGACAAGTATGAAGCGAGGGCCAGCCAACGAGAGCGTACAGGTCGCAGTGGTGGGTAGAATATGGGGCTTTGGTGACAAAACGGATGGCACTGGTTGAATCTGTGTTTGAAATTCACTGCTCGACTGAGGGACCTTACAGATAATTGTATGTTTGGGGTATAGAGATTCATTCAAAAATCATGCTAAACTCTATTTGCGCTTATTATGTGACTTGTTAAGCACATTTTAATTCTGAACTTATTTAGGCTTGCCTATTCAAAGGGGTTGAATACTTATTGACTCGACATTTCAGCTTTAAAGTTTTTCTTAATTTGTAAACATTATGAAAAACATAATTCCACTTTGACATTATGGGGTATTGTGTGTAGGCCAGTGACAAAAAAATCTAAATTTAATCAATTTTAAATTCAGGCTGTAACACAACATAATGTGGGACAAGTCAAGAGGTGTGAATCATTTCTGAAGGCACTGTAACCCCTGTTGTAGCCTCTAAGAAACCACTCCTTCATTCTAGTAGCTAGTATCAACTCTTATTTTTTTTTTCATTTGATTGCTATTATTTGTCAGAAATAATTCAATGGTTTAATTGAACAACAGAAGGTGACAACACAGTGTGATTGAAAGTGCCAACACTTGAAATGCATGTCATCAAAATAGAATACAGCTATGTATTTTATGGAGCATGTGTCAAACCTCTCACTCACACTGTGGACCACTATTTTCTCTCCTCTGGCTGGTAAATGTTGTTGGTGGGATCATTCCTAAACTGATACTCTGTACAGTCATGTGGAAGTTAATGGGTGCTAACTAACTAATCCCACTCCAATGCAATCTGTAGACAATGGATACTGATAAAGCTGCCATTAGTTATTTTCACATAGTCGCTTTCTGCAAGCTTGGAATCTGGGTCTATTGTTTAATTGTGTGAGTGTCTTGTTGGAGGAAATGCAGTAGAAAGCACAGCCTCCAACACAAAATAAGCTTTCAAAATGTTTTGTCAGAGATTTTAGCACAGCAACAGATGGCAAAGTCTGTAGTTGAGGGCTCTCCTCGCCAACTGTTTTCTCAAGAATGAAAACGAGGATGTAAGTCAGCAAATCCGACTTGTGAGAAGAACACATGGCTGGATTAAAGATTCTGCTAGGCTTCCCTCCTCTAGACCCACTACAGCAGGCATTACCTCAACTGTGAAAAGAGGTAGTCGACCATCAGCCAATTAGCCGATATTTCAATGATTCTAAATGTATGCTTCCCACTGCTTTGTGCTTCCCTTTCATAATATGGTTGTGAAGCTCTTTTGAAAGTAATTCTTCCTCACTGTCGTGTCTGTTCCTATTCCATGTCTATTCAGAAGATGATCAATGAGTTGATCTACACTGAACCCACTGTAGACTAATGGTAAGTCGCTCTGGATAAGAGCGTCTGCTAAATGACACAAATGTAAATGTAAGTGTCACACAGTCACACTGTGTGTGTGTATACAGTATCACTCACTGTATTCACCTGGTCAACCACAAGGTTTTGTGGGCAGTGGGTGAATCTGGTGGCATAGATTGCTATTTGCATAAACCAAGTGCTCTAACCTCCTAAAGGAATAGTTCATTACTAAAGTTTGTCAGATGGTTTTCGACTTCCAAATTCGTCTCACGTCGTATGAGTCCATGTCCCATGCCATTTGTTGTGTAGATCCAGCTATGCCGTTTTCCCAAATGAATGAGAAAGATATGGGCACCGTCTACTTTCTGTACACTCCCCTCCATATGTATTTGGACAGGGAAGCAAACGTTGTACATTTCTTCAAGAATCAACGGGAACATATCATTCATTTATAAGTCCAAAAATGTATGTAACAACTGCAGATTGCCTCTTTATGTGAATTTGTCCAAATACTTATGACTTCCTCAACTGGGGAGACTAGATGCATGAAGTGCTTTCATTTCTAAATGGTCAAACAGATATGTATCCTCAAATAAAAGGTGACATTCTGTACTGTGGACTCATGTGAAACATTTGATCTCAAATCCAAAATGGTGGAGTATAGGACCAAATTTGAAATGGTATCTTCACTGTCCAAAACATATGAAGGGGAGTGTATACTGTGCCTATATTTCTCATGTCATTTTGACATAACTACTTTGAGTGTCATACATTTTATTTTGTGAACTACGAGTGAAATATGAGCAACTATGAGTGAACTTTGAGCAAGTGTATTTCATTATCTTTACAGACCAACAGGTAGAGGCATCCAACCAAGACAAGTCTCAGTGATGGTACTACTGATGACAGCAAACCAAACCATGCCAGATTCACAAGAAAGACTTCGGGTTTCCATGTTGACTTGCAAACTGCTGAACCACTAATACTTATGATTGGAAAACAATGACACAAGTCTGACAGAGATTGGGATACCATTACACAGACAGATAACGGGACAGGAAAAAAACATAACCAAGGTAAAATTCTGCTTTATATCGACCAAAACCATTGCAACTGAAAAACACTTCACATCCGCAAGGTTGTGGGTGGTTAGTTGAATGGTATGCAATGTCTGATATTTTGACCTTCTCATCACCTGATTAGAGTAACTGAATTTAACTGATCTTTGGTTTACAATCAATGCCGTGTCCTTGTCCGCAGGAGTGTGTGGGCTCAATGCTTCAACAATAGCCCACAGTGTTCTGGTCTTGGACTTCATTGCTTTAGTTTTCACCGTTGTTCTTTGTTTCTTTTTGGACATGTTTTTCTCTCTTTGTGTCTTGTAACAGTTTTGTATAGTCGGATCTAGGCCATATGAAAATGAAATTGACACATACCTCTACTGTAAGTTAGAAATACATTGGGTCTTAGAATCCTAGTGATATTGTCCAATGGTAAATACTAGTACTGTGTATTTAACCAATCATTTAAGTTGAAGGAGAAAGGGTAATAAATGGTACGTCATGAGTTATGCAATTAAGTTATTTCAAAAACATTCCTTTATTCCTTTTATTATACATGTACATATGTTGTACTCTCAAAAGGACGTAAAGTAAGTTGTACCTTGTGTATCAATAAAAGTGTCCTCTTCTTATTCAGTGTATTGCTTGTCATTATGATGATCACTGATTCTTTGGCATGGATCAAAGGAACTAATGCCGCGTTCAAAGCAACTGGGAACTCTGAAAAATACGTGACAAATCATGACGTCAGTGATCTTCCGGTCGATGAGTCAGAGCTCTAAAAAGAATTGTGTGAATTGTTTGCTGTAAAAGACCCTCTATATGCAATATTCCAGTCAAGGAAAAAGTAACATACCTTGGGATTACCATATCTAAGGATCAACAGGAAAGATGCTCATTAAATTGTATACCTATTATTGAAAAAAAAAAAGAAGTTGAACCATTGGTTGCAGAGGGATTTATCCTTGAAAGGTTGAGTATTGCTTTCTAAAGCTGAAGGTATCTCCAGACTTACTTATGCAACCCAGTCCTTATATCTTGACAACAAAATAGGTAAAACAGTTGACCCGGTGCTTTTCAACTTCATCTGGAAAAATCGTACACATTATATTAGGAAATCTGTCGTTATGAACTCATATGAATATGGCGGTCTCAATTTTTTTGATTTTCCTACTTTGAATAATAAGTTTAAGATAAATTGGACTAAATATTTTTTTAAAGAATCCAACTTAAATTTGGAATTTCATCCTTCATTATATCTTTTCCCATTTTGGTGGCCTCAATTTTATATTACTTTGTAACTAACATTGATAAGATTCCTGCAAAATGATATGCTTTTCATAGAGAAGTATTCTTAGCGTGGTCGTTAATATATAAACATTTTTTCCCCGCATAGGTATTTCATTTGGAACAATAAGGACATTTTGTATAGAAAAGTCGTTATTTTTTAAGAACTGGTTCAATAATCATATCCTGCTGGTGAGTCAACTTTTTAATGCAGAAGGATTGTCACTCAATTATGAGGAATTTTTATCTCGTTACAATATCCCTGTAACGCCTAGAGAGTTCGCCATAGTCTTTGATGCTATTCCATCTGGAACTCTCATGTTATGTAGAGGTGTAGCCAGACCTCACCTTCTTGACCTACCCTCGCTTAATCCAGTTGACTCTCCAATAGGGAAAATATGTTTCTCCTTCCTCCCTCAGAACAACAGATCTATACGTGCTTTATTTCAAAGGGATATTGTCTCCATTCCTTATGTCACAAGTTACTGGAATACATTGGTCACTAATATCTGTTGGAAAAAAGTCTGGTTATTACCACACAAATACTTGCTTGTTAACAAGGTCAATGAGGTCTCTTTCAGAATGATCCATAAGTATTACCCTGCGAATCATTACCTGAAGGAACTCAAAAAAAGACATTAACATTGATTGTACTTTTGTGTTGAGCATCCAGAAACAGTTTCACATTTACTTTGGCATTGTCTACATGTAAAACAATTATGGAAAGATATTCAGTTTTATAATTGTTAATATTCTTGATGACTTTTGTTTGTTATGGGAGAATGTACTGCTCGGTTTCCTTAACCATAATAAAGATAAAGAAACACTATTTTACCTCATATAATTGTGCTAATGGAAAAATGTCATATTCATAAATGTAAATTCTCTAATAAAAAAACACTTCCGTGTTTTCTATAAGGAATTCGAGAAGTACAATAAGACCATTCAACATTCTTCTAATAAGAAAGTTGTTAAAACAATCAATGTGTGTGCTTCTTTTAAGGTCTTTGTATAATCTGTAATTTGCTGTACCCCCTAGCATGTTATCATTGTCTATTTGTGTACTTCTTGTATGTATACAGACTATTCTACATTATATATATATATATTTTTTTTTAAGAGCCCCCGAGTTGAAAGACCGTTCAAATCGATGTTTTCCAGTCGGAGCTTGTTTCTTTCTGAGTTCCCAGTTGTTTTGACCGCACTGAAATCGGCAGTACGAGAGTTTTGAACGCGGCGTCTGCTTGTCAGAACTAGAAAATCGGAAATGTCCGACATTTCCTAGTTCCGATTAGCGCCTGAACTCGGCAAAAGCATTTTAGAGGAAAGGGTGCTCTCTAGTCGTCATCGTCATTATTGGTTCAACCCCAATCAAAAACGGCTTCTAAATTGCACGAGGGCAATAAATACAATTGAATGTATTATTATTATGATTTTTTTTTTCTTGATAAAAAAATAGGATTAAAAATACAGCGAACAAGGTAAAAAAATAATAAAAATATGAGCAATGACGTGTCCGTCTCACACGAATGACGTACAACTTCGGCTCCACGCACAATCCGTTGTTTTGCCTCTACCTTTGTAGCTAGCTAGCTATGAATATTGTTACAAGTTATGTTGTATGTAGAGTTAGCGACGTTTGCCCGACAGCTTGGTGAAATTGCACCGTAGAAAGTCTTCAGTTAGCTACCAACAGAGAAGTGGTACGTTTAGAAGACCCTGCAACACCATTGGCTTGCTTAGGAGATCTGACAACAGGACTCTGATGCAAACTGTTTCGTAGCTAGCTACATGTATAGACATAATATTCCACGGTATCATTATTCCATATAGTACGCTCTGCAGAATGAATATCAGCATGGGTGCCAAAAATAAGAAGCGAGTGGTACTTCCAAGTCGACCAGATCCGCCCACTGTGGAGCAAATTCTTGAGGACATCAACAGAGCCTTTTCAAATGATCCAGTCTTCAGCGTCCTGGAAGGTGTCAACCAAGGTACGCACTAAGCGCCTTTGAATCAGGGTTGTATTCATTCGTCTGATTCCGTTGCAAAATATTTTACAACGAAAACGAGTTTCTATAGGACAAATTCGGTTAGGTCACTTCCCGTTTCGTTCCGTTTGCTTTCGTTTAGTTCCTAGAGTAAACGGCAAAGAATCCTACTTATGAAAACACCCCAGTTCATCAGTCAAACAGGTGGCAAGTCATTAAAGGTTGGCTCAGTGAAATTACGTTGACACGAGTAGCACCAAAACAGCGAGGAAAGGTTGAACCTCGCGCTTCAGTTGTTTCGGAAATTTACCAGCTATGTTTACATTCTGCATCTACATCATCGCTGAGTCTACCTTTAAGTAGCCTGTTCATTGCCATGGTAGCCTGCCTTAATACTGTGAATTCAAACAGACACTTTCACTTTATTTCACCTAATGTAATGTTGAGCTTTCAGCAAATGGTCTTCTTGATTAGACAGCCTGTATGCTGTAACAAACCTATAGAACTAAACTGGATGTTGTCCCCTTCCACAGATGCCAAGAGGGGGTCCTCAGACAATGAAGCAGAGACAAAGTACCTTCAGAGCCGCAGGTACTTGGAGATGAACGAGCGGCTTCAGGAGGTTAGAGGTGAACTTGTACAGCAGAGGGAGGAACTGTGGGTGGCCAAAGAGCAGTTGGAGATCAGTGTTGCCGAGGTCAAAGGGAGAGCCCTCTGACCAGTCTTCACTCAGGGCTGGGGGAGCACATTACCTCAGTTTAAACAGATTAATCAGGAATTAACTTGGCTTCCTTGAGTCATGCCACCTCAATCTCGCAGAGGAGGGTCTCATAGCAGAAAATAGAAATTGGACATAACATATTGTTGTTCTGAATCATTGTTGGAGTTGAAAATTGTCTCCATAAATTGATGTGACTTTTCACGAAATGTTAAAGCAAATTAGTTATGTGTATTGTCTACATGTTCTATAATGACAATTAATAAAATAATTATTTGTGAACAAATATAACTTGGTTTTTAATGTTCAATCACACTGACATGTGCAGGAGTCAGGCTACGGCTCATATGAATGTTATATTTGAACTTAAAGGTCATTATGTAGTTAATACAATGATCAAGTACATGTCAGTGTAGACTATATATTTGTTTATCTTAATTAGCTCAGAAAACTGTCAGGCTATGTCCACATTTCATTGGCATGAATGCATGTTTAGTCGATATAATTGAAAGCTCATATTATATTGCTTTGATATATTCAAGAAAAAGTCAAATGAAGCTTTAAGTCAGCCAGGTAAATGATACACGTCCACAATTTATTTGATGAGAAAATGTATTATGATGACTTTCATTCCTTGGCCTATATCACATGGTACCATTTGCATATGGCCCTGTTCATACATGGCATGAGATTTCTTCTACCCCATATCTGATCTGCTATAATCCTTCTTTCCTTTC
Organism: Salmo salar; assembly: GCF_965601325.2. Lineage (NCBI taxonomy): Eukaryota > Metazoa > Chordata > Actinopteri > Salmoniformes > Salmonidae > Salmo > Salmo salar. The sequence goes on from NC_138300.1 coordinate 16,313,391, forward strand.
ACCCCATGGTCAAACTTAATTTAGCCTATCCTAGTTGTAGCAAAGTGAGTAATATCAAAATGACACTGGTCTCACAGGATACCTAATTGCTAATACAGTATTCCAATTCCGAGTCATGGCCGATCCAAATCGGCTTTCTGTTCCACCTTGGGAGGGGATTTCACTAGACTCGTTCACAAATCTTTCCGGTGCTTTCAAGCATTGAATCTAACTTTACGTAATTTAATGCCAGGTATAAACAAGGTCTATGACATTCATGGTGTACAACCTTGGATCTTTTAATCTGATTCGTAACATACATTATACAACATTTCCGTTGTAAGAACCTATACAAAAGATTTCAAGAATACTGTCTTGATCTTTGACAACTTTCCTATGTACTCCATTGTCACTACTAGTCTTTAAGGGCTGTTTATACATTATCAATGGCCATTGTGACAAAGGGGCGGCTTGCCCGCTTGCGACGCCTTCCGGCGCCGGGATGCTACTCAAAGCTGGCCCCCCGTGGTCGCCCCCCCTGGCGGCACACCATGCTCTCCACGGCTCGGGGGCACCTGCGGGACCGACTCTTAACATTGTACATTAAATGAGAATAAACAGCTCTTAAATTCCATGGAAATCACGCCAGATTAGTTTCATTTCTGTCAAGCACTTCTCTCAATCGAGTTGTCTTGGTTACATCTCTTAGTTAAGAGAACATATGAACAGATGATGTTACAACTACAGAGAATATGCATTTTTATTTCTAAGGTCTTTATGCTCGAGTTCTTTGACCTATCACTACTGACAGCAAGACGTTTAAGCGGATATTAACACATTTCTGTAAATATTTCTACAGAATAATTTCTGTATGTGTACTCTTGTGTAGAACCCAACAGTTGTTTCTTAACGACCATTATCCACCTTCACACCATATTGTACAGTACCTGCTCTCTGATTACTTTACGTGATTCTAGAGGCAAACACATATGTCATAGCATTCAATAGACAAAGGCATTTACAGCTGTTAAGTTGAAATACAGTCATTCAGACTGTTCATCTACAATTAGAATCAATGAGCATGGCATGTTCTCACTGCCACTTGATCCAGAATGGAGATGGACAAGAAATGCATGTTTGTTCCCATGGCTGGTTATTTTAAGTTGGTCTTTTTAAATAAGGAAGAATGCCACTGAGGAGAAGTTAATTTTAGTTCAACATCTACAATATTAACAGGTGTAATACAGGTGTATTTAGCATGCTGTAAGGAGCAACACAAAGAGTTGTTTTTGCTCACTGGGAAGCTTATAGAGTTCTACTGCATGTCTGCACCAATGTTCCCTCATTTTTTTTGGTGCGCTGCGCAAATCAAATTTTAGGTCTTGTGAGCGGAAACTTGAATGTTGTGAGAATTTTGTCCATCTTCTGACGTGTGTTTACAGTTTTAGACAGTAACCAATAGGCTATTGTGGCTATTTGAGCATAATGTAGGCCTACCAACAAAACCAATGGCGCAACTCACATAACATTCACATGGAAATAGCTTTTGATTTCTATGAAATAGCCTACAGTAGCCTATATGTTCAATGCAGGCCTACATTGCATGAGACTTTTTTAAAAACGTTTTTACATTATGAAGGGCTTGACATTAATTCATATTTTTTTTTACTTATTCTGTAGCACCATGGGTAAAACAGGTGACTGTAAATTGCATCGTATTGTGTTATATGATGCAAGAAAGCACTTTACAAAATTAAATAAATTATTATTACCATACAGCGAATTAGACCGTGTAGGCTACCCCTCTTCCTATTGGTTTATGTGCATATTCATGCCCGTCTCAAAATACAACACTGCCCCTTTAATTAAAACCTGACAGGCTTTTCAAATAAAGCTTGAAATGTAGCCTACACGTTTTGTGCTCTTGTATGAAGCAGTAACTCTTCATTGCTCACCTATAATTATCTATAACTGGGCTAATAACTCGCTAACTAGCAAAGAAAATCAACAAATGTCCACTCGCGCGGCTCTGATCTGAAAAGCGCATTCACTCGTGGGTGATTGACAGACCGCTCGTGGGCTACACCGGCCAATAGAAATCTACTCCGTTGCGCTCTGGCTCTGCCTACAACAAAATCACACACTCAATCTTGCAAAGTTGGATTTCTATTGGTTTGTTGCATTACAAAGGAGATGATATAATGTTGATTCGATCACAGAAAATGTTGCTCTATATAATGTGAACTCAGTGAAGTTCAAACTCTTGAATCTCTGAGCCACCGGGCTTTTTTTCTGCGTGGCAGTCCTGGAGGAGGTGCACGGCTGCGCATGCGCTCAGTTTAGAGGGAACATTGGTCTGCATGCATTTACAATACCGCTTTTAAGACAGAATACACATAACATAGTGTTCCAGCAGTGCTGATTATTTAACGTTAACTATTGGCAATAATAATTCCTGCAGTGGTTCTAAAGTGAAGGCTAACAGTGTGGTATCCTCAGTAGTAAATAGTGTGGCGAAGGCGAAGCAGTAACATGTGGGTACATAGTAAATACTTTACATAATATTATGTCCATATTTTGACGTATTTCAACAGTCTTTTTCAAATAAGTTTGGAGCCACAGTAGTACCTTTTCAAAAACACACAAGTCTTCCAGCTGGGTTTTCACTCAATGATTTGCATATTGTTTTTCAATAATGGTTGTTCCTTCATTTTGATGATGGTGCTGTATGTCTTGAAATCCACAGACAATTGTATTTTTTGTATGTTGTCATGTCTACACTAATCTTCTAACAAGCAATGGTTTATATACAAATACAAAAAGTACAAAAATGTGCATTTTGTATGAGATTAGGCTACTCTCCGTAACTCCTCTCTAAATATAGGATAGTGTTATTCTATCCAATGAAGTCCTGTCTTAATGCATACATCCAACTTGTATGAATGACATGTGGGATCAGATGATTTGAAATGACAAGTGTTCTTTTTTGAAGACATGTTTCTGATGCAGTGAGGAAAAAGAAGGTTCAATACCCGAGGTAAAAGGATTGATATACACAAGTATTTGTGTTAGTTTCAATCAGGAACACAGTAGGATTTTTCTCATCTCAATTGTACAGAATTACATACGGTACTACGTAGTAGGTACTAGGCTTCAGATTTTTCACATGACTTCTCATTGATTGTTGTTTCTTGGCTCTGTGCGTCTTGCAGGCAGCAGGCCATGGGGCTGGGTATGTAGTTGAATGGGGTGACCCGAACTGCCTTGCTGGGGGAGCTCTGACGGAAATGGCCGACGCCACCTGTGTGAGTTTCCACAGAGTGAGTGTTTCCAGAGGATGCTGTGCTGTAACTCTTTAGGGATCCATCAGAGTCTCCATCTTGGCCGGAGCCAATGCTGATCTTTCTAAGGAGGGCTAGTCTCGCTGCCTCCTCTGAGATGATTGGAGCTGTCTCAACAGTTGGAGAGGTGCTTGAGTTGGTCTTGTTGGACGAGAAATCCTCTGTTTGGACTGTAGCGTCGCTCGTCTTTCTTGACTTAAGTAAAATGGTCGGCAGTTTCCTTGGCAGTGCTGGTGGTTTTGGTTTTGGCCCTTCAGGAACAGGCAACAGAGGCAATGCAGTAGATGGCAGAGTGCTCTTCAAGATTTGAGGCACATCCTCATCCCGAATCCTCCTCCAGGTGACTCTGTCATTGAGGTGTGATCCAGTTCTCTGCTGCTTCTTCTTTGTATCGTCCTCACTCTTGGCTCGCCCACTTGAGTCGGAGGACGAGGAGCGGAGGGAGGAGCGGCTGGTTACTCTGCTTAGTATGTTTATGCTGGGCGATGAGGAATGGCGCTTGATGTTGTCTCTTGCCTGCTGCTTGGTTGCAGAGACGTTTCTCGGAGGTACCCTGCAGGGACTCTCTGAGCTGGTTCTCCTGGCTGGACGCCTTGTTGAGAGGTCTCGGTCACTAGAGCAGGCTCTGGACAGAGTCACAGTCTGCCTTTGAAGCCCCTGCTCCTGCATTGGCTCTTGCCTTTGCCCGGGGCCCTTTCCTTGCATCCTTCTTGGTCCCTGAGCAACTGCCTTTAGCTCTTGGCATCGAGATGAGCATAGGAAGACTGCAGGAGCACCTGGAATTGCTTTTCTGGGCGATACGTGCTGCGAGGTAGGCACAGAGCGTGAGGACGAAACGTCACGTCTCATCCTTGTCTTCGATTCCTTGATAAAGGTCAATTGCCTCAGGAACCCATTGCGGTCAGACTCGCTGCTGCTTGAATGGGTAGATGTCATGCGGACTAAGTCAAAACGATTGGCTGGAGGGATCATTTTTCCAGCCACCTGACTGTTTTGTCTGCTAATACTTGTGGGTTGATTGGTTACCAATGGCGATAGAGTTCTGGACTGTCTTGCTGCATTCTGCATGAAGGGTATTCGGACGGGTGACTTCTGTGTTTTGTGTCCTGGAGATATTGGGCTCTGATTTGAAGGAACAGTGGAACGTCCCTTCCTTTCAGGTGGACTACTTGCTGGTGTGGTATCTTTTTGGGGAACAAATTTACTTGTTTGTGAGGGGGAGATTATTTTCTTCTGTGGCTGTCTCGATGGAGTAGAGCTTTGAGATGATCCAGAGGATGAGCTCTTTGGTATCCTCGGAGGTGGCGTTGAGCTTCTTTTCGGCAAACACCACTGTGTGGAGTCCAGGGGTTGTCCCAAACGGTGGAGACTCTTTGACCTCTGTTGAGCAAGGTTTGGATTCTTTGGAGCATCTGTTTTGGGGGATTCTTTATTAGGAGGCGGCCTTTGCGAAAGATTTGTCTCTTTCTTAGGCGTGTATGTCACTGTTCTACCTCTGAAGACCACTGGCAGATTTGGAACTGGTTTACGTTGGTTAAAGTCCAGTGGTTTGTTTGCTTTTTTGTCTTTAAAGATCTTCTTTTCTTTAGGCGTAAAGCTAGATCCAGACATAAATGAGAGGACTGATTCAGTCTCTTCAGAGGAATGTTCTTGAGACTTTGATGCTTGTAACCTCGTGACAACAGAATTAGCACCTTCTTGTATTACTCTCCATTCAACACTGTTGAGGTCTGAGTCTTTGTCAGATGCTATATCGTCACTGTCAAAGTCTTGTTCATTTTTCCATCCACCGGACACTTTCTGCATGTCGTTTCTTTGTTTCTGCTTCTTCTCTGCTTTCTTTCTTGCAGAGAGCTTCTTCCTCTGCTTGGGCATTGCAGATGTTATACATTTTTGCAGAAGATCATCCTCTGAATCCATACTGACTGAGCTTGGTGAGCTTTGTTCCTCATACTGATTGTGGATGTGCATTGGTCTTGTTTGTTGGACCTGGTTAGATATTTTGTTGTGTTTGTTTTTCACCCATACTTGCTGAGATTTTGATTGGTGTTCCTCAAATTCTGCATCACTCAAAGAGCTAAGAGATGAACTAAGAGAGTAACATGGGGGTGTTTCCTCCATGATTAGTTTGTGCTTGATCCTATTAAAGCCTTTGGGTCTTATCTGGGAATTGTCAATCCGACCAATATTAGTCATACTTCGGGAGAGAGTGTTTCTGCTGGACTCTCTCATCTGTTTTCTCCCTGTCCTTTTCATCACTCCCTCCTCTTTGTCTGTCTGGTCATCATTCAAGCAGTAAATGGCTTCCCCTGAAGGTGTTGGATGGTGCATGGACTGAAAAGCCTTATTTCCCTCTAGTGCTCTCTGATTTTGGTTCCCCTCTGTGTTTGGCTTTATGATGGGTAGATCCAGTTTCCTTGTCAGGACCTGTCCATGCTTTTGTCTTTGTTGATTGGGTGATTGATCACGGTTTCTCTGATTAGCCACTCTATCAGCCACTTCTTTGCTCTGCATCAGTACTCTTTGAGTGGGAATGACATGTTTGATTGACCTGCTCATTTGATTGACTGGTATGTCAGTCTGACTGGTAATTTTAGTGGGCTTGTGGAAGTGCGAGAAAACCCGAAGGTCTTCAATTCTCTTTGCCTCTTGATCCAACAATTCCTGTTTGTTCATACTTCTAACCTTCCAATCTTTTGCCCCCTTGTCCCTCACTGGGTACTGAAGTGTTTCGTCACTTAACGATGTCGTGCTGGAAAAGTTGACAGGGGTGCCCTCAGCAGAATCAGTGTATGATGAATCATCAAGATATAAGTCCTTTTGTTGCATCACAATCCTTCTCCCTGAGCACATTTGATTGGCATTGTTAGGAACCATCATATAAACAGGTATAGGTTTTCTGGTTTGGGAGTTTAGAACATGGGTGGGTAAAGTGGAGATCAGGGAGGGCATTACTTTCCTGAACTTGGAGGGCATTGCTGAATTGATGCATTCTTTGAGAATTTCTATATCATCATCTGAATTGCCCTCACTATATCTCTCCCCTTGCTCCATAAAAGAAGGATGCTCATTGTCATCTCTATCTCCATGAGCCCTTGGGAATGATGGATTGTTGTCCTTTTGCTGGAGTAAGGGAGTCAATTTCAGTTCCACATCCTTCTGAATGTAGTGCTCGTGAAGAGGTAGAGCACTCAAGCTGGAGGCACATGAAAAGTTCTCTGTCGGTTTTTCCACTGTAAAGTAGATCATGGTGTCCAAATCTGGAGGTAAGTTGATCCTTTCCTTAAGGTCTGCAATTTCCATGAACTTGCGCAAGCTGCTTTCCCACTGCCCTGCTGTCCCAGCATTTTGGGTTTCTGGTCCATTTGATTCAGCAAAGCATGGGGTTTTGCTTCGACTGGGGGGCATGGTTTGCCCTGGACTGTCAGGAAGATCACTTGGACTTATGGTTCCACTGATCATTCCGCTGCATGGATCACTAAGTATGGAGCTGGCAATTGAATGAGACTCAAAGCTACCCAGTGAGCTGACTGAGCTACAACGGCTCATCACAAGTGGGGTCTCATGGATGTAGTTCTCTGATGAACTTGAAGGTGATCTGTCCTCAAGTATGCCTGGTGATATGCCCCTGAGGAACACCTTTTCACGTTTGGTGGGGCAGGGAATTTCAATAGGATCAGACCCAATGCTCAGACAGGTTTTTGAATCAGTGACTAGCAGTTGGCTATCACTTAAATCCTCCAGGGTCTCATTCTCCTCCTCCCTATTGACCAGATCCCCATCTTCCATTTCAATGATCTCAAGTGATGAGTCACTCTCCAATTCATTTTCACTTTGACTCTGTCCGTCAAGAGCTCCATCACCAGAGGAGAGGGAGGACAGGGAACTGCAACGGGAGAAACAGATTGGTGTGTTCTCCACTGAATACTTCTGCAGTGTCTCCATTGGGCCAATGGTTGGACTTCTAGCAGAGCTCATTGGAGAAAACTTGCCTAAACTCCCTCCAGTCATCACAGTTGGGACCCAGGCTTGTCTCCTCATTGCTTGAGCTGCCTGCACATTGATGGCACTTTTTGCAACACCAAACTTAGTGACACTTTGAATTAGAGGGACATGTTGGTAGGAAGGGGACAGCTTTATGGAAGTCATGCTGACATCAGAAGAGAGTTTAGTTGATGCACTAGCTGGTGTGTGCGGGGGCAGCTCTTGGCTCTTCTCTGTTTCTGTGCTATTTAGTTCAAGCAATTGAACCTCTTTGTTGTCCACAGAATCTCTCTCTGGCACATCGATCGGACTTGTCGCATTGAGAACATGAGCTCTGATGTTAAGATATTCTTGATGGGCCACCTTAAGATCAAGCTTGTTAGGTCGTCTTTGAGCTGTTGCTGATCTCGCTGAGGGCCTAATCTTGTCCTTGCTACCACAATAGCCATCACTGGTACTGCCACTGTTGAGACTGTCAGTGGACAAACTTGCATGGGTGGTTTTGAGACGTAAGAGAGCATAGGCTCTGTTTAGACGTTCTCTGTGTGCAAAGCTGCTGGTATCAGAGAGGCGGCAGGGGGAGCATGACTTGGCCCGGGCCTCATGGAGTTCATCTGATCCATAAGGCCAGTCTGCGAAATGGTCCTCTGAGCTAAGGCTGAAGCTGTCCTCTGAAGATGTATGCATGGTAATGTCCTCCACGAGCTTATCAATCTTGGCCACAGTGTTGGTGATCTTTTTTGCTAATTTTCCTGCTGCAACAGACACCTCGTCTTCTGGAGGCGCTAGCCTCTTATCCTCTGTCTGTGGTGGCTCCACGTCTCTCTCCGGTTCACTGTCCTTCTTGCGAGGCTGGTTTTGAAGAAAGTTGGAATTGGTCAGGAACATGGAGAGCATGGAGAAACTCCCTGTATCCAGACTACTGGAAACATTAGGGGCCTCATCATCGTCAAAGCAGCCTGAGTCAGATGCATAATCCTTTGCCAGGCTCTCGATATGCCGCAGCGGCTTGTTGATGCTTGGATGCTTGGGGCTGCTTTGTTTTTCAATGGAATCAAATGTTTCAGCAAGGTGCTTTGCATCGAGCTCAGCCTCCAGTGCTTTCTGCTTCCTCATGTAGAGCGAGGGCATGCAGGAACCAGGGGATATGACCGCAGCATCCTTATACTTGAGGGGCCGATTCGTGAGCAGGTTCCGTAGAGCTGCGGCACTTCCCATGGCTATCATTTTGTGCTTGGAGTGGATGAGGTTGCGCAACATGCTGACTGCTCCCAGGTCCCACAGCAGCTCCTGGTCCTTGGGACTGCGGGCAGAGAGGTTCCAGAGGGTCCCACAAGCGTTGCTCACAATCGTCAGGCTGTGAGAGCGCAGGTGCTGAAGCAACGTTTGGAGGCAGTTGTGGTCCCTGAGGATTTGCCTGAATTGAAAGAGAAAAAATCCTTATTCAAGCATGTTAGAATGAATTTTGTGGATATTTACAGTTGAAGTCGGAAGATTACATACACTCAGGTTGGAGTCATTAAAACTCGTTTTTCAACCACTACACACATTTCTAGTTAACAAACTATAGTTTTGGCAAGTCGGTTAGGACATCTACTTTGTGCATGACGCAAGTAATTTTTCCAACAATTGTTTACAGACAGATTATTTCACTTATAATTCACTGTATCACAATTCCAGTGGGTCAGAAGTTTACATACACTAAGTAGACTGTGCCTTTAAACAGCTTGGAAAATTCTAGAAAATTATGTCATGGCTTTAGAAGCTTCTGATAGGCTAATTGACATCGTTTGAGTCAATTGGAGGTGTACCTGTGGATGTATTTCAAGGCCTACCTTCAAACTCAGTGCCTCTTTGCTTGACATCATGGGAAAAGCAAAATAAATCAGCCAAGACCTCAGAAACATATTGGAGACCTCCACAAGTCTGGTTCATCCTTGGGAGAAATTTCGAAACGCCTGAAGGTACCACGTTCATCTGTACAAACAACAGTACGCAAGTATAAACACCATGGGACCATGCAGCCGTCATACCGCTCAGGAAGGATTCGTGTTCTGTCTCCTAGAGATGAATGTACTTTGGTGCGAAAAGTGCAAATCAATCCCAGAACAACAGCAAAGGACCTTGTGAAGATGCTGGAGGAAACGGGTTCAAAAGTATCTACATCCACAGTAAAACGAGTCATATATCGACGCAACCTGAGAAGCCGCTCAGCAAGGCAGAAGCCACTGCTCCAAAACCTCCATAAAAAAGCCAGACTACGGTTTGCAACTGGACATGGGGACAAAGATCGTACTTTTTGGAGAAATGTCCTCTGGTTTGATGAAACAAAAATAGAACTGTTTGGCCATAATGACCATGTTATGTTTGTAGGAAAAAGGGGGATGCTTGCAAGCTGAAGAACACCATCCCAACCGGGAAGCACGGGGATGGCAGCATCATGTTGTGGGGGTGCTTTGCTGCAGGAGGGTCTGATGCACTTCACAAAATAGATGGCATCATGAAGATGGAAAGTTATGTGGGTATATTGAAGCAACATCTCAAGACATCAGTCAAGAAGTTAAAGCTTGGTCGCAAATGGGTCTTCCAAATGGACAATGACCCCAAGCATACTTCCAAAGTTGTGGCAAAATGGCTTAAGGACAACAAAGTCAAGGTATTGGAGTGGTCATCACAAAGCCCTGACCTCAATCCCATAGAAAATTTGTGGGCAGAACTTAAAAAGCGTGTGCGAGCAAGGAGGCTACAAACCTGACTCAGTTACACCAGCTCTGTCAGGAGGAATGGGACAAAATTCACCCAACTTATTGTGGGAAGCTTTTGGAAGGCTACCCGAAACGTTTGACCCAAGTTTTTAAACAATTTAAAGGCAATGCTCCCAAATACTAATTGAGTGTATGTGAACTTCTGACCCACTGGGAATGTGATGAAAGAAATAAAAGCTCAAATAAATCATTCTCTCTACTATATTCTGACATTTCACATTCCTAAAATAAAGTGGTGATCCTAACTGACCTAAAACAGTGAATTTTTACTAGGATTAAATGTCAGGAATTGTGAAAAACGGAGTTTAAATGTATTTGGCTAAGGTGTATGTACACTTCCGACTTCAACTGTATGGCAATAACTATTGAACTGCACTGATATACAGTAGAATTCAATTTAAGTAAATACCTGTAATCATCCCGTGTGGCCACAAGACTGGAAACATTGCGCAGGATGCCACCTCCACTCTCAATGATTGCCAGTGAGTTGGTCTGACATCTGTAGGTGAGGGTGCTGACCAAGAAGCCCAGAGCCCCATCTACTGAGCAAATGGCCACCTTGTTCTCAGGACTGTGTGCCGACAGGTTCCACAGAGCGCTGAGGAGGCTCTTCAAAGTGGATTCCTAAAATGGGATTTTACATTTACATTGCATTAGAGATTAGAATTGTGCAGATATTTTGCCATTGTTTCCTTTGGTTATTGCTTTGGTTACAATTGCCACCATGCATCGATTACATCATCTCGGTATGATCTTACTTTTGTGGCTTGAAGAGCACATGTTATCAATCCTGTTACACTCCCTATGTCTCTAAGGACCCTCTTGCTGTTGATGTCTGCACGCCATGACAGATTTCTCAGAATACTGGACACTACCTGTGAGGGGAAAAATAGATATAACCTCTTTAGCCATGTGGTACTGGAAACATTGACTTAAACCACTGAAACTGAAAAGAGTAATGTCTCGTGGTCCTGAAATGTTGACAAAAATAAAACATTCTCAAGTAGTTAGGATAGTAGTAACCATGTTGTACCTGATGTAGTTCCTCACTATCAGATGCAAGTTGGGCAACAATGGCCTGCAGGCAGCTTTTCTTTGTGCAGAGAGTGGCCTGGTAAAATAGAGGTCAGACAGAAGTCATTTATCTTGAATAAAAAAATATTCTTACAATTGGGATAAATATGTATCCCTCTCAGTTTTTACAATGCTTTTCTCATGATACATTACCTTGTTGACGACATCTCCGAAAGTGAGGTTTGTCAGCGCCATGCCTGCGTAGCGTCGAAGCGCCATATTGATGGGATCGTTCTTCATTCCGTACAGCTCCTGGTCCAAGTGCATTAGCTCTGCAACTACCTGCAACCCCCCTAAACAGAGACACACCAGCCATGCACATCACAAACTGAACAATCAGTTCATTCACATATAATATTTGTCAGTAAGGTTATGCTTTATCATCTTTGCTGGAAGTATATTTCCCATTGACATGTTGTTCACTAACCTAGTTCATTCATGGCTTGTCGGTACTCCTCCTCAAAGGAGAGCTTCATGACAGCACACATGGCCTGACAGATCTGGGGCTCCAATGTCTCAGGGATGTCTGAATACAACACAGACAAGTACAGCTGGAATTACTTTTCACATTCACAGTATAATCCACAGTGTGCTATAGAGATGGCATTAATCGCCTAAAATAATCCTGCTTCCCTCTACTACTAACCTGTGGTTGTAGTACCTCCGGGGGAGGGCCTCCCCACGTGGCTCTCGATCCAGTCCCAGCCGCTGTCACAGTGCGAGCGGATCTGCTCCAGCACGTGCAGCACCCTCATCTCCCGCCGGGCTTGGCCCTCGTCTGGCTGGGAGTACACTATGTTGTGCAGGGCAGCGCTGGCTCTGGATCGGGCCTCCCGGCTGCACCCTGTACTTCCGTCCGCCTCTCCGGCGCCCCCTGGGCCGTCGTGAAGGATCTGCACCAGCAGGGGGACACAGCCTGACTTGCGCATGGCGATGCAGCTGTCTTGAGAGCTGGACATGGTCAGCAGAGTGCGGGACATCTCCTCCCTGTCCCGGTTGGCCAACATGGAGAGCAGCCAGAACACCATCTCCACCTAATCCAGATAAAATACAAAATGGCCGTGGTGAGTACGTATTTAATTCACCTTTATTTAGACTTTTGTATTTTAAATATTTGTATTTTACTACAATATTTTACAACAACGACTTGAGAAGAATGTTTGATATTATAACATTGACATGCATGACCAACGAATCGGAAAATGGTGGTTGGATAATATCATATGCATGTAAGCTCTACTTTTGCTACACATGGCAGGGCAATGGGACCATTATTGTCCACCTAAACAAATATTCATCTAGATAATGCAAAGCCAGTAATGCAAAACTGCATTGTACATCTGAACCGACATTCATCATACTAAATATGTAACGGTGCCCTTACTTTGCTTCCATCTCCTTGTGCATCAATCGCAGAAGAAGACGATGCGTTTTCTGTTTCACAGCTTGAGATCTGCAAATACAGAAAGGGATAGGAAATGGCAATGGTTTTAAGACGCTTCATGTAAATGAGGGTCAAGTAACGTGCATTATTTCTTGTTTTGCAGCATAGAAAGTCAATAGAAGGCTGTTTGCTTTGAACTTTCAGACAGTCCCCAAGTGCCCTTGAGAAAATGTATTCTGTTATTAATTGCAGACTAAATCTCTAAAATACGTAGAGATGTATGGATCAATCCTAAAGGTTATGTAAATTAGAACAAAATCTTTGTACAGTGGGGGAAAAAAGTATTTGATCCCCTGCTGGTTTTGTATGTTTGCCCACTGACAAAGAAAGGATCAGTCTATAATTTTAATGGTAGGTTTATTTGAACAGTGAGAGACAGAATAACAACAAAAATATCCAGAAAAATCATGGCAAAAATGTTATAAATTGATTTGCATTTTAATGAGGGAAATAAGTATTTGACCCCCTCTCAATCAGAAAGATTTCTGGCTCCCAGGTGTCTTTTATACAGGTAACGAGCTGAGATTAGGAGCACACTCTTAAAGGGAGTGCTCCTAACCGCAGCTTGTTACCTGTAAAAAAGACACCTGTCCACAGAAACAATCAATTAATCAGATTCCAAACTCTCCACCATGGCCAAGACCAAAGAGCTCTCCAAGGATGTCAGGGACAAGATTGTAGACCTACACAAGGCTGGAATGGGCTACAAGACCATCGCCAAGCAGCTTGGTGAGAAGGTGACAACTTTTGGTGCGATTATACGCAGATGGAAGAAACACAAAAGAACTGTCAATATCCCTCGGCCTGGGGCTCCATGCAAGATCTCACCTTGTGGAGTTGCAATGATCATGAGAACGGTGAGGAATCAGCCCAGAACTACACGGGAGGATCTTGTCAATGATCTCAAGGCAGCTGGGACCATTGTCACCAAGAAAACAATTGGTAACACACTATGCCGTGAAGGACTGAAATCCTGCAGCGCCCACAAGGTCCCCCTGCTCAAGAATACATATACAAGCCCGTCTGAAGTCTGTCAATGAACATCTGAATGACTCGGAGGACAACTGGTGAAAGTGTTGTGGTCAGATGAGACCAAAATGGAGCTCTTTGACATCAACTCAACTCGCCGTGTTTGGAGGAGGAGGAATGCTGCCTATGACCCCAAGAACACCATCTCCACCGTCAAACATGGAGGTGGAAACATTATGCTTTGGGGGTGTTTTTCTGCTAAGGGGACAGGACAACTTCACCACATCAAAGGGACGATGGACGGGGCCATGTACCATCAAATCTTGGGTGAGAACCTCCTTCCCTCAGCCAGGGCATTGAAAATGGGTCGTGGATGGGTATTCCAGCATGACAATGACCCAAAACACACGGCCAAGGCAACAAAGGAGTGGCTCAAGAAGAAGCACATTAAGGTCCTGGAGTGGCCTAGCCAGTCTCAAGACCTTAATCCCATAGAAAATCTGTGGAGGGAGCTGAAGATTCGAGTTGCCAAACGTCAGCCTCGAAACCTTAATGACTTGGAGAAGATCTGCAAAGAGGAGTGGGACAAAATCCCTCCTGAGATGTGTGCAAACCTGGTGGCCAACTACAAGAAACGTCTGACCTCTGTGTTTGCCAACAAGGGTTTTGCCACCAAGTACTAAGTCATGTTTTGCAGAGGGGTCAAATACTTATTTCCCTCATTAAAATGCAAATCATTTTATAACATTTTTGACATCCGTTTTTCTGGATTTTTTTGTTGTTATTCTGTTTCTCACTGTTCAAATAAACCTACTATTACATTTATAGACTGATCATTTCTTTGTAAGTGGGCAAACATACAAAATCAGCAGGGGATCAAATACTTTCCCCCCCCACTGTATATAAATGATTCTATAATTCCCATTTGTATATGTTTCTTTGGTCTAACAGACTTCATTTTGAAATAATGCCATTTGAATGGAAAGATTGATACATTATTTATTCACAGTATGTTAGCTAGTATCTCATGAATTATTGTACAAATATAATTATACCTGATAGGTAGGCCTAAATAAATAAGAAATGTATGCAGCTGCTGGCATTGGTAGATCATTGGAATTTCATACAAGTTAAAAAACAATGTTCTAAATTTTCTGTTCCATCCTAAGTATTTAGTAGTCAGCATCAAAACCCCCTGAAGTGAACACCAGAGTGAGATGTTATTGTCAATAGACCACTAACAGCTACAGTGACTTCAGAAAGTATTCATACCCCTTGACTTATTCCACATTTTGTTGTTACAACTTGAATTTAAAATGGATTAAATTCTCGCCCATCTACACACAATAGCCCATAATGAAACATTTATTTAAAATGTAACAATAAATAAGGATTCACACCCTGAGTTAATACTTTGTAGAAGTACATTTGGCAGGGATTACAGCTGTAATTCTTTCTGGGTAAGTCTCTAAAATTCTTTAAACTTTGTCAAATTGGTTGTTGATCATTGCTTGACAACCATTTCCAGGTCTTGCCATAGATTTAAGTAGATTTAAGTCAAAACTGTAACTCGGCCACTCAGGAACAGTCACTGTCTTCTTGGTAAGACATTCCAGTGTAGATTTGGCCTTGTGTTTTTGGTTATTGTCCTACTGAAAGGTGAATTAATCTCCCTGTGTTTGGTGGAAAGCAGACTGCACCAGGTTTTCTATTTCATTTATTTTTTATCCTGAAAAACGGTCTAGTCCTTAATGATTACAAGTCTGTGAAATGGTGCTTTAGTGCCTTGTTGCAAACAGAATGAATGTTTTGGAATATTTTTTATTCTGTACAGGCTTCATTCTTGTCAATTAGGTTTTTATTGTGGGGGAACTACAATATGAAACTCTGTAACGGGTCAAATCCCTGATCTGTTTCCTTCCTCTCTGGTAACTGAGTTAGGAAGGACGCCTGTATCTTTGTAGTGACGGGTAGTATTGATACACCATCCAAAGTGTAATTAATAACTTCACCATGCTCAAATGGATATTCAATGTCTGCTTTTTCTAGGTGCCCTTCTTTGCGACCATTGGAAAACATCCCTGGTCTTTGTGGTTGAATCTGTGTTTAAAATTCACTGCTCAACTAATGAACCTTACAGAGAATTGTATGCGTTGGGTACATAGATGAGGTAATGATTTAAAAAATCATGTTAAACACTTATTGCACACAGTCCATGCATCTTATTGTGCCTTGTTAAGCATATTTTTACTCCTGAATTTAAGGCTTGACATAATTAAGGGGTTGAATACTTATTGACCCAATTTCAGCTTTTAATTTTTAATTTGTAAAAATGTCTAAAAAATTGTGTGTAGGCCAGTGACTAAAAATCTCAATGTGTAATCCATTTTATATTCAGGCTGTAATACAACAAAATGTGGACAAAGCGGTGGGAATACTTTGAAGGCACTGTATAAATACATTTAATTTCAGCTCATTTAATTTCAACTCTATAATATCTTGGCCCTGCAGACAGACATACTCTTCATCAGGTACCAGCTGCACACTCCAAGCATACAGAGGCACCCCATTTACATTCAATATACCAATTGGCTACATCACAAATCATCAGAGAATATCTATCCACTCTTTTATCCTCCCAACCCATCACCATGGTAACCCATGGTGCTGCAGGGTGTGTGTGTGTGTGTGTGTGTGTGTGTGTGTGTGTGTGTGAGCCTGTGCCTGATCACACCAAAGACTCACTCTCAGACAAAGGGGGAGGGCTATAGACATATGCTTGTCTTGAATAGCTCCATGTTAGAAATAAAGTGTTATATCGCGCCAATAACAAGACAACCACGCTAAATGTGTCTGTGTTTTGATGGATTGAATCTGCAGTAGCTTTTACCCCATTAATTGTCGCAGTTCAAATACATAATCAATAGCTTACAATGTATTGACCAGGAACCTGCTGTGTGCTACAAGATGGATGACAATAGCCCTGAAAAACATAGAACAATGTGTCTATTGTGTATAAAAAAAAAACTAGGCAAGTCAGTTACAGTGACAGCCTACCAAAAGGCAAAAGGCCTCCTGCGGGAACGAGGGCTGGGATTAAAATAAAAATATAGGACAAAACACACATCACGACAAGAGAGACACCACAACACCACATAAAGAGAGACCTAAGACGACAACATAGCATGGCAGCAACACAACATGGCAGCAGCACAACATGGTAGCAGTGTAACCGATGTGAAATGGCTAGTTAGTTAGCGGTGGTGCGCGTTAATAGCGTTTCAATCAGTGACGTCACTCGCTCTGAGACTTGAAATAGGGTTTCCCCTTGCGTTGTAAGGGCCACGGCTTTTGTGGCGCGATGGGTAACGATGCTTCGTGGGGTGTCAGTTGTTGATGTGTGCAAGGGTCCCTGGTTCGAGCCCAGGTTGGGGCGAAGAGAGGGACAGAACCTACACTGTTACATTGGTTCCAACTGACACCCCACGAAGCATCGTTACCCATCGAGCCACAAAAGCCGCGGCCCTTGCAACGCAAGGGGAAACCCTACTTCAAGTCTCAGAGCTAGTGACGTCACTGATTGAAACGCTATTAGCGCGCACAACCGCTAACATCGGTTACAGCAGCACAAAACTTGGTACCAACATTATTGGGCACAGACAACAGCACAAAGGGCAAGAAGGTAGAGACAACAATGCATCACAAGAAGCAGCCATAACTGTCAGTAAGAGTGTCCATGATTGAGTCTTTGAATGAAGAGATGGAGATAAAACTGTCCAGTTTGAGTGTTTTTTGCAGCTCGTTCCAGTCGCTAGCTGCAGCGAACTGAAATGTCACGGCTGTCGAAAGGAGCAGACGTGGTTGTAGTTCCACATTTTTATTTAATCCGTGAAACCTTGCAATACATAAATAACTGAAATGACAAAACAACAAACCGTGACGCAGAGAGAAACAAACACTACTCAAAATATATATAACATATATATAACCCACAAAAACCCAGGAAGAAAAACCCCTACTTAAATACGATCTCCAATTAGAGACAACGAGGACCAGCTGCCTCCAATTGGAGATCAACCCCCCCCAAAAAAACATATAAATAGAAAAACTAGAACTTAAACATAGAAATACGCCCTGACCTACTCTGCCATAGAAAATAACCTCTTACTATGGTGAGGACGTGACATGAAAAGAGGAGCGACCCAGGGATGTGTGTGCTTTGGGGACCTTTAACCGAATGTGACTGGCAGAACGAGTGTTGTATGTGGAGGATGAGGGCTGCAGTAGGTATCTCAGATGGAGGGAGTGAGGCCTAAGAGGGTTTTATAAATAAGCTTCAACCAGTGGGTCTTGCAATGCGTATACAGAGATGACCAGTTTACAGAGGAGTATAGAGTGCAGTGATGTGTCCTATAAGGAACATTGGTGGCAAATCTGATGGCCGCTCGAGAGCACCCTTACCTGCCGATCTATAAATTACATCTCTGTAATCTAGCATGGGTAGGATGGTCATCTGAATCAGGGATAGTTTGAAAGAGGAGCGATTACGATAGAGGAAACCAACTCTAGATTTTACCTTACCCTGCAGCTTTGGTATGTGCTGAGAGAAGGACAGTATACTGTCTAGCCATACTCCTAATTACTATAATGAGGTGACTACCCTCAGAGGTAGTAATCACACCAGTGGGGAGAGGGGCATTCTTCTTACCAAACCTTTGTTTTGGAGGTATTCAGAACAAGGTTAAGGCCAGAGAAAGCTAGTTGGACATTAAGAAATCTTTGTTGTAGCCCCTTTTATTTCTCATTCTCCCTGCATCCTGGTACTATAGAGCTTGATGCTATTCTCCTATAGAACACCCACAGACAGAAACACAGACACATAGACGGGCCAGTCTGGGACCCAGGTAACGTTGTTTTAGTTCAACCAAAACACACCTCCCTTCTTTGCCAAGTTTGCAGTCCCTAAGCAACTCTATACTTTCTGGGAGGAGCGACCAATTGGAGCCGAACTAAAGAGGGGTAAAGCCTGCGTTCTGCATAGCAGCACGGCAGCACTGGAGAGCACAGGCAGAGAGCAACACAAGGTGAGGGGGATAGAGAGAGAGAGAGATACGGCTGGGCCTGCTGCGCAGTGCAGCAGCTAAGCTCAGTCACCTCAAGGTTAATATAAAATTGGATTTTCAGTATATTACAAGATAATAGCATTCCACACTCTACAGGATTAGATTAGATCCTACTGTATAATAGGTATTCTGTATACAGACACAGTGCACTGTCCTTATTAGAATCATATGTTCAAGCATTAACCCCTCATAAAAGCCATATAAGATGGAATAAACATCATTGGCATATACAGAAAAATACTAATAAAATATTATACTTGTGTAAAACAGGTGATTCTGTATTAGAATTTTAGTTTGAACTGATAACAGAATAGTACTAAGACCCAATCAAACTGTCACTTCAAAAAATGTACAATATATTGTTCGGGTTAACCAACAGATCTTTTTTTGTTCATCCCTGTTTTTCTAGGCCAAACATTCGCCCAGGTTGAATCTGATAAATTATGAAATTGCCTCAATCGAATTGTCTACAATGATTTATTTAAACTAGTTCATAATTAATTAACCCGAAGTGGAACCCCCTCAAGTAAAACTACAAATAACTGATTATGTGAATAAATATATGAAGATGGACTAATTTAACACCTTGAAATGTCCAAACCTGGTGTAACCAGTTAATTACCGTTTTCAAATTCACAATTATCGAGTGTTGCTTTTCAACCGAAAACAAAATGATCTCATCTGTGTTTCTCATCAATATTAAATGAACTGGAGCAGCTTGTGGTTTATCAGGCGTAGACATGGGGAGCCAGGCCCATCCAATCAGATTGGGTAATATACATAAATCATTTTTATTACATTTTTATTCTTTCCCTGTCAGTGTTCTAAACGGGACATGATGTGTCTTTACTTGACTTGGGCAGGAGCTCACTGGAACTGAGTACCCGGCACATCCTATAGAATATTAGCTCAAAAGTATTGAGGAGTTCCTGCACCTAAATATAAACGCAACCGGTACCCAACTCAAGCATTGGTCTAAACATGCATTCACCGTCAGATAGAATTCATAGCAATCAGAAGGGGGTGCTGGGAAAACGAAAGGGATATATATTGACAATAATAGTAATACATTTTATTTGGCAGATGTCTTTCAGGACACTCTTTTAGGACACAAAATCGAGTGCTGTACATACAATTCATTTGATTTAGGCCTAGGTAATGAATTTGAATATGTAAAGCGTATCAATTTCAAAATAATGGCAGGGTTCTGGCACGTGTCACTTTGCACTGATAGATACCAAGTGCAGTAAACAGTAGCAATCGCTCACTGAGACTTTTTTCAAGAGGCCGTGTATAGACGAGAATGTTGGAGCATTTGCCAAGTTATTTGATATCAGTGATTTCGCCATGAATGGCCTCCACCCTCTATATCAATGACTGATTGCATTGATCTAATGGAGGGATTTAAAGACAGTTTCAGTACATTCAGAGACAATGATCAGCACTACAGAGCTGTTTTTATTCAACACAGTTAGAAATCATGAAAGCTCCCTCCACTGAAACATGACCATCAGTCCAGTGAAATAAAAAAAGATACAGAAAAAATAAACGAGTTATTTCAACTTATGCTCCGATGTGCTTTTCAAGTAACAGGCTATAACAACTGACCTATTACCAGTGTTATCATATAGCCTAGCTACAACAACTGACCTATTACCAGTGTTATTATATAGCCTAGCTACAACAACTGACCTATTACCAGTGTTATCATATAGCCTAGCTACAACAACTGACCTATTACCAGTGTTATTATATAGCCTAGCTACAACAACTGACCTATTACCAGTGTTATCATATAGCCTAGCTACAACAACTGACCTATTACCAGTGTTATTATATAGCCTAGCTACAACAACTGACCTATTACCAGTGTTATCATATAGCCTAGCTTGAGAATTGAGTTTTGAAAAATATAACGGACTCTACATCTCTTACTATACTGTATATGAAAATAGGCAAATGCATGAAACAATATTTATTTCCAGTCAACATAAATAGCCTATCATTTATTTATTATTTATTGGGGGGGGGGGGGGGGGTAAAACTGACCTGTAGTTAGGCCCTATAGGCTATTGATCATTTCATTGATATCAGACAATACATTGTAGGCTCACTCCATCTCCCACACCCAGCAGAGAAATGCACTCTGCTTGCATTTTGACTCATAAAGTGATCTTGGTTAAGAAAAGGTTGGTGACCACTGTTTTAGTCTATATAGGCTATGGCCTAGTTTTATGTGTATTAGCATACTGCTAGGCTATAATTTAAGTTTCCTTTGATGATGTCTAATGCAAAACGGGTCTACTTTAATTGGCCTCCGTGCCAGTGATTAACACTAAACAGGCCTCTTTGGACACCCCCTTCGGGCCAATGACGTGTCTTTTGAAAATGAACATTCTAACAGTCTGCTCTTTCTGTCACTTTATAGACATCAAAACATCTTACCTGCTTGCAACTGTAGGAGAATTTGCAAAATACCCTTTTTGGCGCTCCAATTCATTTCCCTGCCTCTGTGTCAATTCCAAGCTTCACTGTTCATTAAATTCTTCATATACAATATAACAATTGATAATATTCTTACCCATCAAACTATTGTCAATTTAATCTTGTCTTTAGGCTAACTCTATTGTTATGTGTGAAATTGGTTTCGGTGTAGTTTCGACGGGTCATCATCAGCTTCACAGGTTTGATGGGCATGAAAAAAATGACGTGTCCTCTTTAAACTGCTAAAAAAGTACATTTGTTTTTAGTCAATATGACACTCTCGGCTCTCCTAGTGTTAAATGCTTACATTTGTGGCCGCCTAGCCTAGCCTAGCCTAGCCTACTATCTCCTGGTATCTGAGCCAGTGAGAGGTTGCCAAGCCTATTGCAATCATTACTGTTATATAAGGGCATTATATTATAGTCTCATTGTCTATTAATTATATGTCTATGGTTATTTATATGCCTGCGTGTAGGTCTATGTGAGTCGCATGTTAAATGCAAGTCATGGGTTTATGTAGGCCTACGAGACTATTTGGTCTGTAACGCGAAATCACATGTTAGATGGTTTGTTGTGTGTGATCGATTACAGTAGGGCATAAGGTCGGCTATGCTTTTATGATCATTTAATGATGATTTGAGTGCCCAAATTTTGCCCCACCTACATTTCTTTTCTGGCCCTGCCATCAACAGATTTCTGCCTGCGCCCCTGCATAGCATTAAACATTTATTTTAAATCCAATATGGTGGTGTGCCTGCGTGCTCTCCCAAATCATCAATAAAGATACTTCTTGAAGACACGTCAAACATCACTCAGTTTCAGCATGTGTCAGGGTTGAAGGCAGCAGTGTGGCACTGCGCCTGTTTGTGTACAGGACCCCTAGTGATCGCATAGCCTCAAAGCACCTATAAAACATTCAGCGCAGTGCTGACAAGACACAGGAGAGGAATTAGAGAGGGAAATATTAAACCATTCACAGGACGAGGAAAACTGACAATATGATTTAAATTCACCGACAGTTGCTGAGGCGAGGGACAATGTGAAATAAATCACATTGGAGGGAAACTAATCCTTGTCATCTTTCATGTTTTACAGTACAAAATCATTTTGTGAAAACAGAACACAGGAGGATCTACCTTGTCTCAATCTCTGTGTGTATTCATTGTTCATAACGACCTCTGCAGTTGAAGTCTTATGTATCTACTTCAGAAAACCAATTCATCTGTGCTGCCTCTGTTGGACAGTCAACACAAGGCCCTTTGTTTTACCTGTATCTCGTGTGTGTGTGTGTGTGTGTGTGTGTGTGTGTTGTTTATTTCACCTCACACAGGTTCTTCTCCTGGGTGCCTCTGGACTCCTGGGCCTCCTGTAGCTCTTTCTCTAGCTGTTCCAGACGAGCCACACGGATCTGCGAGGGGAGACAGAGAGAGGGATGAGCAAGTGAGAGAGCGAGAGACTTTAGTCGCCGCAGACATTTTGTGAGGTGACAAACATTGTACAACACCCTCCATAACAGCACAGTTTTAATTTCTGCGGTTTTACATGTCAACTGTGTGTGGATATGCAGGGCGAACTGGGCCATCTGTTGCATCCCAAACACGTTTCAGGAAGAAGGACCACACTCGATAATGTAAGTGAATGCTTTGACAGCAGCTGCCAAATGTCACTGTCTGTGTTGCCATTCCAGAGACAGACTTGGCAGAGTCCTTCTCCTTACCTGAGTCCGCTGGACCATTTCATCGCTGGTTCCGAAGCGTTCCTCCATGACAGAACGCAACTGCTGCGCCTCGAACTCCAGCTGCTGGCGAATGAGGTCCATCTGTATGGAGAACTATGAAGATAAGGAAGAGGAGGTTAGTTCCCATGCAACACAAGAATCAATTTTGAAACAAAATGGTTGCTAGTTTCTCTGCTGAATCTCACCTGCGCACCTGTTTAAACAATAATGAGTTGATTTCATGACAATGAGCACACCAACAAAACATTTTTTTTTGTATATCTATGTAAACCAGGGGTGTCACACTCATTCATTCGGTCTTCAACAAGGTCCGGAGCACTGCACTGAAAATTGGTTATATTTCCTCGCTGTCAAAATTGTCAAAAAGTAGTCCTCTATCCATCGGTTTTGTAATTTTCAAATGCTCCCTGACTGTTTAGCTTTCATTCCCTGATTATTAACGAGCTGGACACAGTCAAGAAACTATGAATGTAGGTCCATTCTAATTTCTACACAGTTTAAATTTGGTTTTAGGCATTTTAAAGTATATTGAGTTTGCTCTCACCGTGTCGATGCGTGGCAGTTGGTTCAGCCGCTGAGACAGGCCCTGGAGCTGGCTGTAGTACCAGTGACGCTCCCTCTCCTCCTTGTCTATCTCACTCACCAGCATAGCCCTGGAACACACACAGCCACACAAACCCTTAACACATAGACTACCATCCGCAACATCACTGGGGATTCATAGTACCTCACCTTTTTTAGGGTGGGGGGGGACTACAGATTTACAGTGAATGATGATGTTTAAGGCAGCATTACAAGTAATACATGCATCTGATTGAACAATGGCAAAGCGCTTACCTCTCTTTGTAGAGGTCTTCCAGATGCTGGGCCGTGATACGTCCGTCTCCCAGCATGGCTTTGGCCAGGGCTCCATCCATGAGGTGGGGGTGTCCAGGATGCACGGCCGTGCCCTCCCCTGACAGAGAGGAGCTCTGGCGGGATGTAGGCCGTAGGGGGCTCCTGGCTCTGGAGGAGGAGGGAGGCAAGCAGGCCAGACGATCGTCCATGTCACTCGACTGAGCTGCCAGACTGGCTAGACTGTCCGGGAGGACGCGCAGATTGTGCGGCTGGTACTTCAGCTCATAGTAGTTGGTCAGGTCCATGTGCAACTCTGAGAGAGAAAGAGAGATTTTTTTTAATGAACCATTGAAATAGCCTATTATTGAATGAGCTGTGTACAATATCAGTTTAATGCAAGACAGACATTAAAAGGTGAGAAAATAGATGGAAAACATCAGACGTACCTTTGAGCTGATCCAGCACGTCAGTCCTCCCTGAGGAGGCCAAAGTGCCAGCCTCCAGCTCCAGTTTATTCTGCAGGCCCTTCAATACCCCCTAGAGTGGAGAAAGCAATTCATAATTACTGTGTCAACTGAAAATGCTGTTGTGGCCACAGTAAAAACCAAAAAAAGAGTCACAACCTGTTGGGTCTCTGATGACCTAGAGAGGAAATAAACCAAGCAGTGAAAACACTGTATCTGCCTCCTATTCCTCTCCTCTCCTTTTTATCCTCTCGTAAGATGTCATAGCTTGCCTGAAATCACAGCCTTTCTTCGAATGAATGTCCTCTTACTGGAAAATATACATTTTCTTTGTTTTTTTCCCAGATGGACGCTTCGGTCTGTTTGCCACCAGTATCCGGCAGTGTGAGCTCTCTACAGAGAATCTTGGTTTTCTGCTGATAGCTAAAGCCGACCTCAGGAATATAAAGGCTTTAGCTGGGGATTATCCAGCTGTGCTCAGCATCTGGGCACATGTGCCAGAGGAGTAATAGGACAAACCCACGTGCATTGGGGTTGGCACCTATGATTACAGTTTCAGATTGAGAACTATCAAGACTATGATTGATGTTGCTGGCTGCAGCTATGGAACGGAGAAATCGTATTTCGGTATGTTTTGTTGTTCATTTCGTAAATTTTGATTTGAAATAATTCATTATGAAAGAAGGATGAGTGGGGCTTTTTTAATAACCAGATTATGTTACGTGTTTTGACCTTTCTGCTCATGCCTCTCAGAATCAGGTGCACAGTATTTTAGTGGTAGTCCACAGTACACAGAATTTAGGCTAAAGCCATTCTAAAGTACAATGGAAACCCTGATTCCACCCCTCTTGGGATGGTCCCTAATTCTACCAGTAATCCAAACTCCCCTGACATTGAGAGTGTCTATTGGGTCAGAAGTAGCACGACAAAGCAATGAAATGGGTCTATGGTTTCTTCTCTCCATTTTCAAATGATGGCACATCATTGGGAAAACAAATCTCTATTCAGAGCCAGTAGAGAACCAATAGGTCTATTCCTCCCTGTGAATAAAATATGCCAAGGCAGAAGTCCTTACTATCTCTTTCATCAGCTTTCCTCTCTGTCTTTTGAAGAAGGAAATCATTTTCCAAATAACACAGTTTGATTTGAAGTAAAAGTAACAAGAGCTGGGTGATTATGCAGGATCGAGCTGATTTATTCCTGAGGTAACGCAAGGACTCTGCAATGTTCTGCAGGAGATTAAATGGTACACACTGAGAGTCGGGGTGTGCCATTTAATCTTCATCTGATCCCGATCATATTAATCCACACAGATATCATATTATGATGAATGTCTATACAGGCCAACCGTTTTGTTGAGAGACAGACGGATCCCAAACAGTAAACCCTCCTTGCAATGACACATGGTGTGACAGAAACTTGAAGCGGATTCTTTCCTGGAATCCAGGGAGAGGATTGGCCACAGAGGGGAAGAAAATGACTATCCTGTCAGACACGCAGGGATTTCAAACAGCCAAAAAATCTATAATTAGAAAACATCTTATGGGCTGAATGGTCTAATGATTTCCTTCTTCCTCAGCAGCTTGTCTCAATCCCTGCTGGCATCATTACTGTAACAAAGACAACTGGATGGATCCGTGCAGAAAGAGGAATGATTCAAGTGTGGCCCAGTGCCTCGTCTATCTAGGCTAGGGATGCTAGCCATGAAGCATTAGCGTCTCCAGTCACTCAGGAGAGAAACCGGGTCACTAGTGAAGGAGTTACATGAAGTCTACAGCATCCTTCAGAATTGGGGCTGAACTCTATCCATCTCAGGCAGAACTGAGTGGATTTTGAATTGGAATACGTCCTATCTGTGTCTCAATCATGCTATTAGCCACGACTTGACAAAATGGAGGGAAGGATCCTACATCTTAATTTGAGCCTGTTTGCTACTGCAGGAGAATAATCCTGCAGCAACAGGAAATGTGAATTATGTGGATTATAATTAATGGACATTTATGTAGTGGTTGATAGATTTTTCGTAAGGGAGAATCGTCTGAAATTTCAATGTGGAAATTACAAACATCAGAAGCCTTTTTAAAACCTGAAATACACTACAGGTTTTACATTTCATGCATTGCAGGAAAGCTCCTGCAACATGGTGATCACATTAAGAGCCTACATCTGTAGGCATAGAGAAATTCCAAAATGAAAACATTGTCTTTTAGAAACCAAAGCAACACTTTATCTTAGCAACACTTAATCATCTGTGTCTTAAACATTTTAAAATCTTTGGTCTATATGCAACGAAATAACAAACTATAAGGTCAATGCAATGGTTGAACTTCTACCTTTGCGACATCAAATCAACACTCAAATCTCATCCTATTATTATTTCTCCCATAGCCCTGGGGTCATCCCTTTGCCCTCTCTCACCTTCATGTCGGTGGTCTCGTTCTCAAGCTTAGACAGGTGGTTGGAGTTGTCCTCCAGCTCTCTACGCAGATGGGAGTTCTCCTGGCGGAGAGCTTCCACCTGGTAGACCAGCTGGTCATAGGAAGCCGTGGAGTTCGCCATCTTCAGGCAGTGTTGTGGTCCCTGCAAGGAAGGAGAAACAAGTGAGATTGAAGGTTAGTGTGGTGTGGAGGTTAGCTTCTTGGCAAACTCTGGCATATCATGCATTTCCTATTATAAGGCTATTCCATTGTGTCTTTGCAGAATCATTTATAGGAAAACTGCCCGTTTTATTTCACATTTGATACTCATACAGCACATAGATAAAAACAACATAGATAAAAAGAGATGCTCAGGGCTCCTCCATACATACACTACCGTTCAAAAGGTTGGGGTCACTTAGAAATGTCCTTGTTTTTGAAAGAACAGCACATTTTTTGTCCATTAAAATAGCATTAAATTGATCAGAAATACAGTGTATGTCACGACTTCCGCCGAAGTTCGTTCCTCTCCTTGTTCGGGCGGCGTTTGGCGGTCGGCATCGCCGGTCTTCTAGCCATCATCGATCAACTTTTCATTTTCCATTTGTTTTGTCTTTTCTTCCCACACGCCTGGTTTCAATTCCATCATTACATGTTGTGTATTTAACCCTCTGTTCCCCCCATGTCCTTGTCCGGAATTGTTTGTTTGTAAGTGCTTGTGCATGTTTTTCTGGGGTGCGACGGGTTTTGTACCCATTGATTTATTGTTCTGTTTCCAGTGTTTTTTATTATTAAACTGCGCCGTTGTAAACACAGTGCTCTCCTGGGCCAGTGCTCTTCTGCGCCTGACTTCTCTGCCGCCAGTACGCACCCCTTACAGTGTAGGCATTGTTAATGTTCTAAATGACTATTGTAGCTGGAAACGGCTGATTTGTAATGGAATATCTACATAGGCGTACAGAGGCCCATTATCAGCAACCATCACTCCTGTGTTCCAATGGCACGTTGTGTTAGCTAATCCAAGTTTATCATTTTAAAAGGCTAATTTATCATTAGAACACCCTTTTGAAATTATGTTAGCACAGCTGAAAACTGTTGTTCTGATTAAAGAAGCAATAAAAACAGAGATCACTCTGTCATGCTGATTGAGTTCGAATAACAGACTGGAAGCTTCAAAAGGAGGGTGGTGCTTGGAATCATTGTTCTTCCTCTGTCAATCATGGTTACCTGCAAGGAAACACGTGCCGTCATCATTGCTTTGCACAAAAAGGGCTTCACAGGCAAGGATATTGCTGCCAGTAAGATTGCACCTAAATCAACCATTTATCGGCTCATCAAGAACTTCAAGGAGAGCGGTTCAATTGTTGTGAAGAAGGCTTCAGGGCGCCCAAGAAAGTCCAGCAAGCGCCAGGACCGTCTCCTAAAGTTGATTCAGCTGTGGGATCGGGGCACCACCAGTGCAGAACTTGCTCAGGAATGGCAGCAGGCAGGTGTGAGTGCATCTGAGGCGAAGACTTTTGGAGGGTGGCCTGGTGTCAAGAAGGGCAGCAAAGAAGCCACTTCTCTCCAGGAAAAACATCAGGGACAGACTGATATTCTGCAAAAGGTACAGGGACTGGACTGCTGAGGACTGGGGTAAAGTCATTTTCTCTGATGTATCCCTTTTCCAATTGTTTGGGGCATTGTTTGGGGCACCTTGTCTTCCGGAGAAGACAAGGTGAGCGCTACCATCAGTCCTGTGTCATGCATGAGACCATTCATGTTTGGGTTTGCTTCTCAGCCAAGGGAGTGGGCTCACTCACAATTTTGCCTAAGAACACAGCCATGAATAAAGAATGGTACCAACACATCCTCCGAGAGCAACTTCTTCCAACCATCCAGGAACAGTTTGGTGACGAACAATGCCTTTCCAGCATGATGGAGCACCTTGCCATAAGGCAAAAGTGACAACTAAGTGCTCGGGGAACAAAACATCGATATTTTGGGTCCATGGCCCAGACCTTAATCCCATTGAGAACTTGTGGTCAATCCTCAAGAGACGGGTGGACAAACAAAAACCCACAAATTCTGACAAACTCCAAGCATTGATTATGCAAGAATGGGCTGCCATCAGTCAGGATGTGGCCCAGAAGTTAATTGACAGCATGCCAGGACAGATTGCAGAGGTCTTGAAAAAGAAGGGTCAACACTGCAAATATTGACTCTTTGTATCAACTTCATGTAATTGTCAATAAAAGCCTTTGACACTTAGGAAATGCTTGTAATTATACTTCAGTATTCCATAGTAACATTGACAAAAATATCTAAAGACACTGAAGCAGCAAACTTTGTGAAAATTAATATTTGTGTCATTCTCACAACATTTACGACATTAACAATGTTTACACTGTATTTCTGATCAATTTTATGCTATTTCAATGGACGAGAAATTGGATTTTCTTTCAAAAACAAGGACATTTCTTAGTGACCCCAAACTTTTGAGCGGTATTGTCGATATAAACAACGTAGAACATGCGATGGGCCCCTCCGGCTACATCCCTTCTCTCTCCTCTCTGCAGTGTAAGGTTGGCAGCAGATGGTACACAGAGAACCTAATCATCTGTCAAATCAAGTTTAGCTCTGTTTTGATCAATCTTTGTGCTTGGCCGAGCCTGAACACACTCTCTGTGTGGCCATTCAATATTGGCAATTTGCTCTGAGGTTTGTTTAAGCGACGCATTAATCTGGTTTTAGAGTCTATGATTGTTACGGATATTGGATAATATTATGGTATTTGATACCGCTGGTTACAGCAGTTGAATATAAAACCATATCAAAATGACATTGCAGCATACAGTATTTATTATAGTTTCTGATCATTTGAAACTTTTGTGCATCATTTGTGTATACATCATATTGTAACTCATACGTTTTCTCTGCGGTACAGATGTAGGATCTTAATTTGACCTGTATTTTCACAGTAAAGTAATCCTGCAGCAACAGGATTTGAACGTTTCTCCCATAATGTTACTTGAGCAGTGGTTAAGCTATTAGTTTATTACAATTAGGGTACATGAAAGGTGCAATACTATTAATATAACTGTGTGTTAGTGTGGGTTTTCAGTGAATTTATGTAAATCATAAAGCTTATCTGCACTTCCTGTGGTGCAGGAAATGTTCAGCAACAAAAGAGTGATCAGATTAAAATCCTGCACATGTTATTTGATCATTTGTTACTCTTTTTACTAGATAAGAAATGTTGTCAGTGAGGAAAAACAATGCAGCCATTTTGATAAATGGGCTGCAGGGAGCCGTTTTCTGAGGTTTGAAGGAGTGGAAGTGTTTCATTAATATATGGTACAATAAATCAAATTTGACTCCAATCTCACTACTGGTGGCTTTGATGCAATTTTATAGTAGCAAATCAAATTCACAATTTCATCCCTAGTCACCTTGACATCAATGAAACCAAATGAAGCCAGTACGCATTTGTGCATAATGCCTGTAGCAGTCATTCGCTCTGCGTTTTATGGAGACTCCGACGGCAGTGACAGATTTACATTATTAAAGCCTTCCTGCTCTTCATGACTGGTGATGACAACAACTGCGACAGTGATTCTCCTGGGTCTGTAATTTGACACATCATTTTTACGTGTAAGACTTGCATGGCAAGTGGTGTGACATTTTGACTATTTGAGGATGTTTGCTTTTCAGAGAGAGCAAGAGCAATCGTCTGCTCTATTATGGAATTACAATGGTTGCTATTTTTAACAAAGAAATTAAAGATAACGCAGAATTGAAATGCATACATTTTTTGGGTAATTAACAGTTAGAAATATTACTTGTTGAAGAATTACTCGTCATCAAATCCGCATATGAATACAAACCGAGGCATACAGAAAAGATAAGTCTTATTCAATGAATTTCAATGGATTTTGATGACACTTCATTTCACTTGAACAAACGTTCATTCCTGCACAGTGCAGCCATCTGAATTGCTAAAGGACCTCGGCCAGTCTTTGTTAGCCCTAGTGATGAGATTCCCTTCCCGCAGCAGTAGCGTTGATAAGGGGGAGGTGCAATCCAGCCCCCTTCGATATTACCGGTGGAGGGCGTCTGCGGCTCGGGCGCGTCACAAAGGTCAGGCTATGGACCACCGTGCTCTGGGAGCAGACAGGCAATGTCAGTGCGGCAAACCCTCCGCTGGAATAGTGCTGCATTTCATTACCTTGTGTCTGTCTTTCACTCCTTAGGGAATTCACAGTGGAACAAAATGGAGGAGATAGGGCTGATGTAGTATCGGATTGAACGTGTTGAAATGTTTTATAGTAGAAAATAGAGGACTGGCATATACTCAAGCTCAATCTGATTTGCATTGAGAAAAACAGAATTGTTATTACGCAACATCAATGCACATTTGTATGTGATTAATTGTACAATATTTATTGGTAAAACAGAAAAAATCTCATTTTGATTGCAACAATTATTTTTCCAAAGTGTGGGATTGATTGAACTCGGTCCGTTCTTTTGTTGTCCTGTCTGTGTACTCTGTTGCCTTATTCCGCTAAAGTCAAATCACATAATTTCTCTCTCAACAAGCAAACTAGGTAATTACGTAATGAACAGATGGCTGTTCATTTAAAGTGAATGTCAGGCCAGAGTTTGTTATGCAAAGGACATCCACAAGCTTGGAAAAATCAATGTAACTCAAATACAGACTCGCGAATCAATACTGAAAATCCAATGGGTTGGAGCAATGAGAGTGGTGGTATTTTTCCAAATGTTTCCATCAGTGAGTCACATTCTCTCACACGTTGTTATCTGTGTATGTTACTACAATTAGGCGGGTGATGATATGCATCCAGCCTTTCACAAAGCAGCCTTAGCGTGTCTATCTAATGGCTGTGGACATATGGGGACACATCAATGCCCATGCCTTGAACACACAGCTCTTTATCATTTCAAAGTGGGGGACATGAAACACATTCATTATTCTGCCGGACAGCATTGAAGGCAGTGTGGCAGTCTGTTGTTGAAGGCCAGTCACTGATGCTTGAGCAATGCTGGATAGGGAGTAGGTACTGAGGGGGCGTGTTGGATTGTGGTCCTAAGGGAATTCAATACAGCTGGTTGATTTTTCCAATTAGGTTTCTTCCATCAAAGGAATATATTCATGAGTTGGCTCACGGTTCAACGTTATCTCAACGTCCTTCCATCTTAATTGCCCTTGTGGCAAAAGCATTAATTGCGGTGACATATTTATGTCAGGTGATGGCTATTTCTCTTGCATTTTTCCCTCTCTCTTTTTATCCCCAACATGGCTCTTTCTGTTGTGTCCTATTTGCTGCTGGTGGGGCCGCAATGCATGCTGGGTAATCTGTGAGGAAATTGTCCCCCAGAGGAATATAATTCAGACGAAGCCGTGTGAGTGTTAGCGAGCCTGCCAACGAAGTGCTACAGTTCGAGACTGTTTCTATGGAAACAGCCAATCCCCTTTCACGCTCTGGAAAAGGTGGTAAAAGTGAGGATGAGATGAATAAAGGCGAACCAATCAGAAGGGGTAATAGGGGGTAGGGGTAATCGATGTAGCAGAGCCAAACAACTCTATATTATATTCTCTATCCTGGGCACACGTACTTCACAACTGGCTTGTGCAGTTTCCAATCAGAACCACAATCTGATGTTGAATTACTGTTTATTTCTATCAGTGAGTGACTAAAACACTACATCATCAAAAATATCTGGACACCTGCTCGTCAAACATCTGATTCCAAAATCATGGACATTAATATGGAGTTGGTCCTCCTTTTGCTGTTATAACAGCCTCCGCTCTTCTGGGAAGGCTTTCCACTAGATGTTGGAACATTGCTGCAGGGACTTGTTTCCATTCAGCTAGCTGCAAGAACATTAGTGAGGTCGGGTACTGATGTTGGGCGATTAGGCCTGGCTTGCAGTCAGCGTTCCAATTCATCCCAAAGGCGTTCGATGGGGTTGAGGTCAGGGTTCTGTGCAGGACAGTCAAATTCTTCCACAACCATCTCGACAAACCATTTCTGTATGGACCTCACTTTGTGCATGGGGGCATTGTCTTGCTGAAACAGCAAAGGGCCTTCCCCAAACTGTTGACACGAAGTTGGAAGCACAGAATGGTCTAGAATGTCATTGTATGCTGTAGCATTAAGATTTCCCTTCACGGGAACTAAGAGGCCTAGCCCAAACTGTGAAAAACAGCCCCAGACCATTATTCCTCCTCCACCAAACTTTACAGTTGGCACTATGCATTGGGGCATGTAGTGTTCTCCTGGCATCTGCCAAATCCAGATTCGTCCATTGGACTGCCAGATGGTGAAGTGTGATTCATCACTCCAGAGAACGTGTTTCCACTGCTCCAGAGTCCAATGACGGCAAGCTTTACACCACTCCAGCCGATGCCGATGTATTGTGCATGGTGATCTTAGGCTTGTGTGCGGCAGCTCGGCCATGGAAACCCATTTCATGAAGCTCCCGACCAACAGTTATTGTGCTGACGTTGCTTCCAGAGGAAGTTTGGAACTCGGTAGTGAGTGTTGCAACCGAGGCAGTCCCGTTCTGTGAGGTTATGTGGCCTACCACTTCGCGGCTGAGCCGTTGTTGCTTCTAGACGTTTCCACTTCACAGCATTTACAGTAGACCGGGGCAGCTCTAGCAGTGCAGAAATTTGGCGCACTGACTTGTTGGAAAGGTGGCATCCTATGACGGTGCCATGTTAAAAGTCACTGAGCTCTTCAGTAACCAGAGCTTACACAACCCTTGGCCCGGGAGGCTATCTTCGACTTCTCTACTGTGAGTAACACATTACACACCTACACTTTATAGAGAAATGTGGCAAGATGATCCTTTACTGATATATGGCCATTTTCGGGTTTTCATAATAACCATGTTTAGGATTAAGTAATACCCATGTTTAGACAATGTAAAAAAACACAACGCAAACAAAGCCTTGTTCCACGCCTATAAGGTCAGGCTGAACATTAGCCACGCTAGAGCATAAATGCCCTTCAGCAGCAGTGGGCTGGGGAACGAGCCGTGCTGTGATTAGCTAGTCAGCTCTGTACTGCAGGCTCTCTCTCTCTCCAGTCATGCAAACACAATAGGAGCTAAAGGTCTGAGCCACATCCACTGGCTGCAACCGGCGCTTGTGAAGTCAGCGAACTAAGTCAGGCGAAACAAAAAGGCTAATCAAGAGCACTGTCCCCTGACGACGGACGATGACTCAAAGGTTGTGTGGGCATAAAAGGGAAAAGGGGGTTCTGGGTTTGACAGGAAACAAGCAGACATCATGGTTTGTGTTGTCTTGTCGTGTTGAAACAGTCAAGGGCTCAAGTTCAGAGGTCCATGAGGGTTTGTAGGAGCCAAATAAGCTTTTTGTTGCCTCTCCCATCTTGTTTGTCCTAATTATGGTCATATGTTTAAATAATTAGCCATTAATAGCAAGGATACTGTAGTAATAATACAAATTATATTACTAATAAAACAAATATAATATAATAATAATAATTCTAATATATATTCATTAATAATAATCATATTATAATATCAAATAATAATAGGCTACTAAGTTTCTAACATTACTGAGTTTATAAATGTATTTCAGTCCAAAAAACAGTAGGTAAGTAAAAGATTTGCATTATCATGATCATCATGTATGTTTATTTTCACGCTATCATTACGTTATCATTACATTGTTTACAGGGTGAGTCATATCGGTACAGTCCAACAGTCCCCAACTCATTCTGTACAGTGAAAGTAGGCCATGAATGGCTACGCAGAGTGTGAGGCCAGAACAAAGAACACGCGTAGCATACAGCTAGGATTCTCCCCGCAACCAACACTGCTGCATTATTTCTTCCTCCACCACCCTTTCCCTCCAAGACCGTCTGGTTACCACGGCAACGGCACCTACCAGTGAAGATGGCGAGCCTGAGGATCTCTCTCTCCTCAACCAGACTGTCTCGTTCTTTGTGCACTATTAGGTGGAATCAATCGTATTATGCTGTAGTAGGTGTAGGTGAAAGACGTACAATGCTCTCAGAATAGGGCAGTAGCTCAGGTGCATTCAAGGTGTTGATAAATGCCTGAACCGTTGCTAAGTCTTTTTCTTGTATAAAGTGCAATGAAATAATATAGTCTACGGATCAACAATGCAGCAGTGCTGTGGTTGTTTAATCCTAGCTATTATTATGGTCGCTTTGGTCAAAAATATACAGTCAAACACAGAGGTGTTGAATGAAAGTGAGTTCCTAAATGTATGGCACAGTATTAAAGGACATTTCCCATCTTTTGAGAAATGCGTCACCACACCGCCATTTTTCATTAATGGAGAAACCCACTTCCATGGATTGAGCATGGGGTCAGACCAGCCCATACTGACAGTGACGGAGCTTATGGGGTCAAAAGGCCAGGTAATATACTGTCATACCAATATTCTTAGAGTGAGCCAGGTAGGAGGAGCATCTACTGTAGACGCTCATCCAAAATGAAATCCAGAACATCAATTATTCAGATATTGCGAACGGCCGAGGAAGCCCTGCAATCTGATCAAAATGTAATTTCCTAATGGTGAGGTTTTGTGAGGTTTCCACACACAGATATTTTTTCTTCTTTCAAAATAGCGTCTTTCATGGCAATTGGACACATCCGAAGCTTACAGAGGGATTGTCCTTGCATGGGAAAATAAGACAGAGCAGCGTTATTTGTAGATTTGTAGATGTGAATCGAGTTTTCTGGGTCTAACACATAGCTAACACAACGTACATGTAGTCAGTTGACCTACCTAGCTAGCTCATTGCTAACGTTACAGCTAATGCTAACTGCACAGATCATTGCTAGCCTGGAACTGAATGGCCATCCCAGCCTAGGGACTGGACTGTGAGAGCTAGAGTGTTTCCATCAGCTTGTCACAGCTGGAACTGACTATTCTGTACATGTTCATCAAGTGAGGAATCAATACGGTGTTAGCATTGGAGCTGACTAGAATTCACTTGCCAAAAAGCCTCTCATCGATAGTCTTCGACTCTGTGCACAAGTTCTCAAATGACCCAGACACAAAATGATCCGTCTCTCTGGGGACACGTCCTTCAAAAGTGACCGCAACATTTTGTTTTCATCAATTATGTGGATGCTAGATGTAAGGGTGATATGCGTGTGGTAAAAACAACTCAAGAAGACTGCATAATTAGTGACCTGCCGTTGGCCCTTTGTTTATCCAAGCTTACATCATGAAGGGAAAGGCTTTCGCTAGCTATAGCTGTCTCCAGGTTCCAAACCATTCATGGGTCCCAATGTCAGACAAATGATAGACTCACGCTATGATCTTTAACCTAAGTGGGTCTCCCAAAGCAACTAATACAGTAACGATGAATCAAGAGAGGAGGTTAGCAATGTACAATGTAGAGAGGTGGTAGGCTCCCATTGGTAGAACGGAGGACATTTCCCATTGTTCAAGTGACAGAGGTCAACGTCATCCCACTATATCCTCTGTGGATAAGAGATCTTCCAATGACGAGCATTCAAATGGGGAGCAGGGCAGGCTTTTGTTCACTTCAGCTAATTCTGTCAATAACTTTGGCTCAGAGCTGAAAGGCAGTGCCTCAGAGATTGTATTTGAAGCAGTAACAGGAGAAGCATTTCAGCATCCATTAGAGGAAATAAGGCCCTTAACTGTAGGAGTGACGAAGCAGAGGAGGAAAACAAACGAATGATCGTTCCTGCCTCCCAATCATTGGAAATGTCTATTGCAGTCGGCTATTTATTTTTAAAGGGAAACTGGCAAACGCATGTCTTATATGGTTGTTTCCTCAATGTAGATGGCAGGGATTCTTCCCTATCAGTGACATTGAAGAGAGAACCATAGACATGCATTTGATCTGAGGTTCTGTAACCGACTGTCAAAATAGTCTGAAAATAGAAATATCTCTGATTAGGTGTTATACATTTGTAATCTACCGACATTGCTAAACTTGGATATTCCCTTGAGCGCGTCAAGATAAACACACATCATTAGGAAAACAAATATATCACAGCTACACTAGACTGGCAAATGCTTCCCTCAATAACAAAGTCACACAAAGAAAAATGCTGACAATTCTTCGTACTTATTCTCTGGGCGTGGTTGCCCATGTCAATTCACATAGACCGCTCATGAAATGCTCAAGATAGGTCTATATCCTAATCTCCCTTCAAATATGATGTAAAATGTTTTGGACCTGTCAGTAAAGCCCCTTTCCCTTCTTCTCAGGACTAGAGAATGATGTGAAGTTATGGGAGGCAGGCCAATTAACACTCTCTTGGTTAAAGCAAATTGACTTGTCAAACTTATTGAATCTCAATTCAAGGCTTGTCGTTGTCCATAGACATCCATACACAGAATAAATAGCGATGCCAACGACATCAGGGCTCAGCTGTTTTCCTCCACAAAATCTGGCGTGTCAGTTAGTAGCCCATCCCTTCCCTAAAAAAATCATCCCGTTATGTAATATTACATAAGCGCTTTCCATTTTGTTGGGACTTTCAGGCCTGGGGATTACATTTACATTTTAGTCATTTAGCAGACTATGTTATTCAGAGCAACTTACAGGAGCAATTCGAGTTAAGTGCCTTGCTCAAGGGCACATTGGCATATTTTTCACCTAGTCGGCTCTGGGATTTAAACCAGTGACATTTCGGTTACTGGCCCAAAGCTCTTGGAAGATTCCAGGCCCAAGATTCCAGACCTGGCAGTTCTCTCTGTGGTCCAGTTCAGTTCCCCTGGACAGTTTAGCCAACTGCAGTGAGGAAGTGAAAACTGTGAGGGAAATAGTAATATTGGATTCCTGGATGTTGGTGTGAAGGCCTGATAGGAGACATAAGCCTACACAGATGGTAAAAGACCTAATAGGGCACAGACACACCCGGTAGTTGTATGATTGAAGCCACTCACAGTATAATCAAAGCCATGGGCACAGTGAGTGGCCAGTCCCTAAGAGACTCATTAGTGTAGGATCTGCACTGGTTACCATTGCTCGGGGGGGTGTGTGTGTGTGTGTGTGTGTGTGTGTGTGTGTGTGTGTGTGTGTGTGTGTGTGTGTGTGTGTGTGTGTGTGTGTGTGTGTGTGTGTGTGTGTGTGTGTGAATAAGATCAATGATGCTATGTTATTTTCTGCTGCTGGGTTTAATCCCCATGTTTCATGTGTTATATGAAGCCTGTAGTATTTAGCTCTATGTGTCTACTGCTTTCCTTCTTCACATACCATATCTATTTTTCTTATGCGGTGGGATATTTTTTCCCAGAAATGTCACAATCAATTCTACTTTACCCCGATGAGGTTCAGGTGATTGATTCAAACAAATGACTAAAATGACATTTCATGAAAATGTGTGTGTAGGCATTCTAATGTAAATGCGATACATTTTGTAATCCATAGGCTAAAAACAATGACAGACAATGAAGCATACTTCTCATCAACCAGCGTAGGTTATAAATGTCAATCCACTATTGCTTAGCCCGACAACTTTATAAAAAAGGCTCCAACTAGATATACCGAAGATAAACTGCATCTATGAAGGAGGACATCACACAACAGCGATGGTCTCTTTTTTCTTCCATTGACGACGTCAATGATTCACCCTCCAAATAGGCCACCGTCGAACAAAATGCACCAACATGCACGAATCCATTTCAATGCAAAATATGTCCACGATTTATTGTCTTCAAATGGAGGGTTTGTTATCGGTTTGATAAATAGTCTGACACTTAATTGAGGATAAACCATCAAATGAAGTTACCTGGATAAGCCTACCTATTTCAATCGACCTTGCCTACTACAACCCCACACATTTTCAGGTATTAGGCTACTAACCTATAGCCTACACTATCCAAATACATTGGACAATTGTGTCTCCAAAATATTTTTGGGGGGGCTCCAAAAGATTGAACATAAAATGTATATCTTGAACAAACCATCTTTCATGCATTTGCCTGTTTAACATTCTATTCACATCAGGACCACTCTCCCTCCGCGCAGCTCGCGACGCAACCAATCTAATATGCAGCATCGTAGATAGGAATAGTATAAACAATAATCGTAGATTTAAAATGTTGGCATGTAAGACAATTCTAAGCTTTACAATTGTGTTGGATTCTTACCTCATTTCCCGAGCAGTGTTGATTTCAGTAGGGCGTGGAATGAGAGAGCGGACTCTGTGGGATGGATGCTGAATTCACCACTAGCTGCGTGCTGTGACGCTATAGTCTGATGTCACATACCACAGCCTCTCTCTCTATCTATCTCTCTCGCTCTCTCTCTCTCTCTCTCTCTCTCTCTCTCTCAATTCCACATAAGAAAGCTTTTTATTTCTCTTGGCAGGCAAATGTTGACTATAGAAAGTATTAGAACTATTTTTGAAATACGTTTGACCTCTAGCCAATGTATATTTCTTAAAGTATTGCATCAGCTGCATTCAATGGCAACTTTAGAAACTCTACAAAGCGCCAAAGCATAAATGCAGGAAACATAGGCATATGGGTTAACATGATTTAGTTCAGACGTTCGGCGTAAAGAATGGTCAGCAAAGTCTGAACTTTAACTTCAACCTAAAACGTGTTTAATTAAGGAAGTGCGGGACAAGCAAACAGACGTCAGATTTTCTACCCACCTATAATTTGTGCATCTGTGAATTATAATACCGTGCACACTTTTATTGAATCAAGGTTTAGTCGTTTTGACGTGTTCTGCTACAGGCTTGCCATGGGCTGTTGTCCATGGTGCTGAACAGGTGGATGGCGCTGCTGCCTTTTCAGAGGTTGCTGTCCAGGATGGCGAGGTGCTGAACGGACAGATCCCCAGTGCATTTAGCCTCCCAGGTATTATTTATTCTTATTAATCCACCTGACCGAACACAGTGAAGATAAACATTAAAGAAGTGCGCATGACCCCGTTCATCATTGGTTAACCATGGCCCGTTGTGATGGAGGTGGGTGTCGTCTCTCTCTTGCAGTTTCTCAGTTTACCACTGGAGCGAGACAAAAGCTCGTCTATAGTGTCAGCTGCACCGAAGAAAGGCTGGCTGGGAAGTGGGAATGCGTTTGTGGGAACATTTTTAATGGCCAGACAGTGGCGCCATTACTCTCCTGACACCAATGTGGCAAATTTGTGTGAAGTCCATGACGTACCTCACAATACAGTTTATGGTGGCTCTTGCATCTTGCTAACAAAGTTTGGGAAGTATTGACGTGTTAAAAAAAAAAGTAATATTCTTTTGACATTTCATGTGTGAATTTGATTTTGAAACACGGGGTAAAAACTGAAAATGAGGTGTAGCCTAGCCCTAGGACACATGACATGCCACATATAGCCTACAGTAGGGCTACACAGATTCAAGAAGCTATATGGACTAGCACGCCGGGGAGCCCCTATGCTATTTAACAGGCAGAAAATAGCGTCTACTCAATGACACAAATGATGCAAGCCTAAAGCACCGCATGTAACAGTATATTACATTGACTGACTGGAAGAACCAGATCTAATCAAAAGCAATCATATATTTTTTTGGATTGACATGATACTATTCCAGCTTCACTCCAAAATAAACGGATTGGTTTCACAAACAATAATAATAATCGATTAGTGAGAGGAAAGAAACGATCAAAAATAACCCAAATGATTAAATTTGGCAATCATATTAGGCATTGAAAATAAATGTAAAAAATAATCAAGGTAAAGACGGAGCCGAATGAAAGGCGTGTCTCAGAGGCGTAGCTGAATGATGGAGGGAGCGCACACATCTTCAGCAAAAGCAGGATAAGGAGTGTCAAAATTTCTCTATAACTGCCCATTCGCTTGCGTCAGTATTCGATGAGCGACTGAATAGAAAGGAAAGCACCTCCTATCTTTGGCATCAAGGGGTTTAAATCAGAAAAACAGAGAGAGCGAGCGAGCTGCAGTGAAAAGGGGAGGACCTGGCTACATCAACACATCACGTAAATTGTAAAATGTTATTGCTATAGAAGAACTCTAGCGTCAATGTATTTACTTGCATGCGTTACATGCGGGCATATTTAAATCCGCATCATCACAACGGATCTGTGGAAAGTAAACTTGAGGTAAGTTCGATTCATTTCAACTCAACACGTTCATCCATTCATTCATTCACTCTTCATTCCCTCACTCATCTATCCTACTGACTCATTCAACATTCTCTCCATTGTTCAGTATCTGGTGGAAATGTATATTTGCCTTAGGTTACATTTTACAGCAATAATAGTGAGGCCAGTCCTTTACTGTGTGATAATATCCAACCCGGCCATAGGATGAGACACTGTAGCGACGCTTTCAAGACAAGTGTGGGTTAACATACCCTCTTTATGAATACAAAAAGTACTCAGATGCGTCTGATTAAGGTCTGACCGACAACCACCTTCGCTTTCAAATGTGTGTTTGTGGTATACAGGACTCGAAACCCTGCATTTCTTTCTCAAAGTTAACCCCACAATAAACTTTGCACAGATAATCCTATTTTCTCAATAGGGTTTGGAATGATATTTCATTTCTGACTTCCCATAGTTTACCATTGTGCTGTAATATAGGCATATCGCTGCTATAGTATGATATGGTCATCCATATGGGATGTGCTACAATGAGGAGTGTGTGTTTGTGTAGCCTACAAGCGTGTGTGGGACTCGGGAGGAAGGTCTATCAATGTTTCCTTCATTCATTCAACAGTGTGGATGTCGCCGCCAAGCATTATGCCAGGGAATGAGTGATTGATTTATTTGGTTTAATGCCGTTAAGTCGGTATCGCGGGCCCGTTAAGTCAAATTCCTGTGTGATTATCGAAGATGCGTGGTAGCAATTATGTCAGTCTTCTAAAAAGCCGTGGGAGACTGACACTTCGTTATTTGCGTGGGCATGGCATAGAAGGGGGCAAGCCTGAGCAATGCTGCTTTGACGTAAGCTACTCTGTAGTATACCCACGTCTTTGTTGTATAAGAATGTTGTGACGTACATAATACGTTTATGTTTGTGGGCTATAATGTCTGCATATATTCGATGAGGTTTACAGTGCCTTCATAAAGTTTTCACATCTCTTGACTTTTAATTTTTTTTGTGTTACAGCCTGTATTTAAAATGTATTAGATATATATTTTTTGGTCACTGGCCTACACACAGTACCCCATAATGTCAAAGTGGAATTATATTTTTTACAAATTAAT
This sequence comes from Salmo salar, assembly GCF_965601325.2. Taxonomy (NCBI): domain Eukaryota; kingdom Metazoa; phylum Chordata; class Actinopteri; order Salmoniformes; family Salmonidae; genus Salmo; species Salmo salar. Next base: position 16,355,218 of record NC_138300.1, read on the forward strand.
TCAAAATGAAAAGCTGAAATGTTTTGAGTCGATAAGTATTCAACCCGTTTGTTATGGCAAGCCTAAATAAGTTCAGGAGTAAAAGTCACATAATAAGTTGCATGGACTCACTCTGTGTGCAATAATATTGTTTAACATGATTTTTGAATGACTACTTCAAACACAGATTCAACCACAAAGACCAGGAATGTTTTCCAATGTCTCTCAAAGAAAGGGCACCTATTGGTAGATTGGTAAAAATACAAAATTAATTACACTTTGGATGGTGTATCAATACACCCAGTCACTACCATGGTACAGGCGTACTTCCTAACTCAGCTGCCAGAGAGGAAGGAAACCGCTCAGGGATTGTGACTCTAAAACAGTTACAAAGTTTAATGACTGGGACAGGAGAAAACTGAGGATGGATCAACAACATTGTAGTTACTCCACAATAACCAACTAAGCTAATTTACAGAATGAAACGAAGGAAGCCTGTGCCGAATAAAAATATTCCAAAACATGTGTACTATTCGCAACAAGGCACTAAAGTAATACTGCAAAAAAAGTGGCAAAGCAATATAACTTTTTGTCCTGAATACTAAGTGTTATGTTTGGGGCAAATCCAATACAACACGTTACTGAGTACCACTCTTCATATTTTCAAGCATAGTGGTGGCTGCATCATGTTATGAGTATGCTTGTAATCATTATTAAGTACTGGGGAGTTTTTTTTAGGATAAAAAAGAAACAGAATGGAGCTAAGCACCGGCAAAATCCTAGAGGAAAACATGGTTCAGTGTGCTTTCCACCAGACCCTGGGAGATTAATTCATCTTTCAGCAGGACAATAACCTAAAACACAAGGCCAAATCTACACTGAAGTTGCTTACTAAGAAGACAGTGAATGTAGAATACAGTGAATGTTCCTGAGGGGCCAAGTTAAAGTTTTGACTTAAATCTGTTTGAAAATCTATGACAAGACCTGAAAATGGTTGTTTAGCAATGATCAACAACCAATATGACAGAGCTTGAAGAATTTTGAAAATAATAATAGGCGAATGTTGCTCAATCCAGGTGTGGAAAGCTCTTAGAGACTTACCCAGAAAGGCTCACATCTGTAATCACTGCCAAAGGTGACTCAAGGGGTTTAAAACTGATCTAATCAAGATATTAGTGTATTATTGTTCATACATTTTTCACAAATGTTAGAATTTTTCTTCCACTTTGACGTTAGAGTATTTTGTGTAGGTCGTTGACAAAAGAAATGGCAAATAAATCAATTTTAATCCCACTTTGTAACACAACAAAATGTGGAAAAAGTCAAGTGGTGTGAATACTTTCTGAAGGCATTCAAGGTTACCTGAGCAAATCCGTGCAGATAACACAAAGCAAAAGAATACAATGCGGAGACTGAGGAATTTAACAGTTTTTCTGCAATGTTCACCTGTGTTGCATTGGGACAGAGCTCATTGTAGCAAATTAAACTGTTTCCTTGAAGTAATGGTATAATTTCTTATTCTTACTCAAAGAAAGTAGCCACATACAGGGAGGTCATTTTCTTTTCTCATAGCTTTGTAGCACAGTGTTTGCACAGTACACTCTTAGAAAATGAAAAGGTTCTCAATTTCTTCCAGGGTTCAGCAGGGGAACCTTTTCATCTGAGAATGGTATGAAAGACAGGGTTCTAAAAGGGTTCGTTGTTGAGTGAAAAGGTTCTTACCTGACAACAAGGGCTGTTCTGCAGGTAAAGCCGAATAACCCTTTATGGTTCTAGGTAGTGGATATAGGCTATAACATTATAGACCACTCCAAAGATGTAGCCTTACTGCTAGAACTACAATCAATCATTTGAACTTGTATACTACACTTGGACATTTTACATTGGAAATCAATGTAATTATTGTGAGAAACAGAAAGGGATTTTCAAGGTAAACATTTCTACATCGCAAGAAACAATGGTGGCATGTGAGAGGCATTAATTATGTATTGTAGGGGGTGAGACCCTCTTGAAGTGAATGATAAAGAGCCTGACTCTATAACTGCTAGCATTAGCATGTGTTAGGAAAGTAGCGGGGCAATCGTCACAGCTTGATCACTAGCGTCCAGGGAATTATCAACCATTTTTACCACGTCCAGCCAACAGGGAACCAGCTTCACATCAATGACCCCTGCATGGAAACCTTTCCTCAGACGTCACCAGATGTTAAGAATCTATGAATGTTTTAACCATTTACTGATTTAATGTTTTTCATTTAGCCTTTATTTAACTAGGCAAGTCAGTTAAGAACAAATTCTTATTTACAATGACGGCCTACATCATATTACAATTACTTGTCCCCTGTTAACTTTTGGTTGATGTGACTTTTTTTTTACCATATCCAATCCTTTCAGATCTAAACATTGAGAGGTATGGAGGAACTAGGGGTTGTTCATGTTTCTAGATGGGTCTATCGTGTCATGGGGTTGTGGGGCAGGGGGTGGTTGCCACTATAAACCTGTAGTAGGGTATCACAGGGGAGCTTTCAAAAGCACCGAAACGTAGACCCAGTGGAGCAATCGGTCCAACGATTGAAAAAGGAGAAACACACACACACACACACACACACACACACACACACACACACACACACACACACACACACACACACACACACACACACACACACCGACAAACTGAGAAAAGACAGTGGATTCATCAAGCCAGGAGTCCATCGCTCTTCTCTCATGTCCTCTGCCCACTTTTCTCAAGGCCACCACCTAAGTGTTGTATGGCAACATTTGGCTCAACCTTCACCCGAGATCTGTAGTAATGGTAGCATACAATATAATACAGTATGTCATGTCAGCATTGTCTTTGTTCTTTGGGAAATTCAACTGTAATTCATAGATCTAGAGATATTGTTCATACTCATTTCCATCAAAGAGTAACTACCCCCTATATCAAACTGTGTGTGTGTGTGTGTGTGTGTGTGTGTGTGTGTGTGTGTGTGTGTGTGTGTGTGTGTGTGTGTGTGTGTGTGTGCGTGCGTGCGTGCGTGCGTGCGTGCGTGCGTGCGTGCGTGCGTGCGTGCGTTGCCATGGTTTGGCAGTTATTCCTTGCTGAAATGCACAGGAATCAAGAGATTTGAGGGTGGAATTATTTTTGCTATTCTCATGACATTCGAAATCCCCCTCTCTTGACATAATGTTGTTTATCAGACATTTTGGTCTGTCTACTTACCTCCCCCACACCATTCTGGCAATACTGGTATGTACGGCACTTAATGTCTCTTATAGATCTGAGTGGGTGCTTGTGTGTGTGTCTGTGCAGATGGCCCATCTCCAAATGTTTGAATGGTCTTGTGGGAGTAACCATCATACATTAGTGCATACTAATTCAAAGTCCTCCTTTATTCAAGCTTACAGATGCCTTCAATCAGAGATAAGACAATGTGGCTAGAAAGTTGTCAAATCTCGGTAGTGGTCCAAACATAGGAATTACCAAACTGTCAATGTCAGAAAGCTGTTAGTGAGGAAGAGTTTGGCGTAAATCCTTAAAATTGTCCTGTTGTGTTGTTGACCTCTCTGAAAAAGGATATGACATAGAAGGGCGTGGGCAGGTATCCATGGCAACTGAATGCTGACAGGGGTGATGACATGTTTATGCCCCCGTCCCCAAATACAAAAGTCATTACCCCCTCCCTTTGTCTATCTCCCTTATGTGTGCGCACCCACGCGCGCAACACACACTCTCTTCCTCTGTCATAGATTTTCCTCTGGGCCCTGTTGCCACAGTAACCAGAGAACTCCCAGAGATATGTAGAAAAAAAAAACCACAACGGAGAAATCCCAGAGCTGCAGAGGGAGGGAACACGCACGCACACACCTATACATAATAGCAAGATACACCAACACAGCAAGAACACCTGCCCACCCAGCTCGTCTGCTGTCGTCAAGTGGTTTGCAGTTGTCACCGAGGGAGAGCATACATGGACCAAATCCGGGGACTAGATCGATTACCAGACCTTTAATTAGTCACTCTTCTAAATCTGTCTCTCACCGGGGGAAAAGGACTGATGTCAAACATGAGCGACAAAAGCTCCTTCTGGAAATGCTACATTGTGTGAAATTACTTTGACGCTCTGTTCATACAGTAAATCAATATAACTAGAATCACAAACAGTCTCCCTTTAAGACCAGAGTGATTTATTTGATTTATTTTGTAAGGTACTTATAGATTTTTTTTTTAAACACGAAGCACGTGTCAGGGAAACAACATTAGATGTCTATTATTTTTAGTCTAACTGGGAACAACAAGCTACGTGGTTAGTTTCCTCATATAAATCATGTCACAAATGACAATGTAGCCATAGGTTCACACGCCAGAAGAGGGGTTTCCAATCTTTCCCCATTGAAAGCAGTTTCAATCAAGCCTGAACTCAAGCAATAACGACGCATATAATTAAAAAATCTATTGAATTATAACCGGATTATAGTTCCCGTCTAAATGTTGAACAGTGGCCTCCTGGGCTATATGATCTGACAATCACCCCGCCACTTGAAATGGCCACCAGACATGCAGCAGTGTCCAGGCTGTCACTATGCATGATATCACAGGCAGACAGATGGGGGTGGAAGTGTGGAAATGTCTCTGATGAGGGACCCAATCGCTCCCCATGTCCATCATAACCAACCCAGTAGCGTCTGGACACAGCTGTACAGCAGCCACTGGGGGAAACGGACAGAGACAGAGCAATAACTCAAACCCTAGGAGTGACCCAGCACCATTTAATTATATAGCAAACCTGACAAAACATTTGGAGTTGTTTTTGATGTTCATACAGGACATTAACAGTGCTGTAAGCAAGAACCAACGCTTTTCACCGTTTGCCACAGTAGCATGAGATCAACCTTTCTTTGCGTCAACCAAAACTGAAATTAGCCGTTAGCTTTATAAGAACCGTTAGATGTAGGATCTGAATTTGATCACTCTTGTTGCTGAGAATTTTCCTGCACAGCAGGAAATTAAAACTGGTAGAATATTCAACGTTTAAAAAGGCTTCTAACCTTTATAATTTCCACTTTAAAATGTCAGACTTGATTTGCCGAAAAATGTATCAATCCCTACAAAAATATCCATTAATTATAATCCACATTTCCTCTTGCTGCAGGATTATTTTCCTTCTTTATCAAACTGGTTCAAATTCAGATCCTACATATGTATGCATGGATAGTAATTGGGCAGCAGATCACAAGATACTGTAAAGACTAAATATTTGTGTATTATGCATGTTGTGTAGTGGGGTTGTGCCGCATAGCATCATGGAGGTTGTATGTGTTGAGATGATCACATTCTGGACAAATGGTTCAACTTAATTACTGTCTCAAGGCATTACAAAAGATTGGAGACGAGTAGGTCTGAACCTACAGTAACTATAGTATTCTGTCTGTAAATAGTTGGGTTTTACAAGTTTAATTAAAACAGTTATTTTTCATGGTACAGTCTAGGCTAATGTTAGCACAGTGGATTGCTAGCAGAGACGAGTGCATAGTCGAGCTAGCTAAGAGAGAGTTAGCATCATGGACTGCAGAAAAGGAGTCGAGGCCGACGTCGGAGTGGGAGAAAAAACATTTTAAGGCAGGAAAATACAGTATGGAACGGGCATATATTAAACTGTGAAGACAAACTTTAGAATAAAAAAATTGCTAAATGGGCAAACTTGAGGATGAAACGTCAGTGAGTGAAGTGATCGTGACTGAGGAAGATATTGCTGTGAAGACAATATTGAAGTGAATGACAATCAGGAGCCTATTGAGAAATGTAAAATGGTTTCCACGTCACCAGGTTTAATAACAAAACATGCACCAGTAGCATAAATAGAATGCAAATGGAAAGTTTATTAGGGATTTTGGTACACTGGGGAAGAAGGGGGAATTCACCAATCACCTCAGTCCACAAGCCGTTCTTGTTGTCCGTTACATTTTCCAGGGGTAATCCTCATACTCGGGTCCTCAGCCAATCCGGTACACAAGGAGGGTAGTCCCACAGTCCAGGTCACAATAGGTAATCACACAGCTATTGTTCTCTCTTCTCCCACTCTTCATATCACACTTTGTTCTCTCCTTACTCTGCCCCTTTGTGCAGGCTGCTCCCTCCTTTATCCCCAAGTTCTCCCTGGCTTAACGAACCACAGCCTTGCCTCGTTGGGGCAGGAAGTCCATATAAGGCTCGGGGGTGGGGCCGGCGGTCTGCAAGATATCTCCCCTCAATAACCACTCCCCTCACCTCTCCCTGCCGTCTGCCACAAACTATTTGTTCAGCACTTTTGAAATGTACAGCGACAGAATTCAGAACATGTGCCTTTCTTACAGTGTTCTCCCTGTACACCAAGTCAGAACTGTACGATAAATAAAGGGGGCATATAAGCAGACAATGAAAGCTCTTACAATATTCAATGATTATATTTCTCTAAAACAGGTTATAGGCTACATGTGCACCACCAAGTCAGAACAGTAGGCGACATTAAGAGGGGAAAATAGACCAAACTATTAGGGTGAGGCACATGGGCTACTAACAGCTTACTACACAACATACAATTAGTATGTTGTGCTCACTTGAACAGGAAGGAGGCGCGACGGTCCTCCATGGGCAAATTTTGTCATCAAACTTTGTTATCAAAATCTGTCATTCTCTGGATTTATGGTGCTTTCAAGACAACTGGGAACTCTGATAAAACAAGGTTGAATCATGATGACGTCTGTGATCTTCAAGTCGTAGCTTTAGAAAGAGGCCCAAGTTCCCAACCTCCAATTCCTAGTTGGATGACCGTTCAAAACGTAGTTCTGAGTTAACAGTTGTTTTGAGCGCGGCACAAATCTTGCTTCATTGACAGCATGGCCAATGTTGAATGTTTATCATTTTAAGCTTGGAAAAGAGACCCTTAATCCAGACTTGGGACCACACTGCCACTCCAATGAATAGCAGAATAATAATCACTTTGCAATGCTTGCAGTTAGCCACTGATTACTTCCCAACCCCTCACTGTACAATTTGTGATTTCCAACTTGTGTAATGTTTATGTCCAATGGCCGATGAGCACCGATACGTTTTATCTATAATTTCTGTTCATTATTTGTCTTTATATGACAAGGATTAAAAATGATTTGCCAGTAGATTGTCGACTTGATTCATGATGATGACTGCTAGCTAAGATTTAGAAAGTATGATGTTGACATGATCTGTCCAATCAAAGCTACTGTAGATATAACGTGATTTGACGTCATTTTATCTGTGGCCAATGACCTTGAGCTTTCTTGGATGGGCACTTCTAATGTAATTCTATGGCAGCACCCAAGGGGCTTGAATTTTCGTGCTCTATCCTTATACTCGGCGGTGACGTAGTGTCCCCATGAGTGACAGAACACTGAGCCAATCACGGCGCAACTAGAGAACATGATCAACACCTACGCTCCGTATTTTCCACTGGCTGCCCCACCACCACAGAAAGCACTGAGCTAGGCTGAAACACCTGCATTTTGGAGCTGCCTTACTCAATAAAGCAAAAAGAGACCATGTTTGTATGCAGCTTTATTAACTCAATTATTTATTTACTTTTTTACATTGTTTGCAAACTGATATGTGACACGTATTAATGCCAAAATATCACGCAAAAAACTGGCAAGCCACAAAATGTAGCAAAAAAGTGTGGGGCTCAAAACAGGTGGGGCTCTGACTCACCTGCCCTGAATGACGGGTCGCCACTGTTGCTGAAAGGTTTAGGTTCCACAAAAGAAATCAGGAAGAGGGAGAATCAGTGAAAATGTTTGTTAAAGAAACTTTAATGATGTTTTAAATGACACCATTAGAGACAGACTAGTATGTGGCCTACAGAGTGAAGCTACACAAAAGAGACTATTGAAGTCAGTGTGGAACTAGCTGCTAAAGAGGCTCAGCAGACAGGGAAATCAGGACGAGTGCACACGAGTGGAACTGAAAATCAGAGACAGGGAAATCAAGGCACATGCTTCCACTGTGGCAAAGCGGGACATCTACAGTACATGCTGGTGTAAGGACATGGATTGCTGAGCCTGTGGTAAAAAGGGCCACTATGCACAAGCCTGCAGAAACAAAAAGAGATCAAAGAAAGAGACGTTCCTACGAAAGCAAAAGAGACATGTTCACGCTGTTGAGTAAGAGATCACAGAGGTGAGTGACTCAGATGAGGAAGTCACATTGAAAATAGTGACTGTGGGGAGGGGGAGGGGGAGGGGGAGGGGGGAGGGGGGGGGTCTGTATCTCTGTGTCAGACACAGTCTCCGAAAAGACACTGAAACACCTTCCACTTCAGCCAGTACACATCGTGTTTAGGACTTACACAGGCGAAGAGGCATCCCTGAGGTCACAGTTCAGTTAAATGGACAAACTGAAGCTGTCACTCTACGTAATAAAAAGAGACTATCCATCACTACTGGGACACTCGTGGCTGGAGAAAATCACACTGGACTGGCCATCAGCGCCTACAATGACACATGGAGACACAGGCCTAACCGCCATCTTAAAGAAACATGGAGGAGTCTTTAATGGAGAGCTGGGTAGCATGAAAGACATAATAGTGAAGCTTAGCATTAAGCCAGACAAAAAAACAAAGTTTCCATAAGGACGACCCGTACCTTATGCTATCATTCCAAAAGTTTAGCCTGACTTGGACACTTTAGTCATGAACAAAGTACTGGAGCCGATCAGTGTGAGTGAATGGGTGACACCCATCTTACCTGTCCCTAAAGGAAAACTCCACCCAACAACTATATCCACCCAACAAATATCCATTGTTGCTATAGTCCCAAAATGTTTTGCTTGTCAGAAAGTTTGCAAGATATGTGACTCAAAATACAGAAATCATCCCTGTATGATGCACTGTGCATCATACGATGCTGCGTTTTGCATCATATGATGCAAAAAATCGTGATTGCTGACATTCAAAACATTTTGGGACGATGACAACAGTGGACGAATGAAACAAATACCAAAAGATAGTTTTGATTAGAGTTTTTCTTTAGGAAGGATGGTGGAATCAGGATATGTGGAGACTTTAAAGTCACGGTAAACCTTGTGTTGTCTGCTGAGCAGTATCTGCTACTAAACATCGACAACCTTTTCGCAGGTTTAGCTGTGGGTCAAAAGTTCAGCAAAATCGACTTCTGCCAAGCCTACCTGCAGATGCACGTGGATGAAAAGTCAAAGGAGCTGCTGACCATCGTGACACACAAGGGACTCTTCAGGTACGCAAGGGACTCTTCAGGTACTGTCGTCTACCGTTAGGAATCACAAGTGCACCAGCGCTGTTTCAGAGGGCGATGGACCACATCTTGAGTGGATTGCCCGGAGTACAATGCTACCTGGATGACATTTTTTTTACTGGCAAGGACGATGAGGACCATCTCCGAAACTTGGATGCAACCTTACAGGGATTGAAGGACTACGGACTGCGAGTTCGTAAGGACAAATGTGCATTCTTCCAATCCTCGGTTGAATACCTCAGGCACGTCATTGACGCTACGGGCCTCCACAAGGCTCTGTCCAAGGTCAAGACTATCTTGGACTCCCCAGCTCCTCAGAACATTAGCCAGCTACGTTCTTTCCTGGGGTTAATTGAATTACTACGGACGTTTTATCCCGAGCATAGCAATGAAGCTGAAGCCGCTGCATCAGTTGCTTTGTCAGGACAAAACATGGAAATGAACAGAACAATGCGAGAAAACCAAGGAAACACTCATGAAATCTGAGGCATTGACACACTTTGACCCGTCATTGCCCATCCAACTAGCTTGTGATGCTAGTCCCAATGGTGTGGGAGCAGTCGTGTCCCATATCATGCCTTCCGCTGAAGGGAAGCTGATTGCTTTTGCATCGATGACATAGAACAAAGCAGAAAGTAAGTACAGTATGCACAGATTAAACGAGAAGCCCTAGGCATAGTTTTGGAGTGTGTAAGATTCATAGTATCTATATGGGAGGAAGTTCACCCTTACTGATCATCGTCGGCTGACGAGCATCTTTGGACATCATACTGGGATTCTGTCACTTGTAGCGAGCAGAATGCAAAGGTGGACTTTGTTATTGTCAACACACACCTACGACATCAAATATCGCAAGTCAGAACTGCACTGCAACTCAGAACTGCACTGCAACGCAGATGGACTTTCCAGGTTGCAACTACTTGTGGTTAAGCCGTTGTCACGTCAAGTTGACATCTTCTACTTTAGACAAATGGAGAACACCAGAAAGACCCAGTGTTATCTGATGTGATGGACATCGTCATCAAAGGCAGAACCGCAGGAGATGCTGAGGAACTAAAACCCTACCTTTCCAGGAGAACTGAGCTGTCAGTACAGACCGGTTGTCTGCTGTGGGGGAGGAGAGTTATCATTCCACCTTCTCTGAGGAAACCAGTGTTGCACCAATTACACTCAGGTAATTGTGGAATGGTTCGCATGAAAGAGATCGCACAAGCTACTTCTGGTGGCCTGAACTGGATGGAAGCATTGAGGAGAAAGCAAAAACACGTTCCTCATGTCAGAAGGTTCGCAATGTACCTCAACTTTCACCTCTTCATCCGTGGAGTTGGCCTGAGGAAGCGTGCCAACACATACACGTCGACTTCGCAGGTCCTTTCGAAGACAGAAGGTTTCTCGTGGTCATGGATGCTCATAGCAAGTGGCCAGAGGTCTACTACTGAAGAGAAGACCATCGAGGAGCTTGGAGAAGTGTTTAGTCGGTTCACCAATCCATTTTGTTAGTGACAACAGACTGCAGCTAGTGTCCCAAGAAATGGCTACGTTCCTACAGATGAATGGCATACAACACATCAGGTCCGCACCGTATCATCTATCTACCAACAGGCTAGCAGAGAGGTTCATTCAGACCATGAAACATGACTTAAAAGCAGCTCAAGGAACACTGCAGCAACTCTTGAAAAGCTTCCTGCTATCCTACAGGAACACTCCTCATGCAACCACCTCGCCTGCATCGCTACTCATGAAGAAAGAGCTATGCACAAGCTTCGACCTACTCAAACCTCTGAACGCAAAGGAGACGTCAACAGGGGAGTCATGTCAAACATTGTGAACTGAGAGCAAAGGACAGAGCTTTCAATCCTGAAGAAACTGCCTTAGCTAGGAACTACCTCAGGGTTCCTGCCACAGTCATTACTCAGGCTCGTCTTGTGTCCTACAGGGTCCACACTGCAGAAGACGTTGTCTGGAAAAGGCACACAGATCAGTTCCTGTTGAGTAACGCAACACTGACAGAACCACCAGTCATGAGTGGTCCAGAACTGTTACTGGATGACACCATGACCCTGGAGGCTCACAGTCACCTTCTCAGGACTGTTATTCATAATGGGGACAATTTATGTAAGAGGTGAGGAGTTGTGATTTTGGGGTTATGCCGCAGAGCATCATTGGGTTGTACGTGTTGAGACGATCACGTTCTGTATAAATGGCTGAACTGAATTCCTCTCTCCCGTATCATCATCATTTAATTGTTATAAAGACGTGGTTGTGAAACCCAAAAGACATAACAATGTACTCATACGTGTATGAGGATAGCCAAGTATATTTGACCCAGTAAAGCAGTGGAGAGCTCAGTAGCTACGCGATGGCCTCCCGCTCTGCTCGAACATGAATGAATCAGAGTGTTGTTTGATATGTTGGACAGGACCAGGTGTTGGTGGGAAGCATTGGCAGCTCCTCAGAGAACAATACAGTGATCACAGAGCTGTGTGGTGTACTTATTAAAGCCCAACTTCCTATAGAGAGAGAGAAAGAGAGACAGAGAGAGGGAGGGAGAAGGAGAGAAAGAGAGGAAGGGAGAGAAAGGAAGATAAAAATAGAGTGAGTGAGTGAGAGAGAGAGACAGAGAGGAAGAGAGAGAAATCAACACCTCTTTTAGATGAACACAGAGAGGTGTCTGCTCTTACTTTGGAAACTCCAAGGGCTCCCACATACTTCAAACAGAATGCTCTGCATGGAGTACCACAGGAGCCTTACTCTAGAGACTAACGCCAGAGCTCCAGCTAGCATCTGTCTGGTCCATGGGAATCCTTTGGCTGTAACACACAAGGCTCAGATACCCACAGGGGGAAATATGTCTCCTGCTGCTCAATGATCTGAAAGCACTTAATAGGTGGGAACAACATGGCAGGGTCTGGAAGTACAGTACATTCAAGTGATATTTTGCTTGAAAAAGACATCAAACATTGTGAAGATAGAGTGGACTATCCCTTTAACACAAAGAGTAATGGGTTTCACAATATTGATTCTACCTGCCCAGGCTTATTAACACGTCCGCCCCTTTTTTTAAATTTTCGCCTAAAATGACATTCCCAAATCTGCCTGTAGCTCAGGACCTGAAGCAAGGATATGCATATTCTTAATACCATTTGAAAGGAAACACTTTGTAGTTTGTGGAAATGTGAAATGAATGTAGGAGAATATAGCACATTAGATCTGGTAAAAGATAATGCAAAGAAAAAACCATGCGTTTTTTTTGTATCTTTTTTTGTACCATCATCTTTGAAATGCAAGAGAAAGGCCATAATGTATTCTTCCAGCCCAGGCGCAATTTATATTTTGGCCACTAGATGGCAAAAGTGTATGTGCAAAGTTTTAGACTGATCCAATGAACCATTGTATTTCTGTTCAGAATTTTGTATCAAGACTGCCCAAATGTGCCTAATTGGTTTATTAAAAACTTTTCCAGTTCAACCTCATGCTAATCGCATTAGCCTACGTTAGCTCAACCGTCCCGAGGGGGACCCACCAATCCTGTAGAGGTTTAAAGATAAATATTCACAAGATAAGCATGGCATAGAACTCTGGTGGCTCAGTTATGGGGTGGGGTGCATTTTCCTGGCATGGTTTAGGTCCATGCAGCCCCTAGAGGGAAAGGTAAACACCAATAAATACACAGCCATTCTGATTGATAACCTTCAACCTATGGTGAAGCATTTCTATCCTGATGGGATAGAAATGAAGACAATGTCCCCATCCACAGGGCACGAGTGGTCACTGAATGGTTTGATGAGCATAAAAACGATGTAAAACATATGCCATAGCCGTCTCAGTCATCAGATCTCAACCCAATTGAAAACTTATGGGAAATTCTAGAGTGGCACTTGATAAAAGCGTATTCCACAACCATCAACAAAACACCAAATTATGGAATTTCTTGTGGAAGAATGGTGTCGCGTACCTGCAATAGAGTTCCAGACACTTGTAGAATCTATGCCAAGGTGCATTGAAGCTGTTCTGGCAGCTCGTGGTGGCCCATGCCCTATTAAGACACTTTATGTTGGTGATGCTTTGAGTGTTTTTAACGACACAGAACTGATACCGATCACTTGATTAAGTGACAGATAGCTGGCAAAATGCTTTTTTGACCATGTCCCTATGTTTGAGCAAATCCCCCAACCAAAACCTTGAATTGGTCATTTTGACTCGAGATCCGGACTGTTCTTCCTCTTAGTCTCTCACTCAGTCATCCTCCCATACAATGGCAATCTGTCAGCCCTCCCCAGGCTTACCCCCCTTCCATTCCACCTTATTTCTCCACAACCTCCATACCCAAAGCAAGATGAATGACTCCCGTATGCAATCTGACTATAGTGTTGATGGCAGATGACACGCTCGCTCGCACACACACACACACACACACACACACACACACACACACACACACACCAGTGCAATTCTTATTTGCATGTCTGAAAGTGCTCTCATGTGACTGATTGGGTATTGAACCTGGGTTATCTGTCGCCTCAGGATTGTGTTAGCCCTCTGAGCTAAAGCCTAGGCAAGGTTATTCATCATGCAAGCATAGCTTACTGAACCACCTCTGCTACACTCATTGTCATGCACCTGAGCTCACATCTGAAAATGCAATAGTCCTACATAACACCCCAACTGTGAAGCTATAGTATTGCTTTTCCTAACATCCATTTTTAACCATTAGCACTGAGCATTAAGATCAATGGTACATGTAATACATTTTCAATGGCTATTTGGATCAGTCTATTGTGTCGATGTTTTCCATACTTTTCCATTCTCTGGCATTATTGCAAGGCAGTCCTCATGGAACATTGGACCCCACAAAAAATTGCCTAGTCTGAGATGTGTTTTTTTGCTTGCCGTGACAATCTACATAGGAGTTGGCAAGACAGCACAAACAGATGTGTGCCCAGGCTACACAAACACACCTTTGATGACAATGTGCTTGGCCTCTGCTTCCCACTGCACTGTGCTTTCATAGATCTGAGAGCCCATCAATTAACTGCCTCTCCTGTGTCTTGTTCAGGTTAATGATAATCTATGATGGCAAGCCTGGCTTTAAAGGGACCAGCTTGTTTCACTGTTTATCTCAGTCGAGGGTCTCTGAGATATTGTTCAAGTGCACAAGAAGATAGCGAGGATGCTATTTAGATAAGATAATGTATGCTTTCTCGAGATCAAGCTCACTGTATGTCATGATTATGCTATTGTGTTGTGTATGAACTCACTCTAATGTGATTGTAGTGGGGATATTTGTATTGGCTTGTCCCAGCTTGCAAAAGTGATTGACATGACATCCTGTCAACCAACTACTCCTGCTGGGGTAGATTCAACTATATCTACAAGGCGAATGGCATTCATGTTTTTTCTGATACTGCTTCTGATCCCATCCTTCGATGACCATTCCTGATCTTCTCTTCCTTCTCTTCCTCAGGTCTTAGGAAACAAATAACAACAGGGATCCCAACCACCCCCCCCAACATGCCGGAGCAGAGCAATGACTACCGTGTTGTGGTGTTTGGGGCTGGCGGTGTGGGCAAGAGCTCCTTGGTCCTTCGCTTTGTCAAGGGAACCTTCCGGGACACCTACATCCCCACCGTGGAGGACACCTACCGCCAGGTGATCAGCTGTGACAAGAGCGTGTGCACCCTCCAGATCACCGACACCACGGGCAGCCACCAGTTCCCCGCCATGCAGCGCCTGTCTATCTCCAAGGGCCACGCCTTCATCCTGGTCTACTCCGTCACCAGCCGCCAGTCTCTGGAGGAGCTCAAGCCCATCTACCAGCAGGTGCTTGCCATCAAGGGCAGCGTGGACGCCATCCCCGTCATGCTGGTGGGCAACAAGAGCGACGAGACCCAGCGTGAGGTGGAGACCAAGGAGGGTGAGGCGCAGGCGACAGCATGGAAGTGTGCTTTCATGGAAACCTCGGCCAAGATGAACTGCAACGTCAAGGAGCTCTTCCAGGAGCTGCTCACCCTGGAGAAGAAGAGGAACATGAGTCTGAGCGTCGACGGCAAGCGCTCAGGCAAGCAGAAACATGCCGACAAGCTTAAGGGCAAGTGCAGCATCATGTAGGGAGGGAGAGGTGATGCCTGACCACTAGGAGGAAAGACAGAGGTTGGGGAGGGTAGTGGTGGTGGTGGTGGTGGAAAGGGTGGGCGTTCTTGAAGAGACTCACTTCGAGGAATGGAGGGAAGGTTGGGGTGGGGGTGGAATGGGGGTCGTCTGAGAGGGATTTTGTTATCCTGAAAGAGGCAACCCCCCCCCTTACTTTATACCACTACCCCCATCTCCACCTTTCCCCCACTCTGCTCATACCATTAACCAGGAATCGCCCCTAGGGCAGAGTCAACCCTTCTGTCTCACTGGTTTTGATTTGGAGGTTTGCCTCTCCATCAAAAAATGTATGCCACTGAAGGCCCAAATAGAAAAGTTTGGGACTCAAGAGTCAAGTTCTAAGAGAAGGTCAAATATCGATGCATCTCTGCTGTGATGGGAAAAAGGAAAGAATATGGAGCCCTGAGAATTCATATCCTGTTCAGGGTATAATGACAAAAAGGGGGAACTCCCTACACAGTGCCCATTTCAATATTATTCACTCCACGTGCGCCCTCTTTTCCCTATAGCTGTCTGTCTCCTGCTAATATGAGATAGCCACATGACTCTTATGATTGTGAAAGGTAATAGGGTGGATTTGCGGGAGATGAGAGGGTATCAAGTTTAATGTGAAAGTAATGGAAACATGAATTTTCATCAATTCAAGTACATTTCCATAAGCACAAGTTGGACTTTCGCCCTTCAGTCTCTCTGTATTTACCTGGTAATTGGATGGGAGTTGAGAACTAGACATCAATAAAGGGCTCTATTCAATCTGTATAGCGGAAGTTCAGCGTTACAGCATCATTTAAATTTAGAGGCAATGTTCTCTCGTTAGAGGACACTGCATTCACGGTAAACGCTGCATACAGTGCATTCGGAAAGTACTCAGACCCCTTGACTTTTTCCACCAAAATGTATGTTACAGCCTTATTCTAAAATGGATGAAAAAAAAATAATCATAAATCTACACACAATACCCCGTAATGACAAAGCAAAAACAGATTTTTAGAACTGCTTGCAAATGTTTAAAAAAATATATGAAATATCACATTTACAATTGACATTGCGAAAATGTCTAAAAACCTGTTTTCACTTTGTCATTATGGAGCATTGTGTGTAGATTGATGAGGATTTTTATTTATGAGTTCCATTTTAGAATAAGGCTGTAATGTAACAAAATGTGGAAAAAGTGAAGGGGTCTGAATACATTCCGAATGCACTGTATGTTGGCTCAATCAGAAATGACCTTTACATTTCTATCGCTGCAGCGATACAGATTGAATAGAGCCCCAAGTTGTTGACTGAAAGTTATTGATTCATTATACAGTGCATTCTGACATTTTTCAGACCCCTTGACTTTATCCACCATTTGTTACGTTACAACCGTATTCAAACATTTAAAATAGGTTTTTAGAAATTTTAGCCATGTTATTAAAAATTAAAAGGTGAAATATCACATTTACATAAGTATTCAGACCTTTTACTCAGTACTTTGTTGAAGCACCTTTGGCAGCAATTACAGTCTTGAGTCTTCTTGGGTATGACGCTACAAGCTTGGCACACCTGTATTTGGGTAGTTTCTCCCATTCTTTTGTGCAGATCCTCTCAAGCTCTGTCAGGTTGGATGGGGAGTGTCACTGCACAGCTATTTTCATGTCTCTCCAGATCGGGTTCAAGTCCAGGCTCTGGCTGGGTCACTGAAGGACATTCAGAAACTTGTCCCGAAGCCACTCCTGCATTGTCTTGGCTGTGTGCTTAAGGTCGTTGTCCAGTCGGAGGTCCTGAGCAGTCTGGAGCAGGTTTTCATCAGGGCTCTCTCTGTACTTTGCTCCGTTCATTATTCCCTCGATCCTGACTAGTCTCCCAGTCCCTGCCACTGAAAAACATCCCCACAGCATGATGCTGCCACCACCATAGTTCACTGTAGGGATGGCGCCAGGTTTCCTCCAGACGTAACGTTTGGGATTCAGGCCAAAGAGTTCAATCTTGGTTTCAGCAGACTAGAGAATCTTGTTTCTCATGGTCTGAGAGTCTTTAGGTGCCTTTTGGAAAACTCCAAGTGGGCTGTGCCTTTTACTGAGGAGTGGCTTCCGTCTGGCCACCATAAAGGCCTGGTTGGTGGAGTGCCGCAGAGATGTTTGTCCTTCTAGAAGATTCTCCAATCTCAACAGAGGAACTCTGGAGCTCCTTCAGAGTGACCATCGGGATATTGGTCACCTCCCTGACCAAGGCCCTTCTCCCCAGATTTCTCAGTTTGGCCGGGTGCCAGCTCTAGGAAGAATTTCCAAACTTCTTCCATTTAAGAATGATGGAGGCAACTGTGTTCTTGGGGACCTTCAATGCTGCAGACATTTTTTGGTGTCCTTCCCCAGATCTGTGCTTCGACACAATCATGTCTCCGAGCGCTACGGACAATTCCTTCGACCTCATTGCTTGGTTTCTGCCCTGACATGCACTGTCAACCTTATATAGACAGGTGTGTGCCTTTCCAAATCATGTCCAATCAATTGAATTTACCACAGGTGGACTCCAATCAAGTTGTAGAAACATCTGAAGGATGATCAATGGAAACAGGATGTACCTGAGCTCAATTTAGAGTCTCTGTAAATATATGTTTTATATTTTTTTAATTTTAATTACATTTGCTAAAATGTCTAAAAACCTGTTTTCGCTCTGTCATTATGGGGTATTGTGTGTAGATTGAGGAGGAAAATATTTATATAATCAATTTTAGAATAAGGCTGTAACGTAACAAAATGTGGAAAAAGTAAAAGTGTCTGAATACTTTCCGAATGCACTGTATATTGCAGGTACAGGTTAGGCCTATCAAAGGTTGCTAATTAACGGTAGCATGTGTAGTAATAAAAAGATAGGAAATATAGCTGCAAGTGGTCTCTGCATTTTGCTGTTCATTTGAAATGCCTTTCCTACCAGTTGACTTGACATTTTGTATCATTTCAACATTTAAGTGAGCTTTAGCTAAACAAAGCACAAGCAAATAACAAAAGCAACAAGCAGTCAATGCACGTTTGAAATGTAAACGTTTTTGAAGAAATGTAATTAATCTCTATCGCACAAATATTTTGGACCCTCATATCATTAAATAAGGTGTCTATATCAATGTTGATCACATTATATTCATATCTTCTGTTAATATACTGTATAATATACTGTAAATAATATATTTTATGCTCCAAATGCTCATATTGTCTTGCTTTGCCTCTCCTCCCTATTGAATATTTGTTGCAATCCAAAAATCACATGCCATTGCTTTAGCAATATGACAGCACTTTGAGGATTTGGAGCACAGTGACATTTGATCTTTTGGTAAACCCTTTGACGTGCTCTGGATGAATAATTTCACTTGAGGGTATTTTGCAATTTGAATCATATAAAGGAACTGCCAAATAAAGACAACTAAATGTACATATAATTGGTAATTGGTCAATTTACATGCACACTGTTACATGCAATGTCTCAAGCAGTGATGTAGTGGTAATAAAATAGGTAGGTAAACTCTGATTGCCAGTCGCAGTGAGAAAAGTAACTCTCCCTATATTTTCAATGCATTTTTCCCCAAAAGGCGGGAAAACTGTTGTGCAAAAAAAGTGGGTAAACTTCCTTTACTTGCGTTTACACTCCACTACACCACTAGTTTAAAGAATGAGTCCTGCAGGAGTAAGTACATGATCATTTTACTTAGAGAAATACTTGCTCTTAGGTGTGCTGTACCATTTCATTCATGGCCTAATATGAATAGAATGATAGAACATTTATCCAACACTAACCCCTCATCCCAATAGATGTCCCTATCTTTTCAACAGCCTGACTGTTTTGTATTCAGTTAGTTCCCAGAAAGAAAATTACATCTGTCGTTCCTGTACATGTTCACTGTTTCCTCCCAGACAGTGTTGTTATAACAGCACCATGATTACATTGTAGATGTTATTCTACTCTGTCTGAATACTGACACGTCGTGTCATGCATTATTGAAGCAGAGGGAGATTCTGTGCAGCAGCTGCAGCTGGATGGATGATGGCTACCGAACAAGCTGTCTTCTTCATTGATTGGCTAGTGGCGAAAAAGCCCACGAGTCCAGCGGTTAGAAGGAGTGGGCTGAAATCAATGGGGGGATTTGCTCGGAGGATTGGACAGGTTGCAGGGCGACAGTGTTTGATCACTGCAGAGAACGAGCACGAGCTGCCATCGGGATGCTTACTAAGTAGAAGGCAGGAGAGAGAGAGAGGAAGAAGCCAACAGACAGCTATAAGGGGATTACACAGGGCCAATGGGCCATAGTAGTAGCCTAGGCAGGAGGACAATGTGTACACCACAGTATATACAGGGTTACAGAGCGTCACTCTTTCACCGACAGATACGGATTCAAGGCTGTCTTACCCTATCATTAGCAACACATGACTGACTCTAATGTGCTCTGACTGGGGAAGGGTCAAGAAGAGATGATCCCCATTACATTTTTCAGTGTTACTTTATATTAACGCCATCATCCAGAGATACAATATTATGGACAGAGGAGCAACACCTAAATGTAGCTACCTCTGTATTTGTTTTGATTTGATCAGATGATGAGATCCTTTTCAGGGCATGACAAAAATAGCATTCTTCCTGCCCTGCGAGAGAGTGCTTATTGTACATATCAGAGAGAGGCAATGTTCGTTCTATGTAGCGTATATCGTAACGCGCCGCTGTATTTCTGGGTGAGAATGACACCACATCCAGGTCACACACTACACAGGATCGCGAGTGACTTATGCTTTCAAAATCGTACAATCTCATGCAATTTTCTATCATAATCTTTTTTCCGGATTTGGGATGCTTGACACTTTGAGTTTTCAATATTATAGATTCTTCCACTATACAACAAGGTGCTTAATTTATCAACAATCGGTTATCATTTTTCATTTAGTCATGCTTGGCAGCCATTTTTGCTATTTGTTACTGTAGTCATATTTTTGGGGGGAGATATGTCTCACATTTGCGTGATCCCTCATTAAACCCTCGCCTAAAAATGAGTAATCCTTCAATTCCTGCTGAAAAATGATTGTGTAGTGACTAAAACAGAATGAAACAGTGGGATTTGTAGATTGCGCAAAATATGAAGCCAGCATCCTTTGACTGGCACTGATGTTTACATGTTTTATCAAAACCGTATTATTATTTTTTATTTTTCAAAAAAATTATTGATCCCCCTATTAACATACCCATATTACTTATTTTTTACCCTACCGCAACAACACTTCTTCTACTGCTATTTACAGCCACAGACAACCCATCTTACCCAGTACACTACCATTTTACTATTTCCTTTTGTAATACATCCTATTTTACTGTGATGTTTTACGAGGGTCTTGAACCTCTCTATTTAAAATGTTTTACAGAGATTGCCCTAAAAATAAATACTTTACCTAAGAGTATAATCATTTTTTCCATTGATTAATAGTTCTTGTTTTCCCTACTCTCCTAACAGTACTGTTTGTAGGTCCATCTGAACACAGTCATTATGACCTAAAAAACATTCCTGGACTTTACTTGGGCCTGGCTCCACAAGGGGGCAAAAGTGGGCTTAGCCCCCTCAGTTGAAACTTGTGCCCCCTCAGTTTTAGTTTTATTGTCAAAAAGTTCAAACAATTGAGTGACAGGTTGGCGCAAAATCTGTATCTCAGCTACACAGTGTCAGCACAATGGACAGAGCGTGCCGTTGTGTGTGTAGGGAGGCTATGGAAACCCACTGGGGTGGTTATGTAGGACTCATTTGGGTTTTCATAAAAAGTTGGGGGGAAAACGCTTCTCATCTGTGGTAGGCTAAGTGAATAACGTGATATGCCTCCAGGCGGGGTCAAGTTTACTGTTGAAGCTGCTTCACTCAACTCTGCCTCACTCCCCACCACTACAGAGTTTAGTTAGCTAGCTTCTTAGCTAGTTGAAAAAAGCAGTAGTGTTATTAGCCTTAGCCTGTTTAGCTAGCTCGAACCAGCTAATCTGCCAGGGTGGATATCAGAAATTGGCTTTGCCAAAGTACCCAAACAAAGCCAATGGAGAAAGAGAGCGATGAGCAGCAGCAGCATTAAACCACCAAGGCCACCGCCAAGACCAGCAGTGATGACGCTGCCGTGATCCAGCTAGCAGAGCCTACCCACTCTTCCACAAGCGCTGCCAGGATAATGGCGCCACAACCCCTTCCACCTCCGACTGTTCCTGACAATCTTGGAACAGAGAAGCCAGCCTAACTTAGCCACAGATTTTCTGTCCAGAAGTATTCATGTAATAGCAGCTGGTTAATACGAAGAGAGTGGCTGGAATACTCGGTTTCTGCAGATACGGCATTTTGTTGGGTCCAATGCTAACGCAGACAAGGCCTTCACAAAGAGCTGGGTATTGTAAGTTGAAGCATGCTATTGATAGTACCAAAGGATTCGCTAGACACGGATCAAGCAAAGAGCATTTGAAATGCACTGCACTGTGGAAAGAAAAACAAGTTTGAAGTGCTATGGGAACATTGGTGTCAACACTTGTTAGCTGGCAAGAAATCATATGTATTTTGTCGGCAATTGTGGAAATTATTGAGTTCCTTTTCAAACCAGCAACCATTGAGGGGGACATTAGATGCAATAGAGTTAAGAGGGGATGGGGGCAGTGGAGTTTTTCTGTCTGTGATGGAATATACAAGACAAGGAACTTGCCAAGGTGTTTAGCACCATACTCCACAATGCACATACGCGTCACACGATATTCAAAATGAAATCAATGGCCTCATGGGGGGGAGTCCACAGCTACATGCGAGAACTAATTTTACATTTTTACAAACGTGTTCTGTCAGCACAGAAGAAGCATGCCACACCCGAAGAAAGCTCCACTAATCCCATTGGCATTTGAGGGGGATCTTACAAGAAGATTTCAGGGAGAATGGAATGATCTATTACTCAGGAAGTTCCATAGAGAATCAAGAGACTGCAACTCTTCTAAAAAGGTATGAAACAATCTAGCTGGTGGTTTTGTTCAAAACCTTGGTGGTATAGCCAGTAGCGTTGTTTCAGCAAAAATGTAGGGTATGGAATGACAAAATACATTCCTTAGTCAGCCTAGGTTTTCAAAGGCATTGCTTTAGTGTGTAGGGCGCTGTCCATGGTGCTGATAGAGCACAGAGGAGATTTCACTCCAACCTGTCACTTCTTGGTCAAAAGCACTCAATGGTATGGAAGTCCAGAGAGGACATATGAATAAGAAAATAGTACACTCGTTACGTCGAGATCACAACGTATTTATCTCACGATCACTACATGACAAAAGTTGTTTGGTCATGATCACAAGATAATTTTCTTGTGATCTCGACATATCGAAAGTACCACGCATCATCCATTAATTTGTTCAGATGCACTATAGTCACTTCAGCAAGGAGCCCTGCAGCTTTTATGCCCTGAACTATGCCTGAAATGCAGCTCTTTCTCAGGCTGCATGCCGCCCCCAAGACCCCCAAGACTTGGCTAATCTTGTGAGCTAGCTAGTTAGCTCGGTAGTCTTGTTAGTTAGAAAGCTAGCTTGTTATACATGCTGGTTGTTAGCTTGCATAACTGATATGTGTATAATTATAAGGGACACTTCATGTTTTGTGGATAATATTTACATTTACAGTGGGTAAGCTCCATTCCTGACAGGCTGATCAGATTAAATTTCAGCCTCAGAGGCTGATAAATCAGGGTGCTGCCTTGTAGGCTGTTTTATAGTTAAGGCTCTTTGCAGGCAGATTTGCTGTCAAGGTGCTTTACAGGCAGATGCATATCTGATCCAGGGGGCGAGCTCTATTCCTGGCTGGATGATCAGATTCAATATCAGCCTCAGAGGCTAACATCTACAGCACCCATTGTCACAGGAAGGCCAAGAAGATCATCAAGGACCTCAGCCACCCGGCCTGTTCACCCCGCTACCATCCAGAAGGCGAGGTCAGTACAGGTGCATCAAAGCTGGGACCGAGAGATTATGGCGCTGACAGAGATGGTCGCCTCGCTTCAGGTCCTTACAAAACTATGCAGTTATTTGTTTTTTTATGTACTATTTCTTACACTGTTAGCCCAGATAATCTCAAGTGTTATTACATACAGCCGGGAAGAACTATTGGATATAATAGCGATGTCAACTTACCATCATTATGACCAAGAATACGTCTTTCACAAAGCGGATCCTTTGTTCGGACCTCCACCCTGGACATACAATCTTATCCCAGAGGCCGACTCAAAACAACGCGGTCGCGGCAGGAGAGGCAGACGGAGCGGTCTACTGGTCAGACACAGAAGGCGAGCACACCATCCACCGCTTTCTAGCATATTACTCGCCAATGTCCAATCTCTAGATAACAAGGTGGACAAAATTAGGGCACGAGTTGCCTTCAAGAGAGACATCAGAGATTGTAAAATTCACGGAAACGTGGCTCACTCGGGATACTTTATCAGAGTCGATACAGCCACCTGGTTTCTTCACGCATCGCGCCGACAGAAACACACATCTCTCTGGTAAGAAGAAGGGTTGGATGTATGCCTTATGATTAATGACTCATGGTGTAATCACAACAACATACAGGAACTCAAGTCTTTTTGTTCACCTGACCTAGAATTCCTTACAATCAAATGCCGACCGCATTATCTTCCAAGAGAATTCTCTTCGATTATAGTCACAGCCGTGTATATCCCCCCCAAGCAGATACCTCGTTGGCCCTGAAAGAACTTCACTGGACTCTATGTTAACTGGAAACCATACATCCTGAGGCTGCATTTATTGTAGCTGGGGATTTTAACAAAGCTAACCTAAGATCAATACTCCCTAAATTCTATCAGCAAATCGAATGTGCAACATGAGCTGGCAGAATTCTGGATCATTGCTACTCGAACTTCCGCAATGCATACAAAGCCCTCCCGCGCCCTGCCTTCGGCAAATCTGACCATGAATCCATTTTGTTGCTCCCAGCTTATAGACAGAAACTAAAACAGGAAACGCCCGTGCTCAGGTCAATACAATGCTGGTCAGACCAATCGGATTCCACACTTCAAGATTGCTTCGATCACGTGGACTGGGATATGATCCGGATAGCCTCATACAACAACATTGATGTATACGCTGACTCGTTGAGCGAGTTTATTAGCAAGTGCATCGGAGATGTCGTACCCGCTGTGACTATTAAAACCTTCCCTAACCAGAAACCGTGGATTAATGGCAGCATTCACGCAAAACTGAAAGCGCGAACCACCGCTTTTAATCATGGCAAGGCGACCGGAAACATGACCGAACAGAAACAGTCCAGCTATTCCCTCCGCAAGCCAATCAATCAAGCAAAGCGTCAGTATAGAGACAAAGTAGAGTCGCAATTCAACGGCTCAAACACGAGACGTATGTGACAGGGTCTACAGTCATTCATGGATTATGAAAAGAATACCAGCCCTTTGCGGACATCATCGTCTCGCTCCCAGACAAATTAAACAAGTTCTTTGCTCGCTTTGAGGACAATACAGTGCCACTGACACGGCCCTCTACCAAAGCCTTTGGGCTCTCTTTCTCCCTTGCCAACGCGAGTAAAACTTTTAAACATGTTAACCCTCGCAAGGCTGCCGGTCCCAGACGGCATCCCCAGCCGTGTCCTCAGAGCATGCGAAGACCAGCTGGCTGGTGTGTTTACGGACATATTCAACCAATCCCTATCACAGTCTGTTGGCCCCACATGCTTCAAGATGGCCACCATTGTTCCTGTTCCCAAGAAAGCCAAGGTAACTGAACAAAATGACTATCGCACTCACTTCTGTCATCATGAAGTGCTTTGCGAGACTAGTCAAGGATCATATCACCTCCACCCTACCGCCCCAATAGGTCCACTGACGATGCAATCGCCATCCCACTGCACACTGCCCTATCCCATCTGGACAAGAGGAATACCTATGTAAAAATGCAGTTCATTGACTAACTCTCAGCATTTAACACCATAGTACCCTCCAAACTCATCATTAAGCTCGAGACCCTGGGTCTCAACTCCGCCCTGTGCAAGTGGGTCCTGGACTTTCTGACGGGCAGCCCCCAGGGGGTGAAGGTAGGAAACAACATCTCCACCCCGCTGATCCTCAACACTGGGGCCCCACAAGGGTGCGTTCTCAGCCCTCTCCTATACTCCCTGTTCACCCATGACTGTGTGGCAATGCACGCTACAAACTCAATCATCAAGTTTGCAGACGACACTACAGTGGTAGGCCTGATTACCAACAACAACGAGACAGCCTACAGGGAGGAGGTGAGGGCCCTCAGAGTGTGGTGTCAGGAAAATAACCTCTCACTCAACGTCAACAAAACAAAGGACATGATCGTGGACTACAGGAAACAGCAGAGGGAGCACCCCCCCCCCCCCATCCACATCGACGGGACAGTAATGGAGAAGGTGGAAAGATTTAAGTTCCTCGGCGTACACATCACTGACAAACTGAAATGGTCCACCCACACAGACAGCGTGGTGATGAAGGCGCAACAGCGCCTCTTCAACCTCAGGAGGCTGAAGAAATTTGGCTTGTTATCTAAAACACTCACAAACTTTTACAGATGCACAATCGAGAGCATCTTGTCTCAACCGCAAGGCTCTCCAGAGGGTGGTGCACAACGCATCACCGGGGGCAAACTACCTGCCCTCCAGGACACCTACAGCACCCGATGTCACAGGAAGGCCAAAAAGATCATCAAGGACAACAAACACCTGAGCCACTGCCTGTTCACCCCGCTATCGTCCAGAAGGCAATGTCAGTACAGGTGCATCAAAGCTGGGAGAGACTGAAAAACAGCTTCTATCTCAAAGCCATCAGACTGTTAAACAGCCATCACTAACATAGAGAGGCTGCTGCCAACATACAGACTCAAATCTCTGGCCACTTAAATAAATGGACGTAATAAAAGGTATCACTAGTCACTTTAAATAACGCCACTTTAATAATGTTTACATATCCTTCATTACTCATCTCATATGTATTTACTGTATTCTATACCATCTACTATATCTTGCCTATGCCGCACTCCATCACTCATCCATATATTTATATGTACATATTCTATTCATCCCTTTACATTTGTGTGTATTTGTGTGGATAAGGTAGTTGTTGTGAATTTGTTAGATTACTTGATAGATATTACTGCATAGTCGGAACTAGAAGCACAAGCATTTCGCTACACTTGCATTAACATCTGCTAACCATGTGTATGTGACCAATACAATTTGATTCGATTTGATTTGAGAGACTGAAAAACAGATTTTATCTCTAGGCTATCAGACTGTTAAATAGTTACCACTAGCCGGCCTCCACCCAGTACCCTGCCCTGAACTTACAATAGTCACTGTCACTTGCCGGCTACCACCCGGTTACTCTACCATGCACCTTAGAGGCTGCTGCCTTATGTACATAGTCATGGAGCACTGGTCACTTTAATAATGTTTGCATACTGTTTTACCCACTTCATATGTAAATACTGTGTTCTAGTCAAGGCCTATCCTACTTAACTATTGCTGTACATACCGTATACTATTCTTCAGATATACTACATATTCTATCCATATACTGTCCATATTGTCTATACATCTCATCACATATATAGTACCAGTCAAAAGTTTGGTGTCACGTCTGTTCCTGCTCCTCCCCTCCGACGTATGACATCGCCAGAGAACTAACCACCGGTCTTGGGATTCATCCTTACGCACACCTGGCACTGATCATTACGCGCACCTGTGAATCATTGTTTCCTCCCCTTTATATGTCACTCTCCCAGGTTCACTCACCAGTTGGTATTGTTCTTGTGTATAGGCGGTCTGCCTTATGTTAGTGTCGTGTTCTTGTTTTTTTTTTTTTTTTTTTTAAATGTTGCACCTGCTTCTGACTCAGTTGCTCATCATCATTACAGAATACCAACTCAAAATATGGAAGCAGCAGGACAACTGGACGTCTCCCAGATATTCTAGAGCCAGTCTACCCAACGAGTCAGCACACCAGCCAATTCAGCAACCCACTCAGGTCAGAGATGCCCGTCCATCCTTCCCGGAGAAATATGACGGGACACCATCCAAATGCCGTGGCTTCCTCCATCAGTGCTCCCTCTATTTTGCACATCAGATGGGAGCTCCCACCACCGAGAGGTCTAAGGTTGCCACGGTTATTTCTCTGCTGACTGGGCGGGCATTGGAATAGGCTCTGGCCGAATGGGAGAGAGGAGAGGAGCTTGAGTCTTATGAGGGGTTCATGGCTCTGTTCAAATGTATTTTCAATCGTCCTGTGGAGGGCAGAGAGGGAAATGAGCTTCAGCTCCAGCAGGGGAATCAGACGGCTGCTGAGTATGCACTTACCTTCCGGACAGTAGCAACTTCCAGTGGAATGAGTCGGCACTCAGCATGTTATTTAAAAGAGGTCTGCGCGAGGAGGTCCAGATGGAACTGGTCTGCCAAGATGACAACCTCACCCTGGACGCACTCATTGCAATGGCCAGCCGTCTGGGTAACCTTCTCCGGGAGCGTCAGCCTCTACATCGCTTCTCTCCCTTCGGCGAGTGTTCGGGATCAGAGCCTGAACCCTTGGAGGTAGGGTTCGCATGCCTTTCCACGGCGGAACGACGCAGCTGGGGCTCTGTCTGTGCTGGAGGGCTTCAGAATTTCTTCAGAATCTGGGATCCACTAGAGCAGAGGGACGGTCACGTGATGTTACATCCCCTGAACCAGGAGTGAGTACTCCATCTACTGCTCTTCCTGTTAGACTATTTTTAGTACCCATCACTCTGGTTGACTGTCCCTCATGCCCTGTCTACAGCTTTAGAAGATTCCGGCGCCGCAGGGAACTTTATGGATCAGACCCTTGCCTCCTCTCTCAATATTACTACCTACCCGCTCTCCTCTTCTTTTTTTTCAATGTCTCGACTGTCGGCCTCAAGGATCCGGAACAATCTCTCACTTCACCCAACCACTCCCCTTCACCGTGGAGCCCAATCATCAAGAAAACATCCCCTTCTTCATCACCAATTCACAAGATCATCCTCGGCCTACCTTGGCTTCAGTGCCATAACCCTACCATCTCATGGTCGAATATGAGAATCACCGACTGGTCACCTGAATGCCGGAAGACCTGCTTTCCTGTCCCCTGTGATTCCACGTCGGTTGAGAGTCCTGTGGTTGCCCTCCAGCCCAACATCCCGGAGGAATATCAGGATCTAAGGGAGGTATTCTCCAAGACCCGTGCTGCCTGTCTCCCTCCTCATCGCCCCTGGGACTGTGCCGTTGACCTGTTTTCCGGTGTTACACCTCAGCGCAGATGCATCTACCCTCTGTCAGTGGCTGAGACCCAGGCCATGGAGGACTAAATTCAAGAGGCACTCCAACAGGGTTTCATCCACAGGTCCATGTTCCCCTGCATCGGCTGGTTTCTTCTTCATGGCCAAGAAGGAGGGAGGAATACGCCCTTGTATCGATTACTGTGGACTTACTTCGTGGTGATGTCATTATCGGTACCCTCTCCCGCTGGTGCCGTCAGCCATCAAGCAGCTCCGTGGGGCCCGGTTCTTCACCAAATTGGACCTGTGGAGTGCCTACAATCTCATTCGCATCCAGGAGAGTGATGAGCGGAAGATGGCGTTCAGCACAATGTCTGGTCACTACGAGTATTTGGTTATGCCCTTTGGCTTAGCCAATGCTCCATCAGTGTTCCAGGCATTCGTCAACGAAGTGTTCCTGGACATGCTTGGACATCAGGTGATTGTGTACATTGATGACATCCGGATCTTCTCGACCAACCTGGAGGATCACATCACTCACATTCGAGCAGCCCTGGAACGCCTCTTGGCTAACCACCTGTTCCTCAAGGCAGAGAAGTACCAATTCCACCAGTGGACTGTATCCTTCTTGGGCTACCAAATCAGCCTGCAGGGAGTGAGGATGAAGGACAAGAAGGTAGATGTGGTAAGGTCATGTCCAGTCCCAACCACTATCAAGGGGTTACAGCGGTTTTTGGGGTTTGCCAACTTTTACCGCTGCCTCATCAGGAACTTTAGTGCTGACACCGCCCCTCTCACCTCCCTCCTCAAGGGTGGGCCTCGTAAGTTGGTTTGGTCTCCAGCAACCGACGAGGCCTTTCGTCTCCTCAAGGGGTGTTTCACCTCCGCCCCTTACTAAAACACCCAGATCCCATGCTACCTTTCTTGGTTGAGGTAGACACATCAGAGGTGGGTGTGGGGGCAGTTTTGTCACAAAGACAGGGGGACCCACTCAAATTGTATCCTTGTAATTTCTTCTCCAAGAAACTATCCCCACAGAGAGGAATTAAGACGTCGGCGATCGGGAGCTCTTGGCGGTGAAGTTGGGATTAGAGGAGTGGAGACACTGGCAGGAGGGTGCCAACGAACCATTCGTTATCCTCACCAACCATCGGAACCTTGAGTATATACAGACAGTGAGGAGACTGAATCCGCGCCAAGCCAGGTAGGCCCTCTTCACCAGGTTCGACTTCACGCTGACCTATCGCCCAGGTTCTAAGAACATCAAGACCGATGCCCTGTCCCATGTCTACGATTCGGGAGAGGCTCCTGTCAAGAAGGCACACATAATCCCATCCTCCCGAGTTGTGGGTCCAGTGGTTTGGGACATAGATGTGGACATCCGCCAGGCTCTACAGGGAGCCAGCACCCCGGAATTGTCTTCCTGCGCACATCTACATTCCCACAGGCATAAGAGATTGGCTGCTGACCTGGGCACACACGGCTGACGTCGCTGGACATCCAGGTATTTCTCGCACCATCCATTCCATCAAAAATACTGGTGGCCCACCTTGGTGCAGGATGTTACGATGCCTGTCTACTCCTGTTCCGTGTGTGCTCAAACCAAGCCCCCCCCCCCCCCCCCGGAATGCTCCAGCAGGGAAGCTCCTGCCACTTCCCGTGCCTCTTCGACCTTGGTCCCATCTATCCATTGACTTTGTTACTGATCTTCCCCCTTCTGATGGTTTCACCACCAATCTGGTGGTAGTGGATGGATTCTCCAAGTCATGTGGTTTAATCCCTCTTCCTGGTCTTCCCACTGCTCTCCAGGTCGCTGAGGCACTCTTCCAGCAGGTCTTCTGGCATTATGGCCTCCCGGAGGACATTGTCTCGGACCGTGGCCCCCAATTCACATCCCGAGTATTGAGGGCCTTCTTGGAGAAGCTTGGGTCACGGTTAGCCTCACATCAGGTTATTGGCTTCAGTCTAATGGGCAGGTGGAGAGGATGAATCAGGAGCTGCGGAGGTTCCTGAGGAGTCACTGTCAAGACCGTCAGGGTGAGTGGGCATGTTTTCTTCCTTGGGCAAAGTATGCCCAGAACTCTCTGTCACTCCTCCACTGGGTTGACCCCCTTCCAGTGTGTTAGGTTTCCAGCCGGCCCTGACCCTGTGGACCCTGGGCCAGACCGTGGCTCCTGCGGTAGATGAGTGGAGTTCAAGTAACAGACACATCTCAACATCAACTGTTCAGAGGAGACTGTGTGAATCAGGCCTTCATGGTCAAATTGCTGCAAAGAAACCACTAAAGGACACCAAAAAGAAGAGACTTGCTTGGGCTAAGAAACACAAGCAATGGACATTAGACCGGTGGAAATCTGTCCTTTGGTCTGATGAGTCAAAATTTGAGATTTTTGGTTCCAACCGCCATGTCTTTGAGACGCAGAGTAGGTGAACGGATTATCTCTGCATGAGTGGTTCCCACCGTGAAGCATGGAGGAGGTGTGATGGTCTACATGGACAAGTTCTGGCCTGGTTTAGATCTTATCTGTCGGAAAGATATCAGTTTGTCTCTGTGAATGGTTTGTCCTCTGACAAATCAATTGTAAATTTCGGTGTTCCTCAAGGTTCCGTTTTAGGACCACTATTGTTTTCACTATATATTTTACCTCTTGGGGATGTCATTCGAAAACATAGTGTTAAATTTCACTGCTATGCAGACGACACACAGCTGTACATTTCAATGAAACATGGTGAAGCCCCAAAATTGCCCTCGCTAGAAGCCTGTGTTTCAGACATAAAGAAGTGGATGGCTGCAAACTTTCTACTTTTTAACTCGGACAAAACAGAGATGCTTGTTCTAGGTCCCAAGAAACAAAGAGATCTTCTGTTGAATCTGACAATTAATCTGGATGGTTGTACAGTCGTCTCAAATAAAACTGTGAAGGACCTCGGCGTTACTCTGGACCCTGATCTCTCTTTTGAAGAACATATCAAGACTGTTTCAAGGACAGCTTTTTTCCATCTACGTAACATTGCAAAAATCAGAAATTTTCTGTCCAAAAATGACGCAAAAAAATTAATCCATGCTTTTGTTACTTCTAGGCTGGACTACTGCAATGCTCTACTTTCCGGCTACCCGGATAAAGCACTAAATAAACTTCAGTTAGTGCTAAATACGGCTGCTAGAATCCTGACTAGAACCAAAAAATTTGATCATATTACTCCAGTGCTAGCCTCCCTACACTGGCTTCCTGTTAAGGCAAGGGCTGATTTCAAGGTTTTACTGCTAACCTACAAAGCATTACATGGGCTTGCTCCTACCTATCTTTCCGATTTGGTCCTGCCGTACATACCTACACGTACGCTACGGTCACAAGACGCAGGCCTCCTAATTGTCCCTAGAATTTCTAAGCAAACGGCTGGAGGTAGGGCTTTCTCCTATAGAGCTCCATTCTTATGGAATGGTCTGCCTACCAATGTGAGAGACGCAGACTCAGTCTCAACCTTTAAGTCTTTACTGAAGACTTATCTCTTCAGTAGGTCCTATGATTAAGTATAGTCTGGCCCAGGAGTGTGAAGGTGAACGGAAAGGCTGGAGCAACGAACCGCCCTTGCTGTCTCTGCCTTGCCGGTTCCCCTCTTTCCACTGGGATTCTCTGCCTCTAACCCTTTTACAGGGGCTGAGTCACTGGCCTACTGGTGTTCTTCCATGCCGTCCATGGGAGGGGTGCGTCACTTGAGTGGGTTGAGTCACTGACGTGGTCTTCCTGTCTGGGTTGGCGCCCCCCCCTTGGGTTGTGCCATGGCGGAGATCGTTGTGGGCTATACTCGGCCTTGTCTTAGGACGGTAAGTTGGTGGCTGGAGACATCCCTCTAGTGGTGTGGGGGCTGTGCTTTGGCAAAGTGGGTGGGGTTATATCCTGCCTGTTTGGCCCTGTCCGGGGGTATCATCGGATGGGGCCACAGTGTCTTCTGATCCCTCCTGTCTCAGCCTCCAGTATTTATGCTGCAGTAGTTTATGTGTCGGGGGGCTAGGGTCAGTCTGTTACATCTGGAGTATTTCTCTTGTCTTATCCGGTGTCCTGTGTGTATTTAAATATGCTCTCTCTAATTCTCTCTTTCTCTCTTTCTGTCTTTCTCTCGGAGGACCTGAGCCCTAGGACCATGCCTCAGGACTACCTGGTATGATGACTCCTTGCTGTCCCCAGTCCACCTGGCCGTGCTGCTGCTCCAGTTTCAACTGTTCTGCCTGCGGCTATGGAACCCTGACCTGTTCACCGGACGTGCTTGTTGCACCCTCGACAACTACTATGATTATTATTATTTGACCATGCTGGTCATTTATGAACATTTTAACATTTTAACATTTTGACCATGTTCTGTTATAATATCCACCCTGCACAGCCAGAAGAGGACTGGCCACCCCTCATAGCCTGGTTCCTCTCTAGGTTTCTTCCTAGGTTTTTGGCCTTTCTAGGGAGTTTTTCCTAGGGAGTTTTTCCTAGCCACCGTGCTTCTTTCACATGCCTTGCTTGCTGTTTGGGGTTTTAGGCTGGGTTTCTGTACAGCACTTTGAGAATATCAGCTGATGTACGAAGGGCTATATAAATAAATGTGATTTGATTTGATTTGATTTGATGGTGTGTGGGTGCTTTGCTGGTGACACTGTGATTTATTTAGAATTCAAGGCACACTTAACCAGCATGGCTACCACAGCGATACGCCATCCCATCTGGTTTGCGCTTAGTGGGACTATCATTTGTTTTTCTACAGGACAATGACCCAAAACACACCTCCAGGCTGTGTAGGGCTATTTGATCAAGAAGGAGAGTGATGGAGTGCTGCATCAAATGACCTGGCCTCACTAATCACCTGACCTCAACCCAATTGAGATGGTTTGGGATGAGTTGGACCGCAGAGGGAAGGAAAAGCAGTGGGAACATGTGGGAAGTCCTTCAAGACTGTTGGAAAAGCATTCCAGTTGGTCTTGATTCGTTGACAAGTTGAATTAGGTATGTTAGCTGTGGAATAGTTCAAATACATGTAACGGCTGGGGGTCCCTGAGGAGAGGTTTGAAGACCCCTGGTCTAGTGTATAAGCTTCACTAACTGGTTCTAGAAGGCAGCCCAAAATGTATCCCTTTGCACAAGCACATGTGGGTAGGTAGCATCAAAATAGAACAGCTGGGGTAAATGAGAGGACAACCTTGACACTCTCAAATCAATCAAATCCAATTTTATTTGTCACGTGTGCCGAATACAACAGGACCTTACCATGAAATGATAACGTACGAGACCTTAACCAGCAATACAGGATTTTAGAGTTCTCCATGGTTAGTCTTGGGATGAACAACACTTATGGCTAAAAGTAACCTATATAATTGAGGTGACCGTGACCATTTACCAGTAAAGTAATAGACATGTTGATCAATGTCTCCTTATGCACCAATTCCCTTTTTTTTAAAATTCACATTCTGTCTGCTTTTCCCTCATCTCCTTCACCTCATTAAAATGTTACAATTCAACTTGTTGGTGAGATCATGTTGACCTGTTAGGCTTTTGTCTCTGAAATATGTTAATTACTTGAGAGAAAAGATCTGTCTGCCTTTGCATCCAGGGTTTCATCAAAATATATTACCATAGATTTGTCTTTATTTAGATTCTGCAGATTCTGTAAAATATATTTTTTTATAGTGGCCGGTCCTTTGAGTTGATATATTCAGAGCTCTTTTCCCTTTCACATTGTTTGTTGTGTAAATGAAGAATCCAAATGGCCTCTTACCAGGTTTGATTGGATATGGCCCACAAAAATATCTGAAATCAAAAATATTTCAGAAATAAAGACATACTTTCACCTTTTCTCTCTTTTCTCTGTTCTACTTGACCACTGAGGGTTACTGATGAGTTGAAGTTTCAGGGGCTTTCTGTCAAGTGTTTAATAGCTTTTTGCTAAAACCCCTGGGAAGTGAACTGATATTTAATGCATGTAACATTTTTACTGAGAAGATAATATGGCAACAACACAGCTCAGAGATGCTGTCCTTGAGTGTCTTATTCAGAGTGCCAACACATCTGTTGAGAGGGAGAAAAAATATATAGACTACAACATCAGTATATTGGAACTCTTCTTAAGGGCAAATTGTTGATGCTCTCTATTTAACAGTAAAGTCTTCAATAAGAAACCAGCTATCCCGTAATTGATTTACTACTGTGTATGTTCTCAACTATACTGAACTGAAACTTGTTATGTGATGATAAATGGCTGATTAAAATCCCAGTACACAATACTTAACCCAAATCCTAACGGTCAAAAAAGCTTGCGGAGTTCTGTAGTTAGTAATGGTTCACATAGAGTCAGCTTAATCACATAGGACAAGGAGTTTTTCAAATTAAATGATTGGGTTCCAATATTGAATAAAGACTGCATTTTCCTGTACATGGCTCTGTAAGGAAAATAGGCAACTCTAAGGAAACAAAGAGGTTTGTAGGTTATGTTCTCATAGCTCAATGGAGGAGAGCTTTACGACCGTACATTCAAAAACTGGGGTGTGGTGTAGAGAGAGATAGGGGGACAGTTACTTTTTTACGTTTCTCGAACTTTATAGTAAGTCAGGCTAGCTTGCACTGCAGATCAGCTAGCTCGCTAGCTAGGCTAGGTTGAAGATACCATTGTAGCTAGCGATCTCCACCTAATAATGATCATCAAAAACAAACGTCATTACCATCATAATAAACTTCAATAGGAGGCAACAGTCATATAATATAATTGGCCTAGCTGCCAATGCGTATTATTTAACGTTACTATTAAAATAGTATTCACTTATAGGAATGGGTAATTTTTACAAGTTGCTAACTATCCCATAAAGCCATCACCGAAAGCAGTGGCGGATTTAGGTATAGGCGACATGGGCAGCCGCCCAGGGAGGCATCTTGCCGGGGGAAAAATGTGGAATGGTGACATTTGCGCAATCGGTTTTCTATCGCTCATTTGCACGTCACGTCAATGATATCATGTGGGACTGTGGGTCCATTAACCTTGTCAGAGTGGGCGCCCTGATTCTAGTTTGAGAGCTAGGCAGGCTACTGCCTGGGAAGGTCTCCCACTCAGAAGTACGAGATGGGGAAGGGGGCGGGGGTAGGTTGACCTCAGCTTGCTTGGGACAGACAGAGGTTTTTTTTGTGACATTTTCACAGGATATATGGGATCATCAGATCATTATCGAGGCCGGGACTGTCGGAAAGATTTTTACAATAATTTTATCTCCAATAATTCACAATGGATGTTAAAAAAACAGACTTCATTGACTTACTGTGCAAGGTGAAGAAAAAATGTACTGAGAAGCTCAGCTTATTAGCGGTTGACGTGGTGAGTTAAGACAATCAGAAATCAGACATTGCCAAATGGGCACTTTCCTACATGAACTTGTTTCTCACAAGTGTAACAGACTGTGAACTTTGCAAACAATGTTTCCACTCCGAGAATGAAAACGGTAAATTACTATATGATTAATACATGAATTAACAGAAAATGTATGTAACCAAATGAAGGTGGATTAACGCTATGTATATTTACTAGGCCTACTGGTAACATACATGTATGTAATGGGGAATTTATTTTAAAAAACTATTCACATAATGAAACAATGAATGCGCAAAGGTCGGCAGACCACTGAGCGCATTCTGGAAAACTGAGTGCATGCATTCTGGAGAGAGACAAGCCATACCTTCGCCACACACCGGTTACCTTCTTGTGGCAACATTTTATATTATTTTCAGGACACGTTATCTTCATATTATCATTATCTTTTCACTGACAGCTACAACTCAATCAGCTAGACATATTGCTATTCATGCTGCCCAAATTGCGGGATTCCCAAATAAGCATAGGCTTACACACTTGTGATTTGAAACAATCCACAGCAAAACATTTTTTAAAACAAGCTAATGATCCTCTGTAGCTAAGTCATGCTCTCTGTGTAACGGTTGTCGTCTGGAATGGAGGACCAAAACACAGCAGGAATGTGGATGCTCATCTTGTATTTATTTAAACCAAGAAAACACCAAAATAACAAAAGAAGAACTCACGAACAACAAAACAGTCTTGTCAGGCTCACACACGCAAAACAAGAAACAATCTCCCACAAACACTAAACCAAACACATACCCATATATAGGACTCCCAATCAGAGGCAACGAGAAAACACCTGCCTCCAATTGAGAGTCCAACCCCAATAAACCAGACATAGAAATACAAAAGACCAGAGACCACATAGAAATACAAACATAGAACATTACCCAAAAACCCGGAAATAATAAATCAAACGCCCTACTAAATAAACCACCACCCCGAACCACATAAAACAAATACCCTCTGCCACGTCCTGACCAAACTACACTAACAAATAACCCTTATACTGGTCAGGACGTGACACTCTGGTGAAGTATTTTGAATGTTTTTCTTTAGACAGTAGTAATTACATAATTTTGGCAAAACATCAGTTTACTTTAGGGGAAGATATTATCCTATCAGTGCACTACACCCGACAACTTTCCTTTCCAATTCACAAGTCTGAAACCAGAGATATGTATATAATGCCAAAATGCTCATGTTTCCGAGTCGTTGTCCAAAAGGCGGGAAGGCAGGCAAAAAGTTTAGGTCTGCATATTATGCCCATAGAAAAGCATTGGGCTTATTCTGGACAAATTTTGGCGAGAACCCTCTCGCTTCGTCTCTTCCTCTCTTCTGAAACTCTCTCACTGGAGAAAGCATCCCAGTGAGTGAAACAGCACCCCTCTGTCTTACTAAATGTAGCCCATGCATCTGATGCTGTCTGGACAGAAATAGTATGACATGCCATACTCTTTTGGGCCAGACAGAATCAGATACATGGTCTACATATACTGAGAGAGAGAGAGGGGTGCTGTTTCGCTCGATTGGATGCTTTATCTGAGATTGATGTCTTTCTGTCGGCGCAAGTTTCTGTGAAGTAAAAAAACGAATATTGGACAGGCAAGGTAGGGCGGGCCAGGCACCCTAAGACCCTCCTTGAACAGAGAACAAGTGTTTAACTTTCAAGCAGCTCAATACACAAGTTAATCCACGTAAATAGCCTAAAATAAATATGTTTTGTGATAAAGAAAATAAACGATATTCGCCTCTAAAGCAAAGAGTAGGCCTAGCCTACTGTTGTTGATGAACATGTGAGATCCGCAGCAGCAAGATGTGCGTTCAGTGTTCTAAACTGAAATCATTATGCACACATTTAGCTTATGTTTAGTAGACTATTCGCTCTTCATGAGCATTTGGTCTCAACAGTTGTTTTTATATGACCAGCTGCTTTTTCTATTACTGTGTAGTTATAGCCTACTACCGATACAACGTGCATTGTGTGAAGTGCTTGGTTTGTGGGAATATAACAAGTCGTCAGAAAGTCTAAACAGATTTGTTTTGCCACTACCATGTCTCATGCTGTCACGGCTGTTTAAATGATCGGACCAACGCGCAGCATGGGTGTGGTTCCACATACTTATATTTATTGTGAAACGTTGCAAAACACCAAATACAAAAACAACAAACCGTGACGCAGAGAGGAAAACACACTTCTCAAAAGATAATCACCCACAAAGCACAAGTGGGACAAACATCAACTTAAATATGACCTCCAATTAGAGACAACGACAACCAGCTGCCTCTAATTGGAGGTCATGCCAAACAAAAACCAACCTAGAAATACAAAACTAGAAACTAAACATAGAAATACAAAAATGGACAAACACCCCCTGTCACGCCCTGACCTACTCTACCATAGAAAATAACAACTTACTATGGTCAGGACGTGACACATGCCCATGACCACGTTTAGACCCAGTTGTTTTTGGCTTTTTGGGCTTTTTAGTTTAGATATAGGGATGGATAGGCGATTAAACTCAACTCCACGATTTACGATGGAGTTGAGCGGCGACTAGTGTGGGCAGACTGGAGCACTGACATCGAATAAAAAAAGAAGTACAAAAAAATTAAATAACTGACTTCAGCCCCCAAAGAATAGCCCGCAATTATACACAACATTGTGATGGTGGTCTTTTGGGAAACATTTTACTTTACTGTTTTCTTTTGAATTATTTATGTAAAAACTGTATTCATAACCCTATCCGACACTAGAACATTGGTTCCAGAACTTTGATCCTAGAAAATGTGTCTGGACATTGTTGTGTCAGAAGTCAGAAGTTAGTGTGACTGTCAGGAGTCAGGGATAAGGGGTTGTTTACTTAACCATCCATGGCCATCAGTAGCCCATTCTACAGACAGTAATATTAAACATTATAATGTCTATTCCTATGCTGCCCAAATGCTCTGTCTATGTCACGTCCTGACCAGTAAAAGGGGTTGTTTGTTATTGTAGTTTGGTCAGGGCGTGGCAGGGGGTGTTTGTTTAGTGTGCTTTGGGGTTTTTGGTTTATGTTCTATGTTTTCTATTTCTATGGGGTTTATCTAGTTTTTCTATGTCTATGTTAGTTTTGTCAATGACCTCCAATCAGAGGCAGCTGTTTGTTGTTATCTCTGATTGGAGGCCATATTTAGTTGTGTGTGTTTTCACTTGTGTTTGTGGGTGGTTGTTTCCTGTTTAGTCTGAGCACCTTACGGGACTGTTTTCATCGTTTGTTTTGTGGAAGTGTTTTGTTTTTCCTTGAAGAAAAGAAGATGATAAATATACCTGCTGCATTTTGGTCTACTTACAACGACGCTTGTGACACCTAGGTCCAACAGTCCAGTAGTATCTAACAATTCACAACAATACACACAAATCTAAAAGTAAAAGAATGGAATTAAGAAATATATAAATATTAGATTGAGTAATGTCGGAGTGGCATTAAATAAAATACAGTACAATAGAATACAGTATATACATATGAGATGAGTAAAGCAGTATGTAAACATTATTTAAACATTATTAAAGTGACTAGTGTTCCATTATTAAAGTAGCCAGTGATTCCAAGTCTATGTATATATGGCAGCAGCCTCTAAGGTGCAGGGTTGCGTAACAGGGTGGAAGCGATGGGTATTTAATGGATATTTAACAGTCTGATGGCCTTGAGATAGAATCTGCTTTTCAGTCTCTCGGTCCCAGCTTTGATGCACATGTACTGACCTCGCCTTCTGGATGATA
The DNA here is from genome assembly GCF_965601325.2 of Salmo salar. NCBI lineage: Eukaryota > Metazoa > Chordata > Actinopteri > Salmoniformes > Salmonidae > Salmo > Salmo salar. The sequence continues at coordinate 16,395,037 of NC_138300.1, forward strand.
GCGGGGTGAACAGGCCGTGGCTCGGGTGGTTGTTGTCCTTGATGATATTTTTGGCCTTCCTGTGACATCGGGTGCTGTAGGTGTCCTGAAGGGCAGGTAGTGTGCCCCTGGTGATGCGTTGTGCAGACCACACCACCTTCTGGAGAGCCCTGCAGTAGCGGGCAGGGCAGTTGCCATATCAGGCGGTGATACAGCCCGACAGGATGCTCTCAATTGTGCATCTGTAAAAGTTTGTGAGTGTTTTAGGGGCCAAGCCAAATTTCTTCAGCCTCCTGACGTTGAAGAGGCGCTATTGCACCTTCTTCACCACACTGTCTGTGTGGGTGGACCATTTCAGATCGTCGGTGATGTGTACGCCGAGGAACTTGATGCTTCAACCTCCTCCACTGCAGTCCCGTCGATATGGATAGGGGCGTGCTCCCTCTGCTGTTTCCTGAAGTCCATGATCAGCTACTTTGTTTTTTTCACATTGAGAGAGAGGTTATTTTCCTGGCACCACTCTCCAAGGGCCCTCACCTCCTCCCTGTAGGCTGTCTCGTCATTGTTGCTAATCAGGCCTACTGCTGTTGTGTTGTTTGTAAACTTGATGATTGAGTTGGAGGCGTGCGTGGCCACACAGTCATGGGTGAACCGGGAGTACAGGAGGTGGCTGAGCACGCACCTTTGTGGGGCCCCTGTGTTCAGGATCACCGTAGTGGAGGTGTTGTTTTCTACCTTCACCACGTGGGGGCGATCAGTCAGGAAGTCCAGGACCTAGTTGCACAGGGAGGGGTCCAGACCCAGGGCCCCGAGCTTAATGATGAGCTTGGAGGGTACTATGGTGTTGAATTCGAAGCTATAATACATTAACAGCATTCTTACAGGTATTCCTCTTGTCCATATGGGATAAGGCAGTGTGCAGTGCGATGGCGCTTGCATTGTCTGTGGATCTATTGGGGCGGTAAGCAAATTGAAGTGGGTCTATGGTGTCAGGTAAAGTAGAGGTGATATGATCCTTAACTAGCCTCTCAAAGCACTTCATGATGACAGAAGTGAGTGCTGTGGGGCGATAGTCATTTAATTCAGTTACCTTTGCTTTCTTGGGTACAGGAACAATGGTGGACATCTTGAAGCAAGTGGGGACAGCAGACTGGGATATGGAGAGATTGAATATGTCTGTAAACACTCCAGCCAGCTGGTCTGCTTATGATCTGAGGATGCGGCTAGGGAGGCCGGCAGCCTTGCGGGGGTTAACACGCTTCAATGTCTTACTCACGTCAAAGGCTACCCGGAACATATCCCAGTCCACGTGATCAAAACAATCTTGAAGCATGGATTCCAATTGGTTAGACCAGCGTTGAATAGACCTTAGCACAGGTACTTCCTGTTTGAGTTTCTGCCTATAGGAAGGGAGGAGCAAAATGGAGTCGTGATCAGATTCTCGGAAGCGGTGGATGGTGTACACGCCTCCTGAGTCAGACTAGAAGTCCACTCTGAATACCGCTCCTCCGCCGGCGGTGTTTTGGAGCAGCCTCTGGAATAAGTTCAATTGCCCTAGGAGGTACGAACAAATGATCCAATTTGGGAAAGTCGTATTCCTGGTTGTAATGCTGGTGAGTTACCGCCGCTCTGATATCCACAAGTTGTTTCCGGCTGTTTGTAATAACACAAAAAAAATTCTAGCTAATAATGTAAGAAATAACACACAAAAAAACAAAATACTGCAAAGTTGCTTAGGAGCTAGAAGCAGAACTGCCATATTGGTCGGCGCCATCTTAATAAAGGGGGTGCACATGTAGCCTATAGTCTGTTTTAGAGAAATGTAATCATTGAATAGTGTAAGAGCTTTCATTGTCTGCTTATATGCCTCCTTTATTTATCCTACGGTTCTGACTTGGTGTACAGGGAGAATACTGTAAGAACGGCCCATGTTCTGAATTCTGTCACTGTACATTTCAAAGGTGCTGAACAAATAGTTATATTGATTACGTCCATCCTAGCTCGCTCATTAATGTCTTAATTGAAATTACGGATTGCCTCTTATCCGCTCGTCATACCCTCATGCCATAGTTTATACATCTCAATTGTCAGTAGAAACATTTGTTTAAGCATGTCAGCCATATCAGCTATGTTTTTTGAAAAGGCAGTAAATGAGGCTGAATGAACTGTTTCGCTCCGCTGATATCCAGGTGTAGCAGTGGTAAGAATTCACTCCATGGTGCTGAAAAGAAAGCTCTGCTGTTGGGACAGCTTTATGTATGCCCTAACATTTTGTGGGCAACGTTTGTCACTGTTATAGTGCAATGAATGTATTGTTTAGTGTTGTGTTGTGTAGTGGCTTTGCCTGCATGCATCTTTTTTTTTTAAAATGTAGTTTGCACCACCAAGATTTACATGCTAAAATCGTCACTGTAAGCAATATATTATTTTTCAAATACAAAAGATACAGTACGCAGTTTAGGAAAGTTGCACCTCGCTGTAATTTGAGAAACACCGGAAATGTGGAATGGAATGGTCCAATGGAAACGCAAGCACAAGGTTAGAGGATGTGTTAGCAGAGACAGTGTGTGAAAACAACTCTTGCTAAACTTGCTAAACTGCACATAGTAAATGTATCTGTTGTATTTGAAAGATTATTTCTCGCTTATATTAAAGTTAAGTTCCAAAGGTTTCCAAAACTGTATCTCAAGTGAGGCGTATTTGCGTCTAGACAGAGCGTCGGGATTGCACTTCACATGGAGCCAGCTGTGGTCCATACCATAAACTGAGAACCTTTGGGGCGTATTCATTAAGCCGATTCTGTTGCACAACATTTCTTAAACGGAAGCAAACGGAACAAAACGGAGAGGGGGACCTACCTGAATTGGCCTAATAGAAACTCTTGTTTTAGTTACAAAATGTTACGTTCTGTTTGGACTAATGAATACACCCTTGGGTTCTCGAGAGCTAGGTCATCAATCATGGTGGTCCATAGCCAAGCACCACTGGCCTTCATTCACGAACCAAACCTGGAAACCTGGGGTGTGTTCAGGAGTATGGGATGTTGTATAGAGTCCAAATAGAAATGTATTGTGTTTATCAGATAGTTATCTTAGTGATGTAGACCAGGAATCGTGTCAGCTCTTTACATTTCAGCAAGGTTCTAAACATTTCAAGATTTTCTGAACAGCCCATGGGTGACTTTCAGTAGGCACAAAATGAGAGAAAACGGTTTGAATCTTAAGAGTTTTGAGCTAGGCGTAAGATCTGAATTTGTCCAATAAGAATCATGTTGATTTGGGCAGTGCCATCGGCGTCACCAGACACGGGCTTTTGCCCTGAATGAATTTGTTTCAGCCCCGAATGATTTTGTCTCAGCCCCGAGTCTTTTGCCCTGCTGGGATCGTGTAAAATAAACTAGGCTACAGTGCATTACACACTGCAATGAATACTCCAAACACGAGACCCGGCTTGCCCTGCCTTTTTAGTTATGCCTAAAACCAGCATGTATGTGTATGGTGACACTTTAGGAGGTGGAGTCAAAGTGGTTTTCAAAATCATTTTGGATTTGTCCAAATAAATTATATTTTGGCGGGCGCGGGTGACTGCTCATTCTCTGAGGGCGAAAGCGCAAAGATGAGAAGGAGGACTGAAGGTTAACTTTGTTAACTTGACGCTCCTATAGCTCATTTTGTTAGCCCGTGATGAGGCTATTGAGAGTTATTGACCTCACTGTAAGCCAGATTCGAGTAATTTACATCATTAACGTCACCACGCACTCTGGCTTCTATTTCTGGTCAATAGTGCAGCCCTACTATTATAAACTGAATTTGCCATATGTGCTGCATGTATATCTGATTTAGATTTGCAAGTGTAATTCATGATGTTGGCTGGGGTTAACTCACAACTGCGCGTGTTTAACTGTAGTATCCTGCCTGCTTTCCCCATAACACACTTTCTCTGTCCAATGAGGTTTATATCCTGTTGCTATGGTGCACTGTGCCGCATTGGATTCAGCAGAAAAAATGAAGAAACTTCAAGTCCTGCTCAAACCACTGTGTTTGCGTTGCAGTTTCTTTTATTTGGGGATAGACAACTGGAAAGGGACTACTGTATTTGTATCTATTAATCTCTCTCTGGATTTCCAACAATCGACAGGGAATATTTCTCTGTTCAGCTTTGTTTTTTTCCATCAGGCTTGTTGATGTACAGTCGTGGCCAAAAGTTTTGAGAGTGACACAAATATGAATTTTCACAAAGTCTGCTGCCTCAGTTTGTATGATGGCAATTTGCATATACTCCAAAATGTTATGAAGAGTGATCAGATGAATTGCAATTAATTGCAAAGTCCCTCTTTGCCTTGCAAATGAACTGAATCCCCCCAAAAACATTTCCACTGCATTTCAGCCCTGCCACAAAAGGACCAGCAGGACGTGACATCATGTCAGTGATTCTCTCGTTAGCACAGTGTTGACGAGGACAAGGCTGGAGATCACTCTGTCATGCTGATTGAGTTCAAATAACAGACTGGAAGCTTCAAAAGGAGAGTGGTGCTTGGAATCCTTGTTCTTCCTCTGTCAACCATGGTTACTTGCAAGGAAACACGTGCCGTCATCATTGCTTTGCACAAAAGGGCTTCACAGGCAAGGATATTGCTGCCAGTAAGATTGCACCTAAATCATCCATTTATTGGATCACCAAGAACTTCAAGGAGAGCGGTTCAATTGTTGTGAAGAAGGCTTCAGGGCGCCCAAGAAAATACAGCAAGCGCCAGGACCGTCTCCTGAAGTTGATTCAGCTGCGGGATCGGGGCACCACCAGTACAGAGCTTGCTCAGGAATGGCAGCAGGCAGGTGTGAGTGCATCTGCACACACAGTGAGGCGAAGACTTTTGGAGGATGGCCTGGTGTCAAGAAAGGCAGCAAAGAAGCCACTTCTCTCCAGGAAAAACATCAGGGCCAAACTGATATTCTGCAAAAGGTACAGGGATTGGACTGCTGAGGACTGGGGTAAAGTCATTTTCTCTGATGAATCCCCTTTCCAATTGTTTGGGGCATCTGGAAAAAATCTTGTCCGGAGAAGACAAGGTGTGTGATACCATCAGTCCTGTGTTATGCATGAGACTGTTCATGTGTGGGGTTGCTTCTCGGCCAAGGGAGTGGGCTCACTCACAATTTTGCCTAAGAACACAGTCATGAATAAAGAATGGTACCAACACATCCTCCGAGAGCAACTTCTCCCAACCACCCAGGAACAGTTTGGTGACTAACAATGCCTTTTCCAGCATGATGGAGCACCTTGCCATAAGGCAAAAGTGACAACTAAGTGCCTGGGGGAACAAAACATCAATATTTTGGGTCCATGGCCAGGAAACTCCCCAGACCTTAATTCCATTGAGAATTTGTGGTCAAACCTCAAGAAGCGGGTGGACAAACAAAAACCCATAAATTCTGACAAACTCCAAGCATTGATTATGCAAGAATGGGCTGCCATCAGTCAGGATGTGGCCCAGAAGTTAATTGACAGCATTCCAGGACGGATTTAGAAAGTATGATGTTGACATGATCAGTCCAATCAAAACTACTGTAGATATGACGTGATTTGACGTCATTTTATCTGTGGCCAATGACCTTGAGCCTTCTTGGATGGGCACTTCAAATGTAACTTTATGGCAGCACCCAAGGGGCTTCAATTTCGAGCTCTACCCTTAGATTTGGAGGTGACGTAATGTCCACATGAGTGACAGAACACTGAGCAAATCATGGCGCAACTAGAGAACATGACCAACCCCTACGCTCCGTATTTTCCGCTGGCTGACCCACCATCACAGAGAGCACTGAGCTAGGCTGAAACACCTGCATTTTGGAGCTGCCTTACTCAAGAAAGTAAAAAGGACATCATGTTTGTATGCGATGTTATTAACTCAATTATTTATTTTGTATTTTTTAACATTGTTTGCAAACTGATATGTGACATGTGTTAATGGCAAAATAACATGCAAACAGGCAACCTTCCCTGAATGACGGGTCGCCACTGCACATCCTTCTCAATATTGTTTGCTCCAGCACAAGGATCCAGGATGTTGATGTGTCATGCCATCCTAACCTATATCAGTGCACAACAACCTTGAGTAGGAATAACACTAAATGATGATATTTTGGTTTGCATCCATGCTCTCTTCAGCATGGTGTTACTTGATGATATTGTTTTTTGCGTCCATACTTCAGCATGGTTTACTTAAGCAATAAGGCCCGAGGGGGTGTGGTATATGGCCAATTTACCACGGCTAAGGGCTGTTTCATAACAGGTTAGAGCCTTCAGTCACGATTACCTTGTTTTCAGGCCAGAACACGTATTGTGGCGATCTGTCACATTTCCACTTTCACATTACTGTGCTGTTTAATGTCTGCATTTGTGGTACTTGCCTTATAATTCTTGCCTTATGTTGTAAAACTTGCCCAGCAAGGCCTGTACTGTAGTAGTACAGTAACATAGTACTAACAAGCATCATTCCTGAGAGTTGAGAGTTTATTCTGAATCTGAAATGAAGATTTGAACCGTGAACATAAACCAATGGAGAGTTTGGTCTACCTTGAATGGGATGGTTTAATAAGACATTTAATTACTTATGTGGTCCACCAATTCTTCCTCCGTGCATGTGGCCTTAGGAAAGTGAATCAAGAAGACGCATACTACAGAGTCAGGCTGACTGGTATCTGCTTCTCAGGTCAGAGTGCAATCCATCAGTGGTTGAATACTAGCTTCTGTTAGCTTGCGAGTTGCAAATCCTTTGAGCTCACCTTTAGGACGTAAAATAAGCAGGGCTTGTTTTACGACCTTAAACACTGTATGTCTTGGTGTAAAAAAAAATATGACTTGCTTTTGAAATCATTTGTGATGCAAATTGATGGGAGACGTCACGCAGTATAAACACGTCCCTCTATTTTTTTTTATTGCCCCCACAAGATGGTGCCATTGTCATTTTGAATCTATTCTGTTGTCTACTTGTTCTACAGAGTACCACTGTTCTGCTGCGTTTATTTGTATGTATTTATTTTTATTTCACCTTTATTTAACCAGGTAGGCAAGTTGAGAACAAGTTCTCATTTACAATACAGTTTGACTACGTCTGAGTCGGGTATGCCTTGCTGATGTGATGTTTGTTTGAATTGTCTCTGGTTTTTACGACACGTAGCAGGCCTAGGATCAAGACCCTAAATAATGGACTTTAGCAATTACCCAATGAATTTAATTGCATTAGGTATAGACTAGATCCATGTGTGTCCTAGTCTTCTGACAGGGAAGCTGTGCATGGTAAACGTGGCATGATGATGACACAGCATTATCTGGCACACAGTCAGAGTAATGGGATTATTTCTGTGCTGTTCCCGTGCGGCGCTACGTAAATCTCCGCTCAGCCTATGATTAATGACACAGTTAGCCTCTGCACACAGCCTCAAGCTTCTTCATTTCATAACCTCTCCTGGTTCACGGCGTCAGTCACATCTCACTCTCTGGTGATTAGTGTGTTAGTAGTTTGGCCTATTGCCCTCGGCCAGGTGACCTATATCCCTGTGTGTGTGTGTGTGTGTCAGTGCATGTTTGTGTCTGTGTGTGCGCGCATGTGTGCGTAAGTGAGAGCAGAGGAGTGAGCTGTAGAGGAGAGTGTAATTGGTCCTATGCCCAGGGCTTTGTCCCTTGCCCATGTGATCTCATCATGTCGTCACTACAGGGGCCCCACTTGTTTTCGGAGCTACTTCAAAACAATACAGACATCCGGACGGATATCTCTCAGTTAGCCTACTAGCGTGCGGCGCGGGGCGCTAAGTGGCTAACCAGCTAACACTCATCTCAGACCCAGGGCTGTTGCATAAAGTCTTTCAGGTCTAGCTGACGCATCCCACAACACATGGTATCATGGTGTCGGTGGGCAACAAAGGCCCAGTGGGCTCAGGAAGAGAGGGGTAATTGCCTAACTCACACACACCTGGGCTCTTGACTTAAAGGGCCAATCAGCAGTTGAAACAATAACAAAGCGCGTCCCCACTACCGTTTCGGTAAAAAGCTGAGGGATGGCGCTGGAGAAATGTAACCACCCTCAAATTCATAGACAGAGCTATGGATGCAAGGACTGACCATCCATGATATCAAAAGGATGAGTTTAACCATGTTTTGAGGCTACACAGTGTTTGTTTCCATTTACTTTGTTTACAAACATTGGAGCAAAACAAGCTTATATTTTGGGTTCTGATGGGGTACGACAGTTAAACTCAGTTCTTTTTAAGTTATATCTTCAAGAATCAATGGGTACATATCATTAATTTTAGTCCCAAAATGCAGGTAGCAACTGCTGATTGCCCCTTTAAGCGTGCAGACACACACGCACACACGCACGCACGTGTGTCCTATTGTGTAGTGTAGCCTCTTATCTCCTGTTGTGTTGAAGGAGAATATCATTTCATCCAGGATGTGGTAATGATTAAAGAGGAAGAGTTCCTATGTGTGTGTCGATGGTGATAGAGGCTGAGCTTTAGGTAGGATACAGTGACTCAGGCTCTTTCAGAGGGGTGTGTGTGTGTGTGTGTGTGTGTGTGTGTGTGTGTGTGTGTGTGTGTGTGTGTGTGTGTGTGTGTGTGTGTGTGTGTGTGTGTGTGTGTGTGTGTGTGTGTGTGTGTGTGTGTGTGTGTGTGTGTGTGTGTGTGTGTGTGTGGAATGGCTTTATAGGTAATGAACACTTAGCACACAGGCTTTGCTCGGAAGGAAGGCAGGTTCGAGCAGAAATTGCCCTCAATCACAGATCTAGGATCAGCTGACTCTGTACTCAGTTCAGCTCTAACTAGTAGGCTGGATGTTAAAATGTGAAACGGACCTCAACCCTGCTAGTGCATACGGTTTCAGCTCACGTCTTAACTGGCTCTCCCCCTCTGCTTACAACACAGCCATGCATATATGCTGTTGTGTTTTATCTCAGAGGCTTGGTACAGTTTGTTCTGATTGAGGGAAAGCTCAAGGTTTGGACTCCTGGGAATTGGGTTTATGGTGCAAAAAGAAACAGTAAGCAGTAAATACAAGCCCAGCTCAGGGAAGTGCTCTCTATCCACAGAGAAATCCCTCGGTAGATAATGATTACTGTAAATGCTGAACTGAAGCATTGGGGTTTAGTTGCCCGTGCATGCTTCTCACAAGTGCGTTAATGCTATGATTGGAAATACAGGAAAAGAGAGGGTCGCATTAATGACAGTTTTACGTCATTGACCGTTAACTGTCTGGTCTGCTTTCGTTTCAGTTTGCCCTATCATGTGTCGCAACGAATAATTGAATGACATCAGGTGACGTCAATATTGTTTCAAGTGTTGTCTTGTTACAACACTTCAATGTTGAATATTGTGCCTTAATGCATTCGTCACAATTCCTACAGCAACTCTAGTAGGGTCAAATTCATTACTCATAACCATTACGTTGCCTTAGCCCCATGCGAACGGTCTTGATGTGATCAATATCCTTCCCCTGCACATACAGTATGTGGTGGCTAGTTGTGAAAGAGATGAACTACGAGGCGTGAATTAAGCACTTTACAATCACTGGTCTCAGACCTCTTGGCATCAGGCCCAAGGCTTAAGTCTACGGTACGTGCTCTTCCACTTGCTCTATTCTTACCTAGTATACGAGCCTCCCGCCACTCGGACTGTAAAGCTTCCCAGAAGCAGATTGAGATACAGGCTTATGTTTGTTTACCTCCACTGTCATGTTCATTACATAACGCATAAAACATGGCTCCATTCCACAGCTAGTTCCTAGGGTAAGGACAGTTTGAGTAAATATGAAGGCTTCAAGTGGCTTTATTTTTCTCAGATGTTTCTCCTCATGAACTGTAACTGTTGTTGCAGCATAATACAAGCACGGTTACTCGGGTGACAGTAGGGTAGCACGGTTGATGGTAGTGTGACGCAAGGACATGTCATACAGACAAGGCCGGGCCCTGGCTGTTCTGTCAAGAGGAAAAAACAACAAGTGCCTGATTTTCCCCCTTCAGTAAAGGCACTCGCTATCCATCACACAGACTGGAAGAAATACTACAGATAGAAATACGCAGGCCATAGCTACACACGTAGTGCAGCTACTAAACTCAACATTTATGAAACATGCACTGGGTAGTTAGGCATAAAATAAACATGTTTTTAGCATACGAGTGGAGTGGATAAATGGGCCAGTGTTGAGGAAACTACTCTGAAAATATAGTTTACCAAGCTACCAATTACTTCACACTGGAAGAAGTTAACCTACACTAAAGCAACTCCTTAAGAATATGGTTTACTTAACTAAAGTTACTTTTAAAAAGTAGTTCACTACATCCAAACTACCTTGCGATAAATTATCATATCTAAATCTGAAATGTCATAGACTACAAATTGTAGATCAGATCAGAGTCAGATATTAACAGAATGTGTAATTTAACCTTTAAAACACATACAAAATATGTTTCAAGTGAGAATTAGGCATGTCTGACGTTATTGCCTACTTCACTGCATATTTCATTTTAGCAAAAAAAGTAGTGTGTAGTTCCAGTAGTTAGCTACACCGCTACATGGCAAAAAAAGTAATTAACTACTGAAAACACTACAAAGATTTTACCACCAAGCTATTGCAAAATGTTACTAAATTACTAGTTGAACTATATGTAGTTCACTACTCTCCAACACTGAAATGGGCATGACGCCACTGTCTGTGTCTGTCTATGTGTGTGTCTTAGAATTTATAGCATAGGCTCTCTTTTTCCACACCAGGAGGGCTTTGCATTGTGGGAGTTTGGGAGACACATCTGCATCAGAGCAGTGCAACAAAGAAAAATCAACAACCCATAAATTGTTTCTCCACTTGTGAGAGCAGGCTTTGTGTGTCAGCAGGATGAGAAAGGAGCTACTCTCTGCGACACACATACAGTCTTGCATTGTGTTTCCCCCCCTGTTTTGGAGTTGGTGATTACCCACATCTTTGAGCCATCAGGGGCCAGGCACAGTAGAACAGCCCGGGGTGGGGTACAGGGAGGCCAAGCCAGAGCTAAATGGAAGCCAGCTGTTCTATTAGCCACCCTGGGTGTGTGTGTGCTCACTGCTTGTGTGTGTCTGTGTGAGATGACCTCACTAACTTTGCTCAGCATTATCTAGTGTTTGGTAGTGGCGTAAGAAGTAGCCGTGTGCAATCGGAGACAATTACAGCATGATGGGTTCCAGTTCTACTCAGACTGGGGGCTCGGCTGCTTTCCAAACTCTGTCTGAAAAGGCCCCTTAGCGTCTCCTCTCCTCAGTGGGTTTCAAAGGGCTATGTAGGTGAAGGCAACTCCTTTATTTTGCACTGCTCTTATGGTCAACTCTAAAGAAAAGGAGATGAGGATAGGAAGCTGCAAGAAATATTTGAAAGTATAAGGACGGAGATACAAATTCAACCGAGCTAGCACGTGACCTTCTGAGAACCACACGCTTCTTAGATCTTGGTGAGAACATGGTTGTGCTACGGTTCATTTGCATATATACATGCTTGGCTTTGGAATATTCTCAGCACATTTAAGAAACTTGACAAAGAAACATCCTTTTCTACGTATTTCATTACTTTAGCAGAAGTTCAAACGTGGTTACATTTCATTTCAATTTTGCTAATGTTCTAGGAACGTTCTCCAACTGATTTGACATTGGGAATGCTCTAAAATATTTCAGAAAAGGTTAAACAATGTTCTTCTGTGGGAATTTCAGTACTTCAGCATAATGTTTCCTACATGTTTCCTCATGGTTCTATTTAAAGGGATGTTCTGAAATTGTTCCAAGAAGGTTAAGAAACAACGTTCTTGCCTCCTGAGTGGTGCAGCGGTCTAAGGCACTACATCGCAGTGCTTGGGGCGTCACTGGGTGTGATCCCAGGCTGTGTCACAGCCCGCCGTGACCGGGAGACCCATGAATCGGTGCACAATTGGCCCAGCGTCGTCCGGGTTAGGGGAGGGTTTGGCCAGCCGGGATTTCCTTGTTCCATCACGCTCTAGCGACTCCTTGTGGTGAGCCGGGCACCTGCAAGCTGACTTCCGGTCGCCAGCTGGACGGTGTTTCCTCCGACCCATTGGTGCGGCTGGCTTCCAGGTTAAGAAAGCAGTGTGTCAAGAAGCAGTGCGGCTTGGCCGGGTCGTGTTTCGGAGGATGCAGGGCTCTCAACCTTCGAACTCTCCCGAGTTTATAGTGGAGTTGCAGCGATGGGACAAGACTGTAACTATTAATTGGATATCACGAAAATTGGGGAGGAAAGGGGGTAAAAGTCCCAACAAAAAAAGGGAAGGGCAAGACAAGAGATAAGAGTTTATCTATAAGAGTTTCTCGACCTTTGCTGACCTTTACAACCATTTACTGTAACGGGGGGTCCTCCTCAAGGACCGCAACCCGTTGTGCAGGATTTTGTTCCATTCCTGCTCTGATTCTACTAATCAGCCGCATAGACCTCTATTACCTCTAACGGGTGTGTTAGTGCATGGCTGGAATAAAAACCTGCACATCCAGTAGGTCTCTATAATAGGTTTTGAGCTTGAAACAGGCCTTGATGAAGATTACGTATGTAACTCGTGAGAGAGGCCTGTCATTCGAGTTGTTGTTGCTGTGCGCACGCTGGTCGTCACTCAGGGGGAGGGAACCAGGAAATTTATGGAGGATGATGTCAAAGGTGGAGGTCTGTAGCATGTCAGCCTCTCTTTCTTGCTCTCCCTCTGTTTCTCTTTCTCTCCTGCTCTCTCTTTCTCTCTCTCTCGCTCTCTCTTGGCAGTTGGGAACTTGCTGATGTAGCCTGTTAGACTCTTGATCAAGGTTTTCTGATGTGTTGTTGAGTGTCCTGTGTCCTGTAGTGACACGATGCTCAGCTTGTTAATGGATCAGTGCTGAGTCATGAAGACAGACAGACCGGACAGACACCCATGTTTGTTTATTTGTTTGTGATGATTGGCTTTAGTGTAAGTAATCTGGTGTTCTGGAGTGTTCTAGCTTTGATGTGTGTGTCGATGGTGATAGAGGCTGATACAGTGACTCAGGCTCTTTCAGAGGGGGGGGGGGGGTGTGTGTGTGTGTGTGTGTGTGTGTGTGTGTGTGTGTGTGTGTGTGTGTGTGTGTGTGGTGTGTGTGTGTGTGTGTGTGTGTGTGTGTGTGTGTGTAGTTTATTTTTATACATTTTTACTGACCACAAGGTCAAAATGTATGGGAGTGATAAAACATTGGCTGATAACATCTTGGTCATAAATGGTAACAAAGAGCTGTTTGTCCTCAGAAGAATTGACCATTAGGTACATGATGTGTTTTTCCATTTCCTCCTTGACTTGCACCGACGTCAGTATGGCTGCTGCTGCCTGGTCAGATAACTGTGAACATGACCCCCCCCCCCCCCCCCCCCCAGCACACGTGCCTAGGAGCCCCAGGGTCACAATACACACTCGCCGTCGCTGGCCAGAAGTCGCACCAGGGCATCAACTGGCACCGACATGCGCCAAGAGACGGGACCCTAACGAGGGGCAAATATGAGTGTGACACACACATCGGTCCTATTTTAACCCCCCCCCCCCCCCTTTATCCCTCCCAAATGCCTAGACAAACCACTCATCCCATTTTAGGGAGTGTTCTGGTGGGTTGTTCCACTATTCCCAAAAATTGATTTAGCAAACTGGGGTTTCTCCCAAAAAAGGAGGCTTTGCTGAGGAAAAAGTGTAGTATTTCTGGTCATGATAGGAATATATGGCTGTCTGCTGACTATGCAGGTCACTTTTACTGTGTGCAAAATGAGTCATACCACCAACCTCAGAGTTTATCTCTTGTGGAGAGTTTAGTGTGGGGGAAACTCTTAAAGGTTTTTGTGTCATTTTGGGAGACCACTGCAAACTCTGCAAATGAGTTTGTTGTTGCTTTTGCCATAGAAACCCCAACGTGTGGCAAGGATTTCTGTCAGAGAAATGGTTTATTGTGTGTTTTTTCCCCTAAAATGTTTGTGGGAGGCTCTGGGATTAAGCCAACCACTTAAGGCTACTGTATAAGCCTAGGTGCCCCTTTTTCAAAATGTGTTGATGTGGCTGTGGTATCATGGCAACAGAGTTTAGTTCCAACGTCAGACACAGCACCTCTGCCTTATTGCATAACTCGTATTTGCTCATTTTTAAACTCGCAGGCTGTTCAAAACCCACATGTTATGTGACACTATCCGAGACTAGTCCAGAAAAGCAGCAGAAAAAATACAAGTTCATCTCCAACTAAGTCAAGTTATGTTGGAAGAGTTCTGTATTGATGATGCATTCCATTGCCATAAACATTGAAAATGGTTTAATGTAAAAAATAAATATTGCAACTCATTTAGGACACCATCACATGTCCCCAGCACTTAAGTTTTTGGGAATTGTTTGGAACAATTCACAGTAGGTTCTCCATTTTACTATAGCATTATACTATACATTCTGAATAAACCTGTGATAGCCTGTGATAGTCCTCAAAAACAACAGATGTGGGGACGAAAAACACCCCTTCTCCTACCTCTCACTATACTCTGACCCTCTACTTTTTTTGTCTCTTTCTGACAAAGCAAGTGCTCTCCTGCCCTGTCTGTTGGTGGCCCACTGTCCTCGCTCTTTTTCCTGAGGTGGGTTGGTGTGGTTAGGGGGTGGGAGAGGCTATATACCAGGCTCTTTGTTGGGGAGCCCCACCTGTAAAAGGCAGGCCCACTGGCTTTGTGTACACATGCTGGAGGTGACTACACCTTAACACCATTTCCATCCAAATGGCTCAGGCCAGTTTTCCAATGCATTGCGCTGTTGTATTAGGCCTATGCATTGTCCAAAAGTCAGATTTTTTTACAATTTAACTAGGCAAGTCAGTTAAGAACAAATTATTTTTTACAATGACAGCATACCAGGGAACAGTGGGTTAACAGCCCTGTTCAGAACTACATATTTTTACCTTGTCAGCTCAGGGATTCGATCCAGCAACCTTTCGGTTACTGGCCCAACGCTCTAACCACTAGGCTACCTGCCGCCCCTTTATACTTTTCTTTGTAACCTTAGTCGAGGCCAATTTGATTTAAATTCAACCATTTCAATCATTTAAAAGTGCATTTATCTATCCATGAGGATTTCACCCCTCATTTTAATTTGTAATTTGACACCAACACAAATTTGTGTGCCGTGGACTATTCTTTCTGTCCTCAGTCAGTGAAACCCTTATTTGCCCAACTCTTCCTGAATTCCAGCCCAGTGCTTTGTAATTTAGTGCTTTCCTCTGTTGGTTTGTTTGGCAGAGGCTGACTTTTATGTACTCTAATTGCTAGGCCTGTCGTGTGTTTTGTTCCTGTTTCATGTGGACCTGACCCACAGAACAAGGTGATGTCCCTACTAGTACTGGAACACAAAACAAAAAACAAGACTGTTATCAGAGATAACAGTGTCTTCCCACATAAACACCTACACAAACATACTTGCGTAGTACACACACACACACGGATATTGATCTGTCACCTCAACTCGAACACCGCCTCTGCAGAACACACAGCATTCTCTGCAGTAACTGCCAAGTGACATCAATAACCGGGAAACTCCTCACCCTCTCCGATTTGGATTCTATCAGCTGCTCTCTGATTGTTTGTGCATTGCACAGGGATTGGCCAGCCACAAGATGGTTCCATCCTATCAGCTTACTCCACAATGGTGCACTGCTATCTCCCGTGATGCTGCAATTGCATTGCGGGGAAGAATTTGAGGAAATGCCCAGCATCGTAACCCTCCCCTCTCCCGACAGCTCTGAGTTTCCAGGAAGTGTGTGTGTGTGAACTGTACATGTGGGTTATCAATTTTCCAGTAGGCTGTTAGGGAGGAGGGTTAGCTGGAAGGTGTTAATGAAAGCATTACCTGGAGATGCTCTCTCTGCAGTAAGAGCTCTGTTCCAGTCAGATGCTGCAGGATAATGGTCACAATGACTCATCAGAATGCACAGCTACTGACATTAACATAGGCCTTTTAAAGGTCTTTGGAGTTATTTTTTTAACTAGGCAAGTCAGTTAAGAACAAATACTGGCCCAAACACTCTAACCACTAGGCTACCTGCTGCCCCTTAATTAAGGAGCGATGGAGGGTGGATTATTATGGGTTTTCCCTTAAAAGGCAAATGTTACTGTAAAATATGCATAACCACAATGGGGGAATATATCTGTATTTCTATAGTATGGATCTGTGTCCTTATGATTGGTGATATTCATTTGACTGTTTTATGATTCCACCTGTTTTTGCAAGAACTGAGGTCATCCAACAGAATACACCTAGCTGCCACAGGGGGGCGATATAAGACCACAAAATGGCAACCCCCTGGCCGAGCTTGTTTCCCAGACTATTGTTTTCCACTTCAGGTTGAGGGAGCGGGCCAGGCTGTCTAGACTGGCAGTGTATGGGCCGGATTCCTGCCCTATTACATCAGTTCACCCGTAGACTGTGACTCAACGGGGGCAACTAACAGACGGTTTGGGGTCCCGTCTAGAATCCCACCACAGGAAACAATCCCCCCCAGAGAGAGAGAGGGAGAGTGAAGGAGACGCCTGGTTAGCATGAGACTTTAGCTACCCAGCTAGCACATTTGGTTCCTTGGAAGTTGTGGGGTTGTATGTTTTTGGATTCCCATTGGTTCTGGGAACTAAGCCATACGTTTCCTGACTATGGTTCCCCGAAGGTTTTCCTGGGAGGTTTTCTTAACGTTCTGAGAATGGAAATTATAGGTTGGTGAAGGTAATTAAAAACGTTCTGAGAATGTGCAATAAATGTTGTGAATGTTTTGAACAAAATATAAAGGTTATTTGGAGGTTTTTGAATAACTTCCTTAAAACTTTCACTGAATATTTCAAGAAGACTTTTAAAAACGCTGCTAGCGTACATTAACTGTTTTGAACTCCAAACACAGATAGGACACATGGAAATTAATTTGCTTAGGCATTAGTCATGCAAACACATTTCTATTATTATTGGGGCACAGCTTCGGTGAGATTCAGACCTATGATATTCTGTTTTCTATCCATGGAATTAGTCCACTGCACCACCAGGATGGAGCTAGCATGCCATGATTCTTTAACTCATACAAAGATGTTCATTTGTCTATTCAAACCGACTCCATTTTAAAGGAAACAAGCTCAAGTGTGGCCCATTAGTGGGCGTGGCCAACACACCTGAGCGCACTCCTTATAGAGAGTTTGGTTGATGCTGAGAACGGAATGTTTACGTTTATAAATAACATTCTTAGAACGTTACTGTTTTCTTGTGTTTTTTTTTATGGAAAGTTCTGAGAACATGACTAAATAGAGCCATGAGGAAACCTGTAGAAAACCTTATGCTGAAGTACTGAAATTGCCAGCTAAGAAACATATGGTTCTCAGAACGTTATATGCTCGCTGGGTATCCTGCAACATTCCAAGAATGTTTTGAGAAGGTTGTATGCAAAATAACCAAATGATAACCACGCTCTAAGAGACGTATGGTACCAGAAAGTTACGTGCTAGCTGGAGACTATAAATAGAACCATGAGTAAATCTGTAGGAAACGTTACGCAAAAATACTGAAATTCCCACAGAAGAATATTGTTTCTTAACGTTATGAACTATTTGAGAACATTCCCAATGTCAAACCAGTTGGAGGACATTCCTAGAACATTACCAACATTTTAATTAATTGTAACCACGTTTGAACTTGTAGGAAACATTCTGTTAAAGTAATGAAATACCAAGAGAATCATGTTTTTGGGGAAGTTCCTTAAATATGCTGAGAATGTTCAAATGCCGTGCAACTATCCTGCAACATTCCCAGAACGTTGTAGGAAGGTTGTATGCAAAATAACCATAGGACAACCAAGCTCTAAGAAAGCTCTCAGGATGATATGTGCAAGCTGGGTACCGTCTAGATTCCTCACATATTAATGCATGTTGTTTTCCCTTTCACACATACTAGGGTCGCTGGCTGGCTGGCTGGCTGGCTCCCCTTCACTTGACTTGAACCACACATACTACCAAGGCTGGCTGGCCTCATGGAAATGAGGGCACGTGAGCCGCATAGGGTGTACACTCCCCTATCACCCCTTCTTGGAAACCCATTTCCCCAGGAGAGCGGGAGAGACAGAGCGAACGAGGCATACTTTCAACAGCCTTCTTTTGAATTTCAACCACTCGCTCAGGTTAAACAAACAAGCCTTAAAAACTGTCAAGCAGCAGCTGCTGCGCAGCACACAAACATTAACACAGAGAGAGCGAATTGAAAAGGGTGAAGGCAGCAGTTAATAAGCTGCACAGTCACATCACTACAGAAAGGGAAAGATGGAGATAAGTTATCCCGCTCTTGCTCTCTCAAGGGGAAAAACCCATTACTCTCCTGTGTGGTTAAGTGAGAAACCCCTTTCATTCGCTAGCTGTTGCTGAGGGCAGATTCTGGTGCATTGCACTTGAGTTGCCTCATAGTCTGGGTAGTGATACTACCAGGGTTGTTTACCTTGGTATGCTCTGACCTAGATCACCTTCCTCCTACCCCACCTGGTGAGGAGATGACTCCACGACTTTTAAGTTGAAAATTCTGCTCTACTTGTTTACCCGTATATGTCGGCAGCATTTTCCTACATCATCACAAAAAATATTGAATCAAATTGTATTGGTCGCGTACACAGGTTTGCAGATGTTATCGCAGGTGCAGAGAAATGCTTATGTATCTACCTCCAACAGTGCAGTAATATCTAGCCAATACATTAACCCCCAAAAATAAGAAATAGTCACAGTCCGGAATATATATAATATATATTAAATAAATAGTGTGTATAGACAATATAGACAGTATATGAATAGAAAAGGTGTGCACAGCAGTAGTTATATAGGATGAGCCATGACTAGAATACAGTATGTACATGTAAAGTGGGTAAAATAATATGTAAACATGATTAAAGTGACCAGTGTTCAATGACTCCATGTACATAGGGAAGCAGTCTCTAAGGTGCAGGGTAGAGTACCGGGTGGTAGCCGGCTAGTGATGTTCAACTGTCTGATGGCCTGGAGGTAGACGCTTTATTTCAGTCTCTCGGTCCCAACTTTGATGCACCTGTACTGTCTTTTCCTTCTAGATGGTAGTGGGGTGAACAGGCCGAGGCTCGGGTCGCTGAAGTCCTTGACCATCTTGTTGGCCTTCCTGTGACACCGGGCGCTGTGGATGTCCTGGAGGGCAAGCTGTGTGACCCCGGGGGGCGCGTTGGGCTGACTGCACCACCCTCTGGAAAGCCCTGCAGGCTGCAGGCTCCAGAGTTGTCTGTGATAGAGTCTGACAGAATTTTCTTGATGGTGCATCTGTAGAAGTTTTTGAGGGACTTAAGGGGCCAAGCCACATTTATTCAGCCTCCTGAAGTGGAAGAGGCGCTGATGCACCTTCTTTACCACAATATAAGTGTGGAGGGACCATTTTCAGGTACTCAGTGATGTGTACGCCGAGGAACTTTTGACCGTCTCCACTGTGGTGCTGTCGATCTGGATGAGGCCGTGTGCTCTCTGCTATCAGTCAGGTTCTTTGTTTTTATTCGACGTGCTGGATTGCCGTAAGTAAGATTCTTCACAGACGCGCTGGACACTTTCTTCCTTCGCCTTGTGTTATAATGGATAAGATGGACTAATATGAATACAGGATGCAGCAACAGATACCGTCTCCTCTCCCTCCTCCTCCTACTCTCTACCCTTTTGCGCGGTTCTCTCTGTTCTCTGCTCGCACTTCCGCCCACGCTTGTCGGTCAGTGTGTGTTTTGAGAAAGAGAGGCAAGCCACATGTGTAATCTAACCTTTCGGTTTTTCATTGAATCGCTACCACGCGCACACTCACACACACCTACACGCGCACTCTTTCACACTCACACTCTCTCCCACTATACACAACCACACAGGTAGAGAGTCATACATATTAGGTATCTGCTGAGCCAAATAATGTATCCCTGCAGAACACACACATCACTCTCACAGGGATCCCCTCTCTCTTTCTACTCTATTGTAGCCCAGCGTAATTACATTGGTTATTTCTCTGTAGTTACTCTGATTATAAAATGTATATACAAAAGCCAGAGTTTGTTTTTCCTCATTCAGCAGTATTTTTCCACTCCGCCACTGTAACTGACTGTCGACATGACAAATCATAGACTGGGTTGCAAGGAAAAAGATATGGTCTTAATGCAACAACACTCCAGCAAACAGTTTCAGTTCCTGGAAGCACACCCTTCCTTCTACAGAAGGCAATTCACTATTAGCTTTACTGTAAGTGTCCAAGTACATCAGAATAAACTGTTTCTTCTATGTCATTTGCTTCCTGCTGCACTTATCAGCTTCGGTTTCCTTTCTGAGTTGTTAGGCATAACTGTTAGTCAGCATGCTAACGTTTTGGCCAAAAGTGCATCATCATCCTTTGTGAGGAATACAGTTCACCTTGATATGGGGCTAACTCCGTTTTCAGTGTAATATATCCAATCCCAATTAAAATCCAATCCTAATTAAAACGAATACATGCAGCTTTTACTTGCTTTGCATATCTATATGCTTTCATTTATAATTCATAACAATCTCAAGCCATTTGTATGTAAGGAGTCGTGCTGATATTGATGAGTATATACCCTACTTAGCTGCATCTACACACATATATAAGGCATGCTATTTAGATAAATGCCCAGAACGTGTCACATTGCATGTGTGTGACAGTCTAATCCTTGAGAACCATAACTCTCACACTGTCATCATTTGTTTTAATGAATAGCAGTAAACTAGTGGCAGTAAAATAGCTGAGCTAAGGTTAAGCCAAGCAAACATTTTAGTGTGTTGACATGAATTGGCTAGACTCAGTTGAGCCAGTGCTCTCGTCTAATTTTTGACTGAGCTCATAGTATCCTGTGTAGCATTAGCATAGCGGTTAGGCTAAGGCTAGTTCCCTCGGCTCCAGTGCTTGGAGTGGCTTTGATGCTGTTTGAGCTAGCCTGCAAAGCTTGGGTCTACCCTGGGACTAGATGAAGACTGGAGCTGACTTAGACAGACCACCTGGCAAACACACAGAGCTTCCACATATTCTCCCTGGCAACTGGGCTTTAGCGGGAATACCTTCCATTTTTACTAGTCACAGTGGCTAACGGCTAACTATTTATAGATGTCTCTTTCCACATGCTACTGCTACCAACCATGTGGTATTATTGACCATATGCAGGTCTAGTATGAACCATGACTTAATCAATCTAATTCCACACACCCACACACACACACACACACACACACACACACACACACACACACACACACACACACACACACACACACACACACACACACACACACACACACACACACACACACACACACACACACACACACACACACACTTCAAAAAACAGTATTACCAGGAAAAGTACCCTTAATCATTACAACCCATTTGCAGAGAGTGACTGCACGGTGAAAAGGGCATTCTAATAGCCCTGTGTATATCTGGAAGTTAAACCTCTGGGAAATCTCTTGAGACAGGACCCTATTAAAGATCGGCATGCATGCCAGCCATAACTGTTAAGTACATCAGCAAGAACAATGTGTATCCCTGCTCCAGGCACTGACATTAGGATGGTGCCCTTTTATTCCTTTTTTTTCAATTCCGATTTTTCAGGTGGTTCTGAAGCACCTTCAGCACCCTTCCTTCCCACGGCTATGTGCCATGGTGGTGGTTTCGAACGAAGCGGGTGTGTTGACAACAGTGGAGGCTCCTCGGAGGACCATCCTTCTCCGTGAATTTCATAAAAAGATTGAAACATGGAAAAAGTTATCCTTTGTAGATAAAACTATACTAAATATATTCACACCAAATAATTTATTAGAACACACACTGTTTTGCAATGAAGGTCTACAGTCGCCTTAGTAGCCCTCTCTGGGTTAGCACCACGGTGTAGCCATAGAGTATCTACAGAATCAATTGAAAATCTACAGTGCACCCATGGTTTAAATTAACATTTGTAATTGGTAGTACTGGTGCTCCTCTGTCATGGCTCGGCTAGTCCTTGATCTTATTGGCCTTCATGTGACACCAGGTGTTGTTGATGTCCTGGAAGTCAGGCAGTGTGCCCCTGGTGAATGCATGCCAAGGAACTTGAAGCTTTTGACTCTCTCCACTGCGGACCCGTTGATGTGGATGGGGGTGTGCTCTCTCTGCTGTCTCCCGTAGTCCACGGTCAGCTCCTTCATTTTGCTGATGTTGAGGGAGAGGTTATTTTCCTGGCACCACTCCACCAAGGCTCTCACCTCCTCTCTGTAGGCTGTCTCATCGCTGTTGGTAATCAGGCCTACCACTGTTGTGTCTTCAGCAAACTTGATCATTGTGTTACAGACGTACATAGCCACGCAGTCATGGGTGAACAGCGGGGCCCATGTGTTGAGGATCGGCGTGGCGGAGGTGTTGTTGCCTGCCTTCACCAACTAGGGTCGGCTCGTCAGGAAGTCTAGGACCCAGTTGCACAGGGAGGTGTTCAGACCCAGGACCCCGAGCTTAGTGATGAGCTTGGAGGGCACTATGGTGTTGAAGGCTGAGCTGTAGTTGATGAACAGCATTCTTACATTCGTATTCCTCTTGTCCAGGTGGGATCGGGCAGTGAGCAGAGCCTAGGATTGCAAAGGGTCGGAAACTTTCCTGGAAATTTTCCATGGGAAGTTAAACCCTGGAATTTGGGGGATTTTGCTTAAATTCATCAAACAAGTTAGCTTATAACCATTAACCTTTTTTTGTGGGATACACATAAGGCAATTCTAGGTCTTGTGGAATATTTTGGTTAAACAATCCCCAACTCAATGGAATTTCAACCCTCTGCATGCACAGTGCGTTCTTCCATCACATGTGCAGTGCACTTCCATTACATCTACAGCTGATTCTCAAGATCTTGCACACTAGTGAGATGCTATTGAGCCCACACTACAACACTGTCTGAGCCAAAGACTACATGTTTTCTGGTAAGTTTTGATTACAATACTGGGTGGGGTGAATATATTTTATGACATACATTATTTTTTGTTAACTAGTAAATAGTAGCCTACAGCAAAGTGTGTTTAATTCATTTCTAACTTGTTAACAATTTCTGCTAGTTAGTTTTTGCTACCATGTGGGTTTTAGCTTGCTTGAGCCTGCTAACTGAGGAGTGTTAATTCACCTGTTTCCATACATGTTTCATTTTAAAACATTTATCTTACAAAGGAGTTGTTTATTCTAACTGCTTATCTATTCATCTGTACATGGAATTGTATTTGTTATTTTTTTCTCATCTTTACAAGAAAA
The DNA here is from genome assembly GCF_965601325.2 of Salmo salar. Taxonomy (NCBI): domain Eukaryota; kingdom Metazoa; phylum Chordata; class Actinopteri; order Salmoniformes; family Salmonidae; genus Salmo; species Salmo salar. The sequence goes on from NC_138300.1 coordinate 16,418,330, forward strand.
TGCCACGTGGAGACATTTCACTGCAGCTAATGTAGAAGGAAAAGCTGTGTACATTTGCAAGTACTGTGCCAAATCATATGTGAAGAATGCAACAAAGAAGTTCCCTCTGCGCTCACAACAAGCAACCTCTGACAAAAGTCACTCTACCTCTATTCGAGATTAAAATGATAATCAGACACCTTATCGATAGCAGCAGCTCATGGTCCTCCTGGAATCAAAGTTTTTTTGACTCAATGGAGGAACGTAGTAAGAGAAATGCTGATTAATGTCTTGCTTGAGCTGTGTATGCAACTGGTTCACCTCTGATACTCACAGGCAATGTGTTTTGTAAAAGATTTCTGAATGTTCTTTGCCCAGCACACACCGCTCCAACCAGACATGATTTATATACTCATTTGCTGGATGCAGAGTTCAACAGAGTTCAAGTGAAGGTCAAGCAAATCATAGAGAAAGCAGACTGTATTGCAATCATCTCTGATGGGTGGTCGAATGTTCGTGGGCAAGGAATAATTAACTACATCATCTCCACCCCTCAACCAGTATTCTACAAGAGCACAGACACAAGGGACAACAGACACACCCGTCTCTACATTGCAGATGAGCTGAAGGCAGTCATCAATGACCTTGGACCACAGAAGGTATTTGCACTGGTGACAGACAATGCTGCGAACATGAAGGCTGCTTGGTCTAAAGTGGAGAAGTCCTACCCTCACATCACACCCATTGGCTGTGCTGCTCATACATTGAATCTGCTCCTCAAGGACATCATGGCACTGAAAACAATGGATACACTCTACAAGAGAGCCAAGGAAATGGTTAGGTATGTGAAGGGTCATCAAGTTATAGCAGCAATCTACCTCACCAAGCAAAGTGAGAAGAATAAGAGCACCACATTGAAGCTGCCCAGCAACACCCGTTGGGGTGGTGGTGTCATGTTTGACAGTCTCCTGAAGGGGAAGGAGTCTCCAAGAAATGGCCATATCACAGTCTGCCTATATGGACAGCCCCATCAAGAGGATCCTCCTGGATGATGTATTTTGGGGCAGCCTGAAACTCCTGAAACCTATAGAGTAGCCATTGCACGGATTGCGGGAGACAATGCCATCCTGTCTGATGTTCAGACTCTGCTTGCAGATGTAAGAGAAGTCCATACTGCCCTGCCCACTTCCCTGTTGCTCCAAGCAAAGGAAACTGCAGTTCTGAAATACATAAAAAAGCATGAAGACTTCTGCCTGAAGCCCATACACGCCGCAGTGTACATGTTGGACCCCAAGTATGCTGGCAAGAGCATCCTGTCTGGAGCAGAGATTAACAAGGCTTATGTTGTCATCACTACCGTGTCTCGCCACCTTGGCCTGGATGAGGACAAGGTTATTGGCAGTCTGGCAAAGTACACTTCCAAGCAAGGGCTTTGGGATGGAGATGCAATATGGCAGTCTTGCCAACATATCTCATCAGCCACCTGGTAAAAGGGACTTTGTGGATCTGACGCTCTTTCCCCTGTTGCCTCCATCATCCTTCAAATCCCACCAACATCAGCCGCCTCAGAGCGCAACTGGTCCTTGTTTGGGAGCACACACCAAAGCACGCAACAGGCTGACCAATACAAGGGTTGAAAAATTGGTGGCCATCCTGGCAAATTTTAGGCTTTTTGAGCTTGACAACGAGCCATCCTCAACAAGGTTGGAAAGTGACCGTGAAGATGAGGCCTCAGAGTCTGATGTTCAAGAGGTAGACATTGAGGAGGTCCAGGGAGAAGACGTGGAAGCCTGAGAGGAAGAAAAACAAAGCTTTAGTTTGTACACTATAATTTTACAGATGTATGTTGAAAACGTTTTTGGGAGATGTGATGGATCATTGGGGATCATTCAATATTCCCTTTCTTTTGTTGTTCAGTGAAATCATCCCATGTGAAGAGTCATCTAATTTAATTAAAGTTCAATTCGTAACTACATTTTTTATTTTTTTTCTTTTGGAAGGATTTAATCATTTGCAATTGTCTACTTATGATAAGGTAAAAGGTTTATGTTTCTGTCTCCATATGATATGGTAAATATATCCAATGCAAAAAACATCATCATTTAAATGGTATTAATTTTAATTTGCATATATTTCCATTAATTCCCATTAATTACCACGGAACGTTTCCACCTCCTGAATATTCCCAAAAAAGTGAAACCCTAGCAGTGCCAGAGGGTTGCTAGTTCAAAACCCAGTGCAAACGGGTGGGTGCTCAATTGAAAGGTTGCTGGCATCAATATCGCAGGTGCCACCTACCGCTAATGCTCCCTTGAGCAAGGAACTTAATCCTATAAACTGCTTATTGGGAGCTCTGCTCCAGGTTCTCCAATGTAGTGTGCGTGGACAATTTTTTGTAAATATATCTATCTTGAAAGTTGGCCACGGAGATTGGGAGCACACAGTCCTTGTGAGCGGCAGGGGCCCACGTCGGCGACTCTGTTTTCCTCAAAGCGGGCGAATAAGGTGTTTAGCTTGTCCAGGAGTGAGTCGTCAGTGTCCGCGACGTGGCTGGCTTTCCCTTTATAATTTGTGATTGTCTGGAGTCCCTGCCACATGCATCTCGTGTCTGAGCCGTTGAATTGCAACTCCACTTTGTCCCTTGTACTGTCGTTTTGCCTCTTTGATTGCCTTATTGAGGTCATAACTGGTCTGTTTGTACACATCCATATTCCTAGTCACCTTGCCATGGTTCAATGCGATGGTTCATGCTTTCAGTTTTGCGCGATTGCTGCCATCTATCCACGGTTTTTGGTTTGGCTAAGTTCTAATCGTCACAGTAGGAACAACATCCTCCTTGCACTTCCTGATGATCCCAGTCACAGAGGTCAGTGTATACATCGACAGTATTCCCTGAGGCGATACGGAACATTTCCCAGTCCTCGTGATCAAAGCAGTCTTGAAGCATAGATTCCGATTAATCAGACCAACATTGAGCAGTCCTTACCCAATGGAGGCTTCCTTTTTAAGTTTCTGCCTATAGGCGGGAAGAGCAGGATGGAGGCATGATCTGATTTGCCGAAGGGAGGGTGGGGGAGGGCCTTGTAGCTGTACCGGAAGATCATCGACCACATTTTACACAGGATGAGGTATTTTCTGTATATGCATTGTTCTTTCGAAGGCCACACCCACCGCTGGTGTGTGGCCAAATACCTATAGCACCGGTACCAATCCAAGTCCCAATGCCGCTTAGCAAATTGCAGGCATTTACCTTTGTTGGATAACATGAACATAGCACTATTATGCCACACATACCAGTGGTGGGTTTGGCGTTAAAATGATAATACAAAATAACCCCATACCTACTATAAAATCTTGTGGTTGTTATGGGACTATTTTGCTTCCACTGGTCCTGGGGCCCTTCAGCAAAAATCCACCCAAAACCACTCATTCCTTTAATTTACAGTGTTAAATGACACTAATATGTGAGAACAATATTTTTGGTGAACAAATGTTTAATTTTGCTGTTATAAGGTTGGTAGCAAAATGGTAAATCGTTGTGGAAATGTGTTGCAGCTCAAGTCGACTACAAAATCCACAATGCAATGCTCTCTCTATGGGCTGGCTGGCTACCTAGCAAACAGTTCTCCTTCAAGGTGTGAGATAATTAACTTGCTGTTTATAGTAGCGTATATTTTATGAATTATGAAATTACATAGTTTAGAGGAAAATGGGCACCTTTCTCGACAGATACACTGACTTTGAGACGAGATTATGTGACGATTAGCTTATCAACCGCGTGGCGCAGCATGACAACGTGAACGTGATTGATCGACAGTTTGCTGGGTGAGGCGTCATATGTTCCTTTATTCATTGGATTCCTATCTCCTTTCTAAAATATCTCTGGCAACGGCACCATGCAATGCACCCTAGGCTAAACAGGTAGACAAATAGGAGAAATGGGCTAGACCCTGTGTTAACCTCTATGGGCTACTCAACAGCCAGTGTAATCCCGTGGCGCGATATTCAAATACCTCAAAAATGCAAAAACTTCAATTTTTCAAACATATGACTATTTTACACCATTTTAAAGACAAGACTCTCGTTAATCTAACCACACTGTCCGATTTCAAAAAGGCTTTACAACGAAAGCAAAACAGATTATGTCAGCAGAGTACCCAGCCAGAAATAATCAGACACTCATTTTTCAAGCTAGCATATAATGTCACATAAACCCAAACCACAGCTAAATGCAGCACTAACCTTTGAGGATCTTCATCAGATGACAACCCTAGGACATTATGTTATACAATACATGCATGTTTTGTTCAATCAAGTTCATATTTATATCAAAAAACAGCTTTTTACATTAGCATGTGACTAGCATGTGACTAGCATTCCCACCGAACACTGCCGGTGAATTTACTAAATTACTCATGATAAACGTTCACAAAAAACATAACAATTATTTTAAGAATTATAGATGCAGAACTCCTCTATGTACTCGATATGTCCGATTTTAAAATAGCTTTTCGGTGAAAGCACATTTTGCAATATTCTCAGTAGATAGCCCGGCATCACAGGGCTAGCTATTTAGACACCCAGCAAGTTTAGCACTCACCAAAGTCAGATTTACTATAAGAAAATTTTTATTACCTTTGCTGTTCTTCGTCAGAATGCACTCCCAGGACTTCTACTTCAATAACAAATGTTGGTTTGGTCCCAAATAATCCATTGTTATATCCAAATAGCGGCGTTTTGTTCGTGCGTTCAAGACACTATCCGAAAGCGTAAATAAGGGTGACGAGCATGGCGCATTTCGTGACAAAAAATGTCTAAATATTCCATTACCGTACTTCGAAGCATGTCAACCGCTGTTTAAAATCAATTTTTATGCCATTTTTCTCGTAAAAAAGCGATAATATTCCGACCGGGAAATCGTTTTTTATTACGAAGAGAGTGAAAGTAAAAGCATGCTATCCCCTCATGCACGAGCCTCAGTCTAATGGCCCTCTGATAGAGCACTTGCCAAACGCGCTAATGTGTTTCAGCCTGGGGATGGAATTACATCGTTCAGCTTTTTCCCGACTTCTGAGAGCCCATGGGAGCCGTAGGAAGTGTCACGTCATGCCAGAGATCCCCTGTATTTGTTAGAGATGATCAAGGAGGGCAAGAAATTGTCAGACAGGCCACTTCCTGTAAGGAATCTTCTCAGGTTTTGGCCTGCCAAATGAGTTCTGTTATACTCACAGACACCATTCAAACAGTTTTAGAAACTTTAGGGTGTTTTCTATCCAAAGCCAATAATTATATGCATATTGTAGTTACTGGGCAGGAGTAGTAACCAGATTAAATCGGGTACGTTTTTTATCCGGCCGTGCAAATACTGCCCCCTAGCCCCAACAGGTTAAATTACGGAGGCTGAAACTTGGGCACAAGTCGATCTTCCAGCAAGACAACAACCGCATGCACACATACAAATCCACAAATAAATGGTTAATTGATTATCTGGACCTGTGGTTTGAATTGAAGAGGGCAGTCCATGAGCACAGAGGAAAGATATCAAAGATCTGTAAAGATTTTGAATGGAGGAATGGTCTAAGATTCCTCCCAATATCTTCTCCAATCTCATAAAACATTTTTGAAAAAGGTTCAGTGACTTGATCCTCGCAAGTTGAGGTATTAAAAAGTATTGAAAACGGGTGCCAATCATTTTGATCCCTATCTTTTTGATAAAAAGTTATTACTTGTTAAACAAAATCTATTTTGTGTCTGATTATTAAAAGGTTAATGAAATATATCCATAGCATATTTATAGTGCATTCATGCTATGCAAGAGCTCATATTTAGGTATCTTATTAGATGCATCATTACAATGACAGCTTAGTGTCATCATAATGGCTGTTCTCAAAAGTGTGCTTCTCCCATACCAGTGTTAAACATGCCAAAAGGCCAAACCACGTTTTTAAATTATGCTGATCTATAGGCTGTACCAGACCCATTTTGGCCGGTATAGGCCCTTGACTTATCATCTTCTTCTTGAGGTCAATGGTGCATGAAGATCCCCTGAGGGTTGAATCCTCAAGGTCAGGGGTGGAAAGAGTACTGAAATATCTTACTTAAGTAGAAGTACTGTTACTTTAATGAAAATATACTCAAAAATAAGTAAAACTACTGGTGTAAAAAGCTAATCAAGTTAAAAGTACAATGGATTTAAAAAGTCTACACACCCCTGTTAAAATGCCAGGTTTTTGTTATGTAAAATAATGAGACAAAGATAAATCATGTCAGAACTTTTTCCACCTATAATGTGACCTATAACATGAACAATTCAATTGAAAAACAAACTGAAATCTTTGAGGGGGAAAAATAACAAAAAATAAAAACTCACAATAACCTGGTTGCATAAGTGTGCACACCCTTAAACTAATACTTTGTTGAAGCACCATTTGATTTTATTACAGCACTCAGTCTTTTTGGGTAGGAGTCTATTAGCATGGCACATCTTGATGTGGCAATATTTGCCCACTCTTCTTTGCAAAAGCGCTCCAAATCTGTCAGATTGTGAGGACATCTCCTGTGCACAGCCCTCTTCAGATCACCCCAGAGATGTTCAATTGGATTCAGGTCTGGGCTCTGGCTGGGCCATTCCAAAACGTTAATCTTCTTCTGATGAAGCCATGCTTTCGTGGATTTGGATGTGTGCTTTGGGTTGTTGTCATGCTGAAAGGTGAACTTCATCTTCAGCTTTCTAACGGATGCCTGAAGGTTTTGTGCCAAAATTGCCTGGTATTTGGAACTGTTCATAATTCCCTCCACCCTGACTAAGGCCCCGGTTCCAGCTGAAGAAAAACAGCCCCAAAGCACGATGCTGCCACCACCATGCTTCACTGTGGGTATGGTGTTCTTTGGGTGATGTGCAGTGTTGTTTTTGCGCCAAACATACCTTTTGGAATTATGGCCAAAAAGTTCAACCTTGGTTTCATCAGACCATAACACATTTTCCCACATGCTTTTTGGGGACTTGATGTTTGTTTTTGCAAACTTCAGCCGGGCTTGGATGTTTTTCATTGTAAGAAAAGGCTTCCGTCTTGCCACCCTACCCCATAGCCCATTCATATGAAGAATACGGGAGATTGTTGTCACATGTAGCACACAGCCAGTACCTGCCAGAAATTCCTGCAGTTCCTTTAATGTTGCTGTAGGCCTCTTGGAAGCCTCCCTGACCAGTTTTCTTCTCGTCTTTTCATACATTTTGGAGGGACATCCAGTTCTTGGTAATGTCTCTGTGGTGCCATATTTTCTCCACTTGATAATGACTGTCTTCACTGTGTTCCATGGTATATGTAATGCTTTGGAAATTCTTTTGTACCCTTCTCCTGACTGATATCTTTGAACAATGAGATCCCTCTGATGCTTCGCAAGCTCTCTGCGGAACATGGCTTTTGCTCTGAGATGCAACTAAGAAAATGTCAGGAAAATCCTACTAGAACAGCTGAACTTTATTTGTGATTAATCAGAGTCACTTTAAATGATGGCAGGTGTGTAATGACTTCTATTTAACATGAGTTTGAATGTGATTGGTTAATTCTGAACACAGCCACATCCCCAATTATAAGAGGGTGTGCACACTTATGCAACCAGGTTATTGTAAGGTTTTTATTTTTCATTTTTCCCCCCTCAAAGATTTCAGTTTGTTTTTCAATTGAATTGTTCACATTATAGGTCACATTAACAGTAGAAAAAGTTCTGACATGATTTATCTTTGTCTCATTCTTTTACATCACAAAAACCTGGCATTTTAACAGGGGTGTGTAGACTTTTTATATCCACTGTAGCTCATTTAAACAGTACTCAGAGTAAAAACATTGGCCTTTATAGCTACACTGAACAAAAATATTTAAGGTGTACTGAGTTACAATAAGGAAATCAGTCAACTTAAATACATTAATTAGGCCCTAATCTATGGATTTCACATGACTGGGAATACAGATATGCATCTATTGGTCACAGATACCTTTAAAAAGAAAGGTCTTACCTTGAAATGCGATACTACGAACTGGCCTTGACTGACCCAGCAGACCCGGGCCAGCTGCGCAACGCCATCTCCTCCCAAGGATCCACCATCAGTAGGCACGAGGAATTGCTTCGTGGTCTTATGGGGGGGGTCCAAACATTGGCTGAACGCCATTACCAGGCATTGGACGTTTTGCTGGACCTATTACGCTGTTTGTCTGGGAGGCAGCCTACCACGGTGGTAACCCCACAGCCCCTCAGTAACTCAGCTGTGAGCATCGCCGTTTCATCAGTCACTCCACCTTCTCGGGAGTCCCTCTTACCTCCCCTGGAACGCTTCAACGGAGAGCCGAGCACCTGTCGGGTGTTTCTAGCTCAGTGTGCCCTCGTCTTTGAGTTTCAGCCCTCCTGCTTACCCTCAGTTCACTCCAAGATAGCCTTACGTCATCACGCTGATGTCCGGGAGGGCTCTCACCTGGGCTACTGCTGTATGGGAACAACAGCCGGCCATATGTGTTAGTCTGGAGGGGTTCGTGGGAGAGGTGAAGAAGGTTTTTGATGCCACGTTCTCCGGGAGAGAAGCCGCCTGGAAGATAATCCAGCTTCGGCAGGACTCCCGCAGTGTGGCAGACTATGCAGCAGAGAGTGCTCGGAACCAGGAAGTGCTGTTTGATGTGTTCCTGCACGGAGTCTCGGAGGAGGCCAAGATCTCGCTTCCCTCATCACGTTGACCATCTGTATCAATGGGCGATTACGGGAACGATGGAGGGAAAGGAAATTTGATTTCGCTCGCACATCCAGAGATTCCACCTTGCCTTCGAGTCATCCTGGAAGTCCCTGACGGTCCCATTGCCGAGAGAACCCGAGGCTTCCTGACCTCCGGTTTTCACCGCTTCCCAAGCCTATGCAACTAGGCAGAGCTGGGCTATCGCCAGCGAAACGGCAATACAGGATCAACACAAAGAATTGTCTGTATTGCGGGACTCTTGGTCATTTTGTGTCCTCTTGTCCTTTAAAAAGACCAGGCTCGCCGGTAGCAGCGAGTACTCTGGTGGGCCATATGGAGAACCTTTCTGCTTCCCTTGCTCGCATCCCTTTTCATGCCATTCTGCTGTGGGGAAACCAGTCTAGATTTCTCCGGGTCCCATTGACTCTGGGGCAAATGAGAGCTTTTTGGACGCTACTCTGGCTATGGAGACCTACGTTGGGGACTCACTAGCTGAAGGATTTATCCGTCCCTCTTCCTCTCCCACCGGCGCAGGGTTCTTCTTCATGGAGAAAAAGGACAAGACCCTGCGCCTGTGCATTAACGACCGGGGACTCAATGACATTACTGTTAAGAACCGTTACCCACTACCACTAATTTCCTTGGCCTTCGAACCACTGCAGGGGGCCACTGTGTTTTCCAAGCTGGATCTACGGAATGCCTACCACCTGGTGTGGATACGAGAGGTGGACGAGTGTAAGACCGCCTTCAACATGGCCAGTGGCCACTACGAGTGTCTGGTGTTGCCTTTTGGCCTCACCAACACCCATGCTGTGTTCCAGGATCTGGTAAAGGATGTTATCCGCGACATGTTGAACCAGTTCATCTTCGTCGACATTGATGACATCCTTGTCTTCTCCCGCTCCCCCCAAGAACACGTGCTCCACGTGTCAATAACCGGGTGTTCCGGGACCTCAAACACCGCTTCACCACTGCTCTTATCTTTGATCATCCTGACCCTTCCTGTCAGTTTGTGGTGGAGGCCGATGCTTCGGATGTCGGAGTGAGGGCTGTCCTGTCCCAACGTTCTTCCCTGGACCTTAAGCTGCATCCCTGCGTCTTCTTCTCCCACCGCCTCAATGCCACGGAGAGGAACTACGATGTGGGGAATCGAGAGCTTCTCGCGGTGAAGATGGCATTGGAGGAATAGAGGCACTGGCTGGAAGGGGAGGAACATCTGTTCATTGTGTGGCCCGACCACAAAAACCTGGAGTAGTTCCGCATCGCCAAGTGCCTCAACTCCAGGCAAGCGAGATGGGCCCCGTTCAACTTTTCCCTCTCTTACTGGCCTGGGTCCAAGAACGTCAAGCCGGATGCCCTGTCTTGCCGCTATAGCCACCCTGGAGCCCGAGACCATCCTTCGTGCCTGGTGATGGCACTCAGCTGGGGTATAGGGAAACAGGTCCGGGAGGCGCAGCGGTCCTAGCCAAAACCTGGGAGGGCCAGATAACCGGATGTTTGTGCCTGATGCTGTCCACTCCGCAGTCCTGGAGTGGGCCCATTCCTCCAGGCTTGCCTGCCACCCGGGCTCCTGTCAGACCCTGACCTTCGTGCGACAATTCTTTTGGTGGCCTAATATGGTTCCAGATGTCGCCGCATTTGTCGCCGCCTGCACGGTTTGTGCTCAGAACAAGACTCCTCAGCAAGTCCGGCTGGTCTTCTGCAACCACTGCCTGTCCCTCACCGTCCCTGGTCCCACATATCCCAGGATTTTGTCATGGGTCTCCCCTCGTCTGAGGGCAACACTCCCATCCTGACTGTGGTCGAACGGTTTTCCAAAGCCGCCCACTTCATTCCTCTTCCCAAGCTACCCTCGGCCAAGGAGACGGCCCAGCTCATGGTGCAGCACGTCTTCCGGATCCATGGACTGCCCGTGGACATGGTCTCCGACCGGGGTCCTCAGTTCTCGTCCAGGTTCTGGAAAGGTTTCAGCACCCTCATTGGGTCATCGGCCAGCCTTTCCTCTGGGTTCCACCCCAGTCTTCCCTGAGCTGGAGGAAGAGGTCGGCATACCTTCTGCCAAGATGTTTGTCCGTCGCTGTCGTTGTACCTGGAGGAGAGCCCGGTCGGCCCTCCTTAAGACCACCTCCAGGTATCGATGACAAGCGGATCGCCATCAGACCCCGGATCCTCGGGCAGAAGGTATGGCTATCCACCCGGGATCTGCCCCTCCGGGAGGAATCCCGCAAACTCTCCCCCCGGTTTATCGGCCCATTGCCCATCTCCAAAATGATTAGCCCCTCTGCTGTTCGTCTTCTGTTGCCCCGTACCCTTCGTATACATGCCACCTTTCATGTGTCCAGGGTTAAACCCATGTCTCACAGCTCTTTGTCTCCTGTCTCCTGTTTCGTCAAACCTACCAGCGTTTTCCCCTCTGTTCCTGTCTCTTGATTGTTCCTGTTTTTTCCCAGGTTTGACCTTTTCTGCCCGCCCTGACCCTGAGCCTGCCTGCCGTCCTGTACCTTTGCCCCACTACTCTGGATTATCGACCGCTGCCTGCCTTGACCTGTCGTTTGCCAGCCCCTGTTGCTGTAGTAAATAATTGTTAGTTCGACACAGTCTGCATTTGGGTCTTACCTTGAAATGCGATAGCAGGCCATGGAAGAACTGGGACATTGTCATCTTCCAGGAATTGTGTAGAGATCCTTGCGACATGCGGCAGTGCATTATTATGCTGAAACAGGTGATGACGGCGGATGAATGGCATGACAATGGGCCTCAGGATATCGTCATGGTATCTCTGTGCATTGAAATTGCCATTGATAAAATGCAATTGTGTTCGTTGTCCGTAGCTTATGCCTTCCCATACCATAACCCCACCTCCATTATGGGGTACACTCTTCACAACATTGGCATCAGCAAACCACTCGCCCACATGATGCCACACACCCCGTCTGCCATCTGCCCGGTAAATCGGGATTCATCCATGAAGAGCACACTTCTCCAGCGTGTCAGTGGCCATCGAAGGTGAGCATTTGCCTATTGAAGTCGGTTACGATGCCGAACTGCAGTTAGGTCAAGACCCTGTTGAGGACAATGAGAATGCAGATGAGCTTCCCTGAGTCAGTTTCTGACAGTTTGTGCAGAAATCCTTTGGTTGTGCAAAACCACAGTTTCATCAGCTGTCTGGGTGGCTGGTCTCAGACAATCCCACAGGTGAAGAAGCCGGATGTGGAGGTCCTGGGCTGGCGTGGTTACACTTCATCTACAGTTGTGAGGCAGGTTGGACGTATTGCCAAATTCTCTAAAACAACGTTTTATGGTAGAGCAATTAACATTACATTCTCACTCAACAGCTCTGGTAAAATTCCTGCAGTCAGCATGCCAATTGCACACTCCCTGAACTTGAGAGGTCTGTGGCATTGTGTTGTGTGACAAAACTGCGCATTTTAGTGTGGCCTTTTATTGCCCCCAGCACAAGGTGCACCTGTGTAAAGATTATGCTGTTTAATCAGCTTCTTATTATGCCACACCTGTCAGGTGGATGGATTATCTTGACAAAGGAGAAATGCTCACTAACAGGGATGTAAACACATTTCTTTACAAAATGTGAGCGAAGTAAGCTTTTTGTGTGTATAGACATTTTTAGGGATCTTTTATTTCAGCCCACGAAACATGGGACCAACACTTTACATGTTGTGTTTATATTTGTTTTCACTATACAAGCTGAAAAAGTTTGAGGGTTTATCTACTCTTGCCTCGCTTGATATTAACTCATATAGCTCTGGCTAACATTAATTGTTGATCTTAGAGAGGGAGAGAGAGCCTACCTTTTCATGCTTGTTTGATCAATAGGGCTGTAAGTTCCCAAATGTAAAAGGTCTCCTGTGGTATTTATATATTTGCAGAAATCAATTCAGGTGCATTTTGTGGCTTTTGGCGAATGCATTGTAATGGTTTAAAGTCGCGCTGTTGCTACTGCCTATAAACACACCGTCCAGGTCAAAGTGTATGATGGCAAGGCCCTTGTGGCAAATGGCTTATTTGCGTATAGGCCTACAGTAGCTCTGATTGGCTATGGCGCACCGGTCTGTGTAGCATCAAGTCCTGGACAAGATTGACACATTTTTATAAAGTTTTATTTACTGCAGTGTCTATTAATTGTCCAACCTCACGGCCGCTTTCCCACTCTATATTGCTGTAGAATTTTCACAAATGCCTTACTCTACGTCATTCCCAAACATTCTATAAAAGTATGAAAATGTGAAAATTACTATTAAAAAAGGCATCTTCCTGGGGGTGTATATGAACAGATATACTGTTCTTTAAATCTCTAGAGACATGACCCTATTTAAGAATGGCATGCATTCCAGCCATTATTGTTAAGTGCATCAGCAAGAGAACTGTGTGTCCCTGCTCCAGGCACCGTTATTTGGATTGTGGTGGTGGTTTCTAATGAAGCGAGTCCGTTGACAAGCCCTGGGTCCACACAGGCAGTGCGTGTGCATTCCTAGTGTTCTATTGGCGGGAATGTGAGGACGTTGTGAGCCAGAGGGTGTCAGGCAGGCTGCATTCACATCCTCTCCCCAGCCGCTTCAGGCTACACTTGTTTCTTTCCCTCTCTTTCACTCTTTCCTTACATGCCACGTGTTGAGCCGTATTCCGAGCAGAACGCTTACCTGGCTCGCACGGATGGAGGGGCAGGTTGAACTTGATCTGTGCATGCCTCTCCTATGTACTCAGCCCCCCTGTGGTTTGGGTGAAAAAGTACAGCTTATGCACTTCCAAGCAGTATCGTTCAACCAATCTATGGTAGGGAGCCTAGGGACTTGAACCTGCCATCATAGTGTTGTCATTGCAGAATTAGTCTATATACTTTGGGGTTAGTCCATAACCATACTGAAAACCCAGCATCAGCTATCATGTCTGCTTATAATGTCTGTTATGTCAAGTTATTGTCCATCTAAGGAAAACATTTATGGAAGAGATTTCACTACATCCATACAAGCTCTGAGAGCGAGAAGCAATGACATTATACTGTATATACACATGATGTTGGTTGACATAGAGTATACAGTAGAGTATCTCCAGAATCAAACTAAAATGTAAAATCTACAGTGCACCTAAAGGACAATATGGCCATCCTGCTTACATAGCACCGATTCGTCAATTCAGCTCGCTATCTTGCATACCTAGCAAGGTTTGAATAGAATGCCCAGAAGGAAGTCATACGCAGTGAAACAAAGCTCTACGGAACTAAACAACACATCAGCATTTTCCACTCATCTGCCCTGGCATACCAAGGAAGCAATGACATTTACCCTGTGCTATTAGCAACATGTGACATGATGTCGCTGACACAGAGTAATGTTGTTGGAATGATGTTTCGAAAGACAAAGTCAGTCAGTCGCCTTAAAAAAAGACTGCATTGTCTTGTTCAGCTGCAAGCCAACTTGTTTTGAGCTGTTTGAATTGTCTAATGAGAATGGAATGCGACCACCTCCTGTCCAAAGAATGGCTGCTGCATTAGACTGGAATAGTTGTAAGTTAAATATTTCAGGAAAGAATGGATGGTAGCTAGCCAGACTAGTACTGTAGTAGGCTAGATAAAAGCGCTGATGCAGTGGTCAGATTTGGGGGACAGGAGGTAGAGTGAGATTACTGGAAATAGCAGTCAAGAATCAACCCTGGCTGGAGAAAAATTGCTGGAGGGAAATGTCATTACGCTGCATGACATTTCATTGAAACTGTGAATGTTATTTTGGTCTTGTGACGAGAAGAGTGCAGATTGGACAATGCACAGCGTTTCCCATGTCATAGCAAGTGAAATCTCGTTGACTATATGATAATGCCGGAGTGCAGGTACTGCGAGTGGTGCTAGCATTCCCCTGAGCAGAAGTCTACGGTTTTGTGGTATGCGACTGGTGTATTGGATCTGATAACTTCTGTCAGGCAGGCTTCACTTGTTTCGTTCTTTCTCAGGCGTGGCCTTGAACTTTAACAAGCGTGGCCTTCCTGACAAATATTTTAGCGGTGGAGACGCTTAGCCTCTTGGCTCCACGAGTCCTCTCCCCTCCCGTCATTCATTCCTGTCTCGTTCCAAACGTCCGTTCGGCCGGCACAGCCAACCACGTGAGTGGTTAGAGACTGAAAGGAAACCTGACACTAGAGCGTCAGGAGCGGGAAAGGCAAGGCGCGGGAAGTCCAGAGCGGCATAACACTGCCAGCTAGGGCAAGGTCTGCTGGGACTGGGCGGGCAGCGAGAGACGGAAAGGGGGGAGAGAGGAGATGGGAGGAGGAAAAGAGAGCTTAGAACAAGACAGAGAGGGATGGAGGGAGGGAGGGACGGTTGTAAAAGGCAGGGTTTGAGGGAGGGAGAGAGAGAGGCAGGGTAAAAAAAATGGGGGAAATTATGTTGTCGGTTAGAGGGTGGTATCAACCGGTAAATCTGCTCCTTGACCCACAGGGAGTTTCAGTGTGAGAAGAATTCCAGTAGTTTTTACTCATCTTTGAATCGTTTGTCACTCAACTTCATTCCCTTCTGTGTGTGTGTGCTTGCCTGTCTGTCCGTGTCTGTCCAGCCTGGTCTCATAGACTAGACATAACATAGTAAACGTAAAGCCCGAAAAGCTCAAATCAGTTACTTTTTGTATGGTTACATAAGACAGAAGATTTCTTGCGGCTAAATGAAAGTAGGGTGGTTGGTCGGGGTCGATATGCGACAACCCAAAGGGCGAACGTCTAGTAACCCAAAGGTTGGGAGTTTGAATCTCATCAGGGACTACTTAGCATGTTAGCTAACCCTAACCCTTTAACCTAACTCCTAACCTTAACACCTAACCCTAACCCCTAGCCTCGCAAATGTTAGCATTAGCCACCTAGCTAATGTTAGCAACAACAAATTGGACATATCATAATTTAGCAAATTTGTAACATATTGTATGAATTGCAATTCGTAACATATTGTACGAATTGTAATTCATAACATATCATACGAAATGGATGATGGACATCCACAAATTAATACATACCATGCGAAACCTAACATATTATACTAATTGGGGCTTTTGAATATACTATGTTACGTCTACCAATGAGTCCAGGTTGGTCTGTTTATGTCATACTCCCTTACTTACTCTCCTCCCTTTTTGAAGAAAGTCAGGATTTTACAGCTATTTTTCTATGTTCAATGTTGGGTGGTTCTGGGAACGTCTTTCCCACAGAGGCTGGCTCTGTGTACAGACTTACCTCAAATCAGACCATCCTCCCCCACCGACCTTCCTCTCCCAACCAAGACTGTCCAAACTGACCTCAGCTCAGCTGTCAGAGGGGCATCTCATTTCCACGAGGACTCATTTATTGGCTTTTATTTTTAGATGGATCTAGAATTATATGCAGGCTGGGCATTAGTCACTTCTGACCCACTTTCAATTGATGCTCTTATGTACACTCACGCATGCACACCCACACCCACAGTCTCATAGGCTCGTATCAGGTGCTGCTTTATCTGGGAACCTTTATAGGAACATTCTGTACAGGGTGTGTGTGTCTTTCACTTTCTTCCCACCCTCTCTCTTGGCACATAGAGCACCGCGTCTCGCCGCCTGACATTCCTGCCCGCTTATAGTCCCGTGTGGCTCAGTTGGTAGAGCATGGTGTTCGCAACGCCAGGGTTGTGGTTTCGATTGCCACGGGGGACCAGTACGAAAAAAGAAAAAAGAAAAAAAATGTATGAAATGTATGCATTCAAATGTATGCACTCTGGATAAGAGCGTCTGCTAAATGACTAAAATGTAAACGCTTACGGCCATGGCATAGGTGTCAACTCTCCTTTACAGTGCCTCCCTGGCCCTCCCAAAGCGTGGGCACCACTTAGCTGGCATATGGTGATGCCAAGTGGAACTGAAAAGAGTTCTGGCATGCAGAACACCGTCCCTGTAACCGTTACTAGTGCAACAGACTGCTTTATTATGTCCACCTATAAGCGCCCTCGGAGAATGTGTTCTCATTCAACCTTCCTGTGTGAAAACAACCATCATATTTAAAAAGAGGGGAAGGGAAAATGAGTTTGTAATATTGCAGTTCACGATTGTATTGTGCACATCGCCTATGGTTTATCCACTATTTACTGCACTATTTACTGCACTATTTACTTCAACTATTTACTGCGTAAATTATCACCACCATTTCAGTGCCACCCTTTCAGTGACATGGTAAAAAGAGAAGTTTTGATGACTAATCCCGATGAAAGGATTGTGAGTAATGCCTTCTTTTTTGAGCATTCAAGCAAACAGAAAATGTCACCCAGAGACACCCTAAACATCTATAATCTACACCAGTGAGCTTGGGAAAAAACCCTTAGTAGCTTGAACCTGCTGAGTCTCGTGTGTACCTCTCTCTGTTTCTCTGAGATTGATGAGAAGACCAGGGGTCCTTCCTAGCCAAGCCCAATCAAGCCTGTCCAGCCCCACCTGCTCATAAATCCGGCTACCAGCCTTAATAGCCTCTATCAGCTAGATCAACAAGAAGCCGTGTCTCTTCTCAGGCCTCCGTGTCAAACTTCACCCTCCTCCTTCGAGGGGTGCTGGTTCCCACACTTCAACCCCCCCACTGTCCCCTCCTGGCGTGCCCTGACCCCCACTTCCATCATTAGCAGAATATCCCCCCTGCTCCCCTCTCTCTTCCTTCCTTCTTTCATCTCTCCTCCTACGTTCCCTCCGTCATTCACTTCCTCTTTAGCTCCTCCTTGCTCCCTCCCACCCACTCGCTCCCTCCTGTCTGATTCAGGTCAGGTCAGGTTAGTGCACTTCATTTCTTCTCTCAGACAGGCCCTGGTTAGTCCCTGGTGTCACGATGGTCTGTAGTGTTCCCCTGGCTCTCCCTTGACCCAGAGTTGGAGGTGTGAAACCCTGAGGGGTCCGCTCCCTCGAGGCAGGGGGGCCTCTGGCTGGTTGATTTTGACGCCCTCTAGCCAGGGTGCAGGCACTTTTCCCAGGACTGGCCACAGGGCGGACACCCCTCCCCCATCCCCTATGGTGAACTCTGGGTGAGCTGACCTTACTTGCTGAAAACATAGTTCCCCTGCAGACCAGGTGTGTGGGTAGGAGTATGCCTGTGTGCATACTCCCTGATGTTGTTGATGACAACAAAATACTGTGTCCTCAAGTTTCAGTTAATTCAGCTTTTTTCTGATCTCTACTAACAACACTCAATTCACTTTGGTGGCCCGGATAAGTGTAGTTATAGTGAAGTAGTTTTGTTAACTTCCTTCATGTTTGTGTACCTGTTGAAATTTCCTGGCAGCAATCGTGTCCCCAACAATCAACAATGGAACAGAGCTGTTTGTCCCCAAGTATTCCCAGATGACACATTAGCTAACATGGTGTTCTCTGCCCTTATTTACATAGATACACTCTCTTCCGTACACAAACACATTTTTACCACGGGTACATGCACAAACACACACACTAGGGGGGTAGGTATAGGTAACTGTGTGTGTGTGATACTGCCTGCTCCATGCCCCAATTAAACAGGAGTGAAAGAGGGGAGGGTCAAACTCACACCGAAACATTTAGAGTTTGATAAAAGTCCAGCTACCACTACAATGCCTGAGGTTTAAGACTGTGCCATGAAATATTCAGCGCTGTCATTTATACAGTAGATCACTGATTCAAGCTTGCAGCCGGAAACCGTCAGAGCGGACTTCACCCGGGCGCGAACATGGTCGCAAGTCAGTAGGCCTTACCACTGGCTGTGTGTGTGTGTGTGTGTGTGTGTGTGTGTGTGTGTGTGTGTGTGTGTGTGTGTGTGTGTGTGTGTGTGTGTGTGTGTGTGTGTGTGTGTGTGTGTGTGTGTGTGTGTGTGTGTGTGTGTGTGTGTGTGTGTGTGTGTGTGTGTGTGTGTGTGTGTGTGTGTGAGTAAATATAGTGCCGCATTTGACAACTGCCTGACAGTTGTTGGTGTTAGCCAATAATACTGCTGTCTGTGCATCACTGTCCCGCGGGCTCCAGAGTTTCCAGCCAGACTGGTATTTGTACAGTGGAGTCGCCAGGGGTTTTGCTCTGATATTTAAAGCATGGCCTTTCATGGCCTCCCATTAGTGGTGGAGGTGGTCGGCGTATAGGTTCATATTTTTGGAACTTCTTATTCTGTAAATGGCACTTTTTACGTTACCCAAAGACCGCTTCAAAGTTAGTATCCAAATGATATCTTCATCCACAAGGATTCTTATTTTATCATCTTGAACTCTGAAAGCCCTTGCTTTTTTTATCGTCCTGTTTTCCGTGAAGTCTTTTCTCACCAATTTGAACAAACATGGTGTGTGTCGAGGACTAATACTCTAGGTTCAAGAAATGTGCAGAAGCTCAGGCGGTATCTATGTATGTTCAAGGCCCCTCAAGTTCCCCTATGTACGAGATGTTCTTACAAAAGAACACAAACAAAATAAAGACTTCAGAAGAGTGGTGGACCTGAGAGCATTGAAGTGTTTATCTCCCCAGAAAGATATTTCAGAGATGCCTGAATAATAAATAAATACAGTAGATCATATATATCAACATGACCTTTCTCTTTAGGCTCCTCATTGTGGAAAGTTTTCAGTAAAACTGTTGCAGAAATCATTCCCAATATCGCTGTATGATTAGGCTCCAGTGTCCTTGTTTGTTTGCATGTACATGGGAACTACATCTGCATTACCAGTGAGGAATCGATATGATATTGCTTGGAGGTTGTTACTCATTATAAAACAGGTTGTTTGGATCCCGGATGCTGATTGGTTGATATGCTGGTGTTGTGGGTCAACAACTCCTGCAAAATACCATGACGTGTTAATGTTTTTCCGCAACCAAGTCAGGAAATTCATAAACTTAATTTTCTTTCGGGAAAAGAGCATCTACACATTTCCATGCTACTATCTGGTTTGCAACAGTTGGGGGTTGTATAAATATACTTGTCTACCTCCAAGGCCTGTGCAACAATGTATCATTTTACAAATGCGATCTCTTCCATGACAGCATAGAAGAGGAAAGCATTGGCTGTCACCAAACAGTGCCAGGACAAGGGACAGTTCTTCCACTCGTGTGCCTTAAACGGAAACGTCACTATTAACATCACCTACTAGCTTGGTTAGGTCAAACTCGTCAACCATAATAATTGTTGCCTATGTAGGCCTATTGGATATTTATCAAATCATTATTTATTGAAGTTTTTGTCTCATCATTATTGAGTCTCTGCTCACTAGCTACATGCCAATGATTTGTTTAGCATAGCAACATCGAATCATTAGAACAATTCGAATCACACAATAATTCCTGGTTTCTCAGGCATTATTGCTTAATTAACTGTGACTGTAGACATCTGTGTAACGTGACATTTTAGCTGCTCACCTACTAACCTCTGGATCAGCTATTCCCAATCTGGGGTACGCCAAATAAAATGTGATTCACATTTTCAAACAGTCCATTTAGATTTTCCAACGGGGCTATACATTTGGGTGATGCTTTTTTCTCGCCTGAGTAGCCTCGTTTCACTGCCAAAAATTAAACCATCTAGTGTTCAGCGAAATAACAACACAATGTCAAATAATTAACATCTAATCACATTAACCGTTAGTCTCTAGCGGGGATTCCACTAACGGTCCGTATGTAGCCAAACATAGCTGCTGCTCATTCCGTTTGCTCGAACATGGATAAATGGTTAAAAAAAGTAAGGCCCGCGTCTATAGAGACACATACCAGCTCTACTGGGAGTACTGCTACTACCAGCAGTACTACACCTGCACCTGTCGACGACACAAGTTGTTCTGCTTCCACGAGCACATCCAATGCCAGCATCAGTAATTCTACATTTGTTGTTAGCTCAGCTAGCATGGACACTGACAGTTGTGAATCTGATGCAGCCAAAGAGCTACTGACCCCTTACCCGGAAAATCACCGAACAACAGACAGGGACGTTGGACCATCGAAGAGGCGCAAATATAATGAGAACTACATTGATTTATGGCTCATTTATATTGGGAGTAGTGCCTTTCCTCAGCCACAGTGTGTTATATATGCAAAAGTACTATCTCACAACTCAATGAAACCTTCACCCTTGCGCAGACATTTAGAAACGAAACATGCCAATTTGAAAATTAAGCCACGGGAGTTTTTGGAGTGAGAATTACAATGACTTTTGAGTAGTAAGACATGTATAAAAGCAACAGATACCATTAATAAGAAGGGGCTAGAAGCGTCTTATATGGTGAACTACTGAGTGGCTAGGACAGGCAAGCCCCATACTATTGTGGAGGACTTAATTCTTCCTGCTGCCGCAGATATGACTGGGACAATGCTGGGGGAAAAGGCCCAAAAAACTATACAGACAATGTATTCATCAAACAACACTGTTTCACAACGCATCAGTGACATGGCAGGAGATGTTTTGAAACAATTACTGCTTCGCATACAAGCCAGTGAATTCTATGCGTTACAGCTGGATGAATCAACAGACGTGGCGGGCCTGGCACAGCTCCTGGTATATGTCCGTTACGTTTATGGGGGTCAATTAAGGAAGATATCCTCTTCTGCAAACTACTGGAGAGGATATTTTTGAAGTACTGGACAGCTTTGTGACATCAAATGGACTTTGGTGGTCAAGATGTGTTGGTATCTGTACTGATGGTGCAAAAGCCATGACAGGGAGACATAGTGGAGTGGTAACGCACGTGCAAGCAGTTGCTCCCGACTCCACTTGGGTCCACTGCAGCATCCATGCGAGGCTCTTGCTGCCAAGGGAATGCCTGACAGCTTGAAAGACTTTTTGGACACTACAGTGAAAATGGTTAACTTTGTTGAAGCAAGGCCCCTGAACTCTTGCGTATTTTCTGCATTACGCAATGATATGGGCAGCGACGATGTAGCGCTTTTACAACATACAGAAGTGCGCTGGTTATCAAGGGGAAAATTGACACGTCTTTTAAAATTGAGAGACGAGCTTAAAGTTTTCTTTACTGACCATAATTTTCAGTTGTCTGACCGCTTGCATGATGACAAGTTTCTCACACGACTGGCCTATCTGGGTGATGTTTTTTTTCACCTGAATGATCTGAATATAGGATTACAGGGACTCTCTGCAACTATATTCAATGTGGGGGACAAAATTGAGGCTATGATTAAGAAGTTGGTCCTCTTCTCTGTCTGGATTAACAAGGACAACACACAGGACTTTCCATCATTGTATGATTTCTTGTGTGCAAATTAACTCAAGTTTACGGGGAAGCACCAGAGTAAGTTGGGTGCGCAATTACGCAGGTACTTTCCCAAAACGGACGACACAAACAACTGGATTCGTTATCCCTTTCATGCCCTGCCTCCAGTCCACTTACCGATATCTGAACAAGAGAGCCTCATCAAAATTGCAACAAGCGGATCTGTGAAAATTGAATTTAATCAGAAGCCATTGCCTGATTTCTGGACAGGGCTGCGCTCAGAGTATCCTGCCTTGGCAAATCGTGCTGTTAAGACACTGGTGCCCTTTGCAATCACGTACCTGTGTGAGAGTGGATTCTCGGCCCTCATTAGCATGAAAACGAAATACAGGCACAGACTGTGTTTTAAATGATTTAAGACTGACACTCTCTCCCATACAACCCAACATTGAAGAGTTTTATGCATCCTTTCAAGCACAACCTGTGGTGAGTTATTCACAATTTTTTATGAACTAATAAGGTTTTATATGTAAATAAAGAGCAAAATTATTGATTATTATTATATTATTATTTGTTCCCTGGTCCTATATATAGCTCTTGTCACGAGTCGGGTTGTGACACAAACTCACACTCATTCTTATATTTAATAAATGTACCGTATAGTGTGTGTGTGGCAGGTTTACAATGAAGGCAAAAAAACTAAAATTGAGAGTGTGCTTACCCTGGAGGTTAAATGTTTGAAGGGGTACGGGACTATAAAAAGTTTGGGAACCACTGCTCTGGATGAAAGGAGTCGGCATTCTCTTTAATGTTACTAGCCGACTTTTTTTCTGTGTATTAGTCTAACGTTAGTCCTTACGTGCCTTCTATATGTTAAGTAAATTATCTCGCCAACGATGGCTTTGATAACCGATGCAATACATGTAGCCACTTCACTTTTTAGTCATTGCGTAGCTCATTGTCAGGAAATTAGAATGGTGTCATTTGGGTGTTGTTGGTGTCACTTCTGGCATAGATGAATGGCGGTTGAATGCATACAGTAGGAATATGCATTCTTATGCATTCATGGGAACATTGCTTACATCCGGCTCATTGTCCACCCTCCCTCCCAAAAGCCTGGGACGAATGAGAGAGCCAAGCCACAGGGTCAGTAACTTAAGCCCAACATCACACACACACACACACACACAAATATATATTTTTTCCTCCATATTATGTCGATCTATGATAAGCTACCAAGAAAAGGGCTAAGAATAGCCCATATTAATATATATAACCTTCGAAATCTAATCAAATCAAAGTTTATTGGTCACATCCACAGTTTAGCAGATGTTATAGTGGGTGCAGCAAAATGCTTGAGTAACTGGCTCCTAACCTTTTACTGCAGTGGGCTAAATCAGGGTCACACAGAGGGTTTCTTGGTAGTCTTAAACAAATCTACTTTAACACGCATGGTTATGGTCTTTAAATAAAAGACCTGTACCATGTCAGATATAGAGTTGAAATGTATTCAATTTTGAATTTGCATCCCAATATTACACTTTATATACATAACATAATACTCAAATATAACAAAACCCTTTGATATAGAAACACCGGATTTTCGGCGTTTGAGAAAAGTAACAACGTCAATGAATTATGAAATATATTCACAAGAACACAACAGCCCTCCACAATGACTGGTCTGGCTAGTTTCCTAACTTCTCTTTACAGTTTTCCAGTGCAAACAGCATGTTAGCTTGTGTAACTCCTGGGCCTTGTAGCATGGCTAGCATACCCTCCTTGAAGCTCAATAGGATTTCTACGGCCTTTAACCTTAGTGGATTCAAGAGTGTCAGAGTCATCTATATATTATCACCTAATGAGCATATTAATGCTAATGCTAATCAGTGCTAATGCTAATTCGCTAGTTATTTCCTTCAAGCTAATCCACATATACGCCCCGGCCGGGCAGACATACGTGGATGCCTAATGTTGAATTTACTCCCTGTGTTAATCACTTGCGCATCTACAACCATTCTACTTGTATTTGTGCATGTTTTTTGCTGGATTTAGCCAATGCATTAATAGCAGACCTGTTTTCATACAAGCTAAATGACCGCTGCACAAGAGCTACTGCTAAATGCCTAACATACAAAATGTAATGAGGCATTTAGATTATTTCAGTTAAAGTCACTTTTCTTTCAAGTTGTTGTCAAGCTGTTATTTCAGACAATATTGTTTTGCCTTTGTAAGTTCAGTTAAACTACAGTTGGGTTTTCCCAGGCCGAGTAAAAAGTAATGTCTCCCCTGGTAAATTCTTCAGTGAGCGAAGAGGTGCAAAATGTTTACACCTGGGCAGCTGGTGGAGGGTTGCCAGAGAGGTCAGAGTAGGGGCTCAGGGTAGAAGTAGGTTGGACGTGGTGTGTGAACGGGTGTGTTGGCCTCTTCCAGGGCAGAGGTGTGAAAAGCCCTTAGACTAAATGATGGTGAATAAACTTCTAAAAGTGTGAGAAATGCTGGTCTGTCTTGATGGGAATTGCAGACTCTTCTGTTGAAAAACCTTATGCTGTCTTCTGAGACACTTGTTGTGTGTGGTGTTACGGAGTGCCCAATTACATTTACAGTTTACAGTTAAGTCATTTAGCAGACGCTCTTATCCAGAGCGACTTACAAATTGGTGCATTCACCTTATGATATCCAGTGGAACAACCACTTTACAATAGTGCATCTAAATCTTTAGGGGGGGGGGGGGGGGGGGTTAGAAGGATTACTTTATCCTATCCTAGGTATTCCTTAAAGAGGTGGGGTTTCAGGTGTCTCCGGAAGGTGGTGATTGACTCCGCTGTCCTGGCATCGTGAGGGAGCTTGTTCCACCATAGGGGTGCCAGAGCAGCGAACAGTTTTGACTGGACTGAGCGGGAACTGTGCTTCCTCAGAGGTAGGGAGGCCAGCAGGCCAGAGGTGGATGAGCGCAGTGCCCTCTTTTGGGTGTAGGGACTGATCAGAGCCTGAAGGTACGGATGTGCCATTCCCCTCACGGCTCCGTAGGCAAGCACCATGGTCTTGTAGCGGATGCGAGCTTCAACTGGAAGCCAGTGGAGAGAGCGGAGGAGCGGGGTGACGTGAGAGAACTTGGGAAGGTTGAACACCAGACGGGCTGCGGCGTTCTGGATGAGTTGTAGGGGTTTAATGGCACAGGCAGGGAGCCCAGCCAACAGCGAGTTGCAGTAATCCAGACGGGAGATGACAAGTGCCTGGATTAGGACCTGCGCCGCTTCCTGTGTGAGGCAGGGTCGTACTCTGTGAATGTTGTAGAGCATGAACCTACAGGATCGGGTCACCGCCATGATGTTAGTGGAGAACGACAGGGTGTTGTCCAGGGTCACGCCAAGGTTCTTAGCACTCTGGGAGGAGGACACAATGGAGTTGTCAACCGTGATGGCGAGATCATGGAACGGGCAGTCCTTCCCCGGGAGGAAAAGCAGCTCCGTCTTGCCGAGGTTCAGCTTGAGGTGGTGATCCGTCATCCACACTGATATGTCTGCCAGACATGCAGAGATGCGATTCGCCACCTGGTTATCAGAAGGGGGAAAGGAGAAGATTAATTGTGTGTCGTCTGCATAGCAATGATAGGAGAGACCATGTGAGGATATGACAGAGCCAAGTGACTTGGTGTATAGTGAGAATAGGAGAGGGCCTAGAACAGAGCCCTGGGGGACACCAGTGGTGAGAGCACGTGGTGCGGAGACAGATTCTCGCCACGCCACCTGGTAGGAGCGACCTGTCAGGTAGGACGCAATCCAAGGTGAAGGTCTCCGGAAATGGTCTGGAGAAGAGAGGAGGGATAGGGTCAAGCGCGCAGGTTGTTGGGCGGCCGGCCGTCACAAGACGCGAGATTTCATCTGGAGAGAGAGGGGAGAAAGAGGTCAAAGCACAGGGTAGGGCAGTGTGAGCAGGACCAGCGGTGTCGTTTGACTTAACAAACGAGGATCGGATGTCGTCGACCTTCTTTTCAAAATGGTTGACGAAGTCATCCGCAGAGAGGGAGGAGGGGGGGAGGGGGAGGAGGATTCAGGAGGGAGGAGAAGGTGGCAAAGAGCTTCCTAGGGTTAGAGGCAGATGCTTGGAATTTAGAGTGGTAGAAAGTGGCTTTAGCAGCAGAAACAGAAGAGGAAAATGTAGAGAGGAGGGAGTGAAAGGATGCCAGGTCCGCAGGGAGGCGAGTTTTCCTCCATTTCCGCTCGGCTGCCCGGAGCCCTGTTCTGTGAGCTCGCAATGAGTCGTCGAGCCACGGAGCAGGAGGGGAGGACCGAGCCGGCCTGGAGGATAGGGGACATTGAGAGTCAAAGGATGCAGAAAGGGAGGAGGGTTGAGGAGGCAGAATCAGGAGATAGGTTGGAGAAGGTTTGAGCAGAGGGAAGAGATGATAGGATGGAAGAGGAGAGAGTAGCGGGAGAGAGAGAGCGAAGGTTGCGACGGCGCAATACCATCCGAGTAGGGGCAGAGTGAGAAGTGTTGGAGGAGAGCGAGAGGGAAAAGGATACAAGGTAGTGGTCGGAGACTTGGAGGGGAGTTGCAATGAGATTAGTGGAAGAACAGCATCTAGTAAAGATGAGGTCAAGCGTATTGCCTGCCTTGTGAGTAGGGGGGGAAGGTGAGAGGGTGAGGTCAAAAGAGGAGAGGAGTGGAAAGAAGGAGGCAGAGAGGAATGAGTCAAAGGTAGACGTGGGGAGGTTAAAGTCACCCAGAACTGTGAGAGGTGAGCCATCCTCAGGAAAGGAACTTATCAAGGCGTCAAGCTCATTGATGAACTCTCCAAGGGAACCTGGAGGGCGATAAATGATAAGGATGTTAAGCTTGAAAGGGCTGGTAACTGTGACAGCATGGAATTCAAAGGAGGCGATAGACAGATGGGTCAGGGGAGAAAGAGAGAATGTCCACTTGGGAGAGATGAGGATTCCAGTGCCACCACCCCGCTGGCCAGATGCTCTCAGGGTATGCGAGAACACGTGGGCAGACAATTGAATGGTGATGCTAATTTTGCAATGATAATGGTGCTTATTTTCCGTAAGTGCAATGAATAATGAATTAATATGCTTAACTTGTGTTTCCCTGTCCTATTTATATAGCTAAGCAATTCACATGTTACTCTCACTTCCTTATTCACGATTAAGTTATGTTGCTTAAAGTAGCTGTGATACACCACAGACACTCGTTGGTTTGACATATTTTGCTCTTTTCAAAACAGTTTCCCTTCGCCTGGTCTTTCTCATAGGTCTCCAAGCTAATGTGTCTTTAATGGATTGATAATTAACATTAATCACTGTCTCCTTTTATAGGCTACTAAGAGCAAACAATCCAGGACGTAGAATGAAGTCATTGCCCCCATCATGTGACCATTATCAATATCAGAACAGAATGTGTGCAAGTCAAACAATCTCAACCTCCTCTCCCTTTATTTGACATTAGATAACCACTACAAATGTTGGCCTCCCTGAAAGATCACAATGCACACCCATATGCAGTAGGAAACAGAATTAGATATTTCAAATGTTAAAAATGGCGTGCCTTTGTAGTGAACAAGGATAGGCCCTCTGTTGCAAGGTAAAGTGCTTTGAGACCCAGTGAAATGTGTTACATTTATGCAATCAATTTTTCATCATTCATAAGACTAGATTGACATGGTTCTCTGAAATGCTCTTGAATGAAGAAGACCTCAATTAGCTATAGGACAGGGTAGTGTTTTGGTGCGAAAATTCTCCACCTGAATCATCATCCATTTACAGGGGTTCAAAGGTAACAGGTATCACTTCCTCACCTTTGGCCCTTAATTAGTGCAGAAGCTTCAGAAGCTGTGGTTACACCTTACATTAACATGTGGTTGACGTCATCCGATCAAGATGATCCGATCAGTATGTGATCCAGATTTGTTGCATCTACACACGGTAATAAAATGTATCTCTTATCCGCCCACTGCGTCTACATTGTGACCAGATTCCCTGGTCTCTCCCTGTATGCCAATTATCCAACCCGCTTTATGACACAAGCTGTCTTTGTCGACAGAAAACAGCACACTTTCATAGTCAATAGTTGTATGCTCTCATCATTACAGCCTAATTTGGTTATGGGATTATTTAAAACTGGGCATAATACTGTCCCGATAACCTCAACCTGTCCACATTAATATTCCGAGAACCTCTCCCAAAACCACACAAACGAGCTGAGCGTCTGGATGTGTGTACACAATACAATTAATGCACAGTATAAGTACAAATGACACGTAGGTCCTAATGCACAGAGTAGAAACAGAAACAGGTTAAGTTACAGGGTAGGCTACAGATTATTGTTCTTAGTCACAACTGAAGCTGGTGTTTTAAGGGGAATAAAACGCACACAGTAACCTATCCATAACCTTGATGAGAAGGACGTCTCACTGGACTGCATGTCTGGCATTCAAAGAGCAAGAAGAAAAGAAAGAAAGAAAGAGAAAGAAAGGGAGAGCAGTGTGGGTCGAGGAAAAAGAGAGGGGAGAGGCAGGATAGAGAGAATAATGTGGAGGGAAAGGGCAAGAGAGGGTGAAAGGGGATTGCCGGAAAGAGGTAGTGTGTGTGTGTGTGTGTGTAGAGTGAGTGTGTGTGTGTGTGTATTCACTCATGTGTTCAGTCAGTGATGACGTGTAAAGGAGGACACCAATCTCAGGGGCAGGCAGTGTGACTCATCTACTCTTTGCAGAGAGCCAGGGTGAAAAAGAGCAGAGGGGTAGAGCAATTGTATAGGGGAGAGAGGGGGAGGAGAGGAGTGAACTGTGTCATACAACCCAACTGTAGCCAACAATACTAGTCAGTATGGATTGCAGGCCCAGTTTAAAGGTCACCCGTTGGAATAATGAGTCAGTGCCTACCCACAGTTGCCCATTCCATAGAGCACAAGATGTCCCGATCCCTCTTGATCTTTTTTCTGTGTTAGCTTTGCCTACTGCACTCCTAACTCTAACTCTGTCTGTTAGACATTTAACAAAGAACATTATGCACATCTGCAATATATACTTCCGAGTGTCTTTATTCTAACAAGGGTTAGAATATTGTTTAGAGTAAAGACACTTTGGTGTATATTTCTTATTTTGCTGAGGCGTTCTTCTCTTACAATGAATGCATTTTTGATTCGTACAACTTGACGCAGTCAGTTAGTGTGTGGAATGAGGCAGGACTTTGCTTCTTGCATCACCCTAGCTGTGGGGTTAAGTGCCTTTCTCAAGGGCACAGTGGCACAGCAGTGGATTGTCCCTGAAATCGTAAACCAGCAGCCCTCTAGTTAAAGCTTGTTTATTATTCATATCACATAATATACGTGGAGTATGCAGCGCAACAAAATGCTTACTTGCAGGATCACCTCTGGACACTGCAACAGCAATAGAAAAGTAATGAAAGATGCAGTCCGAGATATTAAGCCCAACAAATTCGTTATTTGTACTAATTGGATTCGTAACATATAATACAAAATGCACCCCCCACTTAAAAAAAAACGACGTAACTTGGATGACATAGTACACACAAAACGAGGAGTAAACACAAACTCTCAAATCAAACTTTATTTGTCACATGTCACAGGGTTCAGTTCTCGGGCCGACTCTCTTCTCTGTATACATCAATGATGTCGCTCTTGCTGCTGGTGATTCTCTGATCCACCTCTACTCAGACGACACCATTCTGTATGCTTCTGGCCCCTCTTTGGACACTGTGTTAACTAACCTCCAGACGAGCTTCAATGCCATACAACTCTCCTTCCGTGGCCTCCAACTGCTCTTAAACGCAGGTAAAACTAAATGCATGCTATTCAATCGATCACTGCCCGCACTGCTCGCCCGTCCAGCATCACTACTCTGGACGGCTCTGACTTAGAATACGTGGACAACCTCAAATACCTAGATGTCTGGTTAGACTGTAAACTCTCATCTCCAATCCAAAATTAAATCTAGAATCGGCTTCCTATATCGCAACAAAGCATCCTTCACTCATGCTGCCAAACACACCCTCGTAAAACTGACCATCCTACCGATCCTCGACTTCGGTGATGTCATCTGTAAAATAGCCTCCAACGCTCTACTCAACAAACTGGATGCAGTCTATCACAGTGCCATCCGTTTTGTCACCAAAGCCCCATACACTACCCACCATTGCGACCTGTACGCTCTCGTTGGTTGGCCCTCGCTTCATACTCATCGCCAAACCCACTGGCTACAGGTTATCTACAAGTCTCTGCTAGGTAAAGCCCCGCCCTAACTCAGCTCACTGGTCACCATAGCAGCATCCACTCGTAGCACACGCTCCAGCAGGTATATCTCACTGGTCACCCCCACCCCCTCCTTTGATTGTCTTTCCTTCCAGTTCTCTGCTGCCAATGACTGGAACGAACTGCAAAAATCTCTGAAGCTGGAGACTCATACCTCCCTCAATAGCTTTAAGCACCAGCTGTCAGAGCAGCCTACAGATCACTGCACCTGTACATAGCCCATCTGTAAACAGCCCATCTATCTACCTACCTCATCCCCATACTGTATTTATTTATTTATCTTGCTCCTTTGCACCCCACTATCTCTACCTGCACATTCATCTTCTGCACATCTACCATTCCAGTGTTTAATTGCTATATTGTAATTACTTCACCACCATGGCCTATTTATTGCCTTAACTTACCTCATTTGCACTCACTGTATATAGACTTTTTGTTTTCTTTTGTTCTACTGTATTTTTGACTGTATGTTTTGTTTATTCCATGTGTAACTCTGTGTTGTTGTGTGTCGAATTGCTACGCTTTATCTTGGCCAGGTCGCAGTTGCAAATGAGAACTTGTTCTCAACTAGCCTACCTGGTTAAATAAAGGTGAAATAAATAAAATAAAAATAAACATGTGCCGAATACAAGTGTAGACTTTACCGTGAAATGCTTACTTAGAAGCCCTTAAACAGCAATGCAGTTCAAGAAGAGTTAAGAAAATATTTAACAAGTAGACTAAAATAAAAAGTAACACATTAAGAATAACAATAACGAGGCTATATACAAGGGGCACCGGTACAGAGTCAGTGTGGGGGCACCCCTGAGGGGGCACCGGTACAGGTTAGTTGAGGTAATTTGTACATGAAGGTGGGCAATGTAAATTGTCCAGTGGCGATTTTATTATTTGTTCAGCAGTCTGATGGCTTGGGGGTAGAAGCTGTTGAGGAGCCTTTAGGTCCTATACTTGGTGCTCCGGTACCGCTTGTCGTGCGGTAGCAGAGAAAACAGTCTATAACTTGGATGACTAGAGTCTCTCTGACAATTTTATGGGCTTTTCCTCTGACACCCTCTATTGTATAGGTTCTGGATGGCAGGAAGCTTGGCCCCAGTGATGTACTGGGCCGTTCGCACTACCCTCTGTAGCACATTACGGTCAGATGCCGAGCAGTTGCCATACCAGGCGGTGATGCAACCGGTCAGGATGCTCTCGATGGTGCAGCTGTAGAACCTTTTGAGGATCTGGGGACCCATGCCAAATATTTTCAGTCTCCTTAGGGGGAAAAGGTTTTGTCGTGCCCTCTTCACGACTGTCTTGGTATGTTTGGACCATGATAGTTTGTTGGTGATGTGGACACCAAGAAACTTGAAACTCTCAAACCGCTCCACTACAGCCCCGTCGATGTGAATGGTGGTGTGTTCGGCCCTCCCTTTCCTGTAGTCCACAATCAGCTCCTTTGTCTTGCTCACATTGAGGGAGTGGATGTTGTCCTGGCACCACACTGCCAGTTCTCTGACCTCCTCCCTGTAGGCCGTCTCATCATTGTCGGTGATCAGGCCTACCACTGTTGTGTCGTCAGCAAACTTAATGATGGTGTTGGAGTCGTGTTTGGCCACGCAATCGTGGGTGAACAGGGAATACAGGGGCCCCTGTGTTGAGGATCAGCGTGGAAGACGTGTTGTTGCCTACTCTTACAACCTGGGGGCGGCCTGTCAGGAAGTCCAGGATCCAGTTGCAGAGGGAGGTGTTTAGTCCCAGAGTCCTTAGCTTAGTGATGAGCTTCATGGGCACTATGGTGTTGAACGCTGAGCTGTAGTCAATGAACAGCATTCTCACATATGTGTTCCTTTTGTCAAGGTGAGAAAGGGCAGTCTGGAGTGCGATTGAGATTGCGTCATCTGTGGATCTGTTGGGGCTGGTGTGGATCTGTTGGAGTGGGTTTAGGGTGTCCGGGAGGATGCTGTTATGAGCCATGACCAGCCTTTCAAAGCACTTCATGGCTTCATGGCTACCGACGTGAATGCCAAAGATCGGTAGTCATTTAAGCAGGTCTGCTTGAAACGTGTAGGTATTACAGACTCGGTCAGGGAGAGGTTGAAAATGTCAGTGATGACACTTGACAGTTGGTCCGCGCATGCTTTGAGTACACGTCCTGGTAATCTGTCTGGCCCAGCGGCTTTGTGAATGTTGACCTGTTTCTACGTTTTGTTGACATCGACTACGGATGAGCATTATCACACAGTCATCCAGATCAGCTGGTGCTCTCGTGCATGCTTCAGTGTTGCTTGCCTCGAAGCGAGCATAAAAGGCATTTAGCTTGTCTGGTAGGCTCGCGTCACTGGACAGCTTGCGTCTGGGTTTCCCTTTATAGTCTGTAATAGTTTTCAAGCCCTGCTACATCCGACGAGCGTCAGCGCCGGTGTAGTAGGATTCAATCTTAATCCTGTATTGACGCTGTGCTTGTTTGATGGTTTGTCTGAGGGCATAGCGGGATTTCTTATAAGCGTCTGGATTAGTCTCCCGCTCCTTGAAAGTGGCAGTTCTAGCCTTTAGCTCGATGTGGATGTTGCCTGTAATCCATGGCTTCTGGTTGGGATATGTATTTACAGTCAGTGTGGGGACGACGTCGTTGATGCACTTATTGATGAAGCCGATGACTGAGGTGGTGTACTCTCAATGCCATTGGAAGAATCCCTGAACATATTCCAGTCTGTGCTAGCAAAACAGTCCTGTAGTGTACCATCAACATCATCTGACCACTTCCGTTTTGAGCGAGTCATTGGTACTTCCTGCTTTAGTTTTAGCTTGTAAGCAGGAATCAGGAGGATAGAATTATGGTAAGATTTGCCAAATGTAGGGCGGGGGAGAGCTTTGTATGCATCTCTGTGTTTGGAGTAAAGGTAGTCTAGGACTTTTTTTTCTCTGGTTGCACATGTGACATGCTGGTAAAAATGTGGTAAAACTGATTTAAGTTTGCCTGCATTAATGTCCCCGGCCACTAGGAGCGCCGCTTCTGGGTGACCATTTTCTACTTTGGTTATGGCCTTATAGAGTTGGTTGAGAGTGGTCATAGTGCCAGCTTCGTTCTGTGGTGGTAAATAGACGGCTACGAATAATATAGATGAGAACTCTCTTGGTAGATAGTGTGGTCTACAGCTTATCATAAGGTACTCTACCTCAGGCGAGCAATACCTCGAGACTTCTTCAATATTAGACATCGCGCACCAGCTGTTATTGACAAATAGACACACACTCCCACCCCTCATCTTACCAGAGGTAGCGTCTCTGTTCTGCCGGTGCATGGAAAATCCCACTAGCTCTATATTGTCTGTATCATCATTCAGCCACATCTCTATGAAACATAAGATGTTACAGTTTTTGATGTCCCTTTGGTAGGATAATCTTAATCGTAGGTCATCCATTTTATTGTCCAATGATTGCACGTTAGCAAGAAGAACGGATGACAGTAGGAGTTTACTCGCTCGCCTGTGGATTCTCAGAAGGCTGCCCGATCTGCGGCCCCTTTTCCTGCGTATTTTCTTCACGCAAAAGGCGTGGATCTGGGCCTGTTCCAGTGAAAGCAGGATATCCTTCTCATCGGACTCGTTAAAAGAAAACGTTTCTACCAGTCCGCGATGAGTACTCGCTGTTCTGATGTCCAGAAGTTATTTCCGGTCGTAAGAGATGGTAACAGCAACAGTATGTACACAATAAGTTAAAAAATAAGTTACACAAAAAAACTAACAAAATAGCACAATTGGTTGGGAGAATGTAAAACGTCAGCCATGTTCTTCGGCGCCATCTTGTAAAATGGTGCGCACCCCTTTCAAAACTATTGGCTGAAATTATAAAAAAGTTATAGAGCTTCACTTTAAGTGAATAAAAGAGTACAAATCAATAAAAGGTCAATGGAGGAAAAAAAATGTTATAATAGAAGAAGACTTGAGAATTGAAGTAGGATATGGGTATTTTGCAATAGATTGTGCAATAATAGTCCAGTTGCAGAAGTCATGGAGTGTGTGTGTAAATAGGATGATTGTAATGTCCGGGGCTTGAACCAGTAACCTTCTGGCTACTGTTCCACCCGAACTATAACCTCTAGCCTCCTGGCCGTTGGCCGACTCGTAAAACGAGCCTGCTCTAGTCCTTTACTAACGTTAACTGCTACTCCAGTGATAGCATCTTTAAGGAGATTATTACCACACAACAGAAGTCCCTTGCTCTGTTTCCGCACTTGTCAATCATCATCTCGTGGTCGTTCTTATAGTGTGTGTGTGTGTGGGGGGGGGGGGGGGGGGGATTCCAGTAAATGGCATTGGGACTTTAAGTAACTCTCCCTTTTTGACTCACATCGTGGAGCTAAACATCTGTCCAGTTCTACTCGCCCTTCTTTTTTGTTTAAACACCTTGCACCTTGAGCCTGAGGGGATTTCCATGGTCTGTATGCTGGAAATCACACTGTCTTGTACTGACAGAATCAGAAACTGGATAGAAGGTACTTTTTTTCCTATGTGTGCAATGAATCAATGAGAGCTTCATTTCAATCAAAACTCTTTTGGAAATGTAAGGGCTATGTTAAATTAACAATTTATAGTAAATGAACAATCTCAACTCAAAATATACAATTCAACTCAACTCAAAGTGTGCAGAGAAAGTGTAGAGTCTTCAGACCATGGTGCAAATTACAGGGGAGCTCCCCTGAATGAGACATTAGCTCCCCTAAATGCAACATAAGTCAAACTTTTGGGGGGGTCTCCTAAATAATGCCAATTTCAACTATTCTCCTATTTGTTTAAAATGCAGTGGTAAATATGTTTTACAGTAGTAGTAAATATGAGCAGTAGTAAATATCACAGCACTTTGTGACATCGGCTGATGTAAGAAGGGCTTTATAAATACATTTGACTGATTTGATTGATTGAGTGGTCTCCAAGTACCTCTTGAAGAATATTGTTGTTTAAGGATTACTTCCAGTTTGGCTCAGTCTCGATCTCCCTCGCCTTCTCTCTCGCTCTCCCTTCCCGCCAGTTCAGAGTGGCAGAAAAGACACACACTCTTCAACCATTTCCCTCCACAGCCCTCCCTCTCTTTCTGTTTCCCTCTCTCTCTTTCTCCCTCCCTCCCCATCTCCCCATCTTAAGTGCTCATCTTCTATTACTACCCCATGTCAATGCAGTCCCCCTCCCTCAGATCATTACAAGTCAATATCACTGCCTCAGTGCCTCCTCTCAAGCCTGAAGACACACTGAAATGTCCACTGTGTCTGTTCTATTGCTGTTGAATCACTCCGTGCCCACAATACGGGGTATAACAGATCCCGAGCTCCAATACAGTTGTAATATCGGTGACTCAGGGCCACAATTTTGCCGATAGGAATTTACTCACAGCCGCTGACGTCTTTTCAGACTCGAGTGCACAGTGATTCAACTAAGAGAAAGCCTTAAAGGTCCCGGCTGACCAGGAGGGAGCCATAGTATTATTGTGTTGCAGCTCACCGTTCCTTCTACGTATTATCTGATATCTGTTTCAGATGGCACTTTTTCATGTTGGGCTCATTCTTTCATCTTAAATGCTAGTTACAATAAATTATTTGTTTTATTATTTTTTTATTATTATAATTTTTTGTTGGTTACAATGAAATTATGAACAGTTTATCAATAGATTGATGTTTCCTGTTATGCCTAATGGAATTCTACCAGTCTGTAAAAAAAAAAGTGTTTGCTAGTGGTATTTCCCATGAAATGGTTCCTCTGAAAATACAACTAAAATGAGACGTCAACCTTTTCATGAAACTCGCATTCATACCAGTTTCATGGGTTCAAGAGCATCACACAAAAGGCTGCAACATACAATGTCTGCACAGTGTTATTGAGTTTTTTTTGTATTAAAGCAGTTAGGCCACCTCCCCGCTCCCCAAGATAATACAGATAACGCTTCTGTCCAATATTGATGACATCAGAGAGGGACTTTGGGTCGGAGCTGCTGACGTCATCATCAGCTCACTGTCATACTCAGAGAAGCGGAGGTGGGCGTGTGTGTGTTTGTGTGAACTAGAGAGAGAGTCACACCTGGGGCAGAGAGAGATACAGATTGAGTAAGATGGAGAGGGAGATGCAGAAAGCAGGGGAGAGAGGGAAAAAATGAGAGAATGGTTGAAAAATAGTGCAAGAGAGTCAGGATGCCAAGTATCTCCAGGACATGCATGACTCTTACTCCTACAGTCAGTTCAAACGACCATTGACTTCTGTGACCTGCTGGGCCCCTGGGGGTAAGGCTGATCTGTGGTCAGTATGGATGAGCAGCCAGTGTTAACCTATAAGTCAACCGGTTCATATGAACCAGGAAAAGGAATGGATATGAATGGGAGACATGGCTGCAATTTGAATTCAGTTAGTGGCTTTAATCACCCCTTCACTATACCAGAGAGAGAGAGTGTTCTGGGCAGCTTAGAGTTGTTACCATGGCAACAAACCTCTGCCTATCCAATGCATTTTAAGAATTGCATAATATGTGTGTGTGTGTGTGTCTGTGTGTAGAAGTGAGTTTTCATCATATCACACGTGAAAGACCATACACATGCATACACACCAGCCCCGAGCCTGCTTCAGTTGGGCTTTCCCCCTCTCTCTCTACCGATGGTTGTTGTTCTTAGCCGCTGTATGTTGAGACCGCTCGCGTTTTCTTCCTCCCTTATCGCTCATGTTGCATTCCTATTTCCACACTGGCATTCGGCTGACATTGTCACCCTAGCCCCGGTTCTCGTGAGCTGTCCCCAGGGAGCCTTGAGGTTAGAGCATTGGGACAGTAACTGAAAGATCATTCGAATCACAGAGCCCACAAGGTGAAAAATCTGTCCCTGTGCCCTGGAGCAAGGCATTTAACCCCAATTGCTCCAGGGGTGCTGTACAATGGTGACCCTGGCTGTTACCCTACTCCCTGGGGGTGTCTCAGGGGTACAGTACAGTAACTCAGTACAGAACTGTTTTTACAGTACAGTACAGTAACTCAGTACAGAACTGTTTTTACAGTACAGTAACTCAGTATAGAACTGTTTTTACAGTACAGTAACTCAGTACAGAACTGTTTTTACAGTACAGTAACTCAGTACAGAACTGTTTTTATTGCACGGTAGTTCCTGATATCTTATACAGTATCTTGTATATCTTGGCGTGTGTGTAATTGTGTATTTTTTCTCATTGATTGTTGCGTGTTCATAATGGCCCTATTGTTTAATATATATATACAGCATGCACAGTATGTCTATATGTGTCTTCATTAATATAAGTTCCCTCCATCAGGTGCAGTCAGGATCCATATCAGCGTTGCACAGGCTGTGTTTACCTGTAAACCTCTGGCCTGCTGGAAGGTTACACAGGTTATGTCGGAGAGCCAGAGAGCACGCGGGGACCGCATGATGAGCAACGACAGAGAAAGGCACGATCAGAGT
Organism: Salmo salar; assembly: GCF_965601325.2. Classification (NCBI taxonomy): domain Eukaryota; kingdom Metazoa; phylum Chordata; class Actinopteri; order Salmoniformes; family Salmonidae; genus Salmo; species Salmo salar. The sequence continues at coordinate 16,455,896 of NC_138300.1, forward strand.
GAGTGTCTTTTGGCTCCCCCCCCCCCCCCCCCGACACATTAGATTGCTAATGTGTCGGTAAATGACTAGCATACTCTCTTTGGGTGCAGGGTTGCAAGTGCAAATTGTAAGGACAAAACACAATTTATTTCGGTTGACCTCTGCTGCTGTTAATACATGTATCGAATGTTTCTACTACATTTCTGTAGTGCAGGTGCCACTTGTGCAGCAGTAAATGTATGCAGTAGAAAGCTCCAAAGATGGTTCATTGCTTTATTTCAGCACTATACTGAGTGAAATACTGCGCCTGTTAGCAGATGGCTGAGAACACAAGCAGAATCACACAATCATTTCAACAGTGATAATACAATGGTATTAGGCATAGCCTGTGTTTGTGTGCCTGTGTGTCATCCTCACACCCCAGCACGCCTGTGTACGTCAAAGAGAACAATTAGCGGGGGTGGGAGTGTGAAGGGGGGTGTCTATAATATCAAAAGTTATACAGCCCCCAGAGGGCACTTTGCGCGTGGGAGAACGAGAGAGAGAGTATGGGTGTGTGTGTGTGTGTGTGTGTGTGTGTGTGTGTGTGTGTGTGTGTGTGTGTGTGTGTGTGTGTGTGTGTGTGGTTGACTACAGCTGCACCGTAGAGGAAGATTCTAGCGCGGTCTGTGAGTGACGCTGTGAGTGGGCTTTGCCTGCCGGCTCATCTCTGAATATGATCTCAAATGTGATGATATTTCACCCGGAGAGCAAAGAGAGAGGGATTCCATGAGGTTTTCTATTGTGACTCAACTTGAGGTCGACCAATGTGGATTATTTACTGAGAGAAAAGGTTACCTTTTGAAGGTCAATGTTCTTTCTGTCTGGTTTACCTACAATGATGCTGGCAAAGCAACCCCCACACACAATGCCTGAACATGCATACACCTGCAAACATAGCAGAACAAATACCACCTTGCAAAACCGTATTGACAAGTGCCCTATTTAATCAAATGAACGAGTAAGAAAGAAGCATTGTTGAATGGAAATGAAATGGTGTCAATATGGTTTTGTTGATTTAATCAATTCAAATGTAGGCCTACATTCTCACAGCATGATACGAGTGCTCTGTCTGCCGCAGAAACGCAGCCAACTAGCCAGCAGCCAGTCGGTTGAACCTTCGGTTGAACCGGGTTTTATCTTATCAGCTTGTTGGCTTTTACAAACACAAGCCTCCCTTCTGAGGAACAAACTGTGGCATACACAATCCTGATTCCTGACATCTTTACTGTAACATTCAGTAGCACGGACATTTCCTATTTTCCTTAGGAACCTATCACGTCCACATCGGCAATGCCTATTTGAAGGACAGGATATGCTCCATTCACTTCAACTGTGTAATTCAGGGATTGAATGAATGGGAAATTGAATGTACCTCTTTCAAAAACATAGTTAACCCTTCTGCAAAATACAGATAACGAACTCCAATTCATGTTGTATTCAGTCTAAATACATTTCCTGAATTGTTGCATCTAGAACTATGCCTAAGCCTGGATAAAGGCTTGAGTCTGAATGAATGACAGCCAGTACTATAGCCCTTGTGATAAGACCAAGACTGTAGACAAGGAAGAGATAATGAACTGGTAGTATCCTATTTATTGTCAGTAGACCCTGGGCCATCTAGTACTGTACTGTATGTCCGTCTCAAGGTCTGCTGCGTGGAGTCAGTGCTGGAGCAGGGGCAGGCGGGGTGGCTGGGTGCCCAGCCGTGGTGCGTCGACTCTGGGATTGGAGACGTCAGTGGCTGCCTTGACTGGTCTGTGTCATCTCTGCATGCACAAGGGTTCTATAGAGCACAGCCCAGCCACGCCGGGCCCGCTGCTATGTTCCAGCCAAACCACGGACAGGCCAAGCCAGGCATACAGTGCGTGTCTGGCTCTGTATACATATTTGTGTGTGTACACGTGCACACAGACATGCACATACAGTATGCACTCGCATACGCAGACAGACAGACGTGTGTGCGTGTGCGCTCGCCTGTCATCGTGTGAGCATTACAATTATTGCGGACATTGTACGTCATGGCAGTACTGTTAAGATTGCAACACGGTGCTTAGTGTCATTGGAAATGCACTAATTAACCTGATTGCCCAAACGGTTGTCCAAGATTGAGGGAAACATCACTCCAGGCTTGCCTCATTTCCCCACTGTCTTGTTCTTGCAATTGACTTTAGCGCAATGTTTTTATTGGCAGTCGTAAGCTATGTGTGGTGTTCAGATGCAGTTATTTGCTCTGTGTGTGTCGGCCCATGTTTGTCAGTGATCGCATCAGAATACTGGAAACCACGTGGCTCCCCACAAGCAGGACTTCCCACTTCCTGGTCTAATTTCCTCCTCTCTCCTTATATGGTTGCACCGGTCTCTGGGTCACGCACTTCTACTGACAGTGTCGCAGCAGAGTGGAGGGAATGTGGTTTGACATTCTCTCTCTCGCTCTCGTTCATACACACACGCGTACACGCGCGCACACACGCACACGCACACACACACACACACACACACACACACACACACACACACACACACACACACACACACACACGCGCGCGCGCGCGCACACACACACACACACACACAGTTATCACAGCCAGCCTCTCTGCAGCTGTTGGCACTACTTGGCAGAGCTATCGCTGTGTAGCCTTCTGCCCACCCTCGCCAACACCCACGCCCACCCATGTGTCGCCAGCTAATTGTCCTTGGTTCCTAAAAAGTTCCTGGTAGGTTTTAAAGGTTAGGAATTAGGGTCACCGTAACATTCATTTGTTCTGTCTTCTGGGTGTTTTATCTAATATATTATTCTGTGAACAATGAACTGAATGATTCGGTTTAAAACAAGCAGTTGACTTGCATGGAAAAATATCTAGTTTGTGCCACATTTTAAATGACTACGGAACAGAACACAGTTGTGAGCTGTTTCTATATGCAGCCGTTAGTGTTTTGTCTGCCTGTGTCCCAAATGGCACCCTAGTCCCTATATGAGCCCTGGTCAAAACTAGTGCACCATAAAGGGTTGTGATGCATTCTCTGTCTTAGTGGTAGCAGTGTGCCTGTCTGCGGTGCAATTAGGATTGCATGCACAATCCTAATTGCACATTTATTTCTAAAACATGTTTTGCAAGGCTTGTGTTACAGCTGTATAACACACAGCGAGTATTGAGCCAATGTTTTGACACGAAAAGGTGTTTGCACATTGTCTGACCATCAGGAGCAATACAAGTGTGTGTTGTGCAAGCACCTCCCTCTTGGTCTGTTACAAGTGCAGCTTGTTTGAATAGACCATGCGTCATGGTGGTTTTGCCGGGAGCTTGCTCATTAAAATCTCTGTGGCAAAATCCCCAACCCTGCTCCACATCACCACTGTGCTTAACAATCATCCTTCCTCCTTCTTTCTTCCCTCATTTCCCCCTCCTCCTCCTCCTCCTCCTCCTCCATGTGTGGGCAAGAGCGGTAGCCAGTGTTAACCAGTAAGCGGATGCTTCCAATAGGTTCTGTGCTTTGTTTCCGCTGCTGTGGAGGACAGAAGGGACTCAGTGAGTCTACCACAATCTCCACTCCAGTCGACCTCCTTGACATTTTCACTGCCATTATATGTCTCTAGTCCACAGTTGGTCATGCAAGGTTTGAAGAGCTAATGAAGTTCTTATGTCACCCAAGTAATGTACAGCCGAAGCACACAGACAGTAACTGGAATGCATCCAATATCCGACGAGAACAATGTACTGTATGTTATTCTCCTAATCAATGGGAATAGTGAACATTGGAAACAGACAACAACAACAAAAAATTGGAGGAGGTTTTCAATGCAACTATGTGATTAGACATTCTCAGGTAAGGATACTAACTAACATTGTCTCTTTTGAATGATTGTCCCTGGGACAGAATGATAAGTAGTTGATGTTGACGCGTGTGTGGGTGCTGTTATGTATTTGTACAGTAAAACGTGTATAAAACGTGAGCGTTAGTTTTGCAGATTTGGAAAGCACTTTCACCTTTTATTTAAAAAAAAATTCAACATTTATTTAACTAGGTAAGTCGGTTAAGAACAAATTCTTATTTACAATGACGGCCAAACCCGGACAATGCTAGGCCAATTGCGCGCTGCCCTATGGAACTCCCAATCAAGGCCGGTTGTGATACAGCCTGGAATCGAACCAGGGACTGTAGGGACGCCTCTAGCACTGAGATGCAGTACCTTAGACCACTGCGCCCCTCGGGAGCCCGAGTGGACTCTGACGACTTCCTCAGAGTCCTCCAAATAAATATAGATTAACTATAGTGAAGACAATTTCCAGTTGTAGCTTTGCTTTTATATTTTATTCCTATTCCCCTTTGGGAAAAAAATGTCAAGAATGAAAACTTTGCATTGGGAGAAATACCTGGGCCTGGTTTCCGAAAAGCATCTTAAGGCTAAATTCATTGTAAGAACATTCGTAGGAGCATTGTTTAATCTCTGGGCCCATATCCACAAAGCTTCTTAGAGTAGGAAATTGGAATAGATACATTTTCCTCCGACTCTTATGGGTAAAAATAAAAGCTAAGCATGAAGCCTCTTTAGTCATAAGAGTCAGACCTAGTCAACAGATATTTAGGACACCTCATGAGCTGTCCTAACCGTTTAAGAGTTACCAGCAGGTGTCCTGATAATAGGAAAATGCAGCGAGTCAGTGGTTCCTGCGCCACATGCAGTTGCTTTGGAGTTGTTGAAAGACTGTTTGGATATTACTATATGATCATAAATAGTCTAGACCTACATTACAACAGTATCTCTAGCGCTTTTGAAAATGATTTCACATGATATGCCAAATAACCTACAGTCCATCATGTTATTTCAAGTTAACCCTTAGTGTTGCAAAGCTACCAATAATTTACCCAAATTATCATAATCTTCAGTAATTTTGGTAATTAATACTTTAATAACTTTTATAAAATGTATTCATATATGTGATTTTTTTTATATATCTGTGTCCATGATGTCCAACAGTTTCAAGTAGATAGACCATACAGTTCAAGAGAAAATGGCGTAATTAATGAAAAAAGCATTTAATCAACAATGCCATTATTTTTTAATTACCTCTGCAACTTGTCCAACTATTGACTTTTTTCACAACTGCCACCAGAGATAATTACAGACACCTGTGATAATCTGAAGTACCCTAAAAAGGCCACTAGGTGTCTTGTGATAGATTACATAAAATCCTTGAAAGATACCAAAATGATGGTAGTTTACTGGTAAACATAGAACGGTTCCAGTAATATACCCTCACATTGCAACCCTAAGCGCAATATCACGTTGTTAAAAAAATATGCTAAAATTGGGTATGCCTGTAAGTTGGGCAATTGAAGGCATCTGGGGCCTATGTTAACTTTGTGTTTGATGCCAACTGTACCAAAGCGATTTGGAGTTGTTAAACGGGAGTGTGTTGATATAACAGTATAATTATCAAAATGACGCTTTTAACAACCATCAGAATTGCTTTTAGAAAAAAGGGTTATGCATGCCAATATATTAGCCAAGAATTAAGAGTAGGCAAAGTGATCGTGTCAGGCCAAAATTATATCAAACATTTTATCATTGCAACATTTGAAGCGTGCACAGCTTCAAGTCCCATAATTTGCAACATTGTCAATAGGCGCCATCTCCATAACTTGCGGTGCCTCAAACTGTCGTGATTACCAGCTGAGATAAACTTTTATGAGTGGATTTTACTCATGGCTCAGACTTTGTTGTTGTCTTAAAACAGGTTTTAACAGGATTCTTAGAACCTTTTTGGAGATGCTTTGTGGATACGGGCCTTGAGCTGTTTCCCAACACTTAAGGTTACTTGTGTAACCCCGGATCTCTGATATTATGAGTGAGATATCTCCCAAGTGGGATTTACCAAAACAAGTCTGTCGGAGACAGACAGGTCGAGTGGCAAATGAGGAAGCCCCTCCCCTCATACTAAACAGCCACTTACCTGCCCTCTGATCATTCTTGAGCATGCTGAACTTCCTCACATGCTTGCGAGCATTTTTACAATTTTTAGTAGCTGAAAAACCTGCTCTTGGCGGCATAAACTGGATGGCACACCAGTGAACAGTTTAACAGGAAACAGATCAAGTCAGGCTGAGGAGAGCTACAGGTAACTGCGAAAATAATGGAAACACTTGAGTGAATGAGGGATACAGTTTATTGAAAGCAGGTGCTTCCACACAGGTGTGGTTTCCGAGTTATTTAAAGCAATTAACATCCCATCATGCTTAGGGTCATGTATAAAAATGCTGGGCAGACCATTATTTTGGTTACCATGGCTAAGCCCCCATAGGATGACAATGCCCACGTCCACAGGGCACGGGTGATCACTGAATGGTTTCATGAGCATGAAAACGATGTAAACCATATGCAATGGCCGTCTTAGTCACCAGATCTCAACCAAATTTAACACTTATGATTCTGGAGTGGCACCTTTTCCACAACCATCAACATTCTTGCTCATTGTGGCCCAACACCCTATTAATAAAGACACTTTATGTTGGTGTTTCCTTTATTTTGGCAGTTACTTGTAGGTTGTATAGACAGTCTTTTGAGGTGTTTATTGAACAACAGTGAAACACAGTTCTTCCTTTTTTCATTTCCGGACAGGTATTTTCCATTTGGGATCATATTTCTCGTAGCTGGAAAAATCCTGGACATGCAGGACCCATCTACTCTTGGAAAGAACCTGGACTGGTACTCCATCACTGTTCTGTACAGGCTTTTTGTCCACGGCCTCATCCTCTTCCCCTTCTTTGACCTCATCCTGACTCAGAAGAACGAGAATGATCAGAGGGGCGGGCAATTGGCTCTTTAGTTTGAGGGGAGGAGGCTCCTTCATTCGCCACTGTCTCCGACAGACATGTATGATTGGTTCTACGAGCTAATTCTGGTGAATCCCACTTGTGAGATATCGATACAAATAATTAAAAGAGAACCATTGTTACTAAAGCTGCACTTGGGGGGAGGTGGGGGGGTGGGTTGGTACAAGTCAATATTAGGAAGGTGTTCTTAATGTTTTGTACAATCAGTGTATAATATTCAGGTGAGATGTGACTGGAGTAAGCTGATCTGAGAGCAGCGCTGCCTTTCTTTCGGTCCTATCATTAGCCAATCGACACATTCTCCAATGACGCTCTTAGCGAAAGTTCTTTCTGTGTGGTGTTTTGGGAAACACGTGTCACATCTTCGGCTGTTGTTTGTGGGAACGATGCGCTGTTAAAACACTCGTCAGCCTAAATTCCACCGCTATCGGGAAACTGGGCCCGTGTCATTATTTCCCTCAGAGTCCCATGTCGACCGATGACTCAGGAAACAGGTCTCATAGACAGACGGCCATTGTATCTTCTCTGCTCAAGAACTGCAGAGATGCACACACAAAAAAAGAATAGAAAGAGAGAGAGAAAAGAAAGAAAGAAAGCTGTTGAGTGGAGAGAAAGTGTCTGGTAGAGGAAGTGTACCATCGCTGGTAAAGGGCAGGAGAGGAATAGAGGTCAAACGGTCTCCTTTTCCCACAGTGTCAGTTGTAGAACCGTAAGCATGAGGGAATACGGTATTCCCCTCTTTGTGCAAGAGAATACCATGCAGGCTTATCCTATCTCATTCAACCAGTGTTCGGTGCTCTGTCAAAATATGCTTTTCTATTTGAATGCTGTGTTTGATCTATGACAGATGCCATGTGCTAGGTGGTAAATGGATGAACTTACCTTTTTTAGTTGCTTTTGTCTGTCTATGTTTTTACAGGAGCTGTTTGAGACACACAAATAAAAAGGTAGGACGGTGTGAACGTTGTGACCTTTGTCGTTATCTGCATGATAACGACAAAAGGTCACATGCGTCGGCGGACCTTGCTTTGTGAGTGTGCCTGTGTTAGCCTAGCTTTCCCATATGTGTGTGTTTGCTAATGTCAACAGTGTTACTCTTTATGCAAGTTTCTGCTGAATTGGGAAATGTAGCCGTAGCATCGTAGGTCCATCAAATTGAAGTGAGCAAACAGAGTAATGACCAGCATGCATTGAAAACGCAGTAACACTTTATTTTGGTGGTCCATCTGAAGATGCTCTACAAGACTATCAGTAACATTTCAACTAACTATCTACTAACCCTAGCTTTAACCCTAACTCTTACCCTAACCCTAAACTTAACCCTTACCCTAACCTTAATCATTACCCTCATTCTAACCGTGACCTTAGCGAGCAGTTGCTTATCAATACATATGTTGTTGATAGAATGACAAATCCAGATTATCCAGATAAAGTACACACACCTGACTCTACAGAATACAGCACCTTCAGAAAATATTCACACCCCTTGACTTTTTCCACATTTTGTTGTGTTACAGCCTCAATATAAAATTGATTAAATTGAGATTTTGGGTCACTGGCCTAAACACAATACTCCATAATGTCAAAGTGGAATTATGTTTTTTTATTTTTTTGTTTACAAATTAATAAAAATGAAAAGCTGAAATGTCTTTAGTCAATAAGGTTCAACCCGTTTGTTATGGCAAGCCTAAAAAAGTTCAGGAGTAAAACATTGCTTAACAAGTCACATAAGTTGCATGGACTCATTGTGTGCAATAATAGTGTTTAACAGGATTTTTGAATGACATCTCTGTACCCCACACATACAATTATCTGTAAGGTCCCTCAGTCGAGCAGTGAATTTCAAACACAGATTCAACCACAAAGACCAGAGGGAGTTTCAAGTACCTCGCAAAGAAGAGCACCTATTGGTAGATGGGTAAAAATGCCAAGATTGTGCAAAGCTGTCATCAAGGCAAAGGGTGACTACTTTGAAGAATCTGAAACACTTTTTGGGTTACTACATGATTCCTTGTGTGTTATTTCATAGTTTTGATGTCTTCACTATTATTCTACAATGTAGAAAATAGTAAAAATAAAGAAAACCCTGGAATGAGTAAGTGTGTCCAAACTTTTGACTGGTACTGTACTTTCGAGTAAAATATGCGCGTTTCTCGACTCATACCCTGACTTTGAGAAGGGATTGCGTGACGATAATTTTAGCAACTGCGTGACGCAGCATGACAACGTGAATGGATTGGACCGGCACAGGAGAGTTTAACAGAGTTTCGGAGGTGAGCAGGACGATTATGAGATGGAGTTACGTCAGGATGACACCTGGCCGCAAACAAAGTCGGGAGAAGAGGAATATTGGGACAGTGACACAGAAAGGTGGATTTTCTGAGGAGGAATGGAGGGGAAATAAGAGGAAGAAGAGGTCAAAGAGAATGAGGAGAGCAGAGGTTGGATTTGAATTTGAGGAAGAGGGCGATACAAATGGAGCTGGGGTGTTGAAGAAGATTGGTGTCGAATGCAAACAGACTGGTGTAGTGGTATGTAGCGCTCGGAACCCAAGCCTGGCATCAATCAAACAGCCACCCTCGAAGCAGCGTTACCCATGCAGAGCAAGGGGAAAAACTACTCCAAGTCTCAGAGCGAGTGACGTTTGAAACGCTATTAGCGCGCACCCGGCTAAATAGCTAGCCATTTCACATCGGTTACACCAGCCTAATCTTGGGAGTTGACAGGCGTGAAGTCATAAACAGCGCAATGCATTGCGAAGGGCTGCTGGCAAACGCACGGAACTGTTCCGTATTTTATCTAACGGGTGGCATCCCTAAGTCTGAATATTCCTGTTACATTGCACAACCTTCAATGTTATGTCATAATTACGTAAAATTCTGGCAAATTAGTTCGCAATGAGCCAGGCGGCCCAAACTGTTGCATATACCCTGACTCTGCGTGCAATGAACGCAAAGTGACACAATTTCAACTGGTTAATATTGCCTGCTAACCTGGATTTCTTTTAGCTAAATATGCAGGTTTAAAAATACATCTGTGTATTGATTTTAAGAAAGGCATTGATGTTTATGGTTAGGTACAGTCGTGCAACGATTGTGCTTTTTTCGCAAATGTGCTTTTGTTAAATCATCCCCCGTTTGGCGAAGTCGGCTGTCTTTGTTAGGAAGAAATAGTCTTCACAGTTCGCAACGAGCCAGGCGGCCCAAACTGCTGCATATACCCTGACTCTGTTTGCAAGAGAAGTGACACATTTTCCCTAGTTAAAAGAAATTCATGTTAGCAGGCAATATTAACTAAATATGCAGGTTTAAAAATATATACTTGTGTATTGATTTTAAGAAAGGCATTGGTGTTTATGGTTGGAGCAATGTGTACCTAAGCGATTATATGCAATGCAGGACAGGCTAGATAAACTAGTAATATCAACAACCATGTGTAGTTAACTAGTGATTATGATTTTTATTTTTTTATAAGATAAGTTTAATGATAGCTAGCAACTTACCTTGTCTTCTTACTGCATTCTTACTACAGGCAGGCTCCTCGTGGAGTGCAATGTAAAGCAGGTGGTTAGAGCGTTTGACTAGTTAACCGTAAGGTTGCAAGATTGAATTCCCAAGCTGACAAGGTAAAAATCTGTCATTCTGCCACTGAACAAGGCAGTTAACCCACCGTTCCTAGGCCGTCATTGAAAATAAGAATGTGTTGTTAACTGACTTGCCTAGTTAAATAAAGGTCTAAAAAAAAAAATCGGCCAAATCGGCGTCTGAAAATACCGATTTACGATTGTTATGAAAACTTGAAATCGGCCCTAATTAATCTGCCATTCCGATTAATCGGTCGACCTCTAATCAGGAGTGTGTGGGGTAGGGTCAAGAGGAATTTGTGTGTGCGCTCTATGGTATGTTTAGCGTGTTTTTGTGGTCATTGGCTGAAGTCTTTGCACTTCGCAATTGTGGTAGGAGTGTGTATGTGTGTGTTCACGCACGTGTGTTTTTAAAATTTGATTTAACCTTTATTTTGACAGGAGTCAATGCTGAGACTGGACAGGCATATGACCTTTTTTGACTGTTCAAGTACTCGCTTGATTTTTTTTCTGAGTACCCTTATTTTTAGAACAAACACTGAAAAAAATATGTGTGCATTTATCTATATGCTAAAAGTGAGAAACAATGGCTAATTTATCACAACCTTTACAGATGACGAATCCTAATTGCTAAATTGGATACCTACTCATTTAAGGGTTTTTCTTTGTTTTTGCTGTTTTCTGCTTTGTTGAGTGGTGGTGAGGACATCAAAACTATGAAGTGGCACGTGGAATCATGTAGTCACCGAAAAAGTATTAAACAAATGTAAATATATTTGATTTTCTTCAATTTGGTTGAGGTTGGGTGAATGTGGAGGCCAGGTCACCTGATGCAGCACTTCATCACTTTCCTTCTTTGTCAAATAGCACTTACACAGCCTGGATGTGTGTTGGGCCATTGTCCTGTTGAAAAACAAATGATAGTTCCACTAAGCGTAAACCAGATGGGATGGCGTAACGCTGCAGAATGCTGTGGTAGCCATGCTGGTTAAGTGTGCCTTGAACCTAAATAAATCACTGACAGTGTCACCAGCAAAGCACCATCACACCACCTCCTCCATGCTTCACAGTGGGAACCACACATGCGGAGATCATCTGTTCACCTACTCTGCGTCTCACAAAGACACTGCGGTTGGAACCAAAAATCTCAAATTTGGACTCATCAGACCAAAGGACAGATTTCCACCGGTCGAATGTCCATTGCTTGTGTTTCTTGGCCCAAGCAAGTTTCTTCTTCTGATTGGTGTCCTTTAGTAGTGGATTCTTTGCAGCAATTCGACCATGAAGTGGTGTAAACCTTGCCGCCATTGGACTCTGGTGCAGTGGAAATCTGTTCTCTGGAGTGATGAATCACGTTTCAACATCTGGCAGTCCAACTGACGAATCTGGGTTTGGCGGATACCAGAACGCTACCTGCCTCAATGCATATTGGGTCATGTAGTAAATAAATGAGTCAATAAAAGAAAGTGCCATTTATTGAAACTGTAACATCAACTGGTTATATTATGAAGTAGTCCTGTGTTGCTCAGTTGGTAGAGCATGGTGCGTGCAACGCCAATGTTGTGGGTTCCATTACCACGGGGGATCGGTATGAAAATCTATGCACTCACTACTGTAAGTCGCTCTGGATAAGAGCGTCTGCTAAATGACTAAAATGTAAAATGTAAATGTAAATCAATGGACATGATAAAGAACAATCTGATCCAGTAGGAGTGACATTATTTTGAGAAAGTGGATCCTTGACGTGTGGTTTCAGGTTGGGTAAGAAAGGAGTTGGGTGCAGTTGAATCAGTGAAGGTAACACGTAGTGGACTTGTAATATTTGTTAATGTTTCTTCTGACCAGAGGGAGCGGGCGCTCCGTGATACGCAACTTGAGTCAAGATCTGTTTCTTGCTCTTAGTAACAAGGCACCATTTGAAAGGAGTGATTTCTGGGATAGCGTTAAGTGTGGAGGTGGAGCAATTGAAATGGAAGATTCCTGGTGTTTGTGATGGCCGATGTTTGCTTGGTGCAACGCAGATCCAGCGTGGTGAAACAGAGGAGTCACTGTCAGTCCTTTTGAGTTTTGAGTCAGAGTCTTGACCCGACAAGGTCATGTTAGGATATATCAGTTGTCCTGTTAGAGCTTTTGTGGCGAATCCACTACGCTGTTTCAGGTGCAACGTTTATGGTCATGTCGCAGCAGTGTGTCGGATGGAGATTCCAAGATGTGGGAAGTGTGCAGGAGAGCATGGGGTAAAGGGTTGTGTGGTTTCGGTGGATAAAGTTCTGTGTGTCAACTGTAGGGGTGCCCATGTTGCTGGGGATCAGAAGTGTCCGGTGCGATAGAGGCAGGTTGAGGTGGCTAGAGTCCGAGTAGTGCAGAAGGTGTCGTATGCTGAGGCAGTGAAGAAAGTAGAGGAGGATGGGTCAAAGGAGAAGGATTCTGAGTGGATCCCTGTGAATAGTGCCAGCACAGAGGGATAGGCCAGTGAGTGATATATGCTTCAGTAGGGTTTATACCGTACCACAGAAATAGAACGCAAATCGCAGAAAATAGATGTTGTGGTGGCAGCTGCAAAGAAGTACTTGGGGATAGGAGATTTGACTTCGGAAGAGTTACGGCGTGTGTTGAGTGGTAGTGTCCCGTCAGCTCAGGCTGTTGGCCTGGGGTAGGATCAGATAGGGTTAAAGTTGTATAATAAGGTGATGAGTTTTAATGAGTATAGGGTTTGTTGGTAGAGTGATTAAAGTATACACTACATGGACCGCCGAGTGCTGAAGCTTCCATGGCCAAGCAGCCGCACACAAGCCTAAGATCACCATGCACAATGCCAAACATCGGCTGAAGTGGTATAAAGCTCGCCCCCATTGGACTCTGGAGCAGTGGAAACGTGTTCCCTGGAGTGTTGAATCACGTTTCACCATCTGGCAGTCGGATGAACGAATCTGAATTTGGCGGATGCTAGGAGGACACCTGCCTGTATGCATAGTGCCAACTGTAAAGTTTGGTGGAGGAGGAATAATGGTCTGGGGCTGTTTTTCATGGTTCGGGCTAGGCCTCTTAGTTCCAGTGAAGGGAAATCTTAAAGCTACAGCATACAATAACGATGATGATGATTCTGTGCTTCCAACTTTGTGGCAACAGTTTGGGGAAGGCCCTTTGCTGTTTCAGCATGACAATGCCCCCGTGCACAAAGTGAGGTCCATACAGAAATGGTTTCTCAAGATCGGTGTGGAAGAGCTTGACTAACCTGCACAGAGCCCGGACCTCAACCCCATCGAACACCTTTGGGATGATTTGGAACGCCGACTGCGAGCCAGGCCTAATCGCCCAACTTCAGTGCCCGACCTCACTAATGCTCTTGTCGCTGAATGGAAGCAAGTCCCCGCAGCAATGTTCCAACGTCTAGTGGAAAGCCTTCCCAGAAGAGTGGAGGCTGCTATAGCAGCAAAAGGGGGACTAACTCCATATAAATCCCCAGGATTTTGGAATGAGATGTTCGACGAGCAGGTGTCCACATACTTGTGTTCATGTAGTGTATATCTTTTTTAAAATATATTTTCCTTCTTTATTATTTTCCCCTAACACTCCTCCCCTAATTGGATTAAACTAATGGACAACAATACTTAGGCTTCTACTTCCAGCTTATACATACTATATACATTTTATGGACAGTATATTTTACCTTAGTTATCTTTTGTTTGTTTTTAGTCCCAGCCTTCAGCTACCCACAACCCCTCCCATCTATCTCTGAAGACCATCCAGTTTTGATTTCTAGCCCCCATATTTTTTTCACTGTGCTGTGATGTTTCACAAAAGTTCTGAACCTTTCTATTCTCATATTTTCTACAGATTGTAAATTAAAGATACACATTTTTGCTAAGACTATTATTATATTATGGATTGATTCACCCAGCAGTGCTATTTGCCGAGTTAGCTCCAAGTAAATGTTGCAATTTTTCGACCAAAACAAGTGATCTAATGATTGTCTCTTTGCAGCAAAATTTGCAAAGCTGGGACATTAGAAGAGTTACAGGGTATGTTAAGTGGTGGTGTCACATCCTTTAAAGCTGTTGGCCTGAGGTACACTGTAGGACTAGAAAGATTTGAATAGTGGAGTAGGGATGCTTCACCGTAGGGATGGTGCCAGGTTCCCTCCAGGCCAAAGAGTTCAATTTTGGTTTCATCACAGAGAATCTTGTTTTTCATGATCTGAGAGTCTTTAGGTGCCTTTTGGCAAACTCAAGCTCTAGGAAGAGTCTTGGTGGTTACAAACTTCTTCCATTTAAGAATGATGGCGGCCACTGTGTCCTTGGGGACCTTCAATGCTGCAGAAATGTTTTGGTACCCTTCCTCATATCTGTGCCTCGACACAATCCTGTCTCAGAGCTCTATGGACAATTCCTTCAACCTCATGGCTTGGTTTTTGTCAACTGTGGGACCTTATATAGACAGGTGTGTGCCTTTCCAAATCATGTCCAATCAATTGAATTTACCATAGGTGGACACCAATCAAGTTGTAGAAACATCTCAAGGATGATCAATGGAAACAGTATGCACCTGAACTCAATTTCCAGTCTCATTGCAAAGGGTATACTTCTGTAAATAAGATATTTCAGTTTTTTATTTTTAATACTGTCACGGCCGTCGTAAGGAGTGTCCAAAACGTCTTCCTGCAGTGTCCAAAGAGGATCTCTTCCTTAATTGACCCCGATAAACGTAACGGACATATTCCAGGATCTGTGCCAGGCCCGCCACGTCTGTTGATTCATTCAATGCATAGAATTCACTGGCTTGTATGCGAAACAGTAATTGTTTCAAAACATCTCCTGCCATGTCACTGATGCATCATGAAACAGTGTTGTTTGTTGCATTGTCTGTATAGTTATTTTGGTCTTTTGCCCCAGCATTGTCCCAGCCATATCAGCGGCAGCAGGAAGAATTAAATCCTACACAATTGTATGGGGCTTGCCTGTCCTAGCCACTCGGTAGCTCACCATATAAGACACTTCTACCCCCTTCTTATTAATGGTGTCACAGGGGTCGTGAAATGGAGACCAAGGCGCAGCGTGGATAGTGCTCATTTTCAATACTTTTAATGAAGACTCTTGACAAAATAACAAAAACGACCAACACAGTCCCGTCAGGTACTTAGACTAGAACGGAAAACAACTACCCACAACCCCAAATGAAAAACAGGCTGCCTAAGTATGGCTTCCAATCAGAGACAACGAAAGACACCTGCCTCTGATTGGAAACCATACTTGGCCGAACATGAAAACCAACACATAGAAATAGACAACTAGAACCAACCCACATAGAAACAGAAAACCCAAAATACATACAAAACAAACCCCCCTGCCATGCCCTGACCATACTACTATGGCAAATTACCTCTTTCACTGGTCAGGACGTGACAAATGGTATCTGTTGCTTTTATACGTCTTACTACTCGAAAGTCGTCTTAATTCTCGCTCAAAAAACTTCCGTGGCTTATTTTTTCAAATTGGCATGTTTCGTTTCTAACTGTCTGCGCAAGAGTGAAGGTTTCATTGAGTTGTGAGATAGTACTTTTGCACCTATGGCACACTGTGGCTGAGGAAAGGCACTTCTCCCAATATAAGTGAACCCCAAATCAATGTAGTTCTCATTATATTTGCGCCTCTTCGATGGTCCAACGTCCCTGTCTGTTGTTCGGTGCTTTCCCGGGTAAGGGGCCAGTAGCTCTTCGGCTGCATCTGATTCACAACTGTCACAGTTACGCATACCCCAGTTTGGGAATACTGTACCTGGTTTAACACACCTGAAACCAATAAAGAATGTTTCACTCAGATCCTAAAGCTGAATGGGGTGTATTGTGCCTAATGCGAGCAAGATTGCCTCCATGTGTCTATGACTGTGTGTGTACGAGACCGGCCTGACACTGCTGAAAATGTTTTGTGCTTCCTGCCACACACACCACACACAGAAATAAACACGCACACACAGATTTCTGCTTCCTCCTGCCTCTGTGCCTATGTGTGTGTCCACACTCCTCTGTGCTCTGCTTCCCAGAAAGATGCAACCAGAGAGCAGGAAGCACGTCAGAAGAGAGTGTGTGTGTGTGTGTGTGTGTGTGTGTGTGTGTGTGTGTGTGTGTGTGTGTGTGTGTGTGTGTGTGTGTGTGTGTGTGTGTGTGTGTGTGTGTGCTTGTGTTTGGTCATAGCCACCATACGCGGAACTCCACTGCAGGTTGATTTGAACATGCTCTCTCGCTGTGCAGGAGCATATGTTTTAATTGAATAGGATCCCCTCTATCTGTCATGATAAACCAGTCTTCATCATGTTGGAGGTTTACTATGAAGGATGGCCTACCTGAGTACCACCTTCACCTTTCAGTTAAATCTGTAATATGTCACTTTTTGGGCAACCCGACCAAATGTACATAGAAATGTCAGTTTGGGAATACCTGGCCTAACACACTTGAAACCAATAAAGAATGTTTCACTCAGATCCTAAAGCTGAGTGGGGTGTATTGGGTTGTGGCGCTGCAGGGCAGTGGCCCCCAGGGGCAGGACTAGTTGACCCAGTTACATTGTGTGCAAGTAAAGAGAGCTCTACAGTATTTCGGCCTATGATATTAATTATATGGAGGATGTGCCGTTTATTTGTGTTAATGTATACAGTAGGTGTAGGTGTTTTTTTTGTTTTTGATTTACTTAAAGGTGGGAAGGAATTTGCATTGGGGAGAGAGTTGAGTTATGGACTAGACTGTTGGGGGTCAGTCGTGCAGGCAGCTCAGGCTGAAATGTTATATAGAGGATGTCTTAATAATGACAATCGAAAGTTAAGTCTTTGTACTTCATTTTTTAAAGAGTTTGTTAATTTGTTAGGCTATTGGCTAAAGGTGCAACACAATATTCATTATTAAATGACCTTTGATCTAGTTCAGTTTTATCACTTAAACATATTTAATAATGATCTCTTACCTAGCTTGATGACTGGGCGTTTTTGCATACTTTTTGTTCTAAATAGAGTCAGCTAGAAGGGCCATGGGTCATATTAGATTGTGTAGAAATGCAGAATTTTTTTATTTATATTTATTTCACCTTTATTTAACTAGGCAAGTGAACTTTAGATGCACCCAGACCTCACGTAAGGTAATATCCCCCTTCACTTCTAAAACCAAAGTTGTGCCCCTGAGTCAAGGGGTATGAATACTTTCTGAAGGCACTGTATGTCCGGGGGCTAAAAAAACACATTCACCAATCACCTTTACCTGTATGCAAATACACCCACCTCCTCAGGGAGATAATTGTACTCCCTTTCGTTCACCCAAGGCCTGCCCTATACAAACCACCCCATTTGCATTTTCAATGCAATTTGAGTGCAAGTATGCATAGTGTCAAAAGGAATTACAGGCATACCATGACACTCCTTTGGATAGTCATTTATGTCCTTTACCTAGGAATTCTTGGCAACATCAAGCTCAAAGAATGATACTTCGGTACCGCATAGTCTTTAGTATGTTTTTTGAAGTTAACAATGGCTGGGAAAATAATTTGCCCCGGACTCGATACTGAGCCATGGGGTGTACCCACCACACAACACATCCTGTCTCTTATTGTCTTGTCTTGGCTGTGGGAGAGAAGCTTTACTTTTTGGGACAATGCCCAGGGTTGTAGCCCAAAGCTGAGTTCACTCTGATCTCTCTTTCACTTTTTTCCTATCGCCCTCCCTTTCTCCCTGTGTGTGACCTTCCCTTTCTCGGTCTGTCCTGCTGTACCTGTCTCTCTTGCTCCACACCTGGTTCATCAGGTTTCTGCTCCCAAACATATTTCCACTGAGAAGGGCAGGATTCTTACCTTTCCCTTGCTCCCTCCCTCCGTTCTTCCTTCCATTTCTCTGCCTGCTCTGGCTCTTTGCAAGAGATTTAGGAAGATTCTCTTTACCTCTCTTGTCCCCTGTTACTTCTCTGACGGTATCTTTTGAAGAACTTGTGGTGACTTTGCGAACACATTTTAAGGTGCAATATGGTAATTGCTACATTTGAAGCATTTTAAGCACTTTCATATGGTTTCTGTTTTTGAGCCAGACTGTAATCTGTAAATACTTTGTTCTGTAGTTCATGGTCTGCATTCGCAAGGTCTTCGTCTAGTCCTCGAGCTAACCTCAGTCGTCTTTGATGCTGGTGCGTGTTCAAGGCTACGCACTATTAAGGTTTCTCCTTTGCCTGTCCTTTTATCTCCGTGCCATGGTCTGTGCCCACATGGCTCTGGTGTGGTCTTCTTATTGGGGACTAATTGGCATCTAGACTACTAGACTACTGTAACACCCATTGAGCTTTGATGGAACAAAGAGGGTATCAAAGAGAACGCCACGCAGGCAAATTGTGGTGACGGGTCGTAACTCACACACACACACACACACACACACACACACTCTCACACACACACACACACGCACCCATTCACGCACACACATTCACATGCATCCACGCACGCACATTATATCCACATACACACATGCACGCACGCCCGCACGCACACACACACACTTTATATCCACATGCTCACACACACAAACATACACACACTCAGACAGACACACAAACACACACACACACACACACACACACACACTGGATATGAATTAGGGTGTGCTGTCCAATAGGGAGGATGTGGTTTTTGCAAAGGTAGCAGCACATAAATGTCAGACAAACTCCAACGGAACTGTGAAAAGTAGGAAGGAGGGAGGGGGAAGAGGGGCATCAGAGCTGCGTGGCCTGGGGATGGGATGGAGCTGCATGGCCTGGGGGTGGGATGGAGCTGCATGGCCTGGGGTGGGATGGAGCTGCATGGCCTGGGGGTGGAATGGAGCCGCATGGCCTGGGGACGCGATGGAGCCGCATGTCCTGGGGGGGGGGGGGTGGAGCCGTATGGCCGGGGGGGGGGGGGGGGGTGGAGACTGGTAGGGTGAAAGGAGCGGAGGAGGTGGGATATAATGCAGAGGACCTCGCCCACCTCTTTCACTGTGCCTAATGCGAGCCAGATTACCTCCATGTGTGTATGACTGTGTGTGTGTGTACGAGACCCGCTTGACACTGCTGAACATGTTTTGGGCTTCCTGCCACACACGCACACAGAAATAAACACACACACAGATCTCTGCTTCCGTGCTTATGTGTGTGTCCACACTCCTCTGTGCTCTGCTTCCCAGAAAAATGCAACCAGAGAGCAGGAAGCACGTCAGAAGAGTGTGTGTGTTTGTGTGTGTACAGTCGTGGCCAAAAGTTGAGAATGACACAAATATGAATTTTCACAAATTCTGCTGCCTCAGTTTGTATGATGGCAATTTCCATATACTCCAGAATGTTATGAAGAGTGATCAGATGAATTGCAATTAATTGCAAATTCCCTCTTTGCCATGAAAATTACCTGAATCCCCCCCAAAAAATTCCACTGCATTTCAGCCCTGCCACTAAAGGACCAGCTGACATCATGTCAGTGATTCTCTCGTTAACACAGGTGTGAGTGTTGATGAGGACAAGGCTGGAGATCACTCTGTCATGCTGATTGAGTTCGAATAACAGACTGGAAGCTTCAAAAGGAGGGTTGTGCTTGGAATCATTGTTCTTCCTCTGTCAACCATGGTTACCTGCAAGGAAACATGTGCCGTCATCATTGCTTTGCACAAAAAGGGCTTCACAGGCAAGGATATTGCTGCCAGTAAGATTGCACCTAAATCAACCATTTATCGGATCATCAAGAACTTCAAGGAGAGCGGTTCAATTGTTCATTCGCCCAAGAAAGTCCAGCAAGCGCCAGGACTGTCTCCTAAAGTTGATTCAGCTGCGGGATTGGAGCACCACCAGTACAGAGCTTGCTCAGGAATGGCAGCAGGCAGGTGTGAGTGCATCTGCATGCACAGTGAGATGAAGACTTTTGGAGGATGGCCTGGTGTCAAGGAGGGCAGCAAAGAAGCCACTTCTCTCCAGGAAAAACATCAGGGACAGACTGATATTCTGCAAAAGATACAGGGATTGGACTGCTGAGGACTGGGGTAAAGTCATTTTCTCTGGTGAATCCCCTTTCTGATTGTTTGGGGCATCCGGAAAAAAGCTTATCCGGAGAAGACAACGTGAGCGCTACCATCAGTCCTGTGTCATGCCAACAGTAAAGCATCCTGAGACATGCATGTGTGGGGTTGCTTCTCAGCCAATGGAGTGGGCTCACTCACAATTTTGCCTAAGAACACAGCCATGAATAAAGAATGGTACCAACACGTCCTCTGAGACCAACTTCTCCCAACCATCCAGGAACAGTTTGGTGATGAACAATGCCTTTTCCAGCATGATGGAGCACCTTGCCGTAAGGCAAAAGTGATAACTATGTGACTCGGGGAACAAACCATCGATATTTTGGGTCCATGGCCAGGAAACTCCCCAGACCTTAATTCCATTGATTACTTGTGGTCAATCCTCAAGAGGCAAACAAAACCCCACAAATTCTGACAAACTCCAGGCATTGCCATCAGTCAGGATGTGGCCCAGAAGTTAATTGATAGCATGCCAGGGCGGATTGCAGAGGTCTTGAAAAAGAAGGGTCAACACTGCAAATATTGACTCCTTGTATCAACTTCATGTAATTGTCAATAAAAGCCTTTGACACTTATGAAATGCTTGTAATTATACTTCAGTATTCCATAGTAACATCTGACAAAAATATCTAAAGACACTGAAGCAGCAAACTTTGTGGAAATTAGTATTTGTCATTTTTTCAACTTTTGGCCACGACTGTATCTGTGTTTGTGTTTGGTCATAGCCACCATACACGGAACTCCACTGGAGGTTGATTTGAACATGCTCTCTCGCTGTGCAGGAGCATATGTTTTATTTGAATAGGATCCCCTCTATCTGTCATGATAAACCAGTCTTCATCATGTTGGAGGTTTACTATGAAGGATGGCCTACCTGAGTACCACCTTCACCTTTCAGTTAAATCTGTAATATGTCACTTTTGGGGCAACCTGACCAAATCTGATTGAAAGCAAGTCTCAGAAGAGTTTTATGTGCACTATTTCTATGCTTCCGGTCTTAAATGTAATTTTTGCTTCTTTTACTTTCGGTTTTGTACACCAACTTATTTTTCGTTATTGAAAATATATTTCACAGCGGTTTAGATGGTTCAATGACTCTCTACACTATTCCTTTGTCACATAAACTGAAATTAGGTGGAGCGATTTCTGCAAAGTGCATCTTTAAATTCAATCCAAAAACATAGAAAGCCAATCAGCTTTCACCAACTCAAAACATCTGCAGCCTTGACTGTAGCATTGACCTCTGTAAGTGGGGTATTCCACAAAGGGTGTCAAGTCAGTCATGCAAAACAAGTCTTCCTAATATTATTAGGGGGAAACTCCAGTGCTGGCTATGAAGGGAAAACAAATAATCATCTCTTATGAGAGAAAGATTCTCTTTTTCCTGACTGTCGATGTAAAAAAAAATAAGAAAATGTCTTTCGGGATTCAATTCCAGAGTCTCCCAAAAACAGCCTGCAGGAGTGTGTGTGTTTGTGCTTGCAAAGTGTGTGTGTTGAGCAGGCAGGGTGCCCAGTATCACATGACTGGGAGCTGTGAGAAAGGGATGATGAGAGAGGGAGTCAGTCAGGGAGAGGCCTGGGAAAGTGGCGGCTCAATACCAAGCCTATTTACACTGGAGTCGCCCTTGTGTTAAATAGCGGAGGTATTATCTCAGGGGTCTGATGGGATGCCTAAGAACCACCGAGACACTTCTGGCTGCAACTCATTCTGTGTGTTGTTGTTGGTTGAAAAAGCCCCTCTTTGAATTGATGATCTTGTTATTTCCCATCATCTAGCCACTGCAGAAAGTATGATTTTGTTGATTTCTGTGGTTACCACATTTTCTCTTGTAGCCTGTGAATGTTTCCCACGAGTTGAATCGAGTACTGGCTTAACTTAATGAACAACAAAGACAGAATGCAATATGACATTTTATGAAATCGTTTGGGGAACGGCCTTGTCTCTGAGGGAAATTCCTCGGAGCCAGATGATGTGGTAGCAGGCGTTGAAACCTCCCGCTGGGGGAAAGGAGTTCCAATGACGGGCCTGAAGGTTATTATAGCTGGTGGTTGTGGGGAGGTGGATGGTTGTCTCAAACTGTTGCTTAAAAACAGCAAGTGAGAGAACGAGGCTAAGTTGACATATAAATGCATCCCAAGATTTACGCCCATTGGGTGAGAGAGAGAGAAAGGTGATAATTGTGATAGTGAGCCCATAGGTTAAACAGCAAGCGTGAAGAATGTGCACGGTTGTGCCGTGCTAATAGGCTGTAAGGTGAATGACATTCAACACGTGGCTAACAGGAAGGAGGAGAATAAACAATACGCTATTCTGATGATACATTTGTATCTATTCCCATTATGCCTGTGGTATGTGGTTGTCACACCTAGCTATATTTAGTTGAATGAACTAACTGTAAGTTGCTAAATTACTTAAATGTAGAATAAAGTTAAACGACCATTGAGACCAGCCTTCCTGATTGAACTTAAACTACATTTGTTGTTATCTTAGCTTTGTGTCCAAGGACAACCTGACCCTGCCAGCTCAGCTTTTCAATGGGGAAAAAACGTCTCCTTTCTGAAAAGCACAAAAGATGCTTGAAAAATTGCTGTTTACATGGGAAACACCATGTTAGCTCACGGAGGGAGCACTCACGGTCTATTCTGTGTTGAAATCTTGACAATTGAGGCCCGATACTAACTTGAGATAGGGACATGTCCAATAGGGCGGCGCACAATTGGCCCAGCGTCGTCCGGGTTTGGCCGGGGTAGGCGTCATTGTAAATAAGAATGTGTTCTTAACTGACTTGCCTAGTTAAATAAATGTTAAATAAAATAAATGTGCAGTACCTTGGGAAAGTATTCAGACCCCTTGACTTTTTCCACATTTTGTTACTTTACAGCCTTACATGCCGGCCACACCGGTCACGTCACGTGCGCGAGCATTGCAAAATAAATGTACACATACATGTTATTCAATCATTGCAACCACACTGCTCGCGCGCCAACGACTGTCTGCGTTGCTAGGCGCTAAAATAGAAGTTGATTCTATTTGTGACGCAGAACGCGCTGCAAGTCCCGCCTCTCACATCTCCTCATTGGTTTTTAGGAACATATAACCACGTGGGTGATTGAAAGATGAACTGAGGTCAGTTGTGGTAATGCACCTTATTATGAAAGTTAGTTGCCAATCGCCATATAAAGTCCAAAGAAGGAAAATAAACATGGAAGGAGGAGAGATGACTAGAAACGATTCGGTTGACCATTTTATGTGTGGATTAATTGTCGGAGTAGAGGATCTTGTGCATTTCAGGTAAAATAACAACACAATGTTTAAATCCCAGGACAAATTAGCTAGCAACAGCAAACTAGCTACATAAACAGGACAAATTAGCTGGCAACTGCAAGCTAGCTAGCTAAATTGCCATAAATGTTTAATGCTTTTCGACCTGTCCCCAAATTAATATAATTGGTTCAGAGCTTGTTTTGATATTTCAACCTGCGAGTCGTGATCGCATTTGGTGTGGGGGGACAAAATCTATTTGCGCACACTGGCCAAGGTGTTATTCTAAAATGTATTAAATACAACAATTTCCTCAGCGATCTACCCCATAAGGACAAATCAAAAACAGTTATTATTATTTCTTTTTTTACATTAAATACTATATTTACATAAGTATTCAGACCCTTTGCTATGAGATAAGAAATTGAGCTCAGGTGCATCCTGTTTCCATTGATCATCCTTGAGATGTTTCTACAACTTGATTGGAGTCCACCTGTGGTAAATTCAATTGATTGGACATGATTTGGAAAGGCACACACCTGCCTATATACAGTTGAAGTCTGAAGTTTACATACACATAGGTTGGAGTCATTAAAACTCCACAAATTTCTTGTTAACAAACTATAGTTTTGGCAAGTCGGTTAGGACATCTACTTTATGCATGACACAAGTAATTTTTCTAACAACTGTTTACAGACAGATTATTTCACTTATAATTCACTGTATCACAATTCCAGTGGGTCAAAAGTTTACATACACTAAGTTGACTGTGCCTTTAAACAGCTTGGAAAATTCCAGGAAATGATGTCATGGCTTTAGAAGCTTCTGAGTCAATTGGAGGTGTACCTGTGGATGTATTTCAAGGCCTACCTTCAAACTCAGTGCATCTTTGCTTGACATCATGAGGAAATCCAAAGAAATCAGCCAAGAACGCAGAATAAAAATGGTTGACCTTTCCAAAAGCCTGAAGGTACCACGTTCACCTGTACAAACAATAGTACGCAAGTATAAACACCATGGGACCACGCGGCGTCATACCGCTCAGGAAGGAGACGCGTTCTGTCTCCTAGAGATGAAGGTATTTTGGTACGAAAAGTGCAAATCAATCCCAGAACAACAGCAAAGGACCTTGGGAAGATGCGGGTCAAAACAGGTACAAAAGTGTCTATATCCACAGTAAAACGAGTCGTATATCGACGGTTTGCAACTGCACATGGGGACAAAGATCATACTTTTTGGAGAAATGTCCTCTGGTCTGATGAAACAAAAATAGAACTGTTTGGCCATAATGACCATCGTTATGTTTAGAGGAAAAAGGGGGAGGCTTGCAAGCCGAAGAACACCATCCCAACCGGGAAGCACGGGGGTGGCAGCATCATGTTGTGGGGGTGCTTTGCTGCAGGAGGGATTGGAGCACGTCACAAAATAGATGGCATTATGAAGAAGGAAAATGATGTGGCTATATTGAAGCAACATCTCAAGACATCAGTCAGGAAGTTAAAGCTTGATCGCTAATGCGTCTTCCAAATGGACAATGACCCCAAGCATACATCCGAAGTTGTGGCAAAATGGCTTAAAGACAACAAAGTCACGGTATTGGAGTGGCCATCACAAAGCCCTGACCTTAATCCTGTGGAAAATTTGTGGGCAGAACTGAAAAAGCGTGTGTGAGCAAGGAGGCCTACAAACCTGACTCAGTTACACCAGCTCTGTCAGGAGGAATGGGACAAAATTCACCCAACTTATTGTGGGAAGGTTGTGGAAGGCTACCCGAAACATTTGACCCAAGTTAAATAATTTAAAGGCTATGCTACCAAATACTAATTGAGTGTATGTAACTTCTGACCCACTGGGAATGTGATGAAAGAAATAAAAGCAGAAATAAATCATTCTCTCTTCTATTATTCTGACATTTCACGTTCTTAAAATAAAGTGGTTCCTACCTGACCTAAAACAGGGAATTCTTACTAGGATTAAATGTCAGGAATTGTGAAAAACTGAGTTTAAATGTATTTGGCTAAGGTGTATGTAAACTTCCGACTTCAACTGTAAGGTCCCACAGTTGACAGTGCATGTCAGAGCAAAAACCAAGCCATGAGGTCGAAGGAATTATCTGTTGAGCTCGGAGACAGGATTGTGTCGAGGCACAGATCTGGGGAAGGGTGCCAAAACATTTCTGCAACATTGAAGGTCCGCAAAGAACATGGTGGCCTCCATCATTCTTAAATGGAGGAAGTTTAAAACCAACAAGACTCTCCTTAGAGTTGGCCAAACTGAGAAATTGGGCGATAAGGGCCTTGGTCAGGGAGGTAAAATCCTGATGCTCACTCTGACAGAGCTCTAGAGTTCCTCTGTGGAGATGGGAGAACCTTCCAGAAGGACAACCATCTCTGCAGCACTCCACCAGTTAGGCCTTTATGGTAAAGAGGCCAGACGGAAGCCACTCCTCAGTAAAAAGCACATGACCGCCCGCTTGGAGTTTGCCAAAAGGCACCTAAAGAATCTCAGATCATGAGAAAGAAGATTCTCTGGTCTGATGAAACCAAGATTGAACTATTTGGCCTGAATGCCAAGTGTCACGTCTGGAGGAAACCTGGCAACATCCCTACAGTGAAGCATGGTGGTGGCAGCTTCATGCAGTGGGGATGTTTTTCAGCGGCAGGGACTGGGAGACTAGTCAGGATCGAGGCAAAGATGAACGGAGCAAAGTACAGAGAGATCCTTGATGAGAACCTGCTCCCAAGCACTCAGGACCTCAGACTGGGGCGAAGGTTCACCTTCCAACAGGACAACGACCCTAAGCACACAGCCGAGACAATGCAGGAGTGGCTACGGGACAAGTCTCTGAATGTCCTTGAGGGGCCCAGCCAGACATCTCTGGAGAGACCTGAAAATAGCTGTAGAGAAGAATGGGAGGATCTGCAGAGAAGAATGGGAGAAACTCCCCAAACACAGGTGTGCCAAGCTTGTAGCAGCATTCTCAATAAGACTCAAAGCTGTTATCGCTGCCAAAGGTGCTTCAACAAAGTACTGAGTAAAAGGTCTGAAAATGTATGTACAGTGAGGGGGAAAAGTATTTGATCCCCTGCTGATTTTGTACGCTTGCCCACTGACAAAGAAATGATCAGTCTATAATTTTAATGGTAGGTTTATTTGAACAGTGAGAGACAGAATAACAACAAAAAAATCCAGAAAAACGCATGTCATAAATGTTATAAATTGATTTGCATTTTAATGAGGGAAATAAGTATTTATATCATTATGGGGTATTGTGTGTAGATTGATGAGAAAATGTTTAAATGTAATCCATTTTAGAATAACGCTGTATCCTAACAAAATATGGAAAAAGTGAAGGGGTGTGAATACTTTCCGAATCTTGCATTGGTTCATATAAATGGGATATTTCAGAAAAAGTTACACACACATCTATGTCAATATTCATTCATATGGGCGGTTTGATCCATTTCATGGCATTCTTTCTTTCCCTTTAGCTTGGTCTCATATCTGTTTGTGCTTTATTGCCAACTCCTGTGGTTGACAATGACAAGACCGCACAAACAGATCTGGGACCAGGCTATCTTCCCTTACCCCTGAGCCAGAGGGACCAGAGGAAAAAGTACCTCCTACTGGCCCTCTAACACCACTTCCAGCAGCATCTGGTCTCCCATCCATGGACTGACCAGCACAAACCCTGCTTAGCTTCCAAGGCAAGCCAGCAGCTGGATGCAGGGTGATATGCTGCTGGCCAACACACACACACCCGCTGACTCTGCTCATACACGGACCTTAACATGCCACGTGAACAACATCTGTTTGTTGGTCATGTCTATAGATCTTTAGGCTATTGTCCATATCGTCTATCCTTGAGGCTATATTGGCTGAAAGATCGTAGACAGTAGCTAAATCTAGCCAGCCACTAGGAATTGGCCGTTCTTTTCCAATCATCTGTGCAGACTGTGGTGTTCCTTGGCCTCTTTCATTTTACATTTTCCCCGCTCTCTTTTCCCCTCCTTTCTTTTCTTTGTCTGTCTGTCTCTAGCTATCTTGACATGACACTAAATGGCAAGTCTGGAAGCAAGTCAGCAAGTTTGCCTGCCAAAGTCATCGGTACTTTCATGTGTTCCTCTGTCTGTCTGTGCGCGTGGAACATGTCTGTCTGCGTGTGTGCGTGCTTGCATACGTGCTTGTGTGTACACTCTCTAGTGCATTGGCTCAACCTAACTTGTCCCTGTGTGTCAGCCAGAAATCCAAAGCTACTTACCACCGGCCAACCCAACAGTCTGGCTATTAATAAAAGCGTTCATAAGTCTCTCTCTCTCCTGCTCACTTAATATAGAACATCCAGCCTCAAAATAAGTCTTACGAAACGTCACAAAGAAACAATTACAGTCACCTACCAGACCATCAAATCTCACAGTGCACATGTGCATGAAATACTAAACTGAGTTCAAAGTTAAAAGATATAGTCCGTAAAATATCCCGCTAATTGTTCATTTTACCCCCTTAAGTGTATCCCTCAAATTTGTGGACTAAGATTCATGAAACACTGAAAACTCTCCGGAAACACTAGAAGAACAAGCATGAAAATTGTTCAATTGCTTACAGTTTGGAATCAGGGCATAGAATCTATATGTATATAGTAGAGTAGAATCTATATGTATATAGTAGAGTAGAATCTATTTGTATATAGCAGAGTAGAATCTGTATGTATATAGTAGAATCTATATGTATATAGTAGAGTATAATCTATATATGTGTGTGTATATATATATATATATATATATATATATATATATATATATATATATATATATATATATATATAGTAGAGTAGAATATGTATGTATATAGTAGAGTAGAATCTATGTATATAGTAGAGTAGAATATATATGTATATAGTAGAGTAGAATATATATGTATATAGTAGAGTAGAATCTATATGTATATAGAAGAATCTGTATGTATATAGTAGAGTAGAATCTGTATGTATATAGTAGAATCTATATGTATATAGTAGAGTAGAATCTATATGTATATAGTAGAGTAGAATCTATATATATATAGTAGAGTAGAATCTATATGTATATAGTAGAGTAGAATCTGTATGTATATAGTAGAGTAGAATCTGTATGTATATAGTAGAGTAGAATCTGTATGTACATAGTAGAGTAGAATCTATATGTATATAGTAGAGGGGATGCCCGATCACTTTTGTTTTGAACATGAAATCTTACCTTTTAAATTGAAACTAAATCACATCAAAACATGTGACATGAAGGACTGTGTATTACTCATAGTCATCCTATCCGAGGACAACAACAAGTGGCCATGGTCAGATCTGCAGGAATGACATTAACAGATGAGATGATGTCATGGGGTCCATATTTTAGTCATCCATACTGCTGTGTCACCACAAGGCTCTGGTTTCACACTCTATTTAATGCAATTAACATTTATTGATTACTGACTCAGATGGTAGTAAATAAATGATGTTATGTATCAGATTGTTCTACCTCGTTGTTATTGCTGATAAAGGGACTCTTGAGTAGAGGTTGGTGTTTGTGCACTCAGATACAGAGCTATCGGGTGCAGGGCACCCAAAGCGCTGCACATGATAGCCTCAAGTCACAAGACCCTATGTCTTTCCCGGCATCATACTGAGTCAGCAAAAGAGAGGGAGTTGTATTGCAACTAATGTAATGGAGATAGCAGTATCGCTGAGTGGTTTAGACACTACATGTAATGTAGAGGGTTTCAATAGCCTCTCCCCTTGCTTCTATTGTCTTCTCTCCATCTCCCATAGCCACTGGCCTGGCAGTGACACAGCCTTTATTTGTACAAGTACAAGAGCTTGTTGTGGCCACTATACCATGACACTGTTGTGTCAACACAATTGAGACAGAGAGAGACTTTGATTGACTGTTGGAACGGGAGGCTGTGTATCAGGTGGTTTCCTGCTGATGTTCCCCCTCTCGCCAAGGGGGAACAGTAAACCACGAGGCGCTCGAAGAGTGACCACATCGTCACCATGCAGGGATGACCCAATCACCCACTCTCCCACCTTTTCCCGTCCTCATTCTCACTCCATCCCCTCCCTCCTCCTCCCATTGGCCCGTTCAGCCCGGCACACTCCCTGCTTAATCCAATGGCAGCGCTCGGCCAGGCACTCAGTCACTGATCACATGAGATCGTTGATTTACCAAGAATTCCCCCTCCCTCTATCCCTCCCTTAACGCTCTCTCTACTTCCCTCCATCCCTCCCTTAGCGCTCCCTCTACTTCCCTCCCTCTGCTCTCGTTTGCCCTTCCTCTCCTCTCTCTGACAAGCGCCCCAGATTCCCGGGAAAGAGCTCAGCGAGAGAGAGAGAGAGATGTTTGGATTGTTGGAGCTTCCCCACTGATGTCAGACTATATATTTCCTAGCGCTGAGCTCAGTGAGTGAGAGAGATGTTGCTCTGTGAAAGGGAGGGGGGAGCTGTTTGTGTGTAGTGTTTTGGGGGAACATGACTTTAGCCCAGTTCTGTGAAAGGGATTGTTCTTCTACATCCCTCAGTTGCAGCCCTTTATTGTCCAAACAACACTCACTGCATCACGGGAAGTACTGTTCTTCGTTATATCGTGAAAGCGTAGTGAGAGGGAGAAAAACCAAAAAGTGTCCCTGATGAAAGTCAACGAGCAGTGAGCGGAGTGGTGAGAGTGCGAGCTGGAGGGACTTTCCCAATAACAACAAGGTCTTTGGTGCTCACAGTGTCTTAGCCTATTAACAGGAGACTTGACTCAGACAAATGCATGAAATAACAATTAGGAAAACAAGTGCGCTGGAGGGAGGGAGGTCACTGATGTAATGTAGAAGGGGTGGGTGCAGTCATGGGGGCTTGTTTCTTGGTGGTGACCGAAGGTCCTGTCAGTTGGTTTCTGGTGCACACACACAGAGAACGTGCTGTTTTTGTTCTTTGACAGATGTTGTTGACTCTGGGCCACTGAGTTGCTGTAAGCCCCCGTCCAGCTCAGTTCGTCACACACAGAGCTGCAAACATCATTGGCCAGAAAACTCCCACTACAGCCAAAAAAACAGCCCTGACTCAGATGGGTTGGTTAGCTGGCATGGGAATGGTCGTTTTTCACCAGAAACAGTTTGGTCTTGCTCAAGGCTCCATAGTATAATAACAGTATAGTCCAAGTGGGATGAATTGAACAGAAGTGAAGGGGTTGGAAATCCAGCCTTTTCAGCCTTCATGTTCCTTGGGTTGTTGGAGTTCATAGATCAATGTATTAATAAAGTATATTTGATGCATGTTAGGTTGTTATTTTGTACTATTTTCAGGATGCATTTGGGTCTCTCTCTTCTCTTGCTTTGTCTTACCTCACTAGGAAGCTGTATTCCCTGTTTTTTTTTCTCTCACTCACAGATTTTCTTCTCAAGTAGTTGTCAGTAGAACATTTGTTTCTCTACTGTCTTACTCACGTGTTGTACTCTTTTGCACATTGCATGAAATATGTGTATTTTGAGTGCAGAGATTCTTTAGGCAGTGTGCAGACTTGCTCCATGTTTGACCCAGTCATGTTATGATGACAGACGACACGTAGAACCATAAAAATACCTTTCCTCTGAACATAGAGGAACTACCATTTTTTAGAGAAAGCCTGTCTTTTTTTCCCTCTTTCATAGAGACGTCGTCTGCCACTCCTCTCTTTCGTTTCCTTTTTCCTACAAACTGAGTGGGCAGCTGCGTGGAAACACACACACACACGTATTCGGACACATACACACATGATCGCTGTTGCACGCTCATACGCCATTCCCCTTATGACATAAAGCATGACATTGTCACAAGAGAGACGCACACTGGTTAGGGTGACTGCGGCTTCCACGGTGGGGCTGCCGATAATCTCCCTCTGTCCTCTCTCTCTCTCTCTCTCTCTCTCTCTCTCTCTCTCGCATTCCTCTCTTATAAGCTTTCACACCTGTAAAACGAGCAGCAGGTTACAGACTTTTTTTTGTAAATATTGCATTGTTTAGTATTGTAAGAAGGCGATATCTATTAAAATACTATTTGAGGCCCCCCAAACTCCCACTAGAAAGTTGCACACCGGCCGTGTCCGAATACCCATAATAGCGCACTACATATTTTAAACTGGGTACCATTTACTCATCGTCGCATACTATTTAGCACATACTGTTATGCCACGGCCGCGGTTCACGATCGGCTTAGTAGGTGGGGCGGGGCCAAGTGTGAAGGGATTTTTCTAAATGCAACAGACATGCATCGCGTTAACCAGTCTGATAATAGCTCATTTCCAATGTTATTCATTTCTCTAAACTCTGAATAGAATAGGAATGGAGTTATAGGCCTACTCAGGCTGGTTATAGGCAGACTATCGCATTTGACCTATAATATAGTAGACAATATAGCCCATCTATCCTGTTAAAAAGGACTGAAGACAGAAACAGATCATTTGGTTCCATTTCAACATATTTGTTAGTGAAACCAAAGTGCTGTAACATATATAAATTCAATCAAATAGCCTAGAAAAATACAATATATTTTTTTTAATGTTCAAATCAGAATGCTATTGAACAGAAAGACGCGGGCAGCCGGGTGCCTCGCTAATTCAGAACCGCGGGGCAGCAACATAATAAACTAAAGCGCTGATCATTGGGAACGAGATCAGAATGACCGCTAAGGCTTGATCCATCAATGAAATAGGTAGCCACGCCCACAAAACTAAAACAATCCACACGTTCAAATCAAAAGGCCTGGTTAGCATGACGTCATTACCGCAGCCACATCCCGAGTCCCCGGTGCCGACACGTTCACAAATCAAAAGGCCTGGTTAGCATGACGTCATTACCGCAGCCACATCCCGAGTCCCCGGTGCCGACACGTTCACAAATCAAAAGGCCTGGTTAGCATGACGTCATTACCGCAGCCACATCCCGAGTCCCCAGTGCCGACACGTTCACAAATCAAAAGGCCTGGTTAGCATGACGTCATTACCGCAGCCACATCCCGAGTCCCCAGTGCCGACACGTTCACAAATCAAAAGGCCTGGTTAGCATGACGTCATTACCGCAGCCACATCCCGAGTCCCCAGTGCCGACACGTTCACAAATCAAAAGGCCTGGTTAGCATGACGTCATTACCGCAGCCACATCCCGAGTCCCCAGTGCCGACACGTTCACAAATCAAAAGGCCTGGTTAGCATGACGTCATTACCGCAGCCACATCCCGAGTCCCCAGTGCCGACACGTTCACAAATCAAAAGGCCTGGTTAGCATGACGTCATTACCGCAGCCACATCCCGAGTCCCCGGTGCCGACACGTTCACAAATCAAAAGGCCTGGTTAGCATGACGTCATTACCGCAGCCACATCCCGAGTCCCCAGTGCCGACACGTTCACAAATCAAAAGATGGTTCAGTATTTACTTTAAAAGCTCTGACGAAGGCCAAGAGAGACAAGAAACACTTTTCAGTGAGAAAACAGAAATCAACTTTGGGTGAAAATGTAATAAAATTTTTTTTTAAAGACTTCTGTTTTCAAAGATGTAGCCTATGATGCAATACTCGTGATCATTTTAAAGAGAACAAAAACTACTTAGCTTACATTTGAACACCACCACAGAAGCTTCTTCCCAATGAAGTAGCCTAGTTGTTGGCTACTTGAAGAGAACTGGGGCCTATCACTTACGGCCCACATCTTCCAATGCATTGTGGAAAAGTGTGGATCTAATGAGTAGAACATCCTGGTATTTAAAGCAATAGTCGATTTTCAGAAATGTCGCATACTATTAAGCATTCTATTTTCGCACAATGAGAATGCGTCATGAGGGATTGAGTGGTTTCCCGCTGTCCGTTGATTTCGGTAGTGCATCCCCATGTCTAATTGATCAGCTGTTGTCAAAGCCGAAATGAGTATTGACATCCGGAAATTATAAGCATACTCGATTTTCGAAATGTCGCATACTATTTAGGACGCAAGTATAATTATTCGGACATGGCCCTTGTGGTTAGCTTTCAGATCATGCAAAATCATGGCACAGCTTTCTTTAGAGTTATATTGCTTCTAATGTGATAACTGCTATGTTGATATGTTGATTCCAATGTGAAGTTGACATCAATCGTATATCCTTGACAGCACAGTCTCTGCAATGTGTGTTCAGAGCTGACCCAACACACACACTGGGTCTGCACCCCCAACACTGCATTCCGCAATGTCTACCAGTAGGATAAGGGGAACCCCACAAAGGCAGAGTCTGCACACTGTCAGCCCCATACATACTAATACATACTAACGGAGAATGCATGGTACCAGGTACACTAAAGTACCTCTGTTGCGATTCTATTGTGATAGTGGGTCAAAGGCTCCAGCAATGAGGCACTGTTAAGTCAAGTAGGGAGGGGAGGATATGTGCTCCCTAGTGTGGTTTTAAGTCACTCTGAAGTGGGGTGCGAAGTGCTGTGAAGTGGGGTATGAAGTGGGGTGGACCAGGGTGTGTGTGTGTGTGTGTGTGTGTGTGTGTGTGTGTGTGTGTGTGTGTGTGTGTGTGTGTGTGTGTGTGTGTGTGTGTGTGTGTGTGTGTGTGTGTGCGCGCACACGCTCTCGTGCAAGCATGCACGTGTGTGTTTGTGTTAGAGTATCACTCAGGGCTAATTGCAGGAAACCCCTATCTTTTCCAAAGCGCCCAAATTCCACTCTCTGTTGAAGGGGATGCCTGTTCCACAGACTGGCTCCACACAGCATCACCACATAGCGTAAAAGCACAGCATGGTGTGCGGGTGTGGCGCCATTACACACAGATTTCCTATCTTAAACAGGGCGGAGGGGAGGTGTGTCAATGTTCACAGTGCGGATAAGTGAGGGTGGAGGGTAACTAATTAAAACAGTGTAAACCCCCCCCCCCCCTTCCCTACACACACGCCCTCCTCCCACTCTTCGACTGGGGTGGTAGGGGAGGGAGCGTGTGTGTATGTGTAAACTACCAAAATTACATTCACGGAAAAATTCTAACCGCGGTATTCCCAGGAGAGCAGGAATGCCCGTGTGTGGCGCCACAGGGCCCTGTTTTTTTTCCCTTCTCTCTCTCGCCCTCACTCGCACTCTCTCCTTCTCCCTCACTTCTTCTCTCTCTTCTCTCTCCTTCCCCCTTGCCTTCACTCTCGCTCTCTCTCTCACTCTCTCTTTTCTTCTCTATCTCTCTCTCTGAGTTGACCTTTGTATTTTATATTTTTGTCTCTATGCAGACTCACAGGGCCCTACACACTCACGCACCCAAACACTCACATCATTTACTCACACACACATATAATATGCACATACATTTACACACACACACACACACACACACACACACACACACACACACACACACACACCCAATCACATACAATCATCATATGCGCTGCTGCTACTCTGTTTATCATATATCCTGATGCCAAGTCACCTTACCCCTATACAGTGCATTCAGAAAGTATTCAGACCACTTGACTTTTTCCACATTTTGTTACGATACAGCCTTATTCTAAAATGGAATAAATACAAAAAAAGTCCTCATGAATCTACACACAATACCCCATAATGACAAAGTGAAAACACCTTATTTGCATAAGTATTCAGACCCTTTGCTATGAGACTTACAATTGAGCTCAGGTGCATCATGTGTCCAATGATCATCCTTGAGATGTTTCTACAACTTGATTGGAGTCTACCTGTAGTAAATTCAATTGATTGGACATTATTTGGAAAGGCACAAACCTGTATATACATTTACATTTTTTACATTTTAGTAATTTAGCAGACGCTCTTATCCAGAGCGACTTACAGTAGTGAATGCATACATTTCATACATTTTTTTCTCCGAACTGGTCCCCCATGGGGGACAGTATATATATATATGACCCCACAGTTGACAGTGGATGTCAGAGCAAAAACCAAGCCATGAGGTAGAAGGACTTGTCTGTAGAGCTCCGAGACAGGATTGTGTCGAGGCACAGATCTGGGGAAGGTTACCAAAAAAGGTCTGCAGCATTGAAAGTCCCCAAGAACACAGTGGCCTCCATCATTCTTAAATGGAAGAAGTTTAAAACCACCAAGACTCTTCCTAGAGCCGGCCAAACTGAGCGAACAGGGGAGAAGAGCCTTGGTCAGGGAGGTGACCAAGAATCTGATGGTCACTCTGACAGAGCTCCAGAGTTCCTCTGTGGAGATGGGAGAATCTTCCAGAAGGACAACTATCTCTGCAGCACTCCACCAATCAGGCCATTATGGTAGTGGCCCGACTTTTTTACCTTTATCTAACTAGGCAAGTCAGTTATTAAGAACAAATGACAGGTCCAGACACTCCGTTTGGAATACTGTCGATGAAAAATAGGTGATCAAATGTTTTTGCTAATTTCAGCGTTGTACTGCATACCAGAGAAATGTCACAATATGTTTTCCACCCACGTCAGTACTCTCGGAGTTCACACTGAATTGCTTAACTTTCTTTCCGTCGGGACTTATCTCTACCTCCTTATCTTTACCTCCTATTGATTAGCAGCATGTTTTCGTGTATTAAGCCCCATCACACCCCAACCTACCCCTCTACTAGCCCCGTCAAATATCAACTCAATGACATGCGAGGAGGGCACCTCCCCGTGTGGGTCCTGGAAGCACCCAGGCACAGTCCTTACCCAGAATAGCAGCTCTTATCTTCTCTCGAAACGCCTGCCGCCGCGGAATGCAATATTCTTTCCCCTTTTTAGGCTTGGCACAGGTGGCCTTGTTCTCTCTCTGTCTTTATCTCTTTCTGTCTTTCTCTCTCTCAATTCAATTCAAGGGGCTTTATTGGCATGGGAAACATATGTTAACATTGCCAAAGGAAGTGAATTAGATAATATACAAAAGTGATATAAACAATAAAAATAAACAGTTAACATTACACTCATAGAAGTTCCAAAAGAATAAAGACATTACAAATGTCATATTATGTATACAGTTGAAGTCGGAAGTTTCCATACACTTAGGTTGGAGTCATTAAAACTCGTTTTTCAACCACTCCACAAATTTCTTTGGTTTGCAACTGCACATGGGGACAAAGATCGTACTTTTTGGAGAAATGTCCTCTGGTCTGATGAAACAAAAATAGAACTGTTTGGCCATAATGGCCATCGTTATGTTTGAAGGAAAAAGGGGGAGGCTTGCAAGCCGAAGAACACCATCCCAACCATGAAGCACGGGTGTGGCAACATCATGTTGTGGGGGTGCTTTGCTGCAGGAGGGACTGGTGCACTTCACAAAATAGATGGCATCATGAGGAAGGGAAATCATGTGGCTATATTGAAGCAACATCTCAAGACATCAGTCAGTAAGTTAAAGCATACTTACAAAGTTGTGGCAAAATGGCTTAAGGACAACAAAGTAAAGGTATTGGAGTGGCCATCACAAAGCACTGACCTCATCCTATAGAAAATTTGAGGGCAGAACTGAAAAAGCGTGTGTGAGCAAGGAGGCCTACAAACCTGACTCAGTTACACCAGCTCTGTCTGGAGGAATGGGTCAAAATTCACCCAACTTATTGTGGGAAGCTTATGGAAGGCTACCCGAAACGTTTGCCCTAAGTTAAGCAATTTTAAGGCAATGCTACCAAATACTAATTGAGTGTATGTGAACTTCTGAACCACTGGGAATGTGATGAAAGAAATAAAAGCTGAAATAAATCATTTTCTCAACTATTATTCTGACATTTCACATTCTTAAAATAAAGTGGTGATCCTAACTGACCTAAGACAGGGAATTTTTACTAGGATTAAATGTCAGGAATTGTGAAAAACTGAGCTTAAATGTATTTGGCTAAAGTGTATGTAAACTTCCGACTTCAACTGTATATACAGTGTTGTAACGATGTACAAATGGTTAAAGTACAAAAGGGAAAATAAATAAGCATAAATGTGGGTTGTATTTACAATGGTGTTTGTTCTTCACTGGTTGACCTTTTTTTGGCAACAGGTCACAAATCTTGCTGCTGTGATGGCACACTGTGGTATTTCACTCAGTAGATATGGGAGTTGATCAAAATCGGGGGTGTTTTCGAATTCTTTGTTGATTTGTGTAATCTGAGGCAAATGTGTGTCTCTAATATGGTCATACATTGGGCAGGAGGTTAGGAAGTGCAGCTTAGTTTCCACCTAATTTTGTTGGCAGTGTGCACATAGCCTGTCTTCTCTTGGGAGCCAGGTCTGCCTACGGCAGCCTTTCTCAATAGCAAGGCTATGCTCACTGAGTCTGTACATAGTCAAAGCTTTCCTTAAGTTTGGGTCAGTCACAGTGGTCAGGTATTCTGCCACTGTGTATTCTCTGTTTAGGGCCAAATAGCATTCTTGTTTGCTCAGTTTTTTGTTAATTCTTTCCAATTTGTCAAGTAATTATCTTTTTGCTTTCTCACGATTTGGTTGGGTCTAATTGTGTTGCTGTCCTGGGTCTCTGTGGGGTGTGTTTGTGAACAGAGCCCCAGGACCAGCTTGCTTAGGTGACCCTTCTCCAGGTTCATCTCTCTGTAGGTGATGGCTTTGTTTTAAGGAAGGTTTGGGAATCGCTTCCTTTTAGGTGGTTGTAGAATTTAATGGCTCTTTTCTGGATTTTGATCATTAGCGGGTATCGGCCTAATTCTGCTCTGAATGCATTATTTGGTGTTCTACGTTGTACACAGAGGATATTTTTGCAGAATTCTGCATGCAGAGTCTCAATTTGGTGTTTGGCCCATTTAGTGAATTCTTGGTTTGTAAGCGGACCCCAGACCTCACAACCATAAAGGGCAATGGGTTTTATAACTGATTCATGAATTTTTAGCCAGATCCTAATTGGTATGTTGAATTCTATGTTCCTTTTGATGGCATAGAATGCCCTTCTTGCCTTGTCTCTCAGATCGTTCACAGCTTTGTGGAAGTTTCCTGTGGCGCTGATGTTTAGACCAAGGTATGTATAGTTTTTTGTGTGCTCTAGGGCAACGGTGTCTAGATGGAATTTGTATTTGTGGTCCTGGCGACTGGACCTTTTTTGGAACACCATTATTTTGGTCTTACTGAGATTTACTGTCAGGGCCCAGGTCTGGCAGAATCTTTGCAGAAGATCTAGGTGCTGCTGTAGGCCCTCCTCTCTCTCATTGTGCCTCTGAAAGAAAGGGAGGTAGTAGGGGGAGGGAAGTAGAGGAAGAGGGGAGAGATTGACCACCCTTGGTTAATGAATGAGCTTTGGCAAGAGCATGCCAATCCCCATTCACAAACAGGTGAGGTTTGACATGGACCTGTGAAATTAAGGGGGGGCCCTATATCTCCCTTGGGGCCCCCACCCCTTCTAAGCCACCCTCTCCCATTTTCCCAGTAGGCCCTAGACCAGGTAGTAGGGGCAGCACTTTTTTTTACTGCCATTCTCATCTGCTGCTTTGGGCTAGAAGAGAGGTAGTGGTTTTGCATACTATTCTACACACACCAACAAAGACACACACACACACACACACACACACACACACACACACACACACACACACACACACACACACACACACACACACACACACACAATTTGATTTCACACAATCACACACACCAGAAACCCATGCACACCCATGCATTATTTAGTGCGATGGGCCTCTTATATAATGACAGAGAAGAATGTATTTACTGTATGCACCATGTGACGGCCTGTGCAATAAGAGAAGGCCATCGGGGACGGCAAGCATCATGTGAAATGAGGGCCAGGCCATCATGTGAAATAAGGGCCAGACCATCATGTGAAAGGAGGGCCAGGCCATCATGTGAAAAAAGGGCCAGGCCATCATATGAAATGAGGGCCAGGCCATCATGTGAAATAAGGGCAAGGCCATCATGTGAAATGAGGGCCAGGCCATCATGTGAAATGAGGGCCAGGCCATCATGTGAAATAAGGGCAAGGCCATCATGTGAAAGGAGGGCCAGGCCATCATGTGAAAGGAGGGCCAGGCCATCATGTGAAATAAGGGCAAGGCCATCATGTGAAATAAGGGCAAGGCCATCATGTGAAATGAGGGCCAGGCCATCATGTGAAATGAGGGCCAGGCCATCATGTGAAAGGAGGACCAGGCCATCATGTGAAATAAGGGCCAGACCATCATGTGAAAGGAGGGCCAGGCCATCATGTGAAATAAGGGCCAGGCCATCATGTGAAATGAGGGCCAGGCCATCATGTGAAATAAGGGCAAGGCCATCATGTGAAATGAGGGCCAGGCCATCATGTGAAATGAGGGCCAGGCCATCATGTGAAATAAGGGCCAGGCCATCATGTGAAAGGAGGGCCAGGCCATCATGTGAAAGGAGAGCCAGGCCATCATGTGAAATAAGGGCAAGGCCATCATGTGAAATGAGGGCCAGGCCATCATGTGAAAGGAGGACCAGGCCATCATGTGAAATAAGGGCAAGGCCATCATGTGAAATAAGGGCAAGGCCATCATGTGAAATAAGGGCAAGGCCATCATGTGAAATAAGGGCAAGGCCATCATGTGAAATAAGGGCAAGGCCATCATGTGAAATAAGGGCAAGGCCATCATGTGAAATGAGGGCAAGGCCATCATGTGAAATAAGGGCAAGGCCATCATGTGAAATAAGGGCAAGGCCATCATGTGAAATGAGGGCAAGGCCATCATGTGAAATAAGGGCAAGGCCATCATGTGAAATAAGGGCAAGGCCATCATGTGAAATAAGGGCAAGGCCATCATGTGAAATGAGGGCAAGGCCATCATGTGAAATAAGGGCCAGGCCATCATGTGAAATGAGGGCCAGGCCATCATGTGAAATAAGGGCAAGGCCATCATGTGAAATAAGGGCAAGGCCATCATGTGAAATGAGGGCAAGGCCATCATGTGAAATAAGGGCAAGGCCATCATGTGAAATAAGGGCAAGGCCATCATGTGAAATAAGGGCAAGGCCATCATGTGAAATAAGGGCAAGGCCATCATGTGAAATAAGGGCAAGGCCATCATGTGAAATGAGGGCCAGGCCATCATGTGAAATGAGGGCAAGGCCATCATGTGAAATAAGGGCAAGGCCATCATGTGAAATGAGGGCAAGGCCATCATGTGAAATGAGGGCAAGGCCATCATGTGAAATAAGGGCAAGGCCATCATGTGAAATAAGGGCAAGGCCATCATGTGAAATAAGGGCAAGGCCATCATGTGAAATAAGGGCAAGGCCATCATGTGAAATAAGGGCAAGGCCATCATGTGACCTTAATGACCGATAGACATTTGTGACATTGAGGTTACAAGGACACAGAATTCAAAGTCAGTTCAGGATGTGAATTGAAATCCCAATTCAAGAATTGAAAATAAATACTAAATGTATGCTTATAGCCTGCATATATAATGCATTATAATGCAGTTATAATAAGCTATGTATTGTATGTAAATGTAATGTCATGTACATGAATGTAATGTAAATGTAATGCACATTCTGAACAGAGAAGAATCTGACCACAAACCTAATGCTCACACAACAAGACCTTGACCAAGAGAGTGCAATCAAGCAGTGTGTGTGTGTGTGTGTTAAAGTCCTTGCGTACACACTATCTATAGAGGAAGCAATAACCAATTACCTAACTACGTATCAATACTGTACCATGTTTGGGAACAGCAAGGGTCCTTATGCAATGATAACCTTGAATGCCCTGCCCAGCCCTCCATCTCTCCACCTCTTTCCTCATCCCCTCCTTCCCTCTTTCCAGCATGCTTCCATGCAGATACACATTATTGCTCCTCACAGATTAGATTAGCTAACAGAAAGAGGATCCATGCAAAGTGGAGCTGGTGTCGGAAGGGAGGTGTGTGTGTGAGCATGTGTGTGCGTGCGTGCCAACTGTGCCTATACACATGCATGGGAGGGGAATGAAATGACATTGCATTCTAATGCACCTAGCTATACTAGTGATTCTATATGTATTGCGAATCAATTCCTGCGATTTTATTGTGATTTGATGTTCCGAACATATTGCTCACTATACTGTATGTGCAGAGAGACGAGAGAGCATGAGAACTGGTTTTGATCAGTCAGGGAAATAAGTGCTGAAAACATGTTGGCTCACTATTTACAAAGAAGATGGAGAACACATTTTTTTCCCTCAATCTACAAACAATACCCCATAATGAAAAAGCAAAAACAGTTTTTGCAAATGTATGAAAAAAAAAAAAAATCACATTTACAAAAGTATTTACTCAGTGCTTTGTTGAAGCACAGTTGGCAGTGATTACAGCCTCAAGTCTTCTTGGGTATGACGCTACAAGCTTGGCACATCTGTATTTGGGGAGTTTCTCCCATTCTTCTCTGCAGATCCTCTCAAGCTCTGTCAGGTTGGATGGGGAGCGTTGGTCCTGTTGGAAGGTGAACCTTCACCCCAGTCTGAGGTCCTGAGTGTTCTGGAGCAGGTTTTCATCAAGGATCTCTGTACTTTGCTCCGTTCATCTTTGCATCAATCGTGACTAGTCTCCCAGTCCCTGCCTCTGAAAAACATCCCCACAGCATGATTCTACCACCAGCATGCTTCACCGTAAGGATGGTGCCAGGTTTCCTCCAGACGTGATGCTTGGCGTTCAGGCCAAAGAGTTCAGTCTTGGTTTGATCAGACCAGAGAATCTTGTTTCTCATGGTCTGAGAGTCTTTAGATGCCTTTTGGCAAACTCGGGTTGTCATCTGCCTTTTACTGAGGAGTGGCTTCTGTCTGGTCAGTCTACAATAAAGGCCTGATTGGTGGAGTGCTGCAGAGATGGTTGTCCTTCTGGAAGGTTC
This sequence comes from Salmo salar, assembly GCF_965601325.2. Taxonomy (NCBI): domain Eukaryota; kingdom Metazoa; phylum Chordata; class Actinopteri; order Salmoniformes; family Salmonidae; genus Salmo; species Salmo salar. Next base: position 16,498,448 of record NC_138300.1, read on the forward strand.
TCCCATCTCCACAGAGGAACTCTAGAGCTCTGTCAGAGTGACCATCGGGTTCTTGGTCATCTCCCTGACCAAGAACCTTCTCCCCCGATTGCTCAGCTTGGCCGGCCAGCCAGCTCTAGCAAGAGTCCTGGTGGTTCCAAACTTCTTCTATTTAAGAATGATGGATGCCACTGTGTTTTTGGGGACCTTCAACGCTGCAGATTTGTTTTGGTAAATGTGATATCTGTTTTTTATTTTTAATACATTTGCACAAAAAAAAAACGTTTTTGCTTTGTGATTATGGGGTATTGTGTGTAGATTGATGACAGGAAAAAAAACAATTGAATACATTTTAGAATAATGCTGTAACGTAACAAAATGTGGAAAAAGTAAAGGGATCTGAATACTCTCTGAATGCACTGTATATACAGTACCAGTAAAAAGTTTGGACACCCCAGCCCACTCAAGGGTTTTTCTGTCATCAAAGCAAAGGATGGCTACTTTTGAAGAATCTAAAATATATTTGGATTTGTTGAACACTTTTTTGTTTTCTACATGAGTCCATGTGTTATTTCATAGTTTTGATGTCTTCACTATTATTCTACAATGTAGAAAATAGTCCAAATAAAGAAGAAATATATATATATATATATATATATATATATATAGTAATATATGTATATATATATATATACAGTTGAAGTCAGAAGCTTACATACACTTAGGTTGGAATCAATAAAACTCGTTTTTCAACCACTCCACAAATTTCTTGTTAACAAATTATAGTTTTGGCAAGTCGGTTAGGACATTTACTTTGTGTATGACACAAGTAATCTTTCCAACAATTGTTTACAGACAGATTATTTCACTTATAATTCACTGTATCACAATTCCAGTGGGTCAAAAGTTTACATACACTAAGTTGACTGTGCCTTTAAACAGCTTGGAAAATTCCAGAAAATGATGTCATGGTTTTAGAAGCTTCTGATAGGCTAATTGACATAATTTGAGTCAATTGGAGGTGTACTTGTGGATATATTTCAAGGCCTACCTTCAAACTCAGTGCCTCTTTGCTTGACATCATGGGAAAATCGAAAGAAATCAGCCAAGGGGCCAGGCCACCACAAGTCTGGTTCATCCTTGGGAGCAATTTCCAAACACCTGAAGGTACCACGTTCATCTGTACAAACAATTGTACGCAAGTATAAACACCAAGGGACCATGCAGCCGTCATTCCGCTCAGGAAGGAGACGCGTTCTGTCTCCTAGAGATGAACGTACTTTGGTGCGAAAAGTGCAAATCAATCCCAGAACAACAGCAAAGGACCTTGTGAAGATGCTGGAGGAAACAGGTAAAAAAGTATCTATATCCACAGTAAAACGAGTCCTATATCGACATAACCTGAAAGGCCGCTCAGCAAGGAAGAAGCCACTGCTCCAAAACCGCCATATAAAAAGCCAGACCACGGTTTGCAGCTGCACATGGGGACAAAGATAGTACTTTTTGGAGAAATGTCCTCTGGTCTGATGAAACAAAAATAGAACTTTTTGGCCATAATGACCATCGTTATGTTTGGAGGACAAAGGGGGATGTTTGCAAGCCGAAGAACACCATCCCAGCCATGAAGCATGGGGGGGGGCAGCATCATGTTGTGGGGGTGCTTTGCGGCAGAAGGTACTGATGCACTTCACAAAATAGATGGCATCATGAGGCAGGAAAATAATGTGGAAATATTGAAGCAACATCTCAAGACATCAGTCAAGAAGTCAAAGTTTGGTCGCAAATGGGTCTTCCAAATGGACAATGACCCCAAGCATACTTCCAAAGTTGTGGAAAAATGGCTTGAAGACAACAAAGTCAAGGTATTGGAGAGGCCATCACAAAGCCCTGACCTCAATCCTATAGAAAATGTGTGGGCAGAACTGAAAAAGTGTGTGCGAGCAAGGAGGCCTACAAACCTGACTCAGTTACACCAGCTCTGTCAGGGGGAATGGGCCAAAATTCACCCAACTTATTGTGGGAAGCTTGTGAAAGGTTACCCAAAAAATTTGACCCAAGTTAAACCATTTAAAGGCAATGCTATCAAATACTAATTGAGTGTATTTTACATACACTCAATTACTATTTGGTAGCATTGCCTCTGACCCACTGGGAATGTGATGAAATAAATAAAAGCAGAAATAAATCATTCATTCTACTATTATTCTGACATTTCACATTCTTAAAATAAAGTGGTGATCCTAACTGACCCAAGACAGGGAATTATTACTAGGATTAAATGTCAGGAATTGTGAAAAAATGAGTTTAAATGTGTTTGGCTAAGGTGTATGTAAACTTCCGACTTCAACTGTGTGTGTATGTATATATACACTGCTCAAAAAAAGAAAGGGAACACTAAAATAACACATCCTAGATCTGAATGAATTAAATAATCTTATTAAATACTTTTATCTTTACATAGTTGAATGTGCTGACAACAAAATCACACAAAAATAATCAATGGAAATCCAATTTATCAACCCATGGAGGTCTGGATTTGGAGTCACACTCAAAATGAAAGTGGAAAACCACACTATAGGCTGATCCAACTTTGATGTAATGTCCTTAAAACAAATCAAAATGAGGCTCAGTAGTGTGTGTGGCCTCCACGTGCCTGTATGACATCCCTACAACGCCTGGGCATGCTCCTGATGAGGTGGCGGATGGTCTCCTGAGGGATCTCCACCCAGACCTGGACTACAGCATCGCCAACTCCTGGACAGTCTGTGGTGCAACGTGGCGTTGGTGGATGGAGCGAGACATGATGTCCCAGATGTGCTCAATTGGATTCAGGTCTGGGGAACGGAAGGACCAGTCCATAGCATCAATGCCTTCCTCTTGCAGGAACTGCTGACACACTCCAGCCACATGAGGTCTAGCATTGTCTTGCATTAGGAGGAACCCAGGGCCAACCGCACCAGCATATGGTCTCACAAGGGGTCTGAGGATCTCATCTCGGTACCTAATGGCAGTCAGGCTACCTCTGGCGAGCACATGGAGGGCTGTGCGGCCCCCCAAAGAAATGCCACCCCACACCATGACTGACCCTCCGTCAAACCGGTCATGCTGGAGAATGTTGCAGGCAGCAGAACGTTCTCCACGGCGTCTCCAGTATGTCACGTTTTCAGTGTGAACCTGCTTTCATCTGTGAAGAGCACAGGCCGCCAGTGGCGAATTTGCCAATCTTGGTGTTCTCTGGAAAATGCCAAACGTCCTGCACAGTGTTGGGCTGTAAGCACAACCCCCACCTGTGGACGTCGGGCCCTCATACCACCCTCATGGAGTCAGTTTCTGACCATTTGAGCAGACACATGCACATTTGTGGCCTGCTGTAGGTCATTTTACAGGGCTCTGTCAGTGCTCCTCCTTGCACAAAGGCGGAGGTAGCAGTCCTGCTGCTGGGTTGTTGCCCTCCTACGGCCTCCTCCACGTCTCCTGATGTACTGGCCTGTCTCCTGGTAGCGCCTCCATGCTCTGGACACTACGCTGACAGACACAGCAAACCTTCTTGCCACAGCTCGCATTGATGTGCCATCCTGGATGAGCTGCACTACCTGAGCCACTTGTGTGGGTTGTAGACTCAGTCTCATGCTACCACTAGAGTGAAAGCACCGCCAGCATTCAAAAGTGACCAAAACATCAGCCAGGAAGCATAGGAACTGAGAAGTGATCTGTGGTTACCACCTGCAGAACCACTCCTTTATTGGGGGTGTCTTGCTAATTGCCTATAATTTCCACCTGTTGTCTATTCCATTTGCACAACAGCATGTGACATTTATTGTCAAACAGTGTTGCTTCCTAAGTGGACAGTTTGATTTCACAGAAGTGTGATTGACTTGGAGTTACATTGTGTTGTTTAAGTGTTCCCTTTATTTTTTTGAGCAGTGTATATATATATATATATATATTTATTTATTTACAAATCGATACTTGGAGTCAAAGTATCTATATAATATCCTCCAAAATAATATTGATATATGTAAGTATCAATTCCCCCCCCCCCCCATACTAACTATAACCCCCCTCTGCACGGCCCAAGTCTCATTCTAAGAAGCCTGCAGACTCTAACCTTGGGAGGGCCCAAAACGTGTGTACATATGAAGACAAAGGCCAAGCATTGAGAGGGATCGCCTAGGCAAACTTTCTAGGAAAAGCCTTGGAAAGCAGACGAGGGGTTAGGAGAGGGAGGAGGGGAGAGGATTGGAAAGGAAAAAAGGAGAAGGAGGAGGGGAGAGGAAAGGAAAAAAAGAGGGGGAGAACGGTGTCTCCTTGCATTTAGCAAAGTTTTGACAGTTGGGCCCTTGTAAGCCCTTGTGTACGTACGTGTGTGTTTGTGTATTGCAGCTAGCTATACTGTAACTATAACAGTGGAGGCTCCTCAGAAGAGGAAGGGGAGGACCGTCCTACTCAGTTAATTTCAGAAATATAAAAATAGTATAACATTAGAGTTATCCTTTTTAGATAAAACTATACTAAATATGTTCACGTCACCAAATAACTGATTAAAAAAGGTTTTGCTATGAAGTAGCCTCAACAGCCCCCTCTATGGTAGCACCATGGTGTAACCGGAGGACAGCTATTTTTCGTCCTCCTCTGGGTACATTGGCGTGAATACAAAACCCAGGAGGCTCATGGTTCTCACCCCCTACCAATGCTCTTGCAGCATGAACTAACACGTTGTCCACCCAATCAAAGGATCAGAGAATGAATCTAGTACTGAAAGCATAAGCTACAGCTAGCTAGCACTGCAGTGCATACAATGTGGTGAGTAGTTGACTCAAAGAGAGAGAAAGACAATAGTTGACTTAGTTCACTTACTTAGTTAGCAAATGCCGCTAGCTACTGTAGTTTAGTCTAATCAAACACCCGGCTCAAACAGAGAGGGATGCTATTTTAGCTACTGTAGCTGGCTATGGCTATCCAACACTAACTTTTCCAAGTCAAGGTTAGCTTTAGTTTTTTATTTTATTTAGTGCTACCGGGGCCCGCCAGTGTAACTGTTAAACTACTTGCTGACTGTACTGCATGATTGTAGCTGGTTTACTAACATGATAGTTCTAGTAGATATGTTGACTATGACGTTAGCTAATATGGTAACAACGATGTAGGCTGTGTGTAGCGGTTATGATATGAAGGTTAGGCTTGGAAAGGTTTTTTCGCTTGGTCACAGACAGCTGGTGTGTTATGCACTGAAGTCCACAAGCGAAGGGAAAAGGTGGGAGGAGGAGAACGCGTAGATGCGAGAATAAATTATACAACGAGCAAAGTGATCATGCTGTTTGTATGTGGCTGCTATGCAAGTAAACTGTGTTTGTGGGTGATCAGGGTTTTATTCATTCCGCCGATTCTGTTGCAAAACGTGTAGTAGCCTAAACTGGGTGAATGGAATATAATGCCAGTCATCCAATATGCTGTAATAGAAATAAGGCCATGCTAATAAAAAATATATAGTCCTCCCTCATCTTAAACGACACCGACCACCACTGGGTTAGCGGATATGGTATGAAGGTTTGGTTTGTAGAGTTTTTTTGCGTATGGTCACAGACAGCCGTTGTGTTGTGCATTGAAATCCACAAGCACAGCGAAAAGGTGAGAGGAGGAAAAAGTGATGATGCTGTTTGTATGTGGCTGCTATGAAAGTGAACTGTGTGTGCGGGTGATCAGGAGTTTATTCATTCCGCCAATTCTGTTGCACAACGTTTCTTAAAACGAAGTAAACTAAACAGTGAGGGACCTACCTGAATTTGTCCAATAGAAACTCTAGTTCTTCCGTTTTGCAACTCTTTGGGCTAATGATTACACCCCAGATCAGCTAGATGCAGGCAAGAGTGTGCAAGATGGTATTGAATGTGTCACTGTCTGTCACTTTGATTACTCCAATTTGTCTCTCAACCAGTGCACCTACATTACAAACTGTAAATTGTAGGCTAGCTTGTAGGAACCTCATGATGGGTATAGGTAAAATTTCAGTATCATGCAGTAGCCTAAACCTAGCGATATTATATTGAGCTGGGTGAATGGAATATGAATTACAGTCATCCAATATGCTGTAATAGAAATATGGCCATGCCCATTAAAAATAATCATCCACCCTAATCTTGAACAGCACTAACCACAACTGAACTATAAATAGGGCTGGGAATTGACATGGGACCTCATGATACGATATTATCACGATAATTAGGTGCCAATACAATATGTGTTGCGATTCTCACAATTCTCACGATTCTATATGTATTGCGATTCGATACTGCAATTGTATTGTGATTTGATGTTCCAAACATATTGCTCACTATACTGTATGTCTGCTGCAGAAAGACGAGAGAGCAGGAGAAAATTAGTTTTGATCAGTCATGTTGGCTCACTATTTAAAAAGAAGACGGAGAATAACCTAGCCCAAAAAATACTAATAAATATATATATATATATATATATATATATATATATATATATATATATATATACATACATACATACATACATACATACATACATACATACATACATACATACATACATACATACGCACATTTCTTTACAAATGGATACTTGGAGTCAAACTGATATAATATTGCGATATGTAACTGTATACATTTTTTCCCCCCATCACTAACTATAGCCCCCTTCTGCAAGGCCCAAGTCTCATTCCAGGAAGCCTGCAGACTCTAACATTGGGAGGGCCCAAGCTTGTATACAAAGACAAAGAAGACAAAGGCCAGGCATTGAGAGGGATCGCCTTGGCAATTTTCTAGGAAAAGCTCTGGAAAGCGGGTGAGGGATTAGGAGAGGGGAGGAGGGGGAGAGGAAAGGAGGGGAAAAAAAGAGGGGGGAGCATGGTGTCTCCTTGCATTTAGCAAAGTTTTGACAGTTGGGCCCTTGTAAGCCCTCGTGGCTCTGTGTGTGTGTGTGTGTATGTGTGTGTTAGTGCTTTAATGTGCATGTGCAAACATGCACCCATTGTATTGAATTCCTATCCCCAGCCTTGTTTTTAAACAATGTGTTAGCTTTTGCTTTGCTATTGACTTTGAAAAGATCAATGCAATGCTTTTGAAGCATTCTGTCTTTGGATGTATACTGTATAATAATCCTCTGCACTGGTGATTGTTTATTTCAGGTTATGTTTTTAGACCTCTTATTTGAAAGAATTGGATGGATTTGCAGGAGCGTCTCACACTACCATATCTGGAGCCTCTCACAATGTCCAGGAATAAACTAGGTAATTCCCATGGGGTGGGGGGGTTGGTGAATACTCTGGACACACGCTCACACACAAGCACACACGCACGTGCATACGCACGTACTGTATCAACCCGCGTGCACGCGCATACACCCTGGGAGTAGCCCCGGCTGTCTACATCTGTGCCAGAGTAGGGGTTAAAGATGAATCTTCACTATGAAGGTTAGTTGTCATGCCGCTGCATAGTGCTTACTGTTGCTGGTTTTGAAGGGATTTCCCAAGGTCCTCATAACATGGATCTTCATCCAATTTCAAAGTCACTCTTGAGTGATCTGCCAGCTATTGTAGTGGTCTGTATATTTTAGTAATTTAGCAGACACTTTATCCAGAGCGACTTACAGTAGTGTGTACAAACATTTTACTTTTTTTTTTATCATACTCATCCCCAATAAGAATTGAACCCACACCCTTGGCATTGCAAGCACCATGCTCTACCAATTGAGCCACACGGGACCAGAATGTGTTCAGGAGAAAGTTCACTGTACAGTACTGAAGCTACTGTCCCCTTGTAAAATTGGGCCGCTCACACAAATCAAATCCAAGTTCATTAGTCGCGTACACAGTTTAGCAGATGTTATAACGAGTGTCGCGAAATGCCTGTGTTAATATCACCTAACAGTGCAGCAAAAATGTCAAACAAGTACACAAGTAATAATCAATAACCTGAAACAAGAAATCATGAATGGCAGAACTAATCCAGTAAACAACCCAAATAACATTGTATCAGTAATCCAAATGCAATATAAGCGTACACTGAGTATACAAACATTAAGAACACCTGCTCTTTCCATGACACAGACTGACAAGGTGAATCCAGATGACGGCTATGATCCCTTATTGATGTCACGTGTTAAATCCACTTCAATTGGTGTAGATGAAGGGAAAGAGACAGATTAAAGAAAGATTTTTAAGCCTTGGGACAATTCAGACATGGATTGTGTGTGTGCCATTCAGAGGGTGAATGGGCAAGACAAAAGATTTAAGTGCCTTTGAACAGGTTATGGAAGTAGGTGCCAGGTGCACCGGTTTGTGTCAAGAACTGTAACTCTGATGGGATTTTCATGCTCAACAATTTCCCAAGTGTATCAAGAATAGTCCACCACCCAAAGGACATCCAGCCAACTTGACATAACTCTGGGAAGCATTGGAGTCAACATGGGCCAACATCCCTCTGGAACGCTTTCGACACCTTGTAGAGTCCCAACGAATTGATGCTGTTCTGAGGGCACACACTAAGAATGATATGTACAGCAGTAGATATATTACAGTGAGCTATGTCAAGAATCCAGCGTACAAATAAACAGTGTAACAAAATGCAATGTACAGTAGTAGAGACCGTAATTTCCGGACTATTAAGCGCACCTGAATATAAGCCGCACCCACTGAATTAAAAAACATTTTTTATTTTGAACATAAATAACCGCACATGTCTATAAGCCGCAGGTGCCTACCGGTACATTGAAAAAAATTTACTTTACACAGGCTTTAACGAAACACGGCTTGTAACAAAAATAAATAGGCTTTAACGAAACACGGCTTGTAACAAAAATAAAAAATTAGCAGTAAACAGTAGCCTACCAAAAAAGTCATTGGTCACTATCTTCCTCCTCCTGTGCACTGAAACCATCTCCTTCGGTGTCGGAGTTGAATAGCCTCAGAATTGCTTCATCCGATATTGGATCGTTTTCATTGTCGCTCTCGTCACTTTCATCCGGAGGCAAATCCCCCGCTGAGCCCTCTTCAACACGCAGCAGTCCAGCCTTTCGAAACCCGTTGATGATAGTGGATTTTTTTGACAATGCTCCACGCTGTCAGGACCCACAAATTTGAAAGCGGGAAAAATCCATACATTAGCCGCGTCATTGTTTAAGCCGCGAAGTTCAAAGCGTGGGAAAAAAGTTGCGGCTTATAGTCCGGAATTTACGGTATATTAGAATGAGCAATGTGAATAATACACTATATGAATACACAGTGTGAAAAACAGTATATAATAAACGGTCCAGTGTTTAATGTCTTTTAATACATGGGACAGCAGCGTAGGCTGTGAGTGAGTGTGTGTTTTGTGTGAGAGAGTCTATCTTTGTCTCTTAATACAGGAGATGGTGCAGGGCTGTTCAACAGTCTGATGGCCTGAAGAGACAGACATTTTTTTCAGTCTTTCTTTCTGCTAGATGGTAGTGAACAGACCATGACTTGGGTGGCAGAGGACCTTTATGATCTTCTTGACACCGAGTGCTGTAATTGTCCTGGTTGGCAGGCAGCGTACCACCGGGGATGCGTTTAGCTGACCGCACCACGAGTGCTTCATTTGTAAATTGTGAGGTACCAAAAATAAATACATTTCCTTTATAATAAAGCATTGCATGCATTATCATCGCTTTTGCGTGCTGGCAGAGCATTAGAGTGGAGGTGCTTGCAGAAGTTGCCAGGTGTGTGGAGACACACATTGTACAATATGAGGAGGAAGTTATCCTAAAAAAAAACTTTCCGGTTTTGCTGACTCGCCCAATGATGCGCAGTTCACTCACCTGCGATGGTCGATGCGCAAAGTGCCAAAAGCCTACAGTATCTCTTTCTTGTAAAACAATGCTGTTCGCTCAATAGGCCTATTTGAAAGTTGATAACTTAGACCAGGGGTAGTCAACTCTTACCCTACGAGGTCCGGAGCCTGCTGGTTTTCTGTTCTACCTGATCATTAATTGCATAGACCTGGTGTCCCAGGTCTAAATCAGTCCCTGATTAGTGGGGAACAATGAGAAAATGTGGTGGAACTGGCTTCGTGGTCCAGTTGAGTTTGAGGGACAGGCTATTTGGTAGCCTACAGATAGATTAGTCTTCTCTTTTCAGCAGGTAGCCGTTTGCAATGCTGGAGAGATTACCTTCCCAGGCTCATGTCTATCAGAGCAGAGAGAGGGAGGGAGATCATAGAAAGTATTCTGTGAGAGATACAGGCGCGCTTCTCTCTCTCACCACAGCAATGGCCACGCCTTGGTTGCAATGCTGTGCAAACTATGAACTCGGGCCGGCCCAACACGAATCAATTCTTAGAATATCAGGCCCGTTTTCACATGACGTTTATTAGGGGGCAGGAGATTTACAGAGGAGGCAACTTGAATGAACTCTGATTGCTTTTATTCTCATTTTTACTTTGCAAACAGAGAGAAAGAAAAAAAATGGCTTTCCATGAGTGGTACCGGATCCTGGCGAATGGGTTCCAGAACGAAACAGTCCGGAACAGAGAGGTGCTGGTTCCTGTTCCGACAGGCTCAAATGAAGCACCGCGCATCATCGTCTGGAAAGCCATTTGGTTGAGGGAGGTACAGTTGCCATACCATGCACTAATGTGGCCTGACAAAACGCTCTCAATGGTGTATCTGTAGATGGTACACACAGACAGTATTACACACACACACACACACACACACACACACACACACACACACACACACACACACACACACACACACACACACACACACTTTCGCATGCACGTTTAACCAGGCAAGGCAATACAAGGTGACAGGGGGTCCATTGTAAGCTGTTCAAACAGAAAGTATCGCTTCGGAACGAACAGAGAGTTGTGATACTTAACAACCCCTTTACTCAGCCAACACCCTACCCAAGCAGCCAAGCAAGCAGGCAGGGAGGCTCACATACAGACTGCAAATCATACTGTGCACGTGTGCGTGCACGGGTGTGAGTGATCTGCACTGGGGTCAGTTTTGTTAGTGAACAGCAGAGGAATGGCAGCAAAAACTAGCGAAACGGAAAAGTTGTACACATGTTTTCACTTTTTCTTCCCCCTCTCTGTTTTCTGTCTCTTCTATCTGTTTTCAATCTTCTTGCAATGGCCTCCAGCACCTGTTAACAGTGGGAGAGAGCTGGAGGGAGTGGGGGGCACGCAGAAGGGGATGAGGGAGGCTAAATAGTGTAGGGTGGTCGGGTCTGGTGTGAGGTCATTCAAGGTCATTTATAACACTAGCTAACACGTGCTGTACAGAGTACCTATCCTGAATGGAACTGAAACTGGCATTCATCTCCTGATTTTAATATTGCACCATATAATTGGCTATGGGAATGCATTCAAAGTCAAACTGGTTTCATGTTTTTGAGAGTAGATCAACTTTGCTGCTAGAATGTTGTTGTTGTTTTTGTTGTCGTCCGCTTACTCTTATAGACACAGCTTGGTGTTGTGCAATGCAACCATAAGCTTTGGTCTCTAACGGCCACACACACACACACACTTTCCTACCTTGTTGCCTTGGGGAGAGGCAGTCACAACACAGTTTGATACTGATCCCTCCGAGCAGTACACAGGGCTTCCCTCTGTAGACACCTGTGTTGCTGGACGCTACAGCTGTTTTGTGACCACGCACACACACACACACACACACACACACACACACACACACACACACACACACACACACACACACACACACACACACACACACACACACACACACACACACACACACACACACACACACACACAGATATCATCTCACTACTTTGTTCCAGACACACACACCAACACACTCTTTACTCACCCTTCACTTCTCTCCCCGCTCCGTTCCAGATGGCGCTGATGATCTCACCGCGGTAGGGCTTTCTCCTGCTTAACCAGAGGGGAGTGGGAATCATCACACACACGCACACACAGCTATGTCTTACTATACTTGTGAGGACTTTTTGGCGACCAACAATTGATTCCCATTGAAAATCCTATTTTCCCTAAACCCTAAACCTAACCCTAACCATAATTTGAATCTTAACCCTAATTCTAACCCTAAACCTAACCCCTAAGCCTAAAATAGCCTTTTTACAAATGTCCTCACTTCTCTGAATTTGAGTTGGTTTACTATTCTTGTGACGACTTCTGGTACTCACAAGTATAGTAAAACGTGTACACACACACACATACACACACATACGAGTACACATAGCCTCATCGTCATGTGTCTGAGAGGAGTTCTGATGACTACTGTATGCTGTCTAGGGTTTCTTTTGAAAGCCACGGTTTGTTGTTTCTGATTGTACAGCTCTCCTCCTTGTTGAGCTTATTATATTATGCCGGTCATCTTTCAGTTTGAAACGTTTCCCATTTTAAAATGTATTTCAGGATTTCAAAAACTGTTGGATTACCTCGTCAGATTCTGTGTTGGCTGTTTTCATTTCTATTTTTGACATTTGACATAATTATTATGTCGGTTTGTTATTATCCATTCAGCATACTGGTAACTGGACCACATATATCCAACTAATGAATCATCGATAGAGCACATAGTTCCTAGTGTTGTCATCACTCCCTGTGTATTTGTTGTTATCATTCTGTGCCTGAGTTAGTCACTGATTTGAGAGAGTTGATAGCTTTGACCTGGCTTGATGATGGGATGTTGTTCGTAACCAGGCCACGGGACGACCTCCCTTGATTGCAGCTCTTCCATGACACACTCTTCCAACTGATCTAAGGTCAGTTCCTCCTGCTAATAATGGAGGTTAGGACTTGGAGAGGGTAAGCGGATTCTAGATCTGTGGCTGAGCAATTTGGACTCAGGGGTAGACGTAACATAGTATATATAAATCTCCCTCTCTCCATTTAGTATGATATGTTACGTTTTGTATGCTGTTTTAATATATGGATGTTCATCACCCATTTCATATGATATGTTACGAATTACAGCCGGTATGATTATGTTATCAATTGCGAATTTGCAATACATATCATATGTCATGAATTCCACTTTGTTGTGTCTAACATTAGCTAGGTGGCATCTAACTAAGATGTTTGGTGCATTATTTCTCAAGTGAAATTTTTGGCATGAAAACGATTTGTCTCTCATTGAATGACAACAAACACTTCATTGAAGAATCCCTACTGTTGACGAGTGACCGACGAAGGGGCGTAGACTTCGGCTACCGACTTCGCCTCTAGAATGTTTTGTGTGTGTACGAACAGCCGGAAAAATCCTTTCCCAAGCCTCTCGAGAGGCACTGCACTGCATCGCAGTGCTGGAGGTTCGATCCTGGGCTGTGTCGCGGCCGGGAGACCCATGAGGCGGCACAGAATTGGCCCAGTGTCGTCTGGGTTAAGGGAGGGTTTGGCCGGCCGAGATGCCCTTGTCCCATCGCACTCTAGTGACTCCTTGTGTTGGGCCGGACGCATGCACGCTGACTGTAGTCGAGACACATTGGTGCGGCTGGCTTCCGGGTTAGGCGAGTAGTGTGTCATGAAGCAGTGCTGCTTGGCAGGGTCGTGTTTGAGGACGCATGGCTCTCGACCTTCGCCTCTCCAGAGTCTGCACGGGAGTTGCAGCGATGGGACAAGACTGTAACTACTAATTCGGGAGAAAAAAGGGGTAAAATAAATCAATAACAATTTGAACAAAACAAAAAACAAATCAAAAAGAAAAATACTTGCCCAAGACCAAAATGAACAAAAATGTCATCATAATATATGCACAAACAGTTCCAGTTGGGAAGCATTCAGATGCTTTTAGGGTTAGAGGAATGGTTTGTTAACATGCTAAGTAGTTGCAAAGTAGCAAGTTGTTGCAAAGTTGTGTGGAATGTGATTCGAACACGCAATTTTTGTGTTGCTAGATGTTTGCGTTATCCACCTACCCATCCTTCCCGACCAACCTCCTTTAGATTTTGGCCATATTATTATTATTATTATTATTATTATTATTATTATTATTATTATTATTATTATTATTATTATTATAATAATTATTATTATTATTATTATTATTATTATTATTATTACTTTTTTTTATTTTATTATTATTATTATTATTAGAATTATTATTAGAACAATTATTTTTGGGGGCCTAAGTAACCTTCTGTCTTATGTAACCATACCAAACGTACCATTTTATACTAATTGGAGGGTCACAAATGTATGTTTACTATGATACTTCTAGTCTTTGAGGCCAGGCTGGCCTGAGGACAACTTGTTACCCGGAGCAACAGTGTTAGCCTACATAAAGAGTTTATTGTGAGCATGCGCTAAAGGGCTAACCGCTAACAGCTAAGTGCTAACAGTGGTTTGTTTGGGTTTTGAAGTAGCCTCAAAGCTCCTGTTACGGACCTAGTCCAGAGAATGGCTTATTCATGGGACTAACAGTCACTGGCCTGTTGATGACAATAACACCTCCACCACACTTCAAGTCAGTCATTTAAAATAACACTGTTGTTTTCACACGAGACCGGCTGCAATTTTGAATTGATGTGAATGAGATATGGGATTGCAGTAGAAGATAAGTGGCTTGTGATGTTTCTTTTTGTGTCATTACTAAGGTCCTTGGGTGAGTTGACATGAGGGGGTATGACATAGTTTTAGGCCTATACTGATTACATTATATTTATATGATGTATCGTTACATTCTGGGGCTCCCAAGTGGCGCAGCTGTCTAAGGCACTGCATTTCAATGTTAGTGACTTCACTACAGATCCTGGTTCAAATCCAGCAAGTATCACAACTGGCCGTGATTGGGAGTTCTATAAGGCGGTGCACAATTGCCCCGGTGTCGTCTGGGTTAGGGTTTGGCTGAGGTAGGCCGTCATTGTAAATAAGAATTTGCTCTTAACTGACTTGCTAAATATATATTCAATGCTCCATGTATTCCATTTAATGGTCTTTGCAATTAATATAATCCATTTAACAATGTTGTTAAGCCCTCTCTCTCTCTCTCTCTCCATCTTTCTCTCCTTGACTCCCTCAGTGGTTCTATCTCTATGCGCTGTGTGAACCGATGGCAGAGAATAATGTCGACCAATAACATCTCCCAGGCCAGGAAGCTGGTGGAGCAGCTCCGCATCGAGGCAGGTTTGGAATCATATTTAGGGCCCAGAGTTTTTCCAGGGCCGGAAGTTTTTCCATGGTTAGGTCACATGGCCTATCCCCCTCTCACTCCCTCACTCCCACTCTCTCTCGCCTTCTTCCCCCTCAGGTATCTAAGGCAGCAGCAGAGCTGATGAACTACTGTGAGATGCACGCACACAGAGATCCTCTGCTAGTGGGATTGCCCACATCTGGAAACCCCTTCAAGGACAAGAAGCCCTGCATCATCCTATAGCTCCGCCCCATCCCATCCCTGGCCTGTCAATCACTACCTTTGACCTCAAGACACTGTGGGATGCTCCGTGAAACCCTAACCTCGAAGAGACTTTGAAGGATAGAGAAGTGATGCTATATACAATACATATACAATACATATATAGTCATGATTGTGAGCTGAATAGGTGAAAATCAAATGAATGGGAATCATTGATGCAACAGATGCTTAGGCAGAAAAAGCGTTGTTGGGACGCATTGGAAAACAGGAACGTTACCGGATGATACTGCAAGAGGAGCGGTGAAACACATAATTGGCAGATACAAATGAAGGAACTACAAGCACAAGGCTGTTGGCTTTGTGTTCATCCAAACACATTTTCTGTCATTCAGGATGTAACATTGTCTGGCTAGAGAGAGAACCCAGCTAGCACATTTGGTTCCATTAAAGTTTTGTTGACGCTGAGAACAGAATGTATGTTTTAAAATAACATACTTAAATGTTACTGTTTTCTTGTTGTTTTTATGGAAAGTTTTCTTGATGTTCTGAGAACATGGCTTTAAATAGAATCATGAGGAAACTTGCAGAAAATGTTATGCTGAAGTACTGAAATTCCCACAGAAGAATATTTGTTTCTTAAAGTTCTCTGGACGTTCTGAGAACATGACTTTAAATAGCATTGTGAGGAAACCTGCAGAAAACGTTATGCTTAAGTACTGAAATTCCCACAGAAGAACGTAGTTTCTTAATTTCTTTGAACAATTTAAGAACATTACTTTAAATCAGGGTTCCCCAACTGGTGGCCCAAGGCCCAAATTTGGCCCGTGGGTGGTTTTATTTGGCCCCCCCAAGTTTTCTAAGCAAAAAATAAATCGAATTTTCATCGTTGGACGTAAAAACTCTAGCTAATTAGCTCAAAGTGATTTTAATTTAAAAATCTGTTCCTAAGTATTCCCACGCATAATAGAGAGGTTTGAAATGATTGTTTTAGTCAAACATTACGTCTGAAAAAAAACGGCCCGCGGCTGAATCTATTTTAGTTGATGTTCCCTGCTTTAAATAGGAACATGAGGAACCCTGTAGGAAACGTTATGCCGAAGTAATGAAATTCCCACATAAGAAACCTATGGTTCTCAGAACGTTATGTGCTAGCTGGGTAAGGTCAACAACTAAAAAACTAAATTGTGTTTTAATACATGTATATTCTTCTAATTCTCAATGTTTTCCTGAATCAGAAGTCATTATGTTAACTATCTGTCCTAATGCCAATAAGGAATGTAACAGTGTCTTTTTTCATCATTTGTCCTGCTTTCCCTCTTTTTTGGGGTACAAATAACCACACCCTATTTGGCAGATGTATTTTCCTCAAAACGCTTTCTTCTCCAATGTTTCCAATGATCATTGTGTCTAATCCTTAAAAGCCTCTGTAAAGCCTTTGGTCCTTTATCTGGGAATGAATGTATCTTCGTGTCAATGTTAATGCCATTTACTGTAAAATTATTCTTCCAGATCATCAGTCATTAGGTTTGGTTATTAATGGTGACAATTCTGTTCATCTTTTATTTTTTTATTCATCGCTTTGGTGCTCATTTTTTTTTTAACTAAGTACAACACAAAATCATACAATCACTTTTTCAAACTTAATCAGTGTTTCATCAAGAAATGCATGTTTCACGCTGCAGTACATGTTTATATAAAGTTATTGCCTTTCACAATGCAATGATTCTCTTCTCTTTTGTTGAAATTCATTTGATTATTACTTAAATCAAATCAAAGTTTATTTGTCACGTTCGCCGAATACAACAGGTGTAGACCTTACAGTGAAATGCTTACTTACAGGCTCTAACCAATAGTGCAAAACAATGTATTAGGTGAACAATAGGTAAGTAAAGAAATAAAACGACAGTGAAAAATAACAGCAGCGCGGCTATATACTGTAGCGAGGCTATAAAAGTAGCGAGGCTACATACAGACACCGGTTAGTCGGGCTGATTGAGGTAGTATGTACATGTAGCTATGGTTAAAGTGACTATGCATATATGATGAACAGAGAGTAGCAGTAGCGTAAAAGGGGTAGGCGGGTGGTGGGTGGCTGGACACAATGCAGATAGCCCGGTTAGCCAATGTGCGAGAGCACTGGTTGGTCGGGCCAATTGAGGTAGTATGTACATGAATGTATAGTTAAAGTGACTATGCATATATGATAAACAGAGAGTAGCAGCAACATAAAAGAGGGGTTGGGGGGGGGGGGGGGCACACAATGCAAATAGTCCAGGTAGCCATTTCATTACCTGTTCAGGAGTCTTATGGCTTGGGAGTAAAAACTGTTGAGAAGCCTTTTTGTCCTAGACTTGGCACTCCGGTACCGCTTGCCATGCGGTAGTAGAGAGAACAGTCTATGACTGGGGTGGCTGGGGTCTTTGACAATTTTTAGGGCCTTCCTCTGACACCGCCTGGTGTACAGGTCCTGGATGGCAGCTTATACCTAGTGATGTACTGGGCCGTACGCACTACCCTCTGAAGTGCCTTGCGGTCAGAGGCCGAGCAGTTGCCAT
Organism: Salmo salar; assembly: GCF_965601325.2. Classification (NCBI taxonomy): domain Eukaryota; kingdom Metazoa; phylum Chordata; class Actinopteri; order Salmoniformes; family Salmonidae; genus Salmo; species Salmo salar. Next base: position 16,516,318 of record NC_138300.1, read on the forward strand.
ACCAGGCAGTGATGCAACCAGACAGGATGCTCTCGATGTTGCAGCTGTAGAACCTTTTGAGGATCTCAGGACCCATGCCAAATCTTTTTAATTTCCTGAGGGGGAATAGGCTTTGTCGTGCCCTCTTCCCGACTGTCTTGGTGTGTTTGGACCATTCTAGTTTGTTGGTGATGTGGACCCAAAGGAACTTGAAGCTCTCAAAACCCGCTCCACTACAGCCCCGTCGATGAGAATGGGGGCGTGCTCGGTCCTCCTTTTCCTGTAGTCCACAATCATCTCCTTAGTCTTGGTTACGTTGAGGGAAAGGTTGTTATTCTGGCACCACCCGGCCAGGTCTCTGACCTCCTCCCTACAGGCTGTCGTTTTAGTCGTTTTTAATTGACTGCTCTTAATAGTTGATGATCACTTAAACGTTTGGTAAACCTAGAGATTTGACATGTCGACTGGTTTGCCTAATACAGATTGAGAACTACATACAGTTTTTTCACAACCCTTAGTACAAAACTGGTCACACTTGTAACGCAGCCAGTCTTTCATTCAAAAACCTTTCACTGTGCATTCATTTGGATTGTAAATCTCTCTCACCACACAACCATTGTTTCAAAATATAAGTTTATTGTGAAATGTAATGAGATCATTGGTTTAATCACCAATATACGATATCTTTTCAATTTAGTTGTTTTAACTACCAGTTAATTCATTAGCAAACAATGCAAGATACGTGTTTCAAATCGCCCTGAGAAGTGCTGAAAGTAATATGCTACAGTACTGTACACTGCAGTAGATTACACAGTTTTCACATTATGCAGTACACTTACATTATCCAACAAAATTGACAGAAAATCTATCATTTCCATAATATCTATCCAATGTTGAAGATTATACAATCATTCATGCAAAAAAACATGACATTTTTCAGATATAATTGCAACATAGGTATACTGTCTGTAATCAAATGTAAGAAGTGAAAATAAAACATGTTTAGCATTTGGCCATAAATTCTCATCCACATAACAGTGAATGTCCTCATTGTTCATGCACTGCGGGAAAAATCGTTTGGCATGGCGAATCTAAGCTTGAAATTGGTCTGCATTGATTTCGTCACATGCCCCATCCAGGGCCAGAAGGAGGGTGGCACACTCATGGGGACGGTGATCGTACACCTTCCACCTCCATGCTGAAAACAATACCTCAAAAGGGTTGAGGAAAGGAGAGTATGGGGCAGGTATACAGTGCATTCGGGAAAGTATTCAGACCCCTTCACTTTTTCCACATTTTGTTACGTTGCAGCCTTATTTTAAAATTGCTGAAATCATTTTTTTCCCTCATCAATCGACATACAATACCCCATAATGACAAAGCAAAAACAGGTTTTTAGAAATGTTTGTAAAAAAAATTTAAATATCACATTTGCCTAAGTATTCAGTCCCTTTACTCAGTACTTTGTTGAAGCACCTTTGGCAGTGATTACAGCCTTGAGTCTTCTTGGGTATGACGCTACAAGCTTGGCACACATATATTTGGGGAGTTTCTCCCATTCTTCTCTGCAGATCCTCTCAAGTTCTGTCAGGTTGGATTGGGAGCATCGCTGCACAGCTATTTTCAGATCTCTCCAGAGATGTCCGATCGGGTTCAAGTTCGGGCTCTGGACTGGGAGACTCATCAGGATCGAGGGGAAGATGAACGGAGCAAAGTAAAGAGAGACCCTTGATGAAAACCTGCTCCAGAGCACTCAGGACCTCAGATTGGGCCGAAGGTTCACCTTCCAACAGGACAACAACCCTATGCACACAGCCACCACCATGCATCGCCGTAGGGATGGTATTGGCCAGGTGATGAGCAGTGCCTGGTTTCCTCCAGATGTGACACTAAGGCATTCAAGCCAAAGAGTTCAGTCTTGATTTCTTCAGACGAGAATCTTGTTTCTCATAGTCTGAGAGTCCTTTGGGTGTCTTTGGTAAACTCCAAGCGGGCTGTCATGTGCCTTTGGCTTCCGTCTCGCCACTCTACCATAAAGGCCTGATTGGTGGAGTGCTGCATAGATGGTTGTCCTTCTGGAAGGTTCTCCCATCTCCACAGAGGAACTCTGGAGCTCTGTCAGAGTGACCATGGGGTTCTTGGTCACCTCCCTGACCAAGGCTCTTCTCCCCTGTTCGCTCAGTTTGGCCGGCTCTAGGAATAGTCTTGGTGATGGATGGATGGATGCCAGTGTGTTCTTTGGGACCTTCAATGCTGCAGCTCTACGGACAATTCTTTCTACCTCCTGGTTTTTGCTCTGACATGCACTGTCAGCTGTGAGACCTTATATAGACAGGTGTGTGCCTTTCCAAATCATGTCCAATCAGTTGAATTTACCACAGGTGGACTTCAAAAAGGCACCAGGTAAATGTGTTTCATAGATACACGGTGCCTCTTCAAAAGGCAGGCTATTGTTGGCAGGTTGATGGATGACACATTGGCAAAGGTATCATCGTTCTCATTGGCCTGCTTTATTTCAATTCTGAGGGTAGAACACAGTATACTGTCAATAGATCATACGGTAAGAATACTAACATGTTTAATAAATGTACATGCATTACAATATGTCATTTACTGTAAATGTAATGGTAAAGCATAAAGCATATCCTGCAGACTTCTTGGCAAAATGTTCTCATGATCGAATTGAGAGTTGATCGTTTCAGATTGGGTTGAACTCATCTGACAGCCTCTGCCATGGTAATATAGTATCACCCTCCTTCAGGCCATGAATAAGGGATGAAATGAAATCAGTCCAGACCTATGTCAGTTTTTTCCCCAGGTGCATGAACAATGTATTTACTGTGATTTCGATGAGAACCTGCAGAACCTACCTACAGGCCAAATGCTCAGGACAGGCTTGATGGAAACTAGTGACAACTTAACATTATGCTTCTTTCCTTTCTTTCACTTGATTATATTGTGAAATATGTCTTCAGTGATTACACCTTCTGATAACACGTGGGATAGAAATGATTGAAGTTAGATGTTCAGTCAATTTGAATGGGTAGTGAGAGTGTATTCCCTTATGTGAAAACAGTGTGGTGTACTGTAATTTACAGTGCTGTAGGATACTACATTCAAAGGGCAATTTTGAAACGTGTATCTTACATTTTTTGCTGTTGGATTAACTGGTTGTTAAAAGAACAAAATTGAGAAGATATCATTATGTTGTGTTTCAGTGATTAAACTAAAGTACTCATTATATTTCACAGTAAAGTTATATTTTGGATCAGTGGTTGTGTGGTGAAAGATGTCTACAAACAAAATGTATGCACAATGACAGGTATGAATGTAAGAGTGGCTGCTTTACACGTGTTACCAGTTTGTAGTTTTGTACTAAGAGTTTAGAAAAATCACCACATACTTGGGAAAATAGTATCAAAGAGATAACATAAAAATTGTAACAAGATGCCACTGTATGATTGGAGTTTCAGGAGGTTTTGTTGCAGGTACTGTACTGTATTGAAACGCTATGGGAGCTAGTAAACCCGAGATCCACTATGTCTTACTGAATAGCTCTTAGTATGGCTCTTTAAGTTTACTCAACTATCCCAAGTTACTGTACTATTCATTGTACAGTTTCACGAGACCCCTATGAATAGTGGTGTCAGCTGCAGGAGAAAGGAGGGCAATACATTTTGGGGGGCATGACCTGCGTGAGGCTAATTTAGAGATTTTATTTTAGCCCAGAAACGGTACAACTAGTACAATTGAGAGGGTCAACAGACGTGACGGCCCATTATGCAACTGGCATGTGATTGCTTTAGTCACTTGAGTGTCACATGAGGGTTGACTGGTAAATGCCCACGCAGTTGGCACAGTATGAATGTGTGTGTGTGTTGTAATTAGTACACCAAAGAATGTTAGGGATCATAAAGATTCAGAGAAAGCCTTGGGGTGGGAGTGTTGTTTAAGTGATTGGCAAAAAAAAGAAGAAACACATTATTTACCCCCAATATAGCTATTTATCCTTGGTTAAAAATAGAGCAAAGGAATGAAATACAAAAGAGTTGTACAATAGAAGGCTTTGGATGTGTCGCCTAGAGAAACAACGGGGCTATTTGATTGAGGCCCCGTGCCCATAGCACAATCTAAGCTCTTCATTGGTGACTAAGTCTTAGGAGAAATCACAAGAGTCCGACTCAAGAAAATGACGGCTGGCTCATTGCTCCTGTCATGATACCACAAAGGCTGTTTGGACAACATGAAAATTCACAGTGAAATCAACAGGCTTTTCTTTGTAGCGGCTCTCTGTGTCTCCGTCACCCTGGCTGTGTCCCAAATGGCACCCTATTCCCTATATATATATATATTCCCTATGTAGTGCACTACTTTTGGGGGTCTGATCGAAAGAGGTGCACTATAGGGTTCCATTTGGGACACAGACTCTGTCACGTCGGTGCCAAATACTGCTGTTGTGGCGTCTACTCCCGTGTCAGCCTGACTTGAAACCAGCCGCAAAAAACAACCAGTAAGGGGTCAGGTTAGACAGAGCGAGAGAGAGAGATGCACACACACCCACACACTGTTGAATATGTTTAGTAAGATGTTTACATATGAAGTGTCACCAGAAATGAAAGACAGCTGAATGTGAAGTTTGATATTATTTAGAATGATATGGCAAGATTTTGCTAATTGATGGCCGTTGTGCAAAAACATAAAAAAGACAAGCTAATCATCAGCTAAAAGAAACTGAGAGTCATTCCTAAGTCACTCGAAAGTCACTCAAAATAAATTCTTAATGACCTTTTTAAATCTCTTAGGTACTGACTCAAAATCGGGATTAAGTGAGAATGTCAGACAGCATAGCCAAACAATCAGAGGGAGGGAGTGGGGGTTGGTCAATGGTTGCATTTAGACACTGTTGCCTTTTGTACAATTGACACAAATTTTTGACATACATGTACTTAAAGACCTCGCACACTCATCCTATTTCTGAATTAAAACTAACCTTTGAATGACCAAAACATCACCCATAATATTGTTACGCTATTAAAATGCTCAGAATGGAAGAAATGTTACCTTTTTCTCTCACCATGAAGATGGCGCTGGAGAAGATGGCTGCCGTTTTATGCTATTTTGTTTGTTTTTACACGAAGGCCAGCATCCTGGAGTTGCCTCTTCGCTGTTGACGTTGAGACTTGTGTTTTGCGGGTACTATTTAATGAAGCTTCCAGTTGAGGACTTGTGAGGTGTCTGTTTCTCAAACTAGACACTCCAATGTACTTATCCTCTTGCTCAGTTGTGCACCAGTTTGCGCTGTTCTGTGAAGGGAGTAGTACAAAGCGTTGTACGAGATCTTCAGTTTCTTGGCAATTTCTCACATGGAATAGCCTTAATTTCTCAGAACAAGAATAAACTGACGAGTTTCAGAAGAAAGTTCTTTGTTTCTGGCCATTTTCAGCCTGTAATCGATCCCACAAATGCTGACGCTCCAGATACTCAACTAGTCTAAAGAAGGCCAGTTTTATTGCTTCTTTAATCAGGACAACAGTTTTCAGCTGTGCTAACAGAATAGCAAAAGGGTTTTCTAATGATCAATTGGCCTTTTAAAATGATAAACTTGGCACGTTGCGTTAGCTAATCCATTGGAACACAGGAGTGATGGTTGCTGATAATGGGCCTCTGTACGCCTATGTAGATATTCCATAAATAATCAGCCATTTTCAGCTACAATAGTCATTTACAACATTAACAATGTCTACACTGTATTTCTGATACATTTTATGTTATTTTAATGGACAAAAAATTTGCTTTTCTTTCAAAAACAAGGACATTTCTAAGTGACCAAAATTTTGGAACGGTAGTGTATATCCTACCAATGGGACTGAATCTAATATCTTATGTTTCACCGAGTCATGGCTGAACGTCAACATGAATAACATACAGCTGGCGGGTTATACACTGTATCGGCAGGATAGAACAGCAGCCTCTGGTAAGACAAGAGGTGGCAGTCTATGTATATTTGTTAACAACAGCTGGTGCACGATATCTAAGGAAGTCTAAATGTTTCACATGAGGTAGAGTATCTCATGATAAGCTGTAGACCACACTATCTACCTAGAGAGTTTTCATCTGTATTTTTCGTAGCTGTCTACATACCACCACAGACCGATGCTGGCACTAAGACCGCACTCAATGAGCTGTATACCGCCATAAGCAAACAGGAAAACGCTCATCCAGAGGCGGCGCTCCTAGTGGCCGGGGACTTAAATGCAGGAAAACTTATATCTGTTTGACCTCATTTCCACCAGCATGTTACATGTAAACACACAGACACATACAAAGCTCTCCCTTGCCCTCCATTTGGCAAATCTGACCATAATTCTATCCTCCTGATTCCTGCTTACAAAAACACCAGTGACTCGGTCTACAAAAAAGTGGTCAGATGAAGCACATGCTAAGCTACTGGACTGTTTTGCTAGCACAGACTGGAATATGTTCCGGGATTCTTCCGATGGCATTGAGGAGTACACCACATCAGTCACTGGCTTCATCAATAAGTGAATCGATGACGTCGTCCCCACAGTGACTGTACGTACATACCCCAACCAGAAGCCATGGATTACAGGCAACATCCAAACTGAGCTAAAGGGTAGAGCTGCCGCTTTCAAGGAACGGGACTTTAACCCGGAAGCTTATAAGAAATCCCCCTACACGAACCATCAAATAGGCAAAGTGTCAATACAGGATTAAATCGAATCGTACTACACCGGCTCCGATGCTCATCGGATGTGGCAGGGCTTGCACACTTTTACAGACTACAAAGGGAAGCACAGCCGAGAGCTGCCCAGTGACACGAACCTACCAGACGAGCTAAATTACTTCTATGGTCGCTTCTAGGCCTGTAACACTGAAACATGCATGAGAGCATCAGCTGTTCCGGACGACTGTGTGATCACGCTCTCCCCAGCCGATGTGAGTAAGACCTTTAAACAGGTCAACATTCACTGTTGACCAAGGCCGCAGGACGTATACTCCGAGCATGCGCTGACCAACTGGCAAGTGTCTTCACTGACATTTTCAATCTCTCCCTGTCTGAGTCTGTAATACCAACATGTTTCAAGCAGATCACCATAGTCCCTGTGCCCAAGAACACTAAGGTAACCTGCCTAAATGACTACCGATCTGTAGCACTCACATCTGTAGCCATGAACTGCTTTGAAAGGCTGGTCATGGCTCACAGCAACACCATTATCCCAGAAACACTAGACCCACCTCAATTTGCATACCGCCCCAACAGATCCACAGATGATGCAATCTGTACTGCACTCCAGACTGCCCTTTTACACTTGGACAAGAGGAACACCTATATGAGAATGCTATTCATTGACTCCAGTTCAGCGTTCAACACCATAGCGCCCTCAAAGCTCATCACTAAGCTAAGGACCCTGGGACTAAACACCTCCCTCTGCAACTGGATCCTGGACTTCCTGACGGGCCACCCCCAGCTGGTAAGGGTAGGTAACAATACATCCGCCACGCTGATCCTCAACACCGGGGTCCCTCAGGGGTGCATGCTCAGTCCCCTCCTGTACTCCCTGTTCACTCATGACTGCACAGCCAGGCACTACTCCAACACCATCATTAAGTTTACCGACGACACAACAGTGGTTGGCCTGATCACCAACAATGATGAGACAGCATATAGGGAGGAGGTCAGAGACCTGGCCATGTGGTGCCAGGACAACAACCTCTCCCTCAATGTGATCAAGACTAAGGAGATGATTGTGGACTACAGGAAAAGGAGGACCGAGCACGCCCTCATTCTCATTGAGTAGTGGCTGTTGTGGAGAAGGTTGAGAGCTTCAAGTTCCTTGGTGTCCACATCACCAACAAACTAACATCGTCCAAGCACACCAAGACCTATTCCCCCTCAGGAAACTGAAAAGATTTGGCATGGGTCCTCAGATGCTCAAAAGGTTCTACAGCTGCACCATCGAGAGCATCCTGACTGGTTGCATCACTGCCTGGTATGGCAACTGCTCGGCCTCTGACCGCAAGGCACTACAGAGGGTAGTGCGTACGACTCAGTACATCACTGGGACCAAGCTTCCTGCCATCCCAAACCTTTATACCAGGCTGTGTCAGAGGAAGGCCCCTAAAAATTGTCAAAGACTCCAGCCACCCTAGTCATAGACTGTTCTCTCTACTACCGCACGGCAAGCGGTACTGGAGCGCAAAGTCTAGGTCCAAGAGGCTTCTAAACAGCTTCTAAACAACATCTAATCAAATGGCTACCCAGACTATTTGCATTGCCCCCCCCCCCCCCTCTTTTAACGGTACTGCTACTTTCTGTTATTATCTATGCATAAGTCACTTTAATAACTCTACCTACATGTATATATTACCTCAATTACCTCGATTAACCGGTGCCCCTGCACATTGTCACTGTACCGGTACCCCCTGTACATAGCCTCACTATTGTTATTTTACTGCTGCTCTTAATTATTTGTTACTTTTATTTCTTATTTTTTAAGGTATTTTTCTTAAAACTGAATTGTTGGTTAAAGGCTTGTAAGTAAGCACTTTACTGTTGTACTCGGCGCATGTGACAAATCAAATTTGATCTTATTTGATCAGGTAGCCTAAAAGAACAGGCTGAGTGGGCGGGGAGCTTATATTCATGAACTCGCCTTGACTGACAGCTCTTTGAAACACCCTTGTGATCGTTGCCAGGTAACAAAGGTAAACAATTGCAAAATGATCTCATGGTCAACAGAGCTGATCATGGACTCTTGGATATCAGACAAACAGAAGCAATACGTATTGCATTTCTATTGTTTTGTAACTACTACAGAATACAGTTCACTGATACACTTCTTCACAAGCATTAGTAAAGCCTGAGTCACCTTAGAAGCTTAGACATAAGGGAATGTCCACAAAAACAGCATACAATAAGTGTATTGGACAATATATTTGTGCCTCTGCATTAGCATTATAAATGACAATATGTTCAGAATTGTATGTATTGATCAGACATCTATTTGATAATTTACAATAGGCCAGTATAGGCAAAATATTGATAAACATGAACACTCAAGAGAAATAAAGGTGAGAAATAACGGTGAGGCATTATTGACATAAAATCAAATATTAGAGCCATAAGCCTAAATAGCCACCCAGCTGCCATATAGAGTGCAGGACCCCATTGATTCATACAATTTGTAACACTCATCTCCCGTCCAAATGCTTGAAAAAAACAATACAAAGTCGCAAAATGTGTCATATCACGTAAAAGTGAATTACTTAGGCTTCAGAGAATGCAACCAACTACAGATATGGATGGGGAGGGGAGCGGGAGAGGAGGGGGACCCATGTACCCGCTTCAATAAAGCAGGCTTCAGTCACCCACTTGGCTTCAGTCACCCCCAAGGTTGAAGCGGGAGACAAATCCAGCTATTGCCTCCTTCTTGTCAGGCCTCTCACACTGGGCAGACAGGGGTCCTGGGATGGACAGCTCGCACAGCTTCCCTACAGACGGTGTTGGGTCAAAGGGTGACCTCATTGAAGAGGAGATCCAGGAGCCTGTCTACGTAGACTGTAATTCTTTTGAAAAGGGTAATGTTTGTTAAATGGGTATTGAATTCAATTTCCTTTTATTTCCTGTTAAGAGTTATGATGCTACCAATTAGTTGATGTAGTGATCGACTCATTCTACAATGTGTTTTCTTGTGTTTTTGAAGTACTTCATTTGAAATATGCAATATTTGGTAGTGCACTTTTTAGTGAAACTTTTCAATGTTTGTAATTTTGTGTGCCTGAAATGCTCAATTGGTGCAGATTTGAAATGAATAACTATGACTTATAGTATGTTGGGTCTGTCTTCACAGGCTTCACAGCATATCCCCCCCTTATTTGTCTTCACAGCATGATGTATATAAACCCTGGATTGCTGATGCTATGTATTGGCCAATGAGAGGCTTTGAAGACACCGGTCTCCCATATTGGCACTCCCCAGAAGAAGCAGTCCTCCGGACAATCACATGACACCCCAGGGGTTGCCTTGCCAACCTTAAAGCCCACAACAGTTGACAGCGTATGAAAAGCAGCAGGGAGCACCCCTGAAATAGTCCAAAATGGGGGAAAACTGAAAAAGAGAGAGGCTCCTTGTCTCTGACTCAGACTGACCATGCACACAGCGTTTTAGGGTTTACCTCGGGGTAAGAATACCTCCAACTATTGAGGCCCACTCAGCCGCAAGCAACACTCTCTGCAAGGATCAAGGAGCAGTGTCTCTTGGTTAACTTGAATAAAATAAAATAAATAAAGATCTTTAGTTGTCACATACAAACCTGTAGGTCTATGAGTGGAAAAGGCTTGTAAAATGTTCCTCCTCCTCCGCCCCTCGGGGTGAGTTAACATAATCGGTTGTTAGGGGGAACTACCTCTTCTGTCCTGAATCAACAGCCTACGACTTCGCCACAAGCCATGGACTCTGGAGCAGTGGAAACGCATTCTCTGGAGTGATGAATAATGCTTCACCATCTGGCAGCCAGGAGAAAGCTACCTGCCCCAAGCATATTGCCAAGTGTAAAGTTTGGTGGAGGAGGCATAATGGTCTGGGGCTGTTTTTCATGATTCAGGCTAGGCCTTATAGAGAAAGCTGATGATTCAGCTTTCCCTCTAAACGTTACACAGGTGTGCTTCTGTCTAGTTCCTTCATGTTGTGCCTCACCCTATTGCTTCGCAGAAAATACTGTCTGAGAAGCTGATAAAACTTTCAAAGTAGGGGCACACTCAGCTTACAGTAATAGACTCTTTGTCAGAGTCTAGGTGATGTGGGTAAGGCGGAGTCAGGCGCAGGACACAGAGATGAGTACTAATAGTAGCTTTACTCAAAATCAATCTTCCAACAAGGAGAACGAAAATCCAGAATCACATAAACGAGACAACAGACAACAATAAACACGCACAAAACCATGATGGCTCCAGAGAGTTAAATAGGGAAATAATTCAAACGTAATAGGAACCAGGTGTGAACAATACAGACAAAACAAATGGAAAAAGAAATGTAGATCGGTGGAGGCTAGAAAGCCGTTGACGTCAACCGCCGAACGCCGCCCGGACAAGGAGAGGCACCAACTTCGGCGGAAGTCGTGACACTCTTAGTCATGTTCTCATAACAGGTCATAGCAATTAATATAACACTGTCCTGAAGCATGAACCTCAAATGCTTCTCTTAGTGTTCGTAATTTCATGTGTCATAATGAGTTGATATCAGATTTCTCTTGCGTTTAGAATGAGGCCACCTTGGTACAGTCCGCAGAGTCTGAATTACCTGCAGAGTGCAGAGTGATAATAGAGGGTGTCACACCCTGACCATAGAGAGCCCTTGGTGTAGTAGGTCAGGGCGTGACTAGGGGGTGATCTAGTATGTTTATTTCTATGTTGGTGCTAATATGGTTCCCAATTAGAGGCAGCTGTTTATCGTTGCCTCTGATTGGGGATCATATTTAGGTAGTTATTTCCCCACCTGTGTTTTGTGGGATATGGATTGATTGTTAGTGTGTTTGGACACTACGTCCGCACGGTCTTTGTAAGTGTTGTTATTTTGTTTTGTTAGTTTCCCTTAAATAAATATGTGGAACTATACTCACGCTGCGCCTTGGTCCGCTCATTTCCAAGAACGTGACAGAGGGCTAGCAGGCAGCTCGTTTTGATATATTTAGTTAGTGTATTTTAGTCAGTCTGTATGTGTATAACTTCCTCTTTCTCTGAATGTGTATGCGTGCATGCGCCTGTGTGTGCATGTGTGTGTGAAGGCTTATTCTACAAGATTGAAGCGGGAGACAAATCCAGCTATTGCCTCCTCCTTGTCAGGCCTCTCACACTGGGCAGACAGGGGTCCTGGGATAGACAGCTCGCACAGCTTCCCCACAGACGGTGTTGGGTCAAGGGTGACCTCATTGAAGAGGAGATCCAGGAGCCTGTCTACGTTTTTTTATATTTTTTTATTTCACCTTTATTTAACCAGGTAGGCAAGTTGAGAACAAGTTCTCATTTACAATTGCGACCTGGCCAAAATAAAGCAAAGCAGTTCGACAACATACAAAAATACAGACTTACACATGGAGTAAAACAACATACAATCAATGATACAGTAGAAAAATAAGACTATATACAATGTGAGCAAATGATGTGAGATAAGGGAGGTAAAGGCAAAAAAGGCCATGGTGGCAGAGTAAATACAGTATAGCAAGACTGTAATTCTTTTGAAAAGGGTAATGTTTGTTAAATAGGTATTGAATTCAATTTCCTTTTATTTCCTGTTAAAAGTTATGATGCTACCAATTAGTTGATGTAGTGATCGACTCATTCTACAATGTGTTTTCTTGTGTTTTTGAAATATGCAATATTTGGTTATGCACTTTTTAGTGAAACTTTTCAATGTTTGTAATTTTTGTGTGCCTGAAATGCTCAATTGATGCAGATTTGAAATGAATAACTATGACTTATAGTATGTTGGGTCTGTCTTCACAGGCTTCACAGCATATCCCCCCTTATTTGGCTTCACAGCATGATGTATATAAACCCTGGATTGCCGATGCTATGCATTTGCCAATGAGAGGCTTTGAAGACACTTAGCCGTAAGCAACACCCTCTGCAAGGATCAAGGAGCAGTGTCTCTTGGTTAACTTGAATAAAATAAAATAAATAAAGATCTTTAGTTGTCACATACAAACCTGTAGGTCTATGAGTGGAAAAGGCTTGTAAAATGTTCCTCCTCCTCCGCCCCTCGGGGTGAGTTAACATAATCGGTTGTTAGGGGGAACTACCTCTTCTGTCCTGAATCAACAGCCTACGACTTCGCCGCAAGCCATGGGAATACCAAACGCTGATCATTGCTATGGGAAGCATCAGCGGCTATCGCCCTAGCAACGCAAACAAACTTCCACCGGTCTCTGTTTCACTCCGGGCAAGCTGCCTAGAGGATGCAGGTAATACTGTAGCTCTTAAAAACAGGAGCCAGTGCAGGCCAGGGGTAAGATGACTGAAACTTTATGGACCTTTAATGCAATAGAATGTGCAGTATCACATGGTCACAAATGAAGTGTCTACTTACTGCATTATAGCCAAACATAAACTGCACTGTAGGATGCCTGTTGCTGTCTATGCAGACCAAGACCACCTTCCATATACGTTAACATTCACCGGAACATTTGACTGTCCCTCCTGCCCCTTCGAATACTGAAACGTTACAGCCCAGTTTGTCTCTGTCTCTGTATGCGGAAGTGGTGAGTGCATGTTTGGGAGAACTTTACGGGAAACAGAGAGCGCAGACCGGGCCTGAAGGGGAGGGGTGCATCAAAGGAAACTCAGGGACTTTTCAACTCTCCTAGAATGTGGGGAATGGACAACATCTCTTCTGTGGAATGGCTTCCTTGCAGGACTTTTCAAGTAAACTACACATGAATCACTGACTGCACAGTCTAGGGGGTTTCAGTCTGTATTTTTCTCAGAATCCTTTCCCCTCCCACCTCTTCCCATATGTGTGTACTTCATATCACATTTTTTGTCCCCTGTGCCTTACCGCATAAATACAAAAATACTTGTTGAGTGTTTTGCAGGGAAGCAGAGTAGGAGTTGAATTGGAGGCGTGGGGATTTTAAAATAGACTACAAATGCATATACACACACATACATACCTAAAATACTTGTACATACACTCTCTCTCTCTCTCACTCTCTCTCACCCACTTTCTCTCTCACTCTCTCACTCACTCTCTCTTTCTCTCTTACTCTCTCTCTCTCTGTCTTGCTCTCTCTCTTTCTCTCTTTCTCTCTATCTCACTCTGTGCGCAAAAGTGGTGAGTGCATGTTTGGGAGAGATTTACGGGAAACAGAGAGCGCAGACCGGGGCTGAAGAGGAGGGGTGCATCAAAGGAAACTCGGGGACTTGCCAAACTCTCCTGGAATGTGTGGAATGGACACAATCCCCCCCCCCCCCCCCACTTCTTCCCATATGTGTGTGCTTCATATCACATTATTTGTCCCCCTGTAAAAATCTTCTGTTCTCGGTTGCAACACTCACTACCAAATTCCAAACTGCCTCTGGAAGCAATGTATGCACAATAACTGTTTGTCAGGAGCTGCATGAAATTAGTTTCCATGGCCGAGCAGCCGCACACAAGCCTAAACTCACCAAAGCTTGCCACCATTGGACTCTGGAGCGGTGGAAACGCGTTCTTTGGAGTGATGAAAAAAGCTTCACCATCTGGCAGCCAGGAGAAAGCTACCTGCCCCAGGTATAGTGCCAAGTGTAAAGTTTGGTGGAGGAGGCATAATGGTCTGGGGCTGTTTTTCATGATTCGGGCTAGGCCTTTTAGTTCCAATGAAGGGAAACCTTAACACTACAGCATACAATAACATTCTAGAGATTTTGTGCTTCCAACTTTGTGGCAACAGTTCGGGGAAGGCCCTTTCCTGTTTCAGCATGACTATGCCCCATGCACAAAGCAAGGTCCATACAGAAATGGTTTGTTGAGATCGGTGTGGAAGAACTTGACTGGCCTGCACAGAGCCCTGACCTCAACCCCATCGAACACCTTTGGAATGAATTGGAACGCCGCCTGCGAGCCACATCTAATCCCACACATACAGCCTTGCATCAAAGACACACTTCCATTACTCTCTCCTTGAGGCTCACCCAACTAGCAGGTGACTTCAAATCTCCAATCACTCTCCTTTCCTATTATTCATAGGCAGAGTATTTCTCAGACATTGTGAGACATTGTGTCGTACGTCATGCTCTGTTGTTGTTTCTCTCAGTGAGAAGCCTGACAGACAATTGACTGTTTGACTTTGAGGAAACGTGATGATTCAGCTTTCCCTATAAACGTTACACAGGTGCGCTTCTGTCTGGTTCCTTCATGTTGTGCCTCACCCTATTGCTTCGCAGAAAATACTGTCTGAGAAGCTGATATGACTTTCAAAGCAGGGGCACACTCAGCTTACAGTAATAGACTCTTAGTCATGTTCTCATAACAGGTCATGGTAATTAACATAACACTGTCCTGAAGCATGAACCTCAAATGCTTCTCAAAGTGTTCGTAATTTCATGTGTCGTAATGAGTTGATATCAGATTTCACTTGCATTTAGAATGATGCCACCTTGCTACAGTCTGAATTACCTGCAGAGTGCAGAGTGATTATAGAGGGCTAGCAGGCAGCTCATTTTGATATATTTAGTTAGTGTATTTTAGTCAGTCTGTGTGTGTATACCTTCCTCTCTCTCTTTCTCTCTCTCTCTCTCTCTCTGAATGTGTGTGTGTGCGTGCACGTGCCTGTGTGTGTGCATGTGTGTGTGAAGGCTTATTCTACATGGACTCAGTCAACCAGGGTCAGCGGCCAAGAGTCCTTGGTGTAGCGCAGTACAGTATGTCTCTTTGTGTAAGCCAGGAAAATGTCCTAATAATACCAGCCAGCCAGCCAGGAGCATTCCCCTGTTAGGGACCTGACTAAACTGTAAAGGTTAACTGTGTTAAAGGCCAGACACATTTCAAGCAGGCCATTCATTTAATACAAGTGAAATGACCTAAATGAGGTGGGTTTCCCAAATATCAAAGCCTTAAAGAAAGACTCGCCCATTTTGAATGGTAGATTGTTCTTGTGCATCTCTGAGCGATGTTCTATCGATTCCCTGGGACATTTCATGTTTTCATTTGTATCTAAACTATTGCCATTTCAACAGGCGGAAATTAGGCCTTTATGACGTGGCATTGAGATAAAGCTGCTCTAACTACACTGAAAGTTAATAGGAATACGATTTTTAGATCGCGAAAACGTCTGTCATACATGTTCGATTTCAGTACTGGCCAATGTCATAACGTGAAAGGTTGTTTTCTCTCGAATGAGCCATTGATCATATTTTTTTTATATTCCTACCTCGAAAAATATGTAATTTAACAGTGGGTCCACTACATTTCTCCTAGTTGTCTGCCTCTTCAGTCCAGAGTGGATTGCGTGGTGCTGTTGCACGGCCGTTGCGATTGTCAGACTCCACTCTGCGGGGCACATCAATCTGCAGGTTGAACATGGAGAGATTATAGAATCCTAAATTGATAGTGCAGTTTGTTTAGGTGATTTAACAGCTGACTAGCTACTACTTACAGAGAGTATTGCATTATGAGTTTTGTAGTCGACTTGAGCTGCAACGGTTTTCCACAACGATTTTCACATGTTGCTACCAACCTTATTATAATGACAAAATGAAACGTTTGTTCACCAAAAAAATATTGTTCTCACAAATTAGTGTTATTTAACACTGTGAATTCTAGAAATGGTTTTGGGTGGATTTTTCCTTTAAGTTGTCACTAAAGATTCATTATTTCTCTCCACAACCCAACTGCCCAACTGTGAGAGAGTATCAGTTATAAAATTGATGTTTGACGCTCAATCTCAAATGTGTTAATGAACAAAATTTGTCAAATGAGCCACTTTGCTTTACTGTGAGTGTACTGGCAGTGCAGTAGTCATTTTTTCTTTTTTAACCTTTATTTAACTAGACAAGTCAGTTAAGAACAAAGGCCTACCGGGGAACAGTGGGTTAACTGCCTTGTTCAGGGGGCAGAACGACAGATTTTTACCTTGTTAGCTCGGGGATTCGATCAAGCAACCTTACGGTTTACTGGCCCAACGCTCTAACCACTAGGCTACCTGCCGCCCCAACTTAACTGCTGTAATGCATTAGTAGTGCAGTAGTAGTGCAGTAGTAATGCATTAGTAGTGCAGTAGTAGTGCAGTAGTAATGCAGTAGTAGTGCAGTAGTAGTGCAGTAGTAATGCATTAGTAGTGCAGTAGTAGTGCAGTAGTAATGCATTGGGTGCACATTTCTGGAAGCTTAAACTACCGCATTGGAACTTCTGTTATTCTTTTGCACTGCATGCCATTGCAATCACCCTCACTGACTTCACACAAGTGAGGAATTGTCTGCATATTTGGTCTTATCTATGGCTTGAGGTGTCTGTAACTCTGTATGCATTGTACATGCAGTTAACGAGAGACACTGAGACTAAAGATTGCGAAAGTTCAAACTTGAAATAGCTCAAACACTAGAACAGTACCTCAAAAGAAAAGCTAAAGGACAAGCTGTTCTCATGTAACAACAGAGCATACTGTAGCTTGAAAGACCCTTTGGCTGTTGTCCTGAAATGAGCTGTTTCAAACGTATCTCATCAACATATTTTTTATAAACATGATATTATTAGTCTTCCTCAGTGTTTTTTCCTCACCCTGTGGTCTTGATAATAAGGGGAATTTACACAGTGCAATGCCTTCTCAGTCATTCCGTCATGCCGCCAACACAATAACATCTCAGTGAGTGTGACACAATCGCTGGGTGTTTTTGCCCTCCCTCTGTTGATATCCCGGGTTTAGTTGGGCTCGAATTGGCATTTGCTTTTATTATCCTCCTTTCTCCCCCTCTTTCTCTCTCCCTTTCTTTCTCCCCGTAACACAATGCATAATGTCAAAATGTGCAGAAAGACTTGACCACTTAGGCTACCACTTTGTTGATCCAGCTAAAAAAATAAAAACTTAAACAATACCATATTTTTTTGTGTGGCTTATTCTTCCACCTGTGTTTATATTCTAGACGTCTGGATGAGTACCCCTGGCCCATTAAGTATGTGTTGAAGCTGCCTGACAGGCTAGTGATTTATAGCGTAGCCACAGACCTGTATTAGTAAGTTGGCAACAATATTTCCTTTCTCCATTGCTGCACTTTGGACAGCTATTTTCTACTCTACCAGTAAAAGCAGTGAGTGCAGCCAGTGTTGTTGTAAACCATTATTCACAAAGCAGAGTAAACATTTGTCATAACGCACTGCTTTCCTACTTGACTTGATGTAAACATGAATTGCACAAATCTGTGCAAATACTCCTGTTTTCCAGGAAATAAAAGAAGGGGGGGGGGGGCAAGTGTTTAAATTGTGCAGTATTAGCAACAGTAAATAAGAGTCTGGTAGCAGCTGTTGTGAGTGAGTGAGTGAGTGAGTGAGTGAGTGAGTGAGTGAGTGAGTGAGTGAGTGAGTGAGTGAGTGAGTGAGTGAGTGAGTGAGTGAGTGAGTGAGTGAGTGAGTGAGTGAGTGAGTGAGTGAGTGAGTGAGTGAGTGAGTGAGTGAGTGAGAGAGAGGTTAGTGCATGGTCAGTGCAGTTGGTCAGTCCAGTTCAAGTGTTCAGCAGACTGATGGCTTGTAGTTAGAAACTGTCTCTGGGCCTGTTGGTATCACACCTCGTGCTCCGATACCGTCTGCCCAACGTTAAGGGAGAGAACAGCTCGTGGCTGGGGTGTGTTGGGGGTTCCTCATGCACTGTTTCAAGTAGATGTCCTGGATGGGTGGGAACAAGGCCCTGTGACGTACTGGGCTGTCTTCACCACCCGCTGGCGGGCCTTGCGGTCGTGGACGGAGCAATTCCTGTACCAGGCCGAGATGCAACCGGTCAGGACGCTGTCGATGGTGCATTAGTAGAATTTGGAGAGGAATCAGGTTGGCATGCCAAATTTCCTCAGCCGCCTTAGGAAGTAGAGACGCTGTTGCACCCTCTTGACAAGAGTGGTGGTGTTGTTGGTCCACGTCAAGTCCTCGGTGGTGTGGACGCAGAGGAACTTAAAACTGCTGACTCTCTTTACTGCACTCCTGTTAATGTGGATCGGGCCGTGTCCCCTCCTGTGCTACCTGAAGTCAACAATCAACTATCAACAAAGTAACTACTGTATGGTGTCTGTATGGAAGGAGTGAGCTATGCGTATGTGTGCACTCCTGGGGAGTGTGCATCGTATGCATGATAAATAAGTCTGTGTGTGCATGCAAGTCGCATGTGTTCATGCAATTCATATTGTGTACTGTTCTGTCTTTGTATGTAAGTCTTTGCAAGTGTGCTGCAGAGTCATGTGATCTGCACGCTGCAGACCAGAAATACATCACGCCTTCCTTTAAATAATGCACAAGTCTCTTGCGCTTTCTCAAAGAAACACACACAAGACGTTGAGGACGGTGAAGGAGGGAAGGGATGAAGGAGGGAGGGTGTGTGTGTATGTGTGGTGTTGGCATCTACCTGCCCTTGTGACTGACTGCTGGCGCCTGGTAACCCCAGTGTGCTGTGAGTGAAGGCATGAGGCTGGAGCAGAGGGACAGAATGTCCCCGGGTGATTCTGGAGCTTATTTACAAGCTTGGGAAGAGGCAGGGCTTGGCCAGGCGAGGATAGGATAGGATAGGGATTAGAAAGGATGGGAGGGAGAGAGCAGCCGGGAAAGGAAAGAGAAAGAGAGCGTGCAGATAAAGTGGGAGGGGGTGCGGGGGGGGGGGGGGGGGGGGGGTAAAGAGCGAAAGAGGGCTGAGAGAAAGTTCCACTAACGGTTACAGACAGTGCAGGCTTAGGCTGTGGCTGATTGAAGTTATTTTGCACCGTTTAAACAGTTCCTGGGCTGATCCAATGTTCTGTGGTCTGGAACAATGGGGCTTCTTTTTTTTTACATGGCCTGATGTACCCAAGATCACCCTATATTGCATATAGTGAACTCTCACTCTGCGAAGAGAACTTGTCAGTCAGAGAGGAGAATTTGAGCATTTTATCCTCAGTTTTTGTAGCATATCACAACTGTACTGCAGGGATCAAGGCAATGGAAAGTTAACACTAAAACTCATGTGAAAAAAAGAAGTGAAACTCTGTGCACAGCTGTGTCTAGATCCTGGGAATCCAAAACACACCTAGACTTCATTCTTAATTTAAATGTTTCATTTGCAGAGAGCACGATAATAAGGAACACACTGCGTCTTTCGTATGTAGCTTCGTCAGTTTCGTTTCAACTAAAAGTCCCGTGTTCGAATCTAGAGATTGCATGATGCAGAGAGAGAGAGAGAAAACAGATAGCAAGGTTCAAAACATGTTCTTGGTTTCTCTGTGCAGAAATGCAAAGGGACACACAAGAGGAAACTTCAAACGGGCCTGCAAATTGTTTCACGTGGGTCGAAATGTGGGGTCAGGGCGATATGTTCCACGTGTCATCTTTCCTGTTCTCTCTGTCTGTCTCTCTCTCTCCTTCAATCTCTCTCTCCTTCTCTCTCTCTCTCTGTTTCCCTCTCTCCCTCTCTTTTTATACTGCTCAACATCCAGCTCACAAGAACAGAGAAGAGAATGAAAAAGTGACAGTGGAAGGAGCTTATTAGGCCCCCTACCACACATATTTTCGTATTTTCCCCTTTCCTATCCTAAACCTCCATGCACAGTTGTCGGAAATTTACATACACCTTAGCAAAATACATTTAAACTCAGTTTTACACAATTCCTGACATTTAATCCTAGTAAATATTCCCTGTCTTAGGTCAGTTAGGATCACCACTTTATTTTAAGAAGGCGAAATGTCAGAATAATAGTAGAGACTGATTTATTTCAGCTTTTATTTCTTTCATCACATTCCCAGTGGGTCAGAAGTTTACATACACTCAATTAGTATTTGGTAGCATTGCCTTTAAATTGTTGAAATTGGGTCAAACATTTTGGGTAGCCTTCCACAAGCTTCCCACAATAAGTTGGGTGAATTTTGGCCCGTTCCTCCTGACAGAGCTGGTGTAACTGAGTCATGTTTGTAGGCCTCCTTGCTCACACACGCTTCTTCAGTTCTGCCCACACATTTTCTATAGGATTGAGGTCAGAGCTTTCTGATGGCCTCTCCAATACCTTGACTTTGTTGTCCTTAAGCCATTTTGCCACAACTTTGGAAGTATGCCTGGGGTCATTGTCCATTTGGAAGACCCATTTGCGACCAAGCTTTAACTTCCTGGCTGATGTCTTGAGATGTTGCTTCAATATAGCCACATCATTTTCCTGCCTCATGATGCCATCTAGTACGATCTTTGTCCCCATGTGCAGTTGCAAACCGTAGTCTGGCATTTTTATGGCGGTTTTGGAGCAGTTGCTTCTTCCTTGCTGAGCGGCCTTTCAGGTTATGTCGATATAGGACTTGTTTTACTGTGGATATAGATACTTTTGTACCTGTTCCTCCAGCATCTTCACAAGGTCCTTTGCTGTTGTTCTGGGATTGATTTGCACTTTTCGCACCAAAGTATGTTAATCTCTAGGAGACAGAACGCGTTTCCTTCCTGAGCGGTAAGACGGCTGCATGGTCCCATGGTGTTTATACTTGCATACAATTGTTTGTACAGATGAACGTGGTACCTTCAGGCATTTGAAAATTGCTCCAAATGATGAACCAGACTTGTGGAGGTCTACCATTTTTTTTCTGAGGTCTTGGCTGATTTCTTTTGATTTTGTCATGATGTCAAGCAAAGAGGCACTGAGTTTGAAGGTAGGCCTTGAAATACATCCACAGGCACACCTCCAATTGATTCAAATTATGTCAATTAGCCTATCAGAAGCTTCGAAAGCCATGACATCATTTTCTGGACTTTTCCAAGCTGTTTAAAGGCACAGTCAACTTAGTGTATGTAAACTTCTGATCAACTGGAATTGAGATACTGTGAATTATAAGTGAAATAATCTGTCTGTAAACAATTGCTGGAAAGATGACTTGTGTCATGCAGAAAGTAGATGTCCTAACCGACTTGCCAAAACTATAGTTTGTTAACAAGAAATTTGTGGAGTGGTTGAAAAACGAGTTTTAATGACTCCAACCTAATTGTATGTAAACTTCCGACTTCAACTGTTTCAATGCAAGACCCTTAAAAAAGACATGTGGTTTTCAGGCATACAGTACCAGTCAAGATTTTGGACACAGCTACTCATTCAAGGGTTTTTCATTATTTGTTCTCTTTTCTACATTGTAGAATAATAGTGAAGACATTAAAACTATGAAATAACACATATGGAATCATGTAGTAACCAAAAAAGTGTTAAATAAATCAAAATATGTTTTAGATTTTAGATTCTAGATTCTTCATAGTAGCCACTCTTTGCCTTGATGACAGCTTTGCACACTATTTTCATTCTCTCTACCAGCTTCATGAGGTAGTCACCTGGAATGCATTTCAATTAACAGGTGTGCAATGTTAAAAGTTAATTTGTGGAATTTCTTTCCTTCTTAATGCATTTGAGCCAATCAGTTGTGTTGTGACAAGGTAGGAGTGGTATACAAAAGATAGCCCTATTTGGTAAAAGACCAAGTCCATATTATGGCAAGAACAACTCAAATAATTAAAGAGAAATGACAGTCAATCATTACTTTAAGACATGAAGGTCAGTCAATCCTGAACATTTCAAGAAGTGGACTCGCAAAAACCATCAAGTGCTATGATGAAACTGGCTCTCATGAGGACCGCCACAGGAAAGGAAGACCCAGAGTAACCTCTGCTGCAGAGGATAAGTTCATTAGAGTTACCATTCTCAGAAATTGCAGCCCAAATAAATGCTTCACAAGGTTCAAGTAACAGACACATCTCAACATCAACTATTCAGAGGAGACTGTGTGAATCAGGCATTCATGGTCGAATTTCTGCAAAGAAACCACTACTAAATGACACCAATAAGAAGAAGATAATTGTTTGGTTTGCGCTTAGTGGGACTATCATTTGTTTTTTTAACAGGACAATGACCCAACACACCTCCAGGCTGTGTAAGGGCTATTTGACCAAGAAGGAGAGTGATGGAGTGCTGCATCAGATGACCTTTCCACCACAATCACCCGACCTCAACACAATTGAGATGGTTTGGGATGAGTTGGACTGCAGATGAAGGAAAAGCAGCCAACAAGTACTCAGCATATGCAGGAACTCCTTCAAGACTGTTGGAAAAACATTCTTCATGAAGCTGGTTGAGACTGCCAAGAGTGTGCAAAGCTGTCATCAAGGTAAAGGGTCACTACTTTGAACAATCTCAAATATAACATATATTTAGATTTGTTTATCACTTTTTTGGTTACTACATGATTCCATATGTGTTATTTCATAGTTTTGATGTCTTCACCATTAATCTACAAATTGGAAAATAGTAAAAATGACGAAAAACCCTTGAATCAGTATATATATGTCCAAACTTCTGACTGGTACTGTATATTTATTATCAATGTCTCTCAATCTCAGAATATTGACAGTTCAATTAAAAAAATGTGTTTCAAAATGTAATCGAGGTAATCGCAGGAGTTGCTGCGATTACTCACAATGAATTACAACTTCAGAATTTGCTCAAATTTAGCTGTAATTTAAGATTTTACATAAAAAGCTTTGCGAGAATATTGATATCTTAAATTGATGAAGCACACTTTCTTTAACCTCAATGTCAATTTGTTTTGACATCGCATTGTTGTTTTTAGCTGTATAGAGGGTGTATTTTAGATATTTGCTGTTTATTTTGGATGCTTTCAGACCATGCGATTAATCACCCCAAAAATGATTGTGCTCTAAAATTACAAAAGGTTAACTTAAGTTAACTGATTAACTTTGACAGCCTTAATTAAAAATCCCCTCTTTGTAGAAAAGTATCTGTTTACATTCATTACAGTAGCAAACACATTCACACACTTTCAAATACTTTTAAATGTAACAAAAACCACTGGATGGCTAACAATAACAGAAGCTAAAAATATATAGCTTGGATGAAATGGAAGGCTAACTATTACCTATCACTAAGCTAGCTAGCAGTTAGCAATTAGCATGCGACCATTAGATACATATTTCATAAAAAGTAACCTTCTAAAATACAAATCATTAGCGTGGTTCATATCTACGCATGTAAAAACACTCATACAAAAGTGAGTGAGCTAACTAGCTACTTATTGTGGCTTCACTCATGTAAATGGAAAATCTCACAATTTTTTCATACATTAAAACGACCAGAAAACTCAACACAATTTACAGTGCCTTGAGGAAGTATTCCTACTCCTTGACTTACTTTGTTGTGTTAAAGTCAGAATTGAAAATGGAATAAATAATTACCCATCTACACCCAATACCCCATAATGACGAAGTTAAAACATGTTTTTAGAAATGCTAGAAAATGAAATACAGAAGTATCTAATTAACATATTTATTCACACCCCTGAGTCAATACATGTTAGAATCTTTTTGGGTAAGTCTCTCAGAGCTTTGCACACCTGGATTGTACAATATTTGCTCAATCAAGTTTTCCTCTAGGATATATATATATATATATTTTTATCCCCCCCCTTTTCATGGTATCCATTTGTTAGTAGTTACTGTCTTGTCTCATTGCTACAACTCCCGTATGGACTCGGGAGAGGCATCCAACCCACCACAGGAGTTGCTAGTGCACGATGAGACAAGGATATCCCTGCCGGCCAAACCCTCCCTAACCTGGACAACGCTATTCCAATTGTGCACTGCCCCATGGACCTCCCAGCCACAGCCAGCTGCAACAGAGCCTGGGCTTGAACCCAGAGTCTCTGGTGGCACAGCTAGCACTGCAATGCCTTAGACCACTGCGCCACCCGGGAGGCATCCTCTAGGATTTTACCTGTGCTTAGGTCTATTCCATTGCTTTCTCTCCCCAAAAAAACTCCCTTGTCTTTGCCGATGACAAGCAAACCCATAACATGGAGCCAGCAAAAAAATAAAAAATAAGAAGAGTGGTACTCAGTGAAGTGTTGGATTTGCCCCATATTCAGGGAATGCAGTTAATTTATTTGGCAGTTTACTTTAGTGCTGTATTGCAAACAGGATGCATGTTTTGGAATATTTTTTATTCTGTCATTTAGGTTAGTATTGTGGAGTAACGACAATGTTGTTGATGCATCCTCTGTTTCACAGCCATTAAACTCTGTAACTGTTTTAAAGTTACCATTGGCCTCATGGTAAAATCCCTGAGCAGTTTCCTTCCTCTCCGGCAACTCCATTAAGAAAGACACCTGTATCTTTGTACATCCAAAGGGTAATTCATAATTTCACCATGCTCAAAGGGATATTCAATATCTGCTTTTTTATTTGTATCAATCTAATCACTAGGTTCCCTTCTTTGCGAAGCATTGGAAAACCTCCCTTTGTGGTTGAATCTGTGTCACACCCTGTGTAACAATGTACACTGAGAGTTGGGAAGAAAGTTCAGGGAGTGAATACATTTAATAAATAAATGAACAAAACAAGAAATAAACAGCGCACCGACATGAAACAGGAACAATGACTGGGGAAGGAACCAAAGGGAGTCACATAAAGGGCAGGTAATCAAGGAGGTGATGGAGTGTCATTATGCGCGTAGCGCTGGTGACTGGTGTGTCGCCCTAACGAGCAGCCTGGTGACCCAGAGGCCGGAGAGGGAGCACACGTGACAGAACCCCCTCCTCGTTGTGCGGCTCCAGCCGCAGGACGCCGACCAAGATGACGATCCCGGGGATCAAGAGCAGACCGGTCGCCTCTGCTAAGGCGTGGGAACCTGTCAATCCGGCTGAGGCGCGGAAGCATGACGACCTAGAGTGCCGGAGAGAGCATACGTGACAGTACACCCTCCCCAGCGCATTCGTCTCCAGCTGTAGGATGCCAACCACAGGGACGATCCTGGCGAACCGGCTGAGGAGTGAGAGCCTGATGAGTCGGCTGAGACCTCCCCGGTTGCTTTGTTTGAGGCATGGGAACCTGTGCACCCAGCTTAGGCATGGGAGCCTATCGAACCCGCTGAGGCCTCCCAGGTAGCTCCGCTCCAACACCTGGACCTGACATCACCCCCAACACAAAAAAATACACTCCCTGATGCTTCCCCTTGTTGAGTTGTCGTTCTGTAACGTTGTACGTCGGGAAGCAAGTTCAGGGAGTGAATACATTTAATTAATAAATGAAAAAACAAGAAACACAAACAGCGCACCGACATAAATCAGGAAAAATTACTTGGGAATAAACCAAAGGGAGTGGCATATAAAGGGCAGGTAATCAAGGAGGTGATGGAGTCCAGCTGAGTGTCATTATACGTGTAACGCTGGTGACAGGTGTGCGCCCTAAGGAGCAGCCTGATGACCTAGAGGCCGGAGAGGGAGCAGAAGTGACACCCTGATCTGTTTCACCTGTCTTTGTTCTTGTCTCTACCCCCTCCAGGTGTTGCCCATCTTCCCCATTATCCCCAGTGTATTTATACATGTGTTCTCTGTTTGTCTGTTGACAGTTCATTTTGTTCGTCAAGCCTACCAGCGTTTTACCCCTTGCGCCGGTCTGTTTCTAGTTCTCCCGGTTTTGGCCATTCTGCCTACCCTGAGCCTGCCTGCCATTCTGTACCTTGTCACATCACACTGGATTATTGACCTCTGCCTGTCCTGACCCTGAGACTGCCTGCCGTTCTGTACCGTTTGGACTCTGATCTGGATTACCGACCTCGGCCTGCCCTTGACATGTCGTTTTGCCTGTCCCCTGTTCTAGTAATACACTTTTGTTACTTCGAACACTGTCTGCATCTGGGTCTTCCCTAAAACGTGATATACGAACTGGCCATGACTGACCCGCAGACTCTTACCAGCACCGCAGCGCCATCTCCTCCCAATGAGCCACCATTGGAAGGCATGAAGAGTTGCTTCATGGTCTTATGGAAGGGCTCCAGACCTTGGCTGAATGCCATGACCGAGCATTGAACACATTGCTGGAGCAATTCCGCAGGTTGTCTGTTAGGTAACCTCCCAGCCCCTCAGTATCCCGGCTGTTAGCAGCGCCGCCACCCTGGTCTCCCGGGAACTCCAACTTACCTCCCCCGGAACGCTTTGATGGAGAGTCGGGCACCTGTCGGGCGTTTCTCGCTCAGTGTTCCCTCATCATAGAGCTGCAGCCCTCCTCCTTCCCCTCGGACCGCTCTAAGATACCGTACTTCATCAGCATAATGTCTGGGAGGGCTCTTGCCTGGGCAACGGCAGTATGGGAACAATAGTCGGACGTATGCTTCAGTCAGGAAGAGTTCATGGCGGAGGTAAATAAAGTTTTCGATGCTCCATTGTCTGGGATAGAGGCTGCCCGGAATTTACTCCAGCTTCAGCAAGACTCCTACAGTGTGGCAGACTATGCGTTGGATTTCTGCACGTTGGCAGTTGAGAGTGCCTGGAAGCCAGAAGCGCTGTTCGACATGTTTTGGAGGAAGTAAAGGACGAGCACTTTTCATGTGTCTAGAATCAAAGACGTCTCACAGCTTTGTCTCCTGTTATCCCCAGTGTATTTATACATGTGTTCTCCGTTTGTCTGTTGCCAGTTCGTTTTGTTCGACAAGCCTAACAGCGTTTTCCCCCTTGCTCCTGTCTGTTTCTAATTCCTGTTTTGACCATTCTGCCTGCTGTTCTGTACCGTTTGGACTGATCTGGATTATCGACCTCTGCCTGCCCTTGACCTGTTGTTTTGCCTGCCCCCTGTTCTAATAATACATTTTTGTTACTTCGACACTGTCTGCAATTGGGTCTTCCCTAAAACGTGATACTGTGTTTGAAATTCACTGCTCGACTGATGGACCTAACAGATAATTGTATGTGTGGGGTACAGAGATCAGGTATAGTAATTAAAAATGCATGTTAAACACTATTCTTGCACACAGAGTGAGTCCATGCCACTTTTTATGTGACTTGTTAAGCACATTTTTAGGCTTGCCATAACAAAGGCGTTGAATACTTATTGACTCAAGACATTTCAGCTTTTCATTTTTATTAATTTGTAAAAATGTCTAAACATAATTCCACTTTGACATTATGGGGTATTGTGTGTAGGGAAGTGAG
Organism: Salmo salar; assembly: GCF_965601325.2. NCBI lineage: Eukaryota > Metazoa > Chordata > Actinopteri > Salmoniformes > Salmonidae > Salmo > Salmo salar. The sequence goes on from NC_138300.1 coordinate 16,543,976, forward strand.
ACAATCTCAATTTAATACATCTTACACACAACAAAATGTGGAAAATGCAAGGGTTGTGAGTACTTACTGATGACACGTGTGAACTTGCAATTCCACATGTGAAAGTTAGATGTTTTACATGAGTTTTCTTGTAAATCTGCAAATGTGATTTCACCTGTGAATGTTTTTCAAATGTGATTTCACCTGTGAATATTTTTCAAATGTGAACCAGCAATTCCACATGCAAATGCCACTTTTTCTTTTGTAAGGGGAGTGCTTGGTAATACAGTAGCAGGGCCTTATGTAGTCCTTTCACTTAACGACCGCAAATCATTTATTGCCTCGCAGGAAGCCTGTCAGGCTCTCCCCCTGCTCTTTGGTTCTTAGCTCTTAGCCAATACTTTATGCAACATAACACGTAAAGTTCAAATCACTTAACCTAGATGAGTGACATTAATGTCAAACTGTAGGACCTCGGCTAAATGAATGTTAGCTATAAGCACCAGAGAGACCTTGTGACTGTTTATAAACAGTCCAGCTAAATCATGTGTGCACATAGGCATCCAAGGCACAGTGTTGTAGCCAAGCGTCAGTGGGCAGAGCTCAGTTTCTTCACTCCTTTGACTTCCTGGCTGGCCTTAACGGTTTCCCCCACTCTCGAGTGGGAGTTAGAGTGTGTGTACATTAGTGGCCCTGTTTGATTACTTAAAAGCATGGATCCTCTCTTCAACTTTACTTTCACTTATCCCATTTTGTACAGATCAGTGATCCACCAAGGAAGAACGGATTCAAGTATTCAAACAGGGCTTGTGTTGCTTTGAGGACAGCTCCCTGCATGAAGTTGTTTGTGTGCTGGGAAAGGAAGTAATGTGCTCTTTTCAGGACAGCTTACTGCGTGAAGTTGTTTGGATGCTGCAAGACCTTAGGCAAAAAAGTTAGGCTGCTCTTTCCTAGTCAAACATAGTCAGTGCATTAGTTACCAATAGTTTTGCGTTAGTTACCAAGAGGTTAAGTTTGGATAGGTTACCAACTTTTAATGGGGACCTTACTGGGGCATTTCTAAATATTTGGTTGGAATTGGTTTATAGGTATAGCCTGCCATACCCCCATCAAAGGCCAGTTACTATGATAAGAACATGTCATATGTTTGGAATTTGTCCACAATAATTTGGTTTGATATGGACTGCTCGCTTTACAAAGCATTACAAAGATTAAGCTATCCATGCAAATTACAGTATTATAGGCTTGCACATGCTGCTGTTTTTCATTCATTGTAAAAGTCTGCACACCCAGTGAAATGGTCGTACTGTAATTACAGACCGACAGAGGATGGGAAAATCTCAAACGCACACTAGGGCAAGTCCTTATGGCAGCAGCTGCAGAAGCACCGTCGACTCGATTGGCCTGGGAAAATCCGCGGCTGCTGTGCTCTGTGCTGACGCTGTTTTGCACGACTCACCCATCTGTCTGTCCAACTCTACAGAGCTAGGGCACCGAGCAGCAAATGAGGTGCCAGCTGGTCTGGCTAGACCGAAAACGGTCGCTATTGCCTGGGGGAGCGGCGGTGTTTCTTATCTGGGACAAACTATAACAATATACTGGACTTTTAATAAAGCCACCCGGATATTTTGTTTAAGACAATTTAGGACCGTTTGCAGGCGTCACATGAAAATATTGAGCCACAAGTTGTCAACGTGAAAGTCTCTCTTTCGTAAAGATTAGGTATTAACAGATTGTCTAGACTATTGTTACATAAATAATTCTACATTTAATACTAGGAATGGTCTAGGGCTATTTGAGAAAGGAATTAGATAAATCAATTACCCCGGGCATGGTGCACAAATCTAATTGGTTTGCGTAATATCCTATAATAAAATATTGGGATTTAATCGATTTGAGCTAAATAAAACCATGTTGATAAGCAGTGATATATTCTTGCTAGAACAAGAGGATGCAACAACTTCACTATCCCAAATTCGTATGGTAAAAATATTTTTGTTTTGTTTTGAATTTGCAGTAGGCTACACAGTGCTCTCCTCGTGTTTTAAGTGCGGTCTGGGTGCATGGTACCCACGAAATCGTGATGCACACTGCACAGTATTGAAGTGGGAGTCGTGACGCCCAAATGAGTCGTTTCGACCACAGAATGCCTTGTTGATAATGGACATGTATATGACTTTGTTGCCTGTTTGAAATAAGGTATGCATCCTCATTGCAGACGAGAAACCTACAGAGAGAACGACAATTAAGAGTGTTCTGTTATTCGACTCCTCACTCAATTGGTCATGTTCTTTATTAAGGCCACTGCAAACCAAGTGGAACTGTTTTTGTCTATCATCACAGTTGCTCTGACTAGAACTTTGGACTCATACTGTATAATAGGGTCTGTCATGCACAGTCGCCTCCAAAATGATTGGCACCCTTGATAAAGATGAGCAAAAAAGACTGTATGAATACTACAAATACTGAACTATATTGTATGGACTAATACAATGGCTCAGATAAAGAGATCATGTTTAACAAGTAATAAAGTGTCAAAATTATTGCCACCTCTGTTTTCAATAGTCCGGGACGGCACCCTTCCCTTGCGCGGATAAGGGCACTGAGCCTTTTTGAAAAGAAGAAATTGAGATCGGAGAAGACATTGAATGGGATCTTAGACCATTTCTACATACATAATCTTTCCAGATCCTTGATATCCTTCGGTCTGCGCTTATGGACTGCCCTCTTCAATTCAAACCATAGGTTTTCAATGGGGTTCTAATCCGGAGACTGAGACGGCCATTACAAAATTTTTGATTTTGGGGTCAATTAACCATGTCTTTCTGCATTTTTTGCTGAAAGATCCACTTGCGGACAAGTTTCAGCCTCCTGGTAGAGGCAACCAGGTTTTTGGCTAAAATGTCCTTGTACTTGGTAGAGTTCATTATGCCGTTGACCTTAATAACAAGGGCCCCAAACCAGTGCAAGCAAAACAGATCCACCACCATTTTTACAGTAGGTATGCGGGTTCTTTTCTGCTTATGTATCCTTTCATCGATTCCAAACTCACCACTGGTGTGCATGGCCAAAGGTAAGTATTTTCGTGTCACTGGTTCTAATCCAGGTGCCAATGCAGTTTAGCAAACTCCAGGCGTTTACATTTGTTGCTTGCTCTCAATAAAGTTTTTTTTTATGGCAACCCTTCCAAAGAGCCTATTGGCATGGTGTAGATTTGGTGTAGATTTGGAGACTTGGTGACCCAAGGAATCAACCAAGTTCTGCAATACTTCAACTTTGGCCTTTGGATTTGTCTTTGCCTCCCGAACCATCTTCCTCACTGTGTGTGGGGACAAGATACACTTGCATCTAATAGCAAGCCAGTTTACCACTGTTCCAGTGGTTTTAAACTTCTTAAATGTTGCCCTACTAGTGGTAAGTGGTATATATTTTTTGTACCCATTGCTTGATTTATGTAGGTCAACAACCCTGTCTCTTTTCGTTTGCGAGTTCTTTGCCTTTTCCCATGATGGATGACAAAGGGATTTTATATGCGTGTTACCTTATTTTACGCTCCCTAAGCGGAGATTAACTTAAAAAAGTTAATTCAGATTTAATTGTATTAGATTTAAAAGAATCTTATGGTGTGCCAATAATTTGTACACCTATCTTTTTGAGAGAAAACAAATAATCTGAGTAATTGGTATAAAATAATATAATTTTCCCATATAGCTCAGTACTTCAATACTTTTGGAGGTGACTGTAGTCTCTCCTACATAATCATAAGCATTGCACATTTTCTATTTGCGTAAGGTAAGATGAACAAATGTCTGCTGCTAACAAATGTCTTCCAATCAGTTCTGTTGTTGCGGCTAGTCACCTATTTCTATCCCCAATCAGTCACGCCATTCTCATTGGAACAGAATGGTATCTCTCTCTCTGCAGAAGTACGTAATGTGACACCTGGTGCTTGATATCCTCATCGGGTCATCAGGGGCTATATGAGTCCCCTGGGGTGAGGGGGGACACTACAGTGTATCCCAGTGGACTCTGAGCCTAGCGTGCCCCCTTCTCCCTTTCTCCCCTCCACTGAACTTTCCTTTGGGTGCAGCACATCCCCAGGCTGCATGGAAAGTGGGTGGCATTTGCCTCATGCCTCGCTAAAGCTGTCCATCTTCTTCTGTATGACTCTATACGAGCTAAATGCTAGCTGCAGGCAATTGATTTTGTTTTCATTGCTCATCACGGCAGGCAGGATGTGTACTAGGCAGCTTTTTATCTGTTCTTATTGTAGGTTATCTGCGTGAATGCATGTGGATGGATGAAGTGCATCAGTGTATTTCTATTGGTGTGAACCTGACCTATACAGTAAATACTGGCATTCATCACCCCACTGGCAGCCATTACTGCAACACCGGGACCATGCTGTCTTTTTTTTTATTTCTTCCTCTCTTTGTGACTCTTTGTGACGGTGCAGCGTGAACCCTGAGAACTGAGAGAGCCCCATCTTCCTGCAGGATGAGGAGAGACAATGAGAGAGGAGGTCACCTTTCTGCGGGACGAGTAGCCTAACCTAGATTCTATTCTATTCTTTCTCTCGTCTTTTTTTTTCTCCCTCCCTTGGCTCCCATGTTGGATATTTGGATATTGTCCCTGTGATGCGAATGCTGTGCACTGCTCTGCCTGGACATTCCCAACGTCTTACCCACCATTATCACCGGCAGCTCTGCACAATACCCCTTTGTCATATGAGCAGTGGTTACTTCCGCTCACAGACCTCTCTCCTGACCCCCCCCCCCCCCCCCCCCTCCCCATGAGTGACTACATGGTATGAGCCGAACCCAAGACTAATGGCTTTCTGTGAAAAATATGCAATATGGGGCACAATGCAAAATGCTGTATCTGTAATGAGGACAATAGACTACAAATTGGGATTGGTAATTGTTTTATGTCACTAAATCAAACAGTTAATCTTATCTTTGTAGTTATTATTTCATTGTGCAAATTGATTGAATAGACTTGCTGGAATACTGTCTGGGGGAATATGCGCCATACAATGCATGGAATGCAAAGTCTAACAAACACATTTGCATCTTTTGCACTGCTTGAAATCATAATGCCTTTTTATCTCATCTCCCATGGGCAGATACCGCGTGTAGACCGAGACAATCTGCTTTGGCTGAGAGATTCCTTTTTGCGAGGGTGGAGACTTTGTTTTTGCTGGAACTCTCAATTTCTATCATGTATAATCACGCAGCTGACCAAATGACATGAGATTTTACTTCTGGGTTAACAGAGACAACTTTTTATCTAATCAAAACTGTGCATACCAAAATCGATGACTTTCCATGCCACGAAAGCACCTTAACATCTTATGCATCTCGTCTCATGAGTGATATTTGAATATCAAAAGACAAAGAATAATTTAGCCTGTGCCATCTCAGTCTGTTCCAGTGAAAAAGGTCATTCGCTCAGTGCTTTTATACTGAAGTTGGTTTTCTAGGAAATGAGGCCCTGTTGGCTTGCAGCCCTTCTCTCCCTCACCCTCTGGCTCTCTAGACCATATGCCTGGAGAGAGACAGATAGCTTAGACAGAGCTAGAGTGGACAGAGGAGCTTGTTTACATCTTCCTCCCACTGCTAAAGCCTTAATTTGTTTGTGAGAACTGCAGTAGAGCTTCACTTGTTAAACACTGTCTTAAAGCAACAATCTGTGAGTTTTCCAGCTGCTCATTGGCCATTTCCACTTCTAATATACCACCTTGATTTCTGAAGATCCTAACGTGATTATAAATACGACACTGATTAACAATACCAGACATTGTTCTATCTCCACATGATATCAATGTCCTCAGGCAAACTCATCAATCAAGTGCTCATTGATGCTAGTGGACCTCTACCCTGTGCTTGTGCCAGTCATGTGCTGGTCAGCAGACATGAACATTCCCACTGAAATGAGAGCATGACATGGCAGATGAGAGAGGGGTTCTGTTTTACTCCTTTACCCACTACATGCGCACGCCGAACACCCTGCCCTGCCCCCCTTAGGGAAGAGGATTAGGGAAAGGAAAGGGGGGATTCCTAGTCAGCTGTACAACTGAACGCATTCAACTGAAATGCGTCTTCCGCGTTTAACCCAACCCCTCTGAATCAGAGAGGAGCGGGAGGCTGCCTTAATCGACATTCACACCATCGGCGCCCGGGGAGCAGTTGTTGTTGGGGGTTAACTGGCGTGCTCAGGGGAAGAATTAGGGTTACTGTATGTAGCCGTTGAAAACTAAATTGAGCTCCTGGGAAAGATACTCACTTTCAAATGTATTTCTATTGAACCCTATTGAAGTTTGAATATCCTCTCTTATTGCACTTTTGGCACTTGTATTTAAAAATCTAATCCAAAAACATCCTGTTGTATATTGTGTTAAAACAAACTGTCCTTAGAGTGTTCAGTAGATGATTAATATGTGCATGGCTGTGTGTATATATTTCAGTTAGTTCTCATCAGACAGCTTCCCATTTTTGTTCCCAGCTCCTTTTGGGATAATCCTGTCTCTTTGCACAAGTCTTTGATAGAGACCTTGAGCTGGTGGGAATGGAGACAGGGAGGGGACTGTCTCCCTGGTTTATGGGATTTTTGTCTGTGGGAATTTTCAGCTTTTTCAGGAAATAGGGTTTACATAGCCGCACAAACAGAGAGAGAGAGAGAGAGAGAGAGAGAGTGTGGGTGTGTGGGTGTGTGCGTGTGTGTGTGTGTGTGTGTGTGCGTGTGCGTGTGCGTGTGTGTGTGTGTTGTGTGTGAATCAAGGGTGCTCAGCTGGCATAGGGGTGGGTGGGAACCGAGAAAGTTGATAAGACTGTTCTCACACCTCCAGAACATGAGGGAGAATAAGAACGGAGACAGACAGACAGAAGGGAGGGAAGAGACAGACAGAGAGAGAGAGAGAGAGAGAGAGAGAGAGAGAGAGAGAGAGAGAGAGAGAGAGAGAGAAACAAGTCAGGCAGGATGAGGTTGGGATCGAAACTGGGAAAATAAGATAGGAACAGGGGTAAGGCTGGAGGTTAACAAAACACACCCTTAGGGTACAGTATTCAAAACTCTCACTGTACATTTTTTTCAAGGAAGCCAACTGCCATGTAGCACATTTTACGTCAAGTGTGGTAACAGCACATTAGGATTGGATTCAAACATGCAGTCTATCGCCAATATTCAGTTTAAAATGCTTTAGTTCTAGTATTAGTCTTTTTTAAGTTGTTAAAGTATTGGCAAAAGGACCTTTGCTTCCAAACCCTTTCAACCAGATTCTAACATTGGGAGATTGAACACAGTTGTCTCTAATAGTAGTTTTTACATCTCTTAAAGATGAAATCTTTCAGCTGTGAGCACCATCCAGTACGGGGATGACAAGACCTCACTGTCCCCACAAATGTTTTGTACTTTTGATTCGTTACAGTGCGCAAAAGCACATCGTTTCACATGTTCCAACACATAAGATCCCGTGTCAAAGAGTATGGGATTGGAGTACAGTACATACAGTCAATACGTACAGTCTCTTAAATAAAACACCAGACTGTGCACAGGGGACCCTAATTTACCTCACATAAACACACCCTATCCAGCCCACAGTTGACAAACACACATACAGTCTTCCTACTGAAGCTGCCTAGTCATTAGAGTGCAGCCATAAGAGGCTATCTTCCTTTGCAGTGAGAAGCCTCACCCACGGTTGAGAATAAGATTACTTAGCTCGCCTTATAGTACCTTCGACTGAAAATAGCTGAAACATGTACATGGTGGAGCGACCTTATTATATCTATCTCTACCTCTGTCAGAGGCCAGGCTTTCTGGTCAGGGGGCTGTATTTGAAGTGTTATGTGCTTACTGTATGAGCTCATGATATGCTAGTGACATTGGTCTACTGAGTAAAGGGGCCGTTTTTTGAGTTCGTATGAGGAGGGGCTAGTCAGTGGAAATCGTTATGCGCGTAAACCTGTGGCCAATGTTGTGTTTGTTCAGTGCCAGGCAAGCAGAACAACCGCATGTATAAGTGTTGTGCGTTAAACTTGCCAGCTTTCAAGAAGTTAGCAGTTGGTTTGGGTGGGTGCAACAATCTCAGCCACTCTCATCCAATCAGATTTGAGAAAAAAACGTATAATAGTTATGCTCTACTTGTCAGCGTTCCAAATGGGACATTATTTGTCTTTTTACCTAAGCACGGTACTTTACTTGGGCAGGAGCTCACCGGAACTGAGTACAGGCACTCTTCTGCTTCAGTTCCTGCACCTCCTATTGAATATTAGCGCAAAAGTATTGAAAAGTTCCTGCAATTAAATATACACATACCTGCACTGGCCTAAATATGCATACATCATATTATGATAGCAGTAGGGAAGGGGTGGGACAACGAAGGGGAACACCTTCCTAATATTGAGTTGTGCCCTACCCCCCTTTTGCTCTCAGAACATCCCTTAATTTGTTGGCTCCAATGCTTCCCACAGTTGTGTTAAGTAGGCTGGATGTCCTTTGGGTGGTGGACCATTCTTGATACACACAGAAAACTGTTGAACGTGAAAAACCCAGCAGCATTGCCGTTCTTGACACAAACCGGTGCGCTTGGCACCCGCTACCAATACCCCATTCAAAGTCACTTAAATATTTTGTCTTGCCCATTCACCCTCTGAATGGCACACATACACAATCCACGTCTCAATTGTCTCAAGGCTTAAACATCCTTCTTAAACCTGTCTCCTCCCCTTCACTGAAAGTGGATTTAACAAGATATATCAATAAGGGATAATCATTTTCACCTGGATTCAACTGGTCAGTCTATGTCATGGAAAGAGCAGGTGTACCTTATGTTTTGTACACTCAGTGGGCCTGGCAATAATAATAATAATAATAATAATAATAATAATGATACATTTTACTTGGCAGATGCCTTTCATGAAACTCAGGGACATCTTTCATTTAGACCTATGTAATGCATTTGAATTATACTTGATCATTTACTATTAAAAACGAATCAGTTTATCAATTTCAAAGTAAGGGGTGGGTTCTGGCACGTGTCACTTCCCACTGATACCATGTGCAGTAAACAGTAGCTATCATGTGAAGGCTGGATAGCTAAGACTCACTAGCCAACTTGGCATGCATTCCATTTTTTCAAGAGACCATGTCTAGAAGAAAATATAAGGGCCTCCAGTCCCCCTCTATATCAATGACTGATTGCATTGATCTAATGGAGGGATTTAAAGACAGTTTCAGTACATTCAGAGACAATGATCAGCACTACAGAGCTGTTTTTATTCAACACAGTTAGAAATCGTGAAAAACGCTTCTCCACTTTTGACTCGCCCTCTCTCGCTCCTTCCGCTGAGATATGACCATCATTCAAGTGAAATAAAAAAAAACGAGTTATTTCAATTTATGCTCTGATGTGCCTCGCGAGTAATGGGCTATAACAACTGACCTATTACTGGTGTTATCATATTGCCTCGCTTGAGATTCAAGTTTTTTAAAAAAGGGACTCTATGTTATTTACAGTGCCTTCAGAAATTATTCACACCCCTTGAATTTTTACACATTTTATAGCATTACAAAATGTATTACATTCTGATTTGTTGGGTCACTGGCCTATACACAATACACCATAATGTTAAAGTGGATAATGTTTTTAGAAATGTTTACAAATTAATAAAGAATGAAAAGCTGAAATGTCTTGAGTCAATAAGTATTCAAGCCTTTGTTATGGCAAGCCTAAATAAGTTCAGGAGTAAAAACATTCTTAACAAGTCACATAATAAGTTGCATGGTCTCACTCTGTGTCCAACAATAGTGTTTAACATGATTATTGAATGACTACCTCATCTCTGTACCCCACCCATACAATTATCTGTAAGGTCCCTCAGTCGAGCAGAGAATTTCAAACACAGATTCAACCACAAAGACCAGGGAGGTTTTCCAATACCTACATTTATTTTTTAAAGCAAATTGTTAATTACACTTTGGATGGTGTATCAATACACCTAGTCACTACAAAGACACAGGCTTCATTCCTAACTCAGTATAATAAGGGGTAGGCCTACATAAAAATAGGCAAATGATTATGCCTTTCCGCCCATGCGCTATAGTTTGGCCCTATAAGCTATTGATCATTGAATTGATATCACACAAAACATTGTAAGCGCACCTGATCTCCTGAATGGCGCAGCGGTCTAAGGCACTGCATCTCTATGCTAGAGGTGTCACTACAGACTCTGGTTCGATTCCAGGCTGTATCACAACTGGTTGTGATTGGGAGTCACATAGGGTGGCGCACAGCGTGGTTAGGGTTTGCCCGTGGTAGACCATCATTGTAAATAATAATTTGTTCTTCACTGACTTACCTAGTTAAATAAAGGTAAAAAAATATATAATCTCCTGCGCCCTGCAGAGAATTGCACTTGGCTTGCATTTTGACTCATAAAGTGATCTTGACTAAGAAAGGTTGGTGGCCACTGTTATATATGCTATGGCTGCCTATTGTGATTATTACTGTTATATCAGGGCATTAGGTTCTAGTCTCATAGTTTATTAGTTCTAGGCCTATGGTTTATTATGTGTAGGTCTATGTGAGTCACATGCTAAATGCAAGAGTCATGGATTTACGTTGGCCTACAAGACTATTTGGTCTGTAATGCAAAATCACATGTCAGATGGTTTGCTGTGTGCGATCGATTACAGTAGGGCATATGGTAGGCTATGGTTTTATGATACATTTTAGCTGGATCAATGGATTTCTGCCTACGCTACTATAACTGGCTTTAGCATTTCAGACCCTATCATAGTCACAAAATAATTGTAATGCTGCACTAGCTGCTTGCATCAAAAGCAATCAGGTAGCAGCCTGTAGATTTCCTGTTTACCTTGTGCTGTTTGCTCAAGGTAGCGCTAATGATGGTAAATTAGCGTTAGCGAAGCTCCCAGAAGGGACTGTCAGCCCTGAAAGCATCTATACTTACGGTGGTCTAACAGTGGTGAAAGAAGCAGGTGTGAAATTCCTCAGTCTTTCACAGCCATTAGGAAAGCCCTCCCCGGCTAATTTTAGTTCTGGTGAAATTAGCTCACCGCTAAAATTAGTAACTGACCCCTCACCTCACGCTTAGCTTAGCCTAGCCGAGCCTAGCCTAGCCTAGCGCTGATAAGCTGGTGTGGCTAAAGTGTTTGTCCCACTGTTATAGTACCTTCTCTTAGCTGCAACTGGAGCATTCAATTATTTTCCCACATGCTGTTTTTGCTTGGCTTCTCTGAAGTTAGCTACGGAAGTGATTTATTGGAGTTGCACAAGGTTGCACTGCTGACAGCTTCCTGCTGCAGTGCCTCAGCCAAACCCCTGCAGATATGGCAGCTGGAAGCAGTGTGTGTGTGTGTGTGTGTGTGTGTGTGTGTGTGTGTGTGTGTGTGTGTGTGTGTGTGTGTGTGTGTGTGTGTGTGTGTGTGTGTGTGTGTGTGTGTGTGTGTGTGTGTGTGTGTGCGTGTGTGTGTGTGCGCACGTGCGTGCGTGCATGCTTGTGCATGACAGTTGCTTGGGTGTGTCTATGAACAGATGAAAGTGGGAAAGTGGACACACAGTGTTCCCCAATATCCTATCTTCCTTCCCATGTTGCTATGTTTACTCAACACAAATGACTCATCATCTTTCAGACTTATCAATGAGCAATGCGTGTGTCTTAGACTCATCTAGTCTCGTTGAGTCACTTCAACATCCCGGTGACTGTCCCTCTATTGCTTCCTATGCACCTTTTCCAAACAGTGCCAAGTACTGAGCCACCCCACACTCTTGACTGAAGCATGGCTCTGCCTGTACCGAAGTACCGCAACACGTCTGTCCGCCATTTTGAGCTGCCCACTCAAGTGTTCCCCATAGGGTCACCCAGGGGTGACAAGTGCTGCTTCGTGACCCGCATAGAACTCGTCTCACTACTCACTTCCTGTGACAGTGCAGAGGGAGGGAGGGTTACGGGGTCGGAGGAAAGATAATGTAAAGAAAACATCCTGGTCACTGTCCACTGTCTGTGTGTTCCTGTCCGGCTTGACGGCATTTCATGCTATGGTAGGTGTTAGATCTAGGGTTAGATCCAATTAGTTCTGCCTTAACCCGCGATAACCGACAACTGCATAGCAGTTTCATTGCATTAGTAATGATCCCATGCAGCCTGTTAACAAGTTTGAATGTGTGTTGTAATCTATACCTCGATTATACAGTTGAAGTCGGAAGTTTACATACACTAAGTGTTGTTTTTCAACCACTCAACAAATTTCTTGTTAACAGACTATAGTTTTGGCAAGTCGGTTAGGACATCTACTTTGTGCATGACACAAGTCATCTTTCCAACAATTGTTTATAGACAGATTATTTTACTTATAATTCACAATTCCAGTTGGTCAGAAGATTACATACACTAAGTTGACTGTGCCTTTAAACAGCTTGGAAAAATCCATAACAATATGTCATGCTTTAGAAGCTTCTGATAGGCTAATTGACATCATTTGAGTCAATTGGAGGTGTACTGGTGGATGTTTTCAATGCCTACCTTCAAACTCAGTGTCTCTTTGCTTGACATCATGGGAAAATCAAAAGAAATTAGCCAAGACCTCAGAAAAAAATTGTAGACCTTCACAAGTCTGGTTCATCCTTGGGAGTAATTTCTAAATGCCCGAAGGTACCACATCCATCTGTACAAACAATTGTACGCAAGAATAAACACCATGGGACCACGGAGCCGTCATACCACTCAGGAAGAAGACGTGTTCTGTCTCCTAGAGATTAACATACTTTGGTGCGAAAAATGGAAATCAATCCCAGAACAATAGCAAAGGACCTTGTGACGATGCTGGAGGAAACAGGTACAAAGTAACTGTATCCACATAAAATTAGTCCTATATCGACATAATCTGATAGGCCGCTCAGCAAGGAAGAAGCCACTGCTCCAAAACCGCCATAAAAAAGACAGACTACAGTTTGCAACTGCACATGGGGACAAAGATCAAACTTTTTGGAGAAATGTCCTCTGGTCTGATGAAACAAAAATAGAACTGTTTGGCCATAATGACCATCGTTGTGTTTGGAGGAAAAAGGGGGAAGCTTGCAAGCCGAAGAACCCCATCCCAACTGTGAAGCACGCGGGTGGCAGCATCATGTTGCGGGGGTGCTTTGCTGCAGGAGGGACTGGTGCACTTCACAAAATAGATGTCATCATGAAGAAGGAATATTATGTGGATATATTGAAGCAACATCTCAAGACATCAGTCAGGAAGTTAAAGATTGGTCGCAAATGGGTCTTCCAAATGGACAATGACCCCACGCATACTTCCAAAGTTGTGGAAAATGGCTTAAGCACAACAAAGTCAAGGTATTGGAGTGGCCATTACAAAGCCCTGACCTCATCCTAAAGAAAATGTGTGGGCAGAACTGAAAAAGTGTGTGCGAGCAAGGAAGCCTACAAATCTGACTCAGTTACACCAGCTCTGTCAGGAGGAATGGGCCAAAATTCACCCAATTTATTTTGGGAAGCTTGTGGAACGCTACCCAAAACGTTTGACCCAAGTTAAACAATTTAAAGGCAATGCTACCAAATACTAATTGAGTGTATGTAAACTTCTGACCCACTGGGAATGTGATGAAATAAATAAAAGCTCAAATAAATCATTCTCTCTACTATTATTATGACATTTCACATTCTTAAAATAAAGTGGTGATCCTAACTAATTAAATGTCAGAAATTGTGAAAAACTGAGTTTAAATGAATTTGGCTATATATAAGTGTTATTGTTTTTATACTGAACTAAAATATAAATGCAACATGTAAAGTGTTGGTTCCATGATTCATGAGCTGAAATAAAAGATCCCAGAATTGTTACATACGCACAGAATGCTTATATCTAAAAAATGTTGGGCACAAATGTATTTACATCCCTGTTAGTGAACATTTCCCCTTTGCCAAGATAATCCATCCACCTGACAGGTGTGGCATATCAAGAAGCTGATTAAGCAGCATGATCATTACACATGTGCACTTTGTGCTGGAGACAATAAAAGGCCACTCTAAAGTATGCAGTTTTGTCACACAATACAATGCCAAAGATGTCTCAAGTTTTGAGGGACCGTGGAATTGGCATGCTGACTGCAGGAATGTCCACCAGAGCTGTTGCCAGAGAATTGAATGTTCATTTCTCTACTTGTGTCACCATGCCAGCCCAGGACCTCCACATCCGGCTTCTTCACTTACAGGGATCGTCAGAGACCAGCCACCCAGACAGCTGATGAAAGTGAGGAGTATTTCTGTCTGTAATGAAGCCCTTTTGAGGTTAAAAACTTGTTCTGATTGGCTGGGGCTGGCTCCCCAGTGGGTGGGCCTGGCTCCCAAGTGGGTGGGCCTATGCTCTCCCAGGCCCACCCATGGCTGCGGGCCTAGTTAATTTATTTCAACTGACTGATATTCTTACATGAACTGTGAATCAGTAAAATCGTTGAAATTCTTGCGTGTTGCGTTTCTGGTTCTGAACTTCTTACACAAGTGGGACCGCTGTGACTTTGTGACAATGACCACACTAGCAGCTGTTCAAACACAGTTACACCTCTGACAACTCCAAAAACAACAGACGCTATGCCGCTGTTGGATATCGCCAGTTAACACCTGATCTGATTGAATCTAGGCCCTAGTATGTGTGTGTACAGTATGTCTGTGTGTGTGTGTGTGTGTGTGTGTGTGTGTGTGTGTGTGTGTGTGTGTGTGTGTGTGTGTGTGTGTGTGTGTGTGTGTGTGTGTGTGTGTGTGTGTGTGTGTGTGTGTGTGTGTGTGTGTATATATGTGTATTGGCTGGTGATTGATTCGATAGGCTCTCAACAGTTGGATTTACTTTCCCTTATGTGAGTTAAGGATCTGCCGGCAAGGTGATATGCACAATAACTTTCCCTATACCGCCTACAGATGCTGTAGGTGCGTCATGACTCATCCTCGTAAAATCTAAAGAACATGTCTGCTGCCACATGATTAGTCAGCCAGTCGATTTCCCTCAGTAGAAAGACGTAGCCCTTTCCTGCAGTCAAATGACCTAGTGACCTCATGGGGGGGAATTTTACTCATATTTGTCATCATTTCATCATTAATAAACATTATTTTTTTTAACTCGCCAGAAATCTGGTGTTTCTACAGTATGTCAAACGGATTTTGTTATATTTCAGTCTTCTGTGATGTATATAAAGTGTAATATTGGGATGCAAATACAAAACTCTATATCTGACATGGTACAAGTGACTTCAACAAGACCATAACCATGTGTGTGAGGTGTATACTTCTGTTTCAAAGTTTAAGACTACAAAGAAACACTCTGTGTGACCCTGATTTAACCCACTGCAGTAAAAGGTTAACGACAATTTATTGCACCCTGTATTAATAACCCTTTCAGTATCCCCTCAGTCTTCCCAGCCCAGAATATTTCTCATAGTTGGAACTTGTAATTGTAATTGACACAATACAGGTGGTGGCACCTTGGTTTGTGCTCTTTGAAGCCCACATTCCTTCTGCTGTTATTGATCAGGAGATTGTTGTGCAACACTGGGTTGATGAGGTATGTTGTGTTCTGAGGTAGTGTTGGTGTGGCTGTATGCGTGTGTCCCAACCAAAGGTGAGCTGCTGCGCTGGTTGATCCTGTGTCTACTCCCATGAATCCAGGCAACATGATTCACTGAGAGGAGCGTTGAGTCAATAAACGCATCCAAGCTATGTATCCTCCTCACACACTTATACGCACACACCCATACTCAGGCACGCATGGAACACGTGCTCGCCCACACACACACACACACACATATTGCATACACACATGCACACCTGACACAAACACATACACACATGCAGACACGTGTGCACACACAAACACACTCGATACTGCAGGATATTCCCACTGTTGACACAGCCAGCTCTGACATTTGTCCTGCAAGAGAGAGAACATTGTATTAGCATTATAGTGTGTGCATATGGGAAATGTTTTACATGCATTTGCATCAAAGGTTTCCTTGATGCAGTTAAGAGCATGCCATCCTGTATGACAAGCTGAGACCTTGATTACACACTTAATATTCCCCTGACGGTATTGCACGTCATCATCAATATCAATAGGTGTCTTTCTTTACTAACAATAACCATACCAGGGCAGCATGACAAAGTTTCGATGTGGAAAATGACATTTCATTTTTCATTGTTTGTCATGGCATGACTTTGTTTGGTTTGAAATGATAAATTGCAGACAATGGCATTTGGACTTTGATTGAAGATTAGACAATGAAAATCATACCATTTGTTGACCTGCATGTGTATTTTTTGTCAGGGGTACAAAGTGCTGCCTTCCAAAGTGGGGGAAGTGAAGCATGACGGCTGTTTCAGACACCGGAAGTGGCTTTGTCTCATGCTCGGCTGAGTTAGATATAAGCAGGAAATGTGCCTCTATCTCTCCCATGTCTCTCTCTCTGTCTATCACTCTCTTTTTTTCTCTTTCTGAAGCTTTCTTACTCACTCGCTTTATTCTTTCTGTTTTACCCTCTCTCACTTAATCAGCTCGGAACACTCAATGATTTATCTTTCTCCTACCTCTCTTTCTCTTTCCCTCCATCTCTTGGTCTGTCCAAATGCTAGTTATCCAGGCTGAGAGTGAGTGAGTGAGATGTGTGTGCGTGCGTGCGTGCGTGCATCTGGCGCTCATGCCCATCGTGTGTGTACATACATGTGTGTTAGAGTGTCAGTGAACACAAAGCACTGTCCTGGTTTGGACCCTCACCCTGCCTGGCCTGGGTCTGGCCCTGTCCGGCCCTGGTCCCCCCACAGCCATCACTAGTGAACCCATCCTCTAGTGTCTGTCCATCCACACACACACACACACACACACACACACACACACACACACACACACACACACACACACACACACACACACACACACACACACACACACACACACACACACACACACACACACACACACACACACACACACACACACACACACATCCATTGAAAGGTAGTTAGCTGTGGGACCAATGCATTGAAGTAGTGTTCAAGTAGTAGGAATAGGAGTTACTGTCATGATAGCTGTAATGTCGCTTTAACGAAGGTAGTATTAAAAGGAAAATGCATTACAAAAAAAAACATCCGTCATAAGACAAGCAAAGTATTTTACAGAAGCTTGGGTGGTTGTTGCTGTTATAGCGGTATTAGCAACAGTAGTAATAGTAGAAGTAGTAGTAGTGGTAGTAATTGTTGCTGTCGTAGTATTTATATTATTTTAACAGTGGTATCAGTAGTCGGACCGGTAGTATGAGAATGGAGTGTTGGCACAGTGGTTGTTTTTGCCGCGTCTAGTCATTTTATTGCGTGTGTAGAACAGCCTAACCAAAGCACGCACACCTTGGCATTAGGACAGAGCACAAAGCATACCTTCTCATGTGTTTGACTTGTAGCTCACGCCTCCCTTTGGCTAACAGCCTCAAGTAGCATGTCCTCTGGTTACCACCCAGTTGTCAATGTGCTAAAGTTCACAGAATAATTGTTTAGTATCCATTGAAGAATAGAAAAGGGAGTTTTTATTAGTGCTAGTTGTGTAGGGAGAGATATTAGCCACCCATGCCCATCATGCTCCCTGCTACCACCCTAACTGGATATTCATCATAAGGATTCTTTTACGATTCAAACGAGAGATTCCTTTTGAGACGCTGAGACCCAGCAGAAGATAGATTGTCTTTGATAGTTCAAACCCTAACATCATGGTATAGGTTTCTTATAGCAGGTAGGTTATTTTCATAAGTCAATGATCCATAACATAATACTTATGGGTTTATTACAGAGCCAATTACCCAGACCCAAAGCTCTATTCAATTTGTATCGCAGAAGTTCAGCGTTACAGTGTGATTGATATTTAAAAGGCAACGTTTCCATGTTAGCGGAGTGCATTCATGTGTCAATTGGAAATGACCTTTACATTTCTATTGTGCAATCTGTAGCACTTCAGCGATACAGATTGGATAGAGCCCCTAGTCTCTTAGACGGAGTAAATGATGTGTTTACTAGTAGGGCACCTGCACTGTGGTTTTGTTTGTGAATGCATGCATAAGCATACGTGTGTGACGCTGTGACGGGCATCACTTATAAATCATCATGCAACATGTGTAGTCATCATTCTAGCCAATGTGTTTGTTGCCTTGTGTTGCTCTGTAATTTAGTTGATCACTCTTTTGTTGCTGAGAATTTTCCTGCACAGCCGGAGATGCAGACTTGAATGTAGTCAATATTTAAAAACGCTTTAAAATCCACTTTAAAATTTCAGACTTGATTTGCCCGAACAAAAAATGATCAACCCCTTTAAGAAATGACCATTAATTATAATCCACATAATAATTCTAAATTGCTGTTACTGGAGGATTATTTTTGTGCTGTAGCAAACTAGCTCAAATTAAGATCCTACATCTGTATTTAATTTTCAGAGTGCTTTTGATTGTGCATACATGCAGGAATGGGCAAAAATTACAAATTACAATTACAAAATACGATAAAGATCAATGTATAAAAAAAATACATAATACTTCATTTACATGTACAGTTGAAGTCGGAAGTTTACATACACCTTTGCCAAAAACATTCTAACTCAGTTTTTCACAATTCCGGACATTTAATCCTAGTAAAAATTCCCTGTTTTAGGTCAGTTAGGATCACCACTTTATTTTAAGAATGTGAAATGTCATAATAATAGTAGAAATAATTATGTATTTCAGCTTTTATTTCTTTCATCACATTCCCAGTGGGTCAGAAGTTTACATACACTCAATTAGTATTTGGTAGCATTGACTTTAAATTGTTTAACTTGGGTCAAACATTTCGGGTAGCCTTCCACAAGCTTCCCACAATAAGTTGGGTGAATTTTGGCCCATTCCTTCTGACAGAGCTGGTGTAACTCAAATCAAGTCAAATCAAATGTATTTATATAGCCCTTTGTACATCAGCTGAAATATCAAAGTGCTGTACAGAAACCCAGCCTAAAACCCCAAACAGCAAGCAATGCATGTGAAAGGCCTCCTTGCTTGCACACACTTTTTCAGTTCTGCCCACACATTTTCTAAAGTATTGAGGTCAGGGCTTTGTGATGGCCACTCCAATACCTTGAATTTGTTGTCCTTAAGCCATTTTGCGACAACTGGAAGTATGCTTGGAGTCATTGTCCATTTGGAAGACCCAATTGCGACCAAGCTTTAACTTCCTGACGGATGTCTTGAGATGTTGCATCAATATATCCAAATAATTTTCTTCCCTCATGATGCCATCTATTTTGTGAAGTGCACCAGTCCCTCCTGCAGCAAAGCATCCCCACAACATGATGCTGCCACCCCCGTGCTTCACGGTTGGGATGGTGATCGTCGGCTTGCAAGCTTCCCCCTTTTTCCTCCAAACATAACGATGGTCATTATGGCCAAACAGTTTTATTTTTGTTTCATCAGACCAGAGGACATTTCTCCAAAAAGTACTATCTTTGTCCCCATGTGCAGTTGCAAACCGTGGTCTGGCTTTTTTTATGGCGGTTTTGGAGCAGTGGCTTCGTCCTTGCTGAGCGGCCTTTCAGGTTATGTCGATATACGACTCGTTTTACTGTGGATACAGTTACTTTTGTACCTGTTTCCTCCAGCATCATCACAAGGTCCTTTGCTGTTGTTCTGGGATTGATTTGCACTTTTCGCACCAAAGTATGTTAATCTCTAGGAGACAGAACGCGTCTTCTTCCTGAGTGGTATGACGGCTGCTTGGTCCCGTGGTGTTTATACTTGCATACAATTGTTTGTACAGATGAAGGTGGTACCTTCAGGCGTTTGAAAATTGCTCACAAGGATAAACCAGACTTGTGGAGGTCTTGGCTGATTTTTTTTGATTTTCCCATGATGTCAAGCAAAGAGGCACTGAGTTTGAAGGTAGGCCTTGAAATATATCCACAGGTACACTTCCAATTGACTCAAATAACAGAAGCTTCTAAAGCCATGACATCATCTTTGGGGATTTTCCAAACTGTTTAAAGGCACAGTCAACTTAGTGTATGTAAACTTCTGACCCACTGGAATTGTGATACTGTGAATTATAAGTGAAATAATCTGTCTGCAAACAATTGTTGGAAAAATGACTTGTGTCATGCACAAAGTAGATGTCCTAACCGACTTGCCAAAACTATAGTTTGTTAACAAGAAATTTGTGAAGTGGTTGAAAAACGAGTTTTAATGACTCCAACCTAAGTGTATGTAAACTTTCGACTTCAACTGTATTTTGTATTTTACGAACAGCAACAACATTCTCAGTAACGGTTACAGAAACGTTTTACTTGCTATGGCTGTGAAATGTTGTTGTTTATCTACCTTAGTTGAGTGCACTGACTGTCAGTCACTCTGGATACGAGTGTCTGCTACCCCTGACCAAAATGTTCATGTGAAAATTAGCATACCGAAATAAACTGAAAAGCACACTTGGTATTATTATTGGCCTTGTTTCGGGGCGGGGCTCATTAGAATAATACTCAGCATGCTTTGCAATTGTTCATTTTTACATATACAATTACATTTAGTTCATTTAGCAGACGCTCATCAGACCATAGTGCCATCGGACTTCTGATACCAAGGCAGGGTGAAAGGGGGCCACAAAACGGTGAGCCGCTATAAAAAAAAATAAATGAAAATACAAGTGACAGCTCTCGAAAGTATGTTTTCACAAAATACATTGAAGTGTAGTTCAGCCCAGTTTAATACAAATTACAAAATACTCAGAAGTAATTGAAATTCCTATTTCCAATAGAAAATTCTGCCCATCTCAGCATGTGCAGTCACAAAAGGGCGCGCGCACACACACACACACACACATACTCACATACACACAAATGGCACACACACACACACACACACACACACACACACACACACACACACACACACACACACACACACACTGAGCTTTAAACTACAACATGTTATATATTTCTATGTGGTCCGTTCCTAGCTTTGCCCAGCGAAGGCAAAACAAAAAAAAGAGGAAGAAAGACGAGTTTGCTGACACGTATCCAATTCCAGTCAGTTGTCAACAATGTGTGCTGTTGTACAGAGTACAGACTATGATGAGTTTATCTGTGTCTGCATCTGAGTCGGTGTGTGCCTTCATATGTCAGTGGTGTGTCTGTGCACATATTGTATGTGTGTGAGCAGCGGCTCTGGCAGAGTATTTAAAGCCAGGCCGGTGTGTGCGTGTGTGTGGTTGACTAGTTTCTTAGCCTAAGGGGACCTTAATTCCCCCTCCTACTCCGGAGAGCAGTTCAATGAAGACTGAGACAGTTCAACCTCTGAGTGGGGACAGAGGAAGCACAGCGAGGACAGAGGAAGCAAAGTGGGGACAGACGGGGACATATGTCGGTGTTAGCTGTAATACTAGGCACAGTAAACTATTGTCCCACACTAGCATTACTTGAATTAGCATCACGTGTCCCATGAATTACTCAACTCAATTCAACATTTCATCGTCCAATCAGAAAGATGGTCATGTGCCTTGAGAAGGGGAAGTCGTTGTCGCTTAAGCGTGGATGAAAGTTTATTCATGAGACCTGAGTTTTAGTCACACACTCTTCACTCATTCCTTGTTGTGTGTTCTGTTTTTGTAGGAATGATATTAGTTGACATTTCTGGAAGTCTTACCGGCTGTGGCTGAGTAAGTGCCATATATTTGTCTGGAACTTGGAGCGTACCATCCCACATGCAGCTACAATTACGGGTGATTTATTTGTTACAGTAACGAAGCCAAAACGGTTGTTTTAAGTGAGTCCACCGTTTTCACTTCTTGTGGTTGAATCGACCACTAAATAGCTTGCTCTTGAAAGCCTCTCCTCTCTTTTTACTCTCCGGGCCCATAAATAATAAATGCTGTTGTCCTGAAATGGGTATCATGTGCATCTTCTGTCTGAGTCAGTCAACCTCTTGGGGTTGTGAGTCATTTTTAGGGACCTCTCATCCTAGATCTTGCGTATGACCCACGCCATTCAATCAACATCCAGACCTTTGTGTATCATCATTGCAGCTGAACTGTCTAAGATGGCTGGGGATGGTAGCTATGAGTCGGACTCCATGAGAGGTGCGCGGCTGGAGCGATACGAGAAAAGAAGTTCAAAGGCGTCCATAACGAGTTGATAAGGAACAGGGGGAAATATGTTTGTGTTTATAGTCGTGATGCCTCGGAAAAGTCTGGGTTGAGGTTAAAGACTGTTGGTTTGGATTCACTTTATAAACGCACACATGCAGGCAGGCAGGAACACAAACCCAGGCAGACACACACACACGCGCACACGCACACACACACACCCCTACTTGAATGAGGATGAAAACATGACATTTCAGGTCATCCCATCTCCGTTTCCACTTAGTGCTATTGTGGAGATGAGTGCTATTTTTACACAGTTTGAGTGGATTATTGAGGATTATTACTTTTTTGCCCATGACGATTACATCGCATAGCTAACATGAATCATTAGTCCACAAGGTATTGCATTGCATAATATCTACTGCTAAGAGAGAAACAAAATGTGGTTTTGTTGAAAATGTAATGATTCTTTTCACTACGCATGATTCAGCCGTTGCCTGTGAGATTGACTCATTCTCTTGAAGTTTTATGTCATCAAACACTTGGCCGCTTTATAAGGCTAGAGAAACTGCCTGATCTCATTTTTATAGTATTTTATCTGCAGGGCTTTTTGAGGTGCTAGCTTCATGATAGTCATCTGATATGGCACAGGCTAGACAGTATTCAGACCCTGCGCTCTACTGCTTGATATACCTCTGTTCTGTACCTTTTGAACAGTAGCAGAAGCTGCAGGGAAAAGTAAGAAACTGTGCAGTGTGGCTTTGTGTATAAACTGTGTAGCTAAAGAGATGGGGTATACAAGATGCTCTATGAGCAGCGTGTTAATAAGGCACTTGTTCAATTTGCCCACATTGCACAATTCTTGCCTAGTTTATAAAGATAAAGCTACACGTTAAATCATTCCTTTATTGGTTATAAGAGTGTAATCAGTCGCCAGAATGTCTGAAATGAGTTTTGAGTCCTTTTCCCATGTACAAAATATGGCATGGCCTGGGAAGAAATATCTCAGTGTCTCTCAGTGTCAGACTCTTAGGAACATGCAGTTCCTTTGGCAAAGATTGAGTCATACTGTCTAGTCTATAAAAGTCTGCCTGTCTGTGTAGTCTTGAGACAGTGAGTGAGGGAGGGAGGAAAGACATTCCCAGCCACCTGTATGATTAAAGCAAAGATAGTCTGGTCTGAATGCTCTGAATCTGAATCTCTTTCTCTCTCTCTCTCTGCCTACGTCTCTCTCTACCTCTCTGTCTCTGCCTGCCTCTCTCTGCCTGCCTGCCTCTCTCTCTCTACCTCTCTCTCTCTCTCTCTCTCTCTCTCTCTCTCTACCTCTCTCTCTCTCTTTCTCCTCTTTAGACTGTCTGGGAAGACTTTCCCCCGACCTCTCTTGGCACATGTATTTGGGTTTTCCCTCTGTGACTCAGAACTACTCCAGCCTCCCTCCCTCCTTTTCCAACCTTTCTTTTCCTCTCCAAGCAGACTGAGACTGGGGCGTGCCACCGTGGAACGGGCCAGGAAGTGGGAGGGAGCGAGAGAAATGAGACAGGGAGAGACAGGAAGAGTAAAGACTAAGCACAAATTTGAACCTGGAACAAACAGAGGGATACAGACAGATGGGGAGGGGGAAGGAGAGGGGGGAGGGGATGAGACGAGGGGTCGGGGACCAACATGTCTAATGTACCGTATATTATTCCGCATGCAAAGTCATGCAAAAACTTGCAAATAGCTAGATTAGTGACGTTATTGCATACCTGAACGCTTTTTGATCGCTGAAAGGGTTTGACCCATACATAGATGATTTGCATTGGGGAACCTGGCTGCAGACAGATATTCTGCAACCTGACCTTACAGTCAGCCACCATGCTTTTTATTCAGGAACAACGCACTCTCCCTTCTAAAAAAAAAAAACGTTCCTTCCTATTCAACCACTTCAAGAAAATGCCATAGGTCTATTTGGAAGTAACTATCCCCCACAGAGAATTGTAATCTGTTAGCTTTTCATTTATTTTGCTGCAGCCGTCAACCGAACATGAAACATTTTTAACGGAAGAGATCGCGTCATTAGGTTTGGAACCAGGAAGTCATCAAACACACACAGGCTATAAATGGACTTTGCTTTCATCTAAGTACCCTAGCAACATCACATGCAGCCGATGCAAAGGCCATGAAACGTTTTCTGGGTGTTGTCCGCACTCCCACATACCTCTCATTACCACTGACATCGGAATGTGCAGTATGCAGGCAAGAATGTGATAACACCAACAGTTTTGTAATTCCTCATCCATGTTTTCCCAGTCTGCATTCCGTGGAAGTACAGGCCTCCAATTCTAACCGAGACATTTCTGACATTACGACGGTGGAATCCTGCTTAAGATCTGTTCTCTTCTCACTAAGCCTGTGTCTTGGTTGCGGCCATCCGGCAGAGTGCATTGGTCTTGTTGTTCGAGACAAGGGGAGGGAGGGAGTTCGTCATCCCTCCCTCTCTCATAGGTGTGCCTAGCCTGCTTACACACACTCCTATTCAACTTGACTGAGGCATGGGGGATTAGCGTAACATAGCAGGTAACTGACGTGGCTTCTATCTTGTCTGCACAACAAAGTGTTCTCTCTGTTAGTCAGGGAAGGGCATTGTTTGCCAATGAGGTGCACCAACAATACTGCGCCAATGAGGTGCACCAACAATACTATGCATGTCGCACGGTTGTCACGGTAACATCAAATTGTTCCAACAATATGTTTTAAAATGCATAGATACTTCTGATGATCAATTGTTATCCTAATTTGAAGTATGTTCAAATTGTGTAGAATTGGGGTCATTTTGAAGATAGGTACAGCTCTCATGGTGAATCCACTGTGTTTCCCTGAGAATCTAAATTAGGCCACGAAGAGGCTTCCTCTGCGCTCTCTTCTGAAATCTTTCAGGACACTCATGCTGTGCTTAACAGGAATTCTCCTGGGCATGATGACAATTTGGTTTGTGAATTTCACCCCCAATAACGACTTGTTTCTTTCACAATGTTTATTCAAGTACATCATCGGCTTGAGGCAAATTTAAATGACCGTAAAAGTGAAGGGAAGGAGAGGCAAATAATCTTTACTTTGTGAGGAAACCAGGGCAGACAAGCAAGTGGTTTTTGAAGTAGGTCGCCTGCAAGCTAACATTGCCTAGCAACTGGAGTGGTTTGGGTTGGAGGGTGGAGGTGTGGAGGGGGGGGACTCTGGACA
Source organism: Salmo salar (assembly GCF_965601325.2). Taxonomy (NCBI): domain Eukaryota; kingdom Metazoa; phylum Chordata; class Actinopteri; order Salmoniformes; family Salmonidae; genus Salmo; species Salmo salar. Next base: position 16,569,328 of record NC_138300.1, read on the forward strand.
GGGACATTTGTTTAATCAAAACTGTCCCCTCGGTCCCCACCCCCCAACTCCCACCCCACCAGCTGTGTCAGCGTGGTGTGCGTCTGAGCGAGTCAGCAAGCAGGCAGCCTAGACTGTGAACCGAGCAGCAGGGACCCCTAGATACACGCAAACAACACACACAGAGCCAGAGGCAGCGTCTCTGTGTGAGAGTTACTGGGTCACTCCCAGCGCTGTGAAAGCTGGCCGAATCAGGTCAAATCTGCAGAAAGAGGGGAAATGAGGCCCACTGATCTGTAAACTCTCTCTCTCTCTCCGTTTTTCTCAGGGTCCCAGGGCTGGCTGACCTGACCTGCTGACTTGTTCCACTGTCAGTGGGAGGGGTGTGAAGGGGGAGGAGGGCTCTGAAGTTCACACCCTTTGGCCACTCCCCTTAAAACCAATACTTTATTAGATAATAGCCATTGTTGCATTTTCCATCAATTTTTCTTTTGTTCAACTTTTGCACTAAATATAAAAGTTAAAATCATCATAATTGTTTATATGTTTGAATAAAGTACTTTTGCAACAAATCGCTGCACTTACTTAGATGTTGTACTTTGCACATACAGGAATACGCAATGTATGCACAGACGGCCACCCGTGTTCAATCCCCCAAACATAGATGAAAAATGACATCATTGAAATATTCCTGAAAATAAGACACAAGGGGCTGTAGTACAGTTACACAGTAATGAGACACAGCAATGAGACACAGTAATGAGACACAACAATGAGACACAGTAATGAGACACAACAATGAGACACAGTAATGAGACACAGCAATGAGACACAGTAATGAGACACAGCAATGAGACACAGCAATGAGACACAGTAATGAGACACAGCAATGAGACACAGCAATGAGACACAGCAATGAGACACAGTAATGAGACACAGCAATGAGACACAGCAATGAGACACAGCAATGAGACACAGCAATGAGACACAGTAATGAGACACAGCAATGAGACACAGCAATGAGACACAGTAATGAGACACAGCAATGAGACACAGTAATGAGACACAGCAATGAGACACAACAATGAGACTCAGCAATGAGACACAGCAATGAGACACAGCAATGAGACACAGTAATGAGACACAGTCATGAGACACAGCAGTGAGACACAGTAATGAGACACAGCAATGAGACACAGCAATGAGACACAGTAGTGAGACACAGCAGTGAGACAGTAATGAGACACAGCAGTGAGACACAGCAATGAGACACAGTAACGAGACACAGTAATGAGACACAGCAGTGAGACACAGTAATGAGACACAGCAGTGAGACACAGTAATGAGACACAGCAATGAGACACAGGGGCGGCAGGGTAGCCTAGTGGTTCGAGCGTTGGACTAGTAACCGAATGGTTGCAAGTTCAAATCACCGAGCTGGCAAGGTACAAATCTGTCGTTCTGCCCCTGAACAGGCAGTTAACCACTGTTCCTAGGCCGTCATTGAAAATAAGAATTTGTTCTTAACTGACTTGCCTAGTTAAATTAAAAAAAATAATAAAATGAGACACAGCAGTGAGACACAGCAGTGCCTCTGCTGGAGCTGGGTATGGATCTCTACAGTGCAGTGCCCAGTGTTGGGGAGTAGTGAACTACATGTAGTTCAACCAGTAATTTAGCGACATTTTGCAGTAGCTTGGTGGTAGTTGAACTAAATACAAATCTTTGTAGTGTTTTCTGTAGTTATTTACTTTTTTGCCATGTAGCGGTGTAGTTAACTACTTTTAAAGTAACTTTAGTTAAGTAAACTATATTTTTCATAAGGGTACCTTTAGTGTAGCTTAACTTCTTTCACTGTGAAGTAATTGGTGGCTTGGTAAACTATATTTTCAGAGTAGCTTCCCCAACACTCGGGGCGCCACATGTAGGCTCCCATTATGCCGTGCTTATTAACCCTTGTGACCGCCTGACAGCCAGGGCCACAAAGCAGTTCCTTTTGCCTTCGTGGAACTATCCTGCTGTAGAATGGGTGCAAATGGGCCCGGCGTTAGGGTGACAGTATCGGTAAATGACAACTGTCTGTTCAGCAAGGTGAGGGTGGGATCTGTGGAACATGACCTCGCATAAACCCCTCTCATCCCTCCTAAACCTAGGTCACAGTGTGATTAGTTAGGCAAGAGGATCCTCCTGGTTGAGCCCAAAGCTTTAACAAATCAAATCAAATTGGATTTGTCACATGCTTCATAAACAACAGGTGTAGACTTACATTGAAATGCTTACTTACGGGTCCTTTTCCAACAATGCAGCGTTATAGATAAAGATCAAAATTATATTTGAAATAGTAACACGAGGAATAAATACACAGTGAATAACGAATAACAATAACGAATAAAAATATCATGGCTATATACAAGGAGTACAAGTACTGAGTTGCTGTGCAGGGGTACAAAGTAATTGAGGTAGCTATGTACATATAGGTAGGACGAAAGTGACTAGGCAACAGGATAGACAATAGACAGTAGCAGCAGCGTATGTGGTGAGTGTGAAAGTGTGTGTGTGTGTGTGTGGGGTGGGGTAGAGTCCGGTGTGTGTGCAGAGTCAGTGCAAGAGAGTTAACGCAAAAAAGGGTCAATGCAGGTAGTCCGGGTAGTCATTTGATTAGCTATTTAGCAGTCTTGTGGCTTGTGGGGTAGAATTTTAGGGGTTGAATATTTAAGATGATCTGAGAAGAAAGTGTAACCCTTTCATGGTGAAAAGGACATCTCTGTAAATTAACTTGTATGATATTGACTCGCAAGGGGGAAAATGAGAGGCGAGGTATATTACTAATAGATAGAGAAAGTGTTCACACTCCTTGACTTTTTCCACATTTTGTTGTGTTACAGCCTCAAGATTTTTTTTGGTCTCTAGCCTACACACAATACCCCATAATGTCAAAGTGGAATTATGTTTTTCAAAATGTTTACAAATTAAGAAAAAATGAAAAGCTGAAATATCTTGAGTCAATAAGTATTCAACCCCTTCGTTATGGCAAGCCTAAATAAGATCAGAAGTAAAAATGTATTTACCAAGTCACATAAGTTGCAATAAGGACTCTGTGTGCAATAATAGTGTTTAACATGATTTTTTAATGACTACCTTATCTCTGTACCCCACACATACAATTATCTGTAAGGTCCCTCAGTCGAGCAGTGAATTTCAAACACAGATTCAACCACAAAGACCGGGGGGGTTTCCATCCCTTGCAAAGAAGGGCACCTTATTGGTAGCTGGGTAAAAATAATAAAAGAAGACATTGAATATCCCTTTGAGCACGGTAAAGTTATTAATTACACTTTGGATGGTGTTTCAATACACCTAGTCACTACAAAGACACAGGCGTCCTTCTAACTCAGTTGCCGGAGAGGAAGGAAACAGCTCAGGGATTTCACCATGAGGCCAATGGTGACTTTAAAACAGTTACAGAGTTTAATGGCTGTGATAGGAGAAAACTGAGGCTGGATATAAAAACATTGTAGTTACTCCACAATACTAACCTAATTGACAGAGTAAAATGAAGGAAGCCTGTATAGAATAAAAAATATTCCAAAACATGCATTCTGTTTACAACAAGGCACTAAAGTAATACTACAAAAAAACGTGGCAAAGCAATTAACTTTTTGTCCTGAATACAAAATGTTATGTTTGGGGCAAATCCAATACAACATATTACTGAGTACCAATCTCCATGTTTTCAAACATAGTGTGGTTGCATCATGTTAGGGGTTTGTTTGTAATCGTTAAGGACTGGACAGTTTTTCAGGATAAAAATAAACTGAATGGGGCAAAGCACAGGCAAAATCCTAGAGGAAAACCTGGTTCATCCTGAATTCACCTTTCAGCAGGACAATAACCTAAAACATCAAATCTACACTGGTTGCTTACCAAGAAGAGTGGCCGAGTTACTGTTTCGACTTAAATATGTTTGAAAATCTATGGCAAGACCTGAGCATTGTTGTCTAGCAATGATCAACAACCAATTTGACAGAGAATTTTGAAATGAATAATGGGAAAATGTTGCACAATCCAGATGTGGAAAGCTCTTAGAGATTTATCCTGAAAGACTCACAGCTGTAATCTCTGCAAAAGGTGATTCTAACATGTATTGACTCAGGGGGTCGAATACTTATCTAATCAAGATATGTTACTGTTTTGTTTTTCAGAATTGTTTTACAAATGTTATAATTGTTCTTCCATTTTGACATCACAGAATATTTTGTGTAGAATATTGACAAAAATGGACTGAATTTTCTCCCATGCAATAACAGTAGATGCAGTGACTCAATGAAATACAACCACACACTCAATGCAATTTAACAAATGATCAGTTACACAATACAATCCATTACAATGTATAGCAATAAAAATAGAAAAACCCCAGGTATTAGAGTCCACTCTTATAAGACTCAGTCATTGACACTGTTCGACCTAGCAAGCTTGCAAGCTAAAGTTTGTGCGCACGTTGGAGCTCAAATTAAGGTATAATGAATTATTCAACAAAATGAATGGAAACCCAAGCAACAGTCTGTTTTACTAAATGCAACTCGTAATCTCTTCCGATGTAAAAGTTTTAAGCTCAACAACAAATAGTGTTGTCTCTTTTCTCCTTATATCTCGAGCAGAATCAGGCCTTCCAGTGCCTCCAAAGTCCCGTGCTACAGCAAACCCAGAGTTCACACGATTGGCCCAAAAACTTAACAAGGCTTCTAATTGGCTAAACCAAACCAGGTTACTTTAGTTCACATCAACGGTATCAATCACAATATAAGGAAATAATTAAGTGGATGGTATATCAAAGAACTCAATGTGATTCTTAAATTATTGACATAACGCTTCTTTGAAGTTGAAACACGAAAGCAACACAATTGTTTGATGTAATGCAATTCCAAAAAATACAAAAATGTAGTGTTTCTAATACTTGGTTTAACAGGGTATTACACAAGTGATGTGAGAACTAGTGTAGGCCACATTAAATCAGGTGGTGGGCCAGAAATGGCCCCCTGGCCTCATGTTTTAGACCTCTGGCTTAATTAAGGTATCTTCTTAGTTGAGCTCATAGGTTCTTAGCAGTAGTAGCAAACTAACAGCATTAATTGGTCAATTCAATGCAAAAAGGGAGTGAAGTGTAATACTATCTCACTGCAACACTCAAGGACAGGAACTCACAGATGTACATGTTTGTCAGTGTTTGTTATGCATATACAGGAAAGACATACTGTTTGCACACTGTCTCGAACATTTTTCTTCCACACATATAATTATCATGTCGGATTGTTAGGTTTACTGCTGCAGGGGCGGCTAAACTTACCAATCCCCTATTTTCTTTTACCTGGTACCAAAGACATTGTGCGACAATGCATTTTGTCTTCGACCCTGACATTAAATGCGCGCACAGAAGCGCTAGACATTTCGGCTGCATAACTAAGACCAGAGCAAAACCATCGCCTGGAACTTTGTATTTCTTCTTGGGGTTTGACGTTTGTGTAGAGGTTTTGGGAAAGAAACATTTGGACAAAAGCTATTTATACCAACCCAAAGGAAGCGTCGGGGTGGGTTTGTGATGTGAGATAACCAGTGAGTAAGAGCGTTGGTTTTGTGAGCAATGCTGTGGGGCTGTGGGGCTGTGGGGCTGTGGGGCAGCTGAATGTGGGACGTTTGGCTTGTTATGTTGGCCCTTGAGGAAATTGTCTCACATTTCAACTCACGGCTTTCTTGGCATTTATTTCAAAAATGTTACTCTCGGTAGTGTGTGTGTGCGTGTGTCTGCGCATGCATGCATATGTTTGTGCGTCTGTGTCTGTATCTCTGTGTGTAGTCTCAGCCTATGAATGAGCAGAGGGACTGTGGGGAGACAGTGGGGAGAGTCAGAGGGATCAGACGTCTCACTGACTGACTGACTGGCCTGGTGGGCGGGTGGGTGGGTGTCTACTCTGGGACTCCGTGTGCAGTTGTTTGGCTCATGTGCCCTGCTCAATCATCGTTATTATTACAGGGTGGAGCACTGGCTTTCCAGACACTTTCAGACTGGGCATGTATCCCCGCCTGTGGTGGGGATGAGTCAGAGTGCACTCAGATCCTGCTATGAGAACATAGATTCCGTACATCTAGGATGTCTGTTTTCAACTCGTCGTCCTGTTCCCTTAGAGTTTGACTTCATTTGTTCTACAAAGTACTTTAGCGCTTGCATGCACTAAGCAAAACAAACGAGCAAGCAAACGCAGGAGCAATCGATAGATGCAACCGACTTCTGTGAGATGTACATGCAACAACCGCAGGCCTTGTGCAAGCAGTTGAAACATTTACTATACAAGCCTGGAGAGGTTTCACTCAGCCGACGCTCATCATAGCAGCGTGAGTTCAGTTCCAAGTGGAGTATCCCCCCGCCACCCGCTCGCCTTCGCTGGCTAGAAAATGGGAACAGCATGGAGAGGGCGTTGACTGGGGAGAAGGGGGAGGAGGTGGGTGAGACAGGGTCAGGGCGCCAGGGGTGGGTGTCTATTTTTAGGGACTGGGCCAGCCTTTGCGGCCAGGCGGACGGGAGGAGGGGGGATACGTTGGGGTTGCTGGAGCTTTGTGATGTAAATGGTGGCACACGCTGCTGTGGAGATTAGAGGCGGGCAGTGGTGCCAGGGAGGAGAGGGCATTGTTCTCTCCAAAGTGCCACATTCGTCTTTTATGAACAGATTTGACCCCTGACCTTGGGGGCGCTGCCATGCTTTCCTCTCCTGATACCATTCAAGGGATTTAGGCTACTCAGAAAGTCAATGTACACTCTGTACACATAAACAACCAAATGTATGAGCATAGTTTGGACACGCACACAGTGTGTCCAGAGTGTGGGTAGGGACAGTTTTGGTAGTATGACACACATTGTTGCTTCATCCCGGATATATTCGCAAGCTGTAAGGACCATAGCTGGAGTCGAGAAGCAGGTACAAGGAGTCAAACATTTAATGAAGAACAGACAAGGAACAAGACAGGAACAGCGTCAGCACACAAGTAAAAAAAACGACTTACGAACATTAATACGGAAGCGGGGAACAGAGCTGGGGGTCAGACAGATATAGGGAAGGAAATAACACAGGTGACTGAGTCCAGGTGAGTCCAGTTGATCTCTGATGCCTGTGACGAGGGAAGCAGGTGTGCATAATGATGGTGGCAGGAGTGCGTAATGTTGGGGAGCCCGGCACCATCGAGCGCCAGGGGGGAAGAGTGGGAGCAGGCGTGACACAAGCCTTGTGAGAAGCCACAGCAAGACGTCTCAGTTTGACATGCGATTTGTAAATGAGCAAACCAGGAACATTAAGAAGGACTAGCTTTATTCATCCACTCACCAAAGTCGTTTCCATGAACTCGGCGAGTTACCAACCAATTAACTAACAGATACACCCCATCTCCAGTGACAACAACAAGTCAAATCCTCTTTCCATTGTGCTACTCTTGTCTATGGTATCATGACTGAACACTGTGGAGTTAGAAGTGTGGAGTAGTTTAGTTTCATTGTTGTTTGTACACCATGAAGGCCATGGAAAGCTGGGAAAGTGCTGATGAATAGGACCAACCCTGACCCCCAATAAAGCACGAGGGCGGGCGGCTGCAGCACACGTCGCCCTTGGACAAAGCAGGTGTCACGCCAGCTGGGTAGGCCGGCCCTCATTCACCGTCAACAAACCCAACACAGAGACCTCGTCCCCCTTAGTCTCTCTTTGTTCAGGAAAACAGAGAGAGGAGGGCAAAGGAAGGGAACAGAGTGGTAGGTGTCTCCAGAGGAAGAGCCGTTGACAGTCTGGTGACTTAACAATCAGAACAGGGGGCCTTTGACTCTGACAAAGAGCGAGAGGGTTGTTTGGAAACCCGTAACCAACAGGTTAGTGCGGTACTATGTCATTATATCAGGAATGAGGAAGAAAGCTATTGTTGAGGGTTTGACATGTCACTCCAGACAGTGTCTGAAGCCTGTTGTAGCCCAGGTAACCTTACCAACGGCTGAGGTTTATACTCCTGAAGGTGTACAGTGTTACATCTGGCATCTACAGTCAATGGTGGCCGTCAAAGTCGCACTAATGACACAGTAGCACTAGTTGTCCAGTTTCACGGCATTTATGATGGTTGGGTCTTAGAGAATAGGTCAAATAGTTCAGGAGACACCTTGAGTTCCTCTGTAGACACCTGGCCTAGTGAGATGTCTTTGTTAGAGGACAAAGACTAATGAATAAGGATGCTACCAGTACTAGGCAATAGCCCTCTCTTCACTTGTTTTGTATGACCTGCCATCACATAGTTGGAGAGTAACTTATCCAATAGAACTCAGAGAGTATTCTTCAATGGAAGCTTCTCTAACATCAGATACTGTATTTACAGTGTGGTATCCATCAGGGCAGTCTCCTCTATTTTTACAAATGATTTGCCACTTACAAGAAGCTAAAATGACTATGTATGCTGATGATTGCACACTCTACACATCAGCGCCTACAGCCAGTGAGCTCACAGAGACTCTTAGCAAGGAGTTACAGTCAGTGTCAATAAACTGGTCTTAAATACATCTAAAACCAAAAGCATGGTATTTGGTTCCAAGCATTCTATTAGACCTAAACCTCAAGAGGAGTTGTGTATAAAGGGTGTGACCATTGAACAAGTTGAAGAAGTTGGAGTAACACTGGGTAGTCAGTTATCGGGGTCAAGTCATATTGACATAGTTGTTGTGACGAGGTTGAGAGGTATGTCTGTTATACAAAGATGCTGTGCGTCTCTGACACAAAGATGAACTCTACTCGTTGTTCAGGCTCTGATCTTGTCTCATCTTGATTACTGTCCGGTAATGTTGCAGCTGGCTGAAAACAAAGCAACACGCCTTGCCATTACCGCCAAATCAAAATCAAATAAAATGTCATTTGTCACATGTGCCAAATACAACAGGTGTAGGTAGACCTTACGGTGAAATGCTTACTTACAAGCCCTTAACCAACAATGTAGTTTTAAGAAAAATAACAGTTAAGAAAATATTTACTAAATAAACTCAAGTAAAAACAAATGATAAAGTTACAATAAAATAACAATAACAGGAGGTACAGGTTAGTCGAGGTAGTTGAGGTAATATATACATGTAGGTATGGGTAAAGTGACTATGCATAGACAATAAACAGGAAGTAGCAGCAGGGAAAAAATAAATAACAAATATTTTAAAAAGAGGTGGTCAATGCAAATGGTAGCCATTTGATTAGATGTTCAGGAGTCTTATGGCTTGGGGGTAAAAGCTGTTAAGAAGCTTTTGGACCTAGACTTGGCGCTCCAGTACCGCTTGCCGTGCGGTAGCAGAGAGAACAGTCTATGACTAGGGTGGCTGGAGTCTTTGGCAATTTTTAGGGCCTTCCTCTGACTCCGCTTGGTATAGAGATCCTGGATGGCAGGAAGCTTGGCCCCAGTGATGTACTGGGCCGTACGCACTACCCTCTTTAGCGCCTTGCGGTCGGAGGCCGAGCAGTTGCCATACCAGGCGGTGATGCAACCAGTCAGGATGCTCTCGATGGTGCAGCTGTAGAACCTTTTGAGGATCTCAGGACCCATGCCAAATCTTTTCAGTCTCATGATGGGAAATCGGTGTTGTTGTGCCCTCGTGCACACATAGAGCTAACATCAACAACATACATGATAGTCTTTCATGGTTGAGCGTTGAGGAGAAATTGACTACTTTGCTTCTTGTTTTTTAAGAAACGTGTGTGTGTTGAAAATGCCTAACCATAATCTATTTGCATATACTTCAAAAAGATACATACATACCCCACCAAACCCACACTATGGGTTTCTTCACGGTACACAAACCATATATATGTATATTGTATTATTATTATTATTAATTTAATGACCTTGTCTGTAACTGTTCTGTACTTTGTCATGTACAGTGCATTCGGAAAGTTTTCAGACCCTTGTACTTTTTTCACATTTTGTTATGTTACAGCCTATGTTACAGATTTTTTTTGAAAGAATCCCTCATCAATCTACACACAATATCCCATAATGACAAAACAAAAACAGGTTTTCAGAAATGTTTGCAAATTTATAAAATCGAAATATCACATTTACATGAGTATTCAGACTCTTTACTCAGTACTTTGTTGAAGCACCTTTGGCAGCGATTACAGCCTTGAGTCTTCTTGGGTATGACGCTACAAGCTTGGCACACCTGTATTTGGGGAGTTTCTCCCTTCCTTCTCTGCAGATCCTCTCAAGCTCTGTCAGGTCGGATGAGGAGCGTCGCTGCACAGCTATTTTCAGGTCTCTCCAGAGATGTTCGATCGGGTTCAAGTCCGGGCTCTGGCTGGGCCACTCAAGGACATTCAGAGACTTGTCCCGAAGCCACTCCTGCATTGTCTTGGCTGTGTGCTTAAGGTCGTTGTCCTGTTGGAACGTGAACCTTCACCCCAGTCTGAGGTCCTGAGCACTCTGATCAAGGATCTCTCTGTACTTTGCTCCGTTCATCTTTCCCTCTATCCTGACTAGTCTCCCAGTCCTTGCAGCTGAAAAACATCCCAACAGCATGATGTTGTCTTGGAGCTCTACGGACAATTTCTCCGACCTCATGGCTTGGTTCTTGCTCCTTATATAGTGAGGTATTTACCTTTCTAAACCATGTACAATCAATTGAAATTACCATAGGTGGACTCCAATCAAGTTGTAGAAACATCTCAAGGATGATCAATGGAAACAGGATGCACCGGAGCTCAATTTCGAGTGTCTTAGCAAAGGGTCTGAATACTTACGTAAATGTGATATTTCCGTTTTTTATTTTATTGATATATTTGCAAAAAAATCTAAAACCTTTTTTCACATTATCATTATGGGATATTGTGTGTAGATTGATGAGGGGGGAAATTATTTAATACATTTTAGAATAAGCCTGTAATGTAACAAAATGTGGAAAAAGGAAATACTTTCCGAATGCACCGTATTTGTACATTTTATGTGGACCCCAGGAAGAGTAGCTGCTGCATGTGCAGTAGCTAATGGGGATCCTAATAAACTAAACTAAACTTGTGGTGTGTGTGTGTGTGTGCGTCCGTGTGTGGCGCACTAAATGTGTAACCACACTGCAAAGGTCATGCATTTGACCTTTTATCAGGTTCTCCTTGTGAACACTAAATGGCCTTGAATCGATAATTTACCAAAGAGGAAACCAGCCAGAGCTATCTACTCCTTCACAAAGACACCGCGAAGAACAAAGTATTACAGGCTTTAGAACTGGGAGTAAAGCTGTAAATAGTATTTCATCTGACTCACACACTATCACGTCAGGTCACATGACAAAGGCATGAGGGCACATTGAGTAACGACTGCCTTCTAAAGGCATGAAAGTCCTCTAAGTAAGGGAAATCAGAAGGAACACTCCAGTGCTTTGATCTGCGTTCAAAATGAATTACTGCATCTAGATTAGAACACAGATTCAAATGAGAAGAGCGAGTCTTTTTGATATAGTGAAGCAGTACGGGTCAGATGATGTTCTTTTGGTCACTCTCCAGCACTCTGGACGTGATCACATTACAGACAGTCTGTGCCTTCTCTGTGGTGAGTAAAGCACCACGTATCTTGGACTGTGTACAGTATGTATGTGTGAAGTGCTTTGGGGCTCATTGGGAGGAGAAGCATATTAGTAGCATATTTTCTCTTCTTCACGCACATTTCAATGACAGCACCGCAGAAGTGTGTACATTATGTAGTTAGTCACACCGTTCCTCCCCTCCACCCTCTCTCGCGCTCATTCGTTCTCATTCTTTGAAATATACAAAAGCAAGTTGACGCAAGCACTTAAACAAATGAAGACACTGACGCCAATGAGAAATCTATACCTCAATTCAGAGCCCCCTGGCTCTGCCTGAAACTTCTGGGTCTCTTTCACATTACTAACGTCCTTATGCATTTTTTCCCCAGCTACAATACTAATCCCTACACACACTACTCCCTCTCCATGCCTGGCTGCCTCTGTATCACTGTACACCCAAACCCCACCCTGCCCAACTCTATCCCACTACCAACAACCCACTACACCCCCACCAACCCCTGATTGTGGCTGCATGGGAGAGAGAGAGAGAGAGAGAGAGGGGGAGAGAGAGAGAAGGGGAAGAGTTGGCCTCACTTGAGGTCTCTTTCAACTCCCCTCTGATTCGGGGGACCCGAACAAAGCCTTGATTCTCACTGAAACCTTGGCTGATGGGCGATCAGACCAGCACTCCTCATGACTTTGTGGTCTCCCCCTGGTTTTACTGGTGCCTTTCAATTAGGCGGCCATTTTAGACAAAGAAAATGACAATGCAAACAATGGCCTAGCTTCAGTCGCAGAGGCCTGAGTTTGAGGTCAACTGGCTTCCAGTGACTTCTGCACCCCACCAGTATTTTAACAGCTTATTTTGAGTGTCACCTCAACTCCATCCTCTGGAGTTACAAGACAAAACCAAAACCAAAACAGCATTTATCTATTTTCATTGTTGAAGTGAGTTTTTTTTAGCATGCTATGTCCTGCCCATCTCCTGCAAAATTGCAGTTGAATGTAGTTCTCAAAATGGCTTTATGATTAGAATACAGAGGAACAATATGAGGAAATGGTTCGAACTGTGAGAACCAATGACAACCAAACAATTCACCCATAATGCAGCGAGTGTAAAACAGTAGGCAATCAGGAGGTGGCTTCTGCAGTAAGCTTCCTGTTGCTAGGGAAAGAAACCTATCACAACCCACTGGGCACACTGTGTCATTTAAAAGTGGAAATGTTGGTAATATTTGATTGAGACGTTGATCAGTGAGATTTCAAACTTTATTCACCTACTCAAAAAGACAGCCAGAAGTTTGTTGAATTACCAATGTGTTATCACTATGCTTTCAGTTGGCATCTAAATGTCTTATCGTCGTGCTTTCAACCATTTAAAAGCACAACAAATTTCAAATGGGAATTTATACAATAAATGAATGTGTTATCACTGTGCTTCATCTAATAGCAGAACCAAATGACCTGGACTGCAGTTGAGATTACATTAAAAGTACATAGTGCAAGTGATCAATGCCGTTCGAGATTCTGCACAGATTATTATTGCAATTGTGAAGATCTCCACAGAGCTGTGACCTTGGTGTCCCCAGGGCTGAGTTTGGGAAGCCCTGCAGTAGGCTAACCTCAAAATGTGGCCATGGATGTGTTACTCATTTTAAGGGTGAATAAATACTGTTACATTAGTTTGTAAGATAGCCTTAACTTTTGGCTATTTACTGTATTAGAAAAATATGATTGAATTGTGTTTGGTTGACAATGGAGGATAGTTTCATCTGAGCCAATGGCTTAATCCTATTCTTTAACTTTGATTTTTGGTTTAGTTGGAGACGTGAATCCAACATACCATTTGTTAACTTGTCAACAAGTTAATAGGCTATTTACTATATTGCAAAAGTGATATTGTATTGTGTTTGTCATGGGGAGCCAGGGGTCAGCCAAAGGCCCTCACGGCAAGAAATTCCACTTTGTCACAAAATGAATAATTTATATGTTGGATTCCCGTCGCCATCTCAACCAAGAATCAAAGATAAAGAATGCGACTAAATCAAATCAAACTTTACTTAGAGTGCATGTAAAGTTTGATTTGATTTAGTCCTATTCTTTAACCTACCTTTAGGAATGACTTCGATAGCAACAGTGAATATATTTAGTTATTAAGAGGTCTCTGAACAATCCTTCTCATGATAGCGCATTGGTAGTAGGTAATATGAAAACTAAGCTGGGCTTGGTTAAAACCCCGTATTGAAGACCAAATGAATAGTTGTAGATCAACTCTCCAGTCGGCGCTGCCCAGGCGATTGTTTTTTATTTGATAGTGGATATAACGTTGAAGATCTGACGTTGTTTCAAAGGTACAAATTCAACATCTTTTATACAAGGGTTGTCTATGTTGAAAATTGGTTACAATGATGACATATTCTTGCGGTTGAAATGTCACCCTCAAAACAACAGTTGACGTTTATGACTTTTTTCAAATCCAATGTATTTTCTTTGTGCAGCAGATTCCACGTCGCAATACGTTGATAAATGATTCAACCAGCTTGTGCCCAGTGGAAAAGGGGGTATGCTTTCTATTAGGCTTTTTATTACATTACTCCCTACTTAACTGGCGCCCTAAAAGGCAAAGTAGCATATGTTTATGGGATGGTGCGGTCATAAAAGGACTATAGCATTGGTGCAGGTGAGCGATACGTGGCCATGTAGGTACTCAACTCACTTCCTATTGGGTTTCGCAATAGGCTGCTGTATATTTTTCATTTACCAGATACTCTTATCCAGAGTGACTTACAGTAGTGAGTGCATATATTTTCATACTGGTCCCTTATGGGAATCAAACCCACAACCCCTAGCATTGCAAGAGCCATGCTTTACCAACTGAGCCACACAGGACCAGGACAAGTATAATTTTCTTGCAACAGTTTCTTTAATAATTGATTGGGAGCAAAGAACAAACACAATAAATGTTTCTGGGCAATAAGCCAGTTACAGTACATCACAATTAACGAGACCACCCAAGATATGACTGTGCTAAAAACATTTTTTTTACAGACATTTAGATGAAAGAAGAAAAAAACTGACACACACACATTATAAACAGTAGGGTACAGTGTATAAACACAACCACAAAGCATTTTGGGGCTTTTCTGATTATGATTACAATGGTTAAAGGGGGATTTGTTCAAATTCTAAATGCAAAAGGTCTGATTTGTTTATTCTTATCTCATTAGTTTGCCTAATTATACCTTCCCCCACTGTAAAAGGCCTGCTGTGGTATTCAGTAGGGAGATAGCTGATCATGCTGCTTTCCCGCCTTGAACAACTGATTCCAGTTCAGCTCATGGTTCCCCAGTCCTACCTTTAACCATCATGAGCTACACAATCCAAACTGATCCTGGGCTTACCATTGGTTTGACTCTAACTTCCCTTTTGTTCATTAGAATTGAAAAGGTACATAGTAAATGAGTGATAGGACCCCTATGGGAGTGAGTGAGTGAGGGCATGAGGTTATATACTGTAAGCAAATGCTCTATAATCTTAATAAAGCATGAAAGTCCCACAGATTATTCCCATCGGACACAGTTGTTAATCTAAGGTTTGTGTCTCAGTGAATATGCAAAGCGCTGTCTGTAGCAGGGTTTACCTACATGGACACCTTGGGCATCCCCGCTGAGTCATGTGGTGAGGGCTGCCCCCCGAGGCCCCATGGGCCAAAAAAACTCCCCTTGACTTGGGATTTTACTCAACTCAAGTAATTCAGGATGACTAGCTCATGAGATGCAAATACACAGCATAGGCTGCAACATGACTCCTCCGTTTGAGAACTGAAACTTCCATCTGTTGGTTGAGATATTATTATCTCCATATGCAAAAATGTATATTCTTCAAAAAGGATGACAGTCACAGAAAAGACACGCACGACAACTGCAAGGTTCACCTCACCAAGTAGAACAGTTAAGTTATTCTTCTGGTTAGATGGACAAATCTTAATAAATGTCCCTCTGTTGTTCAATCGATTGTGAATTAGGGTAATATGATGTTGGTTTCAGAATAAAGAGAAGTTGGGTGGGTGGGGAGTGGTTGGGGTTAAGGAGTGGGGTGGAGGGGTTGGGTGTCACGTCCTGACTAGTAAAGGGGTCATTTGTAATTGTAGTATGGTCAGGGCGTGGCAGGGGGTGTTTGTTTTGTGTGTTTTGGGTTTTTTTGGTTCTAGGGGATTTTGGTGTTAGTTTTCTATTTCTATGTTTCTTTTTCTATGTGTGGCCAAGTATGGCTTCCAATCAGAGGCAGGTGTCTTTCGTTGTCTCTGATTGGAAGCCATACTTAGGCAGCCTGTTTTTCCAGTGTTTTTGTGGGTGGTTGCTTTCTGTATAGTCTGTGAACCTTACAGAACTGTTGATTGTCGGTTTGTTATTTTTGGTTAAGTGTTCACTCTCTTTAATAAATATACGAAGATGAGCACTATACCCGCTGCGTTTTGGTCCCCTTTCATCGACGCTTGAGACATTGGGGAAATGGGTTGGGGGCCCCTAACGTGGGTCTGTAATTAAGAGCCACTGCTCTACACTGGCCCAGCCACCTCACAGGCACTGAGTCCCCACTTAGCACTCGCCAACACACAAAAGAGTCGCCACATTTCTCTGTAGCCATTTGATGTGAAGGGGGGGGGATAACCTTGAGTGGAAGATTTAATTTCTTCAAAAAAGGAAGAGTCAATTGAAAAATCCCTCAGTCTAAAGAGGGTACCACTCCCTTTACATTTAAATATAGCCTGAGCCTTCTAAAAATAGTCCTCTCAGCCCGCTATTTATAGCTGGAGTCTTACAGATTTAATTCTGTCAGCAACATTAAATGGGGCAGAGTAAGGCTTTGCTGGAAAGAAAAGGGCTCCTGTTCCTGTAGTTTTTTTTGTTTTTTTTTGCTCGGCTGGCTTGATGTCAGCTGGGCTCAGCGTGCGTGGCTCCAGACTGCTGCCGCCCTGTCTTGTAGTGGAGCCTGCGTGCAGAGACCATGAACACAGCTATTGTGCTTTTCGGTGTGCCGGCCCGGCAGCCCTCAGGGCAGCTCCTAAAACATTTTCCACCGTTTTTTGCAGAGTGGCTGTTGTGACTTGGAAGACACAGCAAGGCATTGTCTCTCGGTGCGAGAAGTGTTTGTCGCACAATAGATCCTATTATCGCAGGGTTCACACACTCGCACTCTCCATTGACGCATTGAGTTATCTTTGCTGTTTTTATGGCTTTGGGGTTGAAGCACTTCTAAAATATCCCTGACCATCACCTTCGAAACAATAATGGCACTTTATTTTACTTCAAAGGTAGCCAGCCCATGATTCATTGGCACTGATGCTTCAGACACAGTGAGGGAGGTAGGTTATTTTATGAGTGCCCAAAAGCCGAGATGTGAGAGTACATCGAAAATGTCAGGTCAAGCAGTGTCATTTGGAGACCTCGTTGGAAGGATGTCACATGTCCAAAGCCTATTCCACGACTCTGCTAAGATGACAAAAGGTATCGCTGCCCTCATGAGTTACCATAGGATGATCACTCTGCCACCATGCAGTCACTTAAACTGTATCATCTTACCGTGTTTAACAGCTTGAGGTCATTTGACCTCAAGTACCCTGGCCAGTTGACAATAATGTGTTTGTTCTGTGGTTTTGCTCACGCACTTGCCTTGCTCCTTAGTCATGGTTCATTATCATTATGCTTTGCTCTTTTATCAGTGAGGGACTAGGGGACTTAACTATAGCTATGGTTTAACAAGGGAAAGTCAAACAACATGCTTATTGACTGTTTGGTGTGCTGTTAGCATAGTTGCTATGGGACCTGCCCTAGACAGCGAAACACTATCCACTCACCCTTGCAGCCTCTGTATCTTGAGTCAGCTTGAACCTGTGGGCAAGGACGGTTCCAGACGCAGTCAGTCTGTTAGACCAAGTTCAACAATGCGCCACATTATAATCGCCCCACGTGGTGCCTTGTTACACGCTCGGGGGGAATATTGGACCGAAATAAACTCTCATTGTTTCTTTATTTCCTGACACTTCAGTCTCAACCCCATTCTCTTAATGCTGAGTACCGATATGACCGCCATGCAGCAGTGGCAGAGAGAGCATTCTGTTCACTGGCATCTGCTGTAAACCTCCTTTCAGTGTGCAATTGAGGCCCAGTTTATCGCTACTCTGCTACAGTTTATAATGTTGAAACAAAGCATTGATCCTAGTCAGATTAAAGTGTTGGATTCATTGGCTGCTCCTGTTTGATTTGGTCTAGATTGCAGGATGGCATTGAGGTCGTAAAACACGCCTGGTGTCTTTTAATTTCTGTTTATATGCAGCTTTGCTGTGACCTCAGACTCCTAGTCTGGCACTAAACTAGGTTAGCGGTGCTGTAGGCTGCGCTGGCTCTTAGGATCTTAATTTGATCACCCTGTTACAGGAGAACATTCCTGCAATGCAGGACATTTTTTATGTGTAGTGTATTTGGGGTTTAAAAAGTCTTTCATTTCCACTTAGAAATTTCAGACTTGATTTTCCCTTACGAAAAATGTATCAACCCCTACACAAATGTCCATTAATTATAATCCACATTTCCTGTTGCTGCAGACCTCCCCCGACAGACTAGCAGGCAGACAGACACAGTGGTAGGGTGGGTGGCAGCCATCCCAGCTGCACACACAGATCAAGCCTTTATATTTTGTGTGAGTTAGCATTAAAAAAGTCGGAAAAACTGGGCGTTAGGCTATGCTAGAGTATGTCTCCAACTCTGCCTGTCTGTCTGTGTCGAGGGAGAACCAAACTTCTCTTTTTAGCTGTATCCCTTTGCAAGTCTCCTGCCAGTCTCTCCCATCCTACACACTTTAGAATACTCTGACTCGACTTTTCTGCGCTCAGAACCATGGAAGGACTGCTATATTAAGCACCCTTAAGGCATCCATGCAGACATATTATTTTAAAGCACCCATGCAGACATATTATTTTAAAGCACCCATGCAGACATATTATTTTAAAGCACCCATGCAGACATTATTTTAAAGCACCCATGCAGACATATTATTTTAAAGCACCCATGCAGACATATTATTTTAAAGCATCCATGCAGACATTTTATTTTAAAGCACCCATGCAGACATTTTATTTTAAAGCACCCATGCAGACATATTATTTTAAAGCATCCATGCAGACATTTTATTTTAAAGCACCCATGCAGACATTTTATTTTAAAGCACCCATGCAGACATATTATTTTAAAGCACCCATGCAGACATTTTCTTTTAAAGCATCCATGCATACATTTTATTTTTAAATCATAACTAATAAATCTAATAAATCACTGTGTGTGAATGTTTAATATATGAATATTCTAATTGGCAAACTGACAGCTGCAACCAACCATAGACATGTAATTCATAGATGGTAGTTCCCATTAAAGTCAAGACTAGCAGCCGAGCCATTGCTACTGTACCCGTGAGTTTAACAGTCAATTTCCCAGGGTTAGAGGTTTCAAAACCCTTCTATGGATTAAATGTCTATGGCCACAACGCAACAAGCTGTTCCATAGATAGAAGAAGGGAAGGGACGATAGGAGTGGGAAAAGGGTGCTTGTGATTTGATAAGCACACCAAAGACGGCATTAAAGACAAGTAATAAAATAAAGACTGCACAAGCCTATTTCACACCATAGCCTGCTGAATTGGTCGTTTAGTCTTTTTGTTCAGTATCTATGGATATTCATTCTAAATGTTCCATTGCCATACTAGCTGGCAACATTCTTATCCCTTGCTTGCTAGCTAGCCAACTATGGCTAATTAACAGTCACATCAAAAATTGCAGCCAGAATAACTGCAAAATAGCTGCATTTGCATTTGTTTAAGCTGTTTTCTGGTGACATTTATTTGGATACATCCATAACAATGAGTTAATGAGACGTGATTTCGCCTGGCATAGAAAATGTGCTCACTCATCAGGACACTGTTGTTCAGAGGAGCTAGCCAACAACACAGCTAACATAATTACTTCAAACTGAAGCTGGAAACACTGCAAACTAGCTGCACTTCGTTTTTTCAATTGACATTTCTTTGTATATATGCATAAAAATTATGCCAGCTGATTCATGATTTCGACTGGCTGAGAAACGCTGCCTGTCTGTCTGTCTTGTCCCGACTCCTACACGTTCATTACTATGGGACAGCTGGACATCTAATTTGAATATTGAATCAATGTTGCAAATGTCGGAGAGACAGACAGCAAGGTTTATACAAATCTCCGCTGTTGAAAACTAAATGTTAGTGTAAAAGAAATGTGAAATAATGTCTAGATGCTTTTTATAGTGGAGATCAAGTTTATAAATTGCTTGGCTGGGCTGATGAGACAGTGGATTGCACAGTCAGATGTAACAGGGTAAATAGGCATTTTAATGTCATCGTTTAGCAGGTGGTAATTTGTGGAATTGACAACGGCTGGAAGGTGTTTCCTGTACCAAACTATGCATTTCTAGAGTAGTCCTCAAGTACATTATCTGGGTAGCCATTTGATTAGATGTTCAGGAGTCTTATGGCTTGGGGGTAGAAGCTGTTTAGAAGCCTCTTGGACCTAGACTTGGTACCGCTTGCCTAGCGATAGCTGAGAGAACAGTCTATGACTAACGTGGCTGGAGTCTTTGACAATTTTTATGGCCTTCCTCTGACACCGCCTGGTATAGAGGTCCTGGATGGCAGGAAGCTTGGCCCCGGTGATGTACTGGGCCGTATGCACTACCCTCTGTAACGCCTTGCGGTCGGAGGCCGAGCAGTTGCCATACCAGGCAGTGATGCAACCCGTCAGGATGCTCTTGATGGTGCAGCTGTAGAACCTTTTGAGGATCTGAGGACCCATGCCAAATCTTTTCAGTCTCCTGAGAGGGAATTGGTTTTGTCGTGCCCTCTTCACAACTGTCTTGGCGTGTTTGAACCATGATAGTTTGTTAGTAATGTGGACACCAAAACAGCATGATTGGACAATAAAACTCAAATGGCTGAGCTTGCTTTATGCAGGTTTGTATCATGTAGCCCTGTCCTATGCAACTGTAGGCCTAATTAAAAAGTAACTCAGTCTGTGTCAGCTATTGTGTTTATTGATTAATTCCAGTTAATCATTTTGTATTAAAAAAGTATAGGTATTCAGCCCAAGTTTACTCTGGACAGGGCGCATAGTAGGCTAGACTATGCAGCTGCTGTTGTTAGTAGCCTACAGTTGATCAGACTGAAAAAGTGTCTCGTTTCCATGCAACACAGCATATCAGATCGCTAATGTTTAGGTGTATAGGCTGCTACATTTCTGTAAGGATTTGTTCTTGTGTCTGTCGTGAGTGATTTACTATCACTCTTACTAAATAAATACCGGAGGAAAGTAGAGAGCTCGCCTCGATCTTTGTGGGTTGTTCCCTGCCCGCACGACCTGCGATTTCCGTGAATCTGATTGGTCAAGATACACAAAGCGCCTGTAGAAACACACGAATGTGAAGGACTCGGATGTGAAGGACAGATAAATTGTGCGCGAGTTGATAATTCGTGATGCAAATCGGTCTAAAAAAACAGTATGTTAGCCCTCTTTTTACTTTGGCGACAATATATTTTATTAAACTAAATCAAAAGTGCTTTGGCAAATGCTGCGTGTGGCAAATGTGGCCTCACTTTTTCCGGCGGCTCTGCCTTGTGGTCCTCATCCTGCAGGCTTTCCTTAGTGATGACCCTTTAGCGCATAAGAAAGGGGACCATGGATGGAAGGCAATTGTGTAACTACAAGTTATTAACCTGTTTGCAAGATGACAAAGTTACATTTTACAATCCTAAGGTTTTCACTCTAACATTTGAGAAAACATGCAACATCATGTAATATTTGATAGTCCATAACTGAAATATTTATGATCATGCCTGTAAGTAGCAGTCACAAACCACCTAGACCAGGCAGGATGATTTAGTTACCAATCTGACCGCAAATCCTGAGCTTTCGTAGTCATTATCTATTGTCATAAGGATTAGGCAATACAAAGACAAAATACCTAAAGTGCTGCTTGTTCGCCGTTGTTGATTCACTGGTGGAGGAAAGGTAGGTTATTTTTATGCTGAAAGACAAATTCCAGAAAAATAGCTTAGCGTTAAAACATGTACACTACCGTTCAAAAGTTTGGGGTCACTTAGAAATGTCCTTGTTTTTGAAAGAAAAACGTTTTTCCATCAAATTGATCAGAAATACAGTGTAGACATTGTTAATGTTGTAAATGACTATTGTAGCTGGAAATGGCAGATTTTGAATGGAATATCTACATAGGCGTACAGAGGCCCATTATCAGCAAACCATCACTCCTGTGTTCCAATGGCACGTTGTGTTCTGCTGCTTCACTGAATTGTTTTATTGCATTTTATAATGCAAGCTCTTATGTTAAATTATCTTTTATTTAGCTCCATTGTGTGTGCAAAAGTGAACGTGTGTGTGTGTCTTTAGCCTGCCTAACTGACTTCGCTCTGGAAAAGAGCGCCACTCTGGCTATGCAAATGGCCCGTTTGAAAAACCTACTCTAGCCCACTTCCCTTCAAGACGCGCCACTCGGTCCGCATTCTTTGCATTCCAGCGGCGCTGCTGCCTATGCACGACGCGCACGACACAGAACCTCGGCGGAAATCGTAGGAGATTCTCGTTTTCTCATGAGTGAACCAGACCGTGTCGTGGTGATGATGTGTAATTAAACAACAATAACAAATATATGACATTAGAGCAAATAACTAGTATTTCCCTGTCCTGAGTGCCGTCCAGTATTATAACGTTGTCGTTCGCGGATATAATTGTCGTGATTTATAAAAACATTTCTTCAAAAAGCCCGCCACATTTCTCAGCACCAGAAATTCTCAATTTTGCTATGACTGATCATCTTCCTGTGACTGTGATGCTGTGATGCAGCATCCAGTGTCTCAAATCCAACTTTACATGGGAAATGAAACTAGGACCCTTTGTTTTATGTCACATGACCTGGATTTTTTAAATGTTAAGCCTTTTCCAGAAATTAGAATTAGACCAAAATGAATGACATTTTCTGAGGATGGTGCTGGACCATCCGACATAAAAAGAAAAGGGGACAGTTTGATGAAAACTCTTTAAATAAAGGTTAAAATCCAGGTCATGTGACGTGATTCACCAAAACTCAGGGCCCTAGCAATGACGAATCCGCAGGACACCCATACGTGGTGGAATACATGACAGTAGCCAAGTGCGATTGGTTCAGGTTGTACTCATTATTTAACAAAGATAAAGACTAGAAACACTGATACAGAGCCAGCAAAGATGCTCTGGCTACCCCTTACCGTTTCTATGGCAATGTGACGCACACTTTACCGAGCTGCATTGTGTGTATGTGGCCATCTCACTCCATAAAAACAGAGCAGCAATAGATCTGGGCATGATGCTATGAGAATGAAGACTTCGAAAATAGCCCTCTGTCTCTGTAACAAAAAAAATATGCCTTCTATTTAAGGAATGCAAGAAACTCTGTTTTAAGATTTACCAGAGCTAATATTGTTGCTTTCTAGTGAAAAATCTTTATCTTACATGTCTACAGAATGAGACATATACAGTCTCTCATGTGTTTGCCTCGTGTATTTCAATACATCTTAAAAGCTAGAAGGGAGATTCAATTCTGGCTGTAGTAATGGCCATGAATGATGTCCACAAAATGACAATCAATATTTTTGCAAATGTTGAGACGAGAGAATATTGCGCTCTCTCTCTCTCTCTCTCTCTCTCTCTCTCTCTCTCTCTCTCTCTCTCTCGCTCTCTCTCTCTCTCTCTCTCTCTCTCTCTCTCTCTCTCTCTCTCACTCACTCACTCACTCACTCACTCACTCACACACACACACGTGGAAAACTCTGTGACATTTGTTTGATGTCTGTCTGGTTGTCAGGACAGCCAGAACACAGGTATGATGCATATCTTGGAGCCACACACTGGATTCCATTTTACGCTCTAAACCACATGCCCTTCTGATAGAGAGTAAGTGTTTATGGCAAAAGCCATCCCAGAATTACAATTTACATTTTTGTCAATGCTCTTATCCAGTGAGTGCATTAATTTTCATACTAGTCCCCCATGGGAATCAAAACCCACAACCCTGGAAACGCAAGCGACATGCTCTACCAACTGAGCCGCACAGGACCACTACTACTTAGGGCTCCTGTTCATGGTATCATTGGTTACATGTAACTCCTGCCGATTAGTACGACGTGCTGCAGGGATAAATGACACAGTCTATTCTAAAGCCTTATCACACCAGTTTGGGGCCTATTTAGTCTCGGACACTGATCTGTGGTTGCCATAGTGACCTAATTATAGTGTATGTGTGTGTGTGTGAGACCAATGATCCCGCCGCACACCTATTACTAGGACTTCTTTCACGATTCACTTTCTCTCCCTGTCTATCCCCTTCTATTTTTGTCTGGACAGGATTCCCCAACCTCACTGATAGAAACCTGCAAGTACAGTGACAGTGGTTTTAGATTAGGTTATGTTCACTGTTTGCACATATGTACAGTAACAGTCAAAAGTTTGGACACACCTACTCATTCAAGGGTTTTTATTTATTTATTTTTACTATTTTCTACATTGTAGAATAATAGTGAAGACATCAAAACTACGAAATAACACATATGGAATCATGTAGTTATCAAAAAAGTGTTCTTCAAAAATAGATTTTTCAAAGTAGCCACCCTTTGCCTTGATGACAGTTATGCACACTCTTGGCATTCTCTCTACCAGATTCATGAGGTAGTCACCTGGAATGCATTTCAATTAACAGGTGTGCCTTGTTAAAAGTTAGTTTGTGGAATTGATTTTCTTCTTAATGCGTTTCGGCCAATCAGTTGTGTTGTGACAAGGTAGGGGTGGTATACAGAAGATAGCCCTATTTGGTAAAAGACCGTCCATATTATTGGCAAGAACAGCTCAAATAAGAAAAGAAAAACGACAGTCGATCATTACTTTAAGACATGAAGGTCAGTCAATATGGAAAATTTCAAGAACCATCAAACGCTATGATGAAACTGGCTCTCATAAGGACCGCCACAGGAAAGGATGACCTAGAGTTACCTCTGCTGCAGAGGATAAGTTCCTTAGACTACCAGCCTCAGAAATTGCAGCGAAATAAATAAATAAACTGTTCAGAGGAGACTGCGTGAATCAGGCCTTCATGGTTGATTGCTGCAAAGAAACCACTACTAAAGGACACCAATAATAATAAGAGAATTGCTTGGGCCACGAAACACTATCAGTGGACATTTGACAGGTGGAAATCTGTCCTTTGGTCTGATGAGTCCAAATTTGAGATTTTTGGTTCCAACCGTCGTGTCTTTGTGAGATGCAGAGTAGGTGAACGGATGATCTCCACATGTGTGGTTCTCACCGTGAAGCATGGAGGAGGTGTGATGGTGTGGGTGTGCTTTGCTGGTGACACTGTCTGTGATTTATTTAGAATTCCAGGCACACTTAACCAGCATGGCTGCCACAGCATTCTGCAGCGATACGACATCCCATCTGGTTTGCGCTTAGCGGGACTATCATTTGTTTTTCAACAAGACAATGACCCAACACACCTCCAGGCTGTGTAAGGGCTATAAGACCAATACGGAGAGGGTTGGAGTGCTGCAACAGATGACCTGGCCTCCACAATCACCCGACTTCAACCCAATTGAGATGGTTTGGCATGAGCTGGACCGCAGAGTGAAGGAAAACCAGCCAACAAGTGCTCAGCATATGTGGGAACTCATTCAAGAATGTTGGAAAAGCATTCCAGGTGAAGCTGGTTGAGAGAATGCCAAGAGTGTGCAAAGCTGTCATCAAGGCAAAGGGTGGCTACTTAAAAGATTCTAACAAATATATATATTTTGCTTTGTTTCACACTTTTTTGGTTGCTACATGATTCCATATGTGTTATTTCATCGTTTTGGTGTCTTCAATATTATTCTACATGTAGAAAATAGTAAAAAAAAAAAAGATAAGAAAAACTTTTGAATTAGTAGGTGTATCCAAACTTTTGAATGTTACTGTATGTACTGTATATGTATAATGAAAGGTGTATCAGAGGACATACACTGAGTGTGCAAAACATTAGAAAAACCTGCTCTTTCCATGACATAGACTGACCAGGTGAATCCAGGTGAAAGCTATGAACCCTTATTGATGTCCCCTGTTAAATCTACTTCAATCAGTGTAGATGAAGGGGAGGAGACAGGTTAAAGAATCATTTTCAAGCCGAGACAATTGAGACATGATTTGTGTATGTGTGCCATTCAGAGGGTGAATGGGAGAGACAAAATATTTAAGTACCTTTGAATGGGGTATGGTAGTAGGTGCCAGGCGCACCGGTATGAGTATGTCAAGAATTGCAATGCTACTGGGTTTTTCACACTCAACATTTCCCGGTGTGTATCATGACATCCAGCCAACTTGTCACAACTGTGGGAAGCATTGGAGGCAACATGGGCCAGCATAACTGTGGAACGCTTATCTTGTAGAGTCCATGCCCCGACAAATTGAGGCTGTTCTGAGAGCAAAATGGGGTGCAACTCAATATTAGGAAGGTGTTTTTAATGTTTTGTACACTCAGTGTAGTATAGCCTGCAGTATGTAAATTATGCACTGTAGATGTCCAGATAAACTCGTTCCCCCCCCCCCTTAAACCACCTCTGCAGCTTATTTTACTATATATTGCAGCTCTCTGTCCAATTTTTTGGAGAGAGGATTTGGACCTATTTGCCTATTACAACATCATTACTAGGCTACATCTCAACCCAGTGGCACCCTTGTCTCTCCGATGTATCAACCTGTCGTGATCCAAACCTTAAGCCTTATCTAGATCAGCCAACTGTCTGTTACCTGTGTCCCAGTCAGGCCAACAATAGATTGAGTGAACTGCCGTTAGTGACCATTTCTAGGACTAAGCTGTACCCTAGGCACACGAAAGGTCCAGGACAACTGCCAAGTCAAGGAAGTGTCCTGCATTTCTGGGCCTATATGGAGTCACAGCCCGTTCCGGGGCAGGGTGTCACAACAGTACTGGCCGCCATGTTAAGGATGTCACATCCAGGATGTGAAGTAGTTACCAGTAAGCCAGGAGACATGTCTGCACCCTCAGCTATCTGTAGACCCAGATCTAGATACACTCTGTTTGTTTGCACAAGGGGTTTTGAAAGAGGATAAGTGCAGTCAACAGTATAAGGAAGGAGAATATACCACAAGCTATGCTGTAATCCTTTCTTCAGTTAGTGTCTCATTGAGGGCCTATTGTGAGGGAAAATCTGGTTGAACTGCGGTAGAGCCCACCTGATTGGTTGGTTCCTATTTGTCTTTTTACACAACAAAAGACCCATAACTGAAACTAGGTTTGACCTGTCTTTACACGAATTGCACAAGAAACTCGAACTCTGTTTCAGGTGAACGGATCCAATCTTTACGTAGACCCATTAGAGATTTTAGACCTTAGATGCTTCCAACTACCCGTGCATGGCGTTTGAGTGATGAAGGCTTTCTGGATATCAAACTGTAGGCTACTGTGGATGCATCACAGCATCAGAAAGCTACTGTCTGGCCTGAAGTAAACAGTACATCTCAACAATGTGCATGAAAGTCCAAGATTGCATTTAATAATGGTGTTGTGAAGCCTACATTTTGGTGAGAAATAGCAAGACATTAGTTCATATGCATTAGGCTGGGTGTCATTTAAAACTCCAGCCGTGGAAAAACAATATATAGGCTACATTTGATGCAGGTTTTAATTCATGGCTGTATAGTTGAAATGGTATAAAGTATAAGTAAAGTATTGGAACTGTTTTAAGAAGTGTTGCTGATTCCATGTGTACATTATAGACAGGACACGGGGGAATATAAAAGACTCTGAATTGGTTCCCTATAATCCAATAGGTATAGGCCTACTGATTACTGTCTGATTGTCTTCTTCCCTGTGGCTCAGTTGGTAGAGCATGGTGTTTGCAATGCCAGCATGGTGTGTGCAATGCCAGGATTGTGGGTTCAATTCCCATGTGGGGCTAGTACTAAAATAAATGCATGAAATGTATGCATTCACTACTATAAGAGCGTCTGCTAAATGACTAAAATGTAAACAATTGGTTCCCAGCTGGAGTGAAGTTCATGTATGTGCAATACTGTACAGTAGGCCTAGGTTACCAGAAACAATGTTGGAGAACACTGAAACAGTACCCAAAGCACACCTCAGCAAATAATTGCATGCCCCCTTTCCCATAGGATAAAGCACTCAGAGAATTCAATTTCAGTTCAATAATTTATTCAAATAGGTTTAACAATGCATTTCACTGTTATATATTACTCTGTTCAACTTAAATAATAGCAATACATTAGTTAATTGTGTCAATGTCAAATAAATGAATACATTGTTACATTGTGGCATTGTTACATTGTTTTGACCCTCTTAACAGGCAGCCACCTGGCTATGAGTGTAACCACAATACCCTATCAATATCTTTTACACAATACCCTATCAATATCTTTTACACAATAACAACCCATAGGCATTGTTGCTCTGAAGACTTCTTCATTGCACTGTTACTCATAACATCCAACTGTAGAGCATTGCAGTCATTCACATTGCATTTGATCATAAACACACTGACTTCCACGTCAGAAAGCATAGGGTTAAACTCAGTTTCAAGTCTGTATTCTCATTGATACAGTTGCTTTGTCCCTCCTCTCAAATAACGAAACTGCAAGTGCGTTCCCACGCGATGCAGCCGCCCCCGGTTGTTCCAACATGGCTGGGCAAACAGCAGCGAGATTTCTCTACAGTTCGTTCCTACGCCCCACTCCGGCCGACACTGTTCCTTTCCGCGAAGGAAGAGAGCGGGGTCAGATGCGTCATGGTTGTATGCGCATTGTCCATCGGAATCTTCGCATGCTCAACTCCGTCACTGGATAGCGGACCAGGGCAGGCAAACACAGGCATGTCGACGATGCCCCTTCTTGAACGCCTTTCTCATTCTTCAAGAATGACGACTTGTTTACTTATTTGAATCGCTTTCACGTTTCTCGGCGAGGGTCATTCGTTCAGCGCTCCTGCAGGGACAGGTAAGGTACCCATTGGTTCTTGCAGCGGCTCTCCTCGCAGTAGTTGCTGACATCCTGCAACGCTTGGCATTTCAGAGACTGGCACTGGGTGTTCTGTAGGCAAAAGAGGAGATATATCGTCAGGAATGTCTTGAATTAGGAAATTGTGATGATATTAGATCATGTCGACGTATTCAAAATGAACAATTACGCACAAGGCCTATTGCCCGGTCAATGTAATCCCAATAAGAAGATAGGAGGATGTACTTACAGTGACAAGGATGCAGTGCAGATCATTGGGCTCGTTGCCGTTGCTGTCAGCGGTGCTTGGCTCGCCAAGAACCTGAGCGAGGCGCCTCATGCCGGAGACACGCAGTATGTTGATGTCGTTGTCGCAACAGAAGGCTTGGATGAGCGTGAAGTGAATCTGCAGTGGAATGACATCCTCGTCAGTCGCCAGAACACACAACACAACACTGTCAGGATCACTGCAGAAAGAAAGGGAATAGTACATTAATGATCTGTTCTGTAAATATAGATACATATGGCGACAAAAGTCTTGCAATGCGCATCATGCTTGCAGCCATTGACTCATATTATGGAATGGTCAATCATAGGATAGAATGGTCAATAATGTACTTACACATTCATCAGTTTTGCAGACTCGTAGACTCCCACAGTCAGGCAGTCTTGTTGCTGCGCTGCCACCAGCAGCTCTTCTAGTGCTTGATTCACGGTCTCCATCCTTCAAGAAAAATACATTATGTTAGTTATGCACCACAATTGAGAATAGGCTACTAATACCTGATGAATTCAGTACTGAGGCTACATGTGCTTCACGGTTCACTGCCAAACCATCTATTCTCAATGCACACTATGTTACAGCAATATGTCGGCTATTGTGAGCGACAAATGTACAAGGAACTTACTTTTTCTCAGTGATATTGCATCCAACGAGTTCTTCCAGAGTCATATTGAAATCCGTAATTGTATAATCCACAAAGATATCCAGGATAATCTCCAATGAGTATATTCCCGAATCGAGGTTTGCAGAACGTCCTTGTCAATGAAGTAATCCAATACGATATAGGTTAACTTGCAGTGTTTCAGCGTAAACTCGCTCGTTGTTAAATTGCAAAGTCCTTGTATTAGTTCTGTCTGTGGCTCAGTGGTTTCTGACACAATCGTGCGAAACTCAACGGTTATAGCCACTCTCGTCATGGGCGTGGTGCTACTCAGTCGCTACTTTTCTGATTGGTCCATTGGTACACATGGAATCCCTACTCTTTTCAACCATTGGCTATTTACGCCAACGCTTTTCGGGGACCCACGTGGGCTGTCTCAGAGAATCCCCCCACCTTCCTCGCTCTGTATCAATTTGTTTACTTCTACGGAGTGCAATGGAATTAATTCCCTTAGCTTCTCCATTGCTGCCTATTTCTTCATACTGGGGTCGTCACTGTGATCATGTCTATGAAAGTATGTTTGATTTAACATAAGATATATTGTTCCATTACATTGTTCAATACAAAACTTAATGCCGTTTTTTAATGCCAAAAATAACGTGACAAAGTCCGTTGGTTGATTGCACCGCAGTCAGAGGAGTTTGCAGAGAGGGATACATTGTTACCGTCCATGTTTGTTACCATAGCACCTGGCCTCCCTCTTGTTAAACCACGCGCAGCAAGCAGCCCATAGTACTGTACTGTGTAACCAAGATGCGTCCAGACAGTGAAACCAATGTAAATTACATTTTCTTGGGGTATCCGCTCCCCTACCTTTATTTCTGAAACTCGTATATCTTCTAGAATGTGGCCGAAATTCTGCAGTGAACTCAACTACCTGGAACTTTCATCACCTATACCTAGCTTCTAGTTCCACCATGGCAAATTGCATCTGCAGTCACAGGATCTATTCGTGGATTGTGTTATCCTGTCTATTACGACATCTCACCTTACAGACAGACAAGTAAACTAGGCTACTCCATTCGTCTCAATTATAACTTCTTCCATCCACATGTTGCATGATACTGAAGGCTACTTACTGTATGGGCCTATGAATGCTTATTACATTGTTATTATTAGCCAATACTCTCGGGAATAGTTTTCAATTATATCTTCTTAAGGCCTGTTCCATCTATACAGTCTGGTGATTGTAAGAAAGAATAGTGGGTTTTCGCATCAGATTGCTCACCACGAGTCGCCCCTCAGTGGACTCAGTGCTGCATCGCAAGGAAACTGCAAGTTGAAACTTGTTGTAACAAGTTACAACTCTTATTGTCCCCCCTTATGCCCCATGCTGAATAGTGTCATGAGACCAAGACCAAGCGCTCACATTCTACTGAAAAAGCCACATTTCTGCAGATAATGCAGATACTCTGCAGATGAAATCCATATGGATAAATTAGACTGCTTACTCATTTGTATAAATATATAACTTTTAAATAAACCTCATGTTATTGTTCAACTCCAAGGGCTACATATTTTAATAGTCATATTTGCTCAAAACTTTAATTGTTTGCTTAATCATGTACCTAATGAGAGTGCCAGAACAGTGATTAGAAAGCCGTATGTACAGTGAGGCTATATAATAAAACGTCATTCTTCTTAGCGTGGAGCGCCGTTTCGTGGCCAATTGAATATCTACACTCTCGAAGAATGATGTTGATTCAGACTAGTCGCGCTTTACACAGTATCAAGTGTGCCCGGTTTGGAGACATGCGCTGATTTGTTCCCTGATCTGCTCTCAATTCTGATATCACGCGTTTCACGCTAAATGAATGTCAACCAAATAGACAATGGGGACAATTAGCAGCCACTACTTGATACTGCAGTAGTGTAGTTCAGGTTTGATAAGCTTATATCATAAATTGTCAAGCGACTGGAAAGGCTTATCTTGAGCTGTGAATAGCGCAGTTGTGATGAAATCAAATTATAGCACACTAGTACCCAAATACAATCTATTTCGGATAGGCTATCGATACCGCCTGTAATCATTTTGATATATACAATAGATGTTCTTCTTCCCTTGGTGACGATGTCATGCATTGTCAACTTTGTAACAGTTGATCAATTCCTTGATGAATCGACGGATTATGTTATTGACAAATAGATGTGACTGCTTAGCCTATACTTGATCATTAGTATTTCTGGGCGCCGAATTTATGGACTCATATCTGTGTGAAACTCTAGTCACATATGAAAGTGAACGTTCTAAACTTTTGCCCGAGCCCCTTCCGAACGGTATCTGATTATGAGGGGGAATTGCGTGCTTTAAAAAAAAAGTAATACACAGGTCTCGCGTTCTCCATCTGGGGTTCATGGCAAGACGCCCTAGGGAACTCACTGTGGTTAACCTAACATACGGTAATTAATATTGAGGGCCAACTAGAACTCTGACTTTCCGACCTTAAGATCATTGACGTCATGATTTGACCCCGTATTTTTTCGAGTTGCCAGTTGTC
The DNA here is from genome assembly GCF_965601325.2 of Salmo salar. Classification (NCBI taxonomy): domain Eukaryota; kingdom Metazoa; phylum Chordata; class Actinopteri; order Salmoniformes; family Salmonidae; genus Salmo; species Salmo salar. Next base: position 16,601,440 of record NC_138300.1, read on the forward strand.
TTGAACGAACCATTAATGTAAGCCTAATTGTGTTTTCAAGATTACTGGGAACTTGGGAAAAAAAAAGTGGCCAAATCATGACCTTCAAGCCGGAGCTCTAGAAAGATGCCAGAGTTTCCTACTTGGAATTCCGAGTTGGATGACGGTTCAAAACACATTTTCCCAATCGGAGCACGTTTTCCCAAGTTTCCAATTGTCTTGAACACACTGAAGTCGGAAGTCGGAGATTTCTATTTGCCATATATTTTTAACTGTGCTTTTTCACAAAAGTTCTGAACCTACAGAACTATATAAATTTTACAAACACAATATATTTTACATTAGTTATCTTTGTTTTTTTGGTTTTAGTCCCACCCTTCAGCTCCACTCAACCCCTCTCATCTATCTCTTAACAACATTTTACATTTACATTTACGTCATTTAGCAGACGCTCTTGTCCAGAGCGACTTACAAATTGCAGTAGTACTTTGCGTTTCCCATAGTCTGTTCTGGACTTGGGGACTGTGAAGAGACCTCTGGTGGCATGTCTTGCGGGGTATGCATGGGTGTCTGAGCATTTTAAACTGACAGCTCGGTGCTTTCAACATGTTAATACCTCTCACAAAGACAAGTAATGATGCAGTCAATCTCTCCTCTACTGCGAGCCAGGAGAGATTGACATGCATGTTATTAATGTTAGTTCCCCGTGTACATTTAAGGGCCAGCCCTGCTGCTCTGTTATGGGCCAACTGTAATTTGCCTATGTCCCTCTTTGTGGGGGCAATAATTTGACTGAGCAGTAGTCCAGGTACGACAAAACTAGGGCCTGTAGAACTTGTTTTGTTGATGGCGATGTCTTGAAACGAAAAACAGCACATGAATATCACCCTAATGAATCTCCTTTGTTTCAGTCGTACTTCAGAGCTTAAACAATGCAAAAGAGAGTAGTGAGAAGCTTTGCGACAATCTACAGAAACTGTGAGTCAGAACTGTCTGAATCTTGTGTGCCAGGTCTGGAACCAGTTGACCCAAGGGCAAACTCCAAGGTAATAAGTCTATGGATAGAAGACGTTTTTGGGGTGTGTCGGCTTGAAGCTTTTTTTCATGATCTTTGATTTGGTCTCTGAGTCTCTAAATGTTTTGTGGTCAGAGGATGGCCCCTTCTAACTCATGACATTCACCCCTTGTGAATCGAAGATGGGAGGCACGTGTTAAAACCAAAACCAAATATCATAAATGTCTCCTTCATGTCTGGCTGCCTTTCAGATTATTTTGTGCCCAATAGAAATGAATGGTAAATAATGTATTGTGTCATTTTGGAATGACTTTTAATATAAATAAGAATAAAATATGTTTCTAAACACTTCTACATTAATGTGGATGCTACCATGATTACGGGTGATCCTGAATGAATTGTGAATAATGATGAACGAGAAAGTTAGAGGGTCAAATATCATACCCCCAAGACATGACAATGATCCAATAACGAATCCTGCATTTTCTCCTGTAATATTTGTTTCATCCTTTTAGAGCTGTAATGATGAAAAAGAGAGCAAAGAGAAGCTTGGAAACAACCCACCGAAATTGACAGACTCAAAACTCCCCAAATCTCATGTGTTGAGTAAGGAGCCGGTTGAACCAAAGGCGAACTCAAAGGTAATCAGTTAGGGTATACGGGAGACTTGAGATTTTTGGGATGTGGTCAGCAGATGGCACCTTCCAAGTCATGAGATTCATCCTTGTGAATTGATGATGGGAGGAATGTCTTAAACCCAAATAGAAGAACACTTTTCCAAAACGGAATCCTGAATAATCTCCATTGTTTCATCTTTTAGAGGGATGAAAAAGAGCGGGATGAGAAGCTTGCAGACAACCCACAGACACTGTCTGAATCGTATGTGCCAAGCAAAGGACCAGTTGACCCAAAGGCAAACTCAAAGGTAATCAATTAGGCATAGGTTGAAAATGAACACTTTTGGAATATGTAGGCATGAAGCTTTTCCACAGTGCTCTTTCTGTGATTCTTTCAATAGTGGGAGGTAGGGTCCCATTTAGAGGTCGACCGATTGTGATTTTTCAACACCGATACCGATTTATTGGAGGACCAAAAAAAGCCGATACCTATTAATCGGACAATTTAAAAAAAAAATTAAATGTTATTATTATTATTTTTTAAATATATATATTTGTAATAATGACAATTACAACAGTACTGAATGAACAATGAACACTTTTAAAAAAGCTAACGTTTAAGTTCCTTGCTCAGAACATATGAAAGCTGGTGGTTCCTTTTAACACGAGTCTTCAATATTCCCAGTTAAGAAGTTTTAGGTTGTAGTTATTATAGGAATTATGACGCGTCGACTATTTCTCTCTATACCATTTGTATTTCATATACCTTTGACTATTGGATGTTCTTATAGACACTTTAGTATTGCCAGCCTAATCTCAGGAGTTGATAGGCTTGAAGTCATAAACAGCGCTGTGCAATAAGGCATTGCGAAGAGCTGCTGGCAAACGCAGTAAAGTGCTGTTTGAATGAATGCTTATGAGCCTGCTGCTGCCTACCACCGCTCAGTCAGACTGCTCTATAAAATATCAAATCATAGACTTAATTATAATAAACACAGAAATACGAGCCTTTGGTCATTAATATGGTCAAATCTGGAAACTATCATTTAGAAAACAAAACATTTATTCTTTCAGTGAATTCGGAACCGTTCCGTATTTTATCGAACGGGTGTCATCCCTAAGTCTAAATATTGCTGTTACATTGCACAACCTTCAATGTTATATCATAATTATGTAAAATTCTGGCAAATTAATTACGGTCTTTGTTAGGAAGAAATGGTGCGGCCAAAACTGCCGCATGACTCTGCTTGCACTGAACGCAAGAGAAGTGACACACTTTCCCTAGTTAATATTGCCTGCTAACAGGCATTTCTTTTAACTAAATATGCAGGTTTAAAAATATAGACTTCTGTGTATTGATTTTAAGGAAGGCATTGATGTTTATGGTTAGGTACATTTGCGCAACGATTGTGCTTTTTTTGCGAATGTCCTTTTGTTAAATCATCACCCGTTTGGTGAAGTTGAAGTAGGCTGTGATTCGATGATAATTAGCAGGCACCACTTTGATTATATGCAACGCAGGACAAGCTAGTTAACCAAGTAATATCAACCATGTGTAGTTAATTAGTGATTATGTGAAGATTGATCGTTTTTTATAAGATAAGTTTAATGCTAGCTAGCAACTTACTTGGCTCCTTGCAGCCACAAGGTCCTTTTGATGCTGCACTCACGTAACAGGTGGTCAGCCTGCCAGTCTCCTCGTGGATTGCAACATAATCGGCATCCAAAAAGGCTGATTACCGATTGTTATGAAAACTTGAAATTGGCCCTAAGGCCCATTGCAAGTCTGTGTGGTCAGAAAATGGCTTGGTTTACCCTGCCACCCTGGTTTGGTTGGAGGGGGCGCGCTGCAAGGTGAAGTTTGACAACTACGGAAATGAGGAAGAGCTGGACCAGAGTGCCCTGCTACCTGAAGCTGCTGACCAGCCCAAGAGGGAGAAAAGGATGAGCCATACGCAACAAGAGACTTTGGGTGTATTTTCTAGGAACCAAACTGAAGCAAACCGATGGAAACGGAACGACGCGGGGCATATGTTAAAACAAAAACAAACAGCATGAATGTCTCCTCCATGTCTTAGTGTTGCGTCTGTTCTCGCAGCGACACGGTCATTTGTGCTCATCCCTTCCCTCCTTTTTTTTTAAATATATTTTTTAAGTGTTTTGAAGTTGCGATCCTCCTCAATCAACCACATTTTTTTGTGGTATTAAATCAGATAGCAAATAACAGTACTATGGCTGTTAGTTTTAATCACTTTTGTTGTTGTCGTGAAACGCACCAAACAAGCTGTCGACCTAACCCACAATAGATATAGCGATCCACAACCGTGAATATCATACACAAGATGTCCTGTGTAATCGCTGACCCTGTGATGCAAGTCTTTACTACAGTGGAATACCGCAATCAACATTCTCCCAAGAAAAGGCATCTAAACCAAGGAAGCGTGATAGTAAAGGAGGAATTCAGAATCTGATTAAAAAAACAGCCCTTTCGTCTATTTTCTATGGCAATGTACAAAGCATAAGGAATAAGACTGATGAGCTACGGGCTTGTACCCAATACCTCTGAGTACCGACGACCTGATCTGTCCATCTGAGACCAGGCTTACGGAACAGGATCCCGACTCCGTTGTGGAGCTGGATGGCTACACAATCGTTAGAATGGACCGAAACATCAACTCCTGTAGGAGAAAAGGTGGAGGAGTTTGTGCATTCGTCAACAGGAAATTCCATATTACAACCAAGCACCAGGTCTCTACTAAAGACGTTGAACTCCTTGCTCTTAATCTATCTTAACCTACGGCCATACTACCTGCCACGGGAAATAAATTAGGTCCGACTATTTGTTTACATATCCCCCGCTGCTGACACCCAAGTCGCTGCCACCTTGAGACATGACCTAGTATCCCAGGCTGAGACAGTTACCTGAAGCAGTAAAGCTAATCATGGGAGGCTTTAGCATGTGCAATGGGAGGCTTTAACATGTGCAGTCTATCTGAACATTTATCGTCATACCAGCAATATGTTACATGTCCTAACCAAAATGAGGTCTATCTGGACCTCTGTTATGGTAACATCCCAGGTGAGTATTGTTCCAAGGCACTACCCAATCTCAGGGGTTGGGATCATAACATGGTTCAGCTCATCCCAATCTACAAACCGTGACTGCAAGGAGAGAAGGCTGAAAAGGTGGAGATTAAAAAGCTGGACTCCTGAAGCCCTCAAGGACTGTTTTGAGTCTACTGACTGGGCAACCCTGACAGATAGCGCTGATGACCTGGAATATACATCCGTTTCTGTGAGGATCTCGTTATTCCCAAAAAGAAAGTCAGCATCTTCTCTAATAATAAACTGTGGGTAACTTGGAATTAAAAGAGCTCCTCAACAAGAAAGTGTTTTTAAATCAGATGGCAGTAAAGAGGAAAGAAAAAATATTCATAGGAGACTCAAAAGCAAAATCGAGAAGTGCAAGGCAACATACAAAGACGACAAATTAGAAAACCTTTAAGGACAAGGACAGTAGAAATGGCTGGCAAGGATTTGTAGCCATTACAGGCTAGAAATCTAAGAGACATTGTGTGACTGTCGAAAATGACCTTGTTTTTGCAAATGATTTGAACAGTTTTTCTATTGCAGGTTTGACATGTGATTTGACATCGCAGCAGAAAGTGGCACTGGACAGTATAGACAGCATACCTGGGTGGCGCGGTCTAAGCAACTGCATCGCAGTGCTAGAGGCATCACTACAGACCCAGGATCGATCCCAGGCTGTATCACAACCGGCCGTGATCGGCAGTCCCATAGGGCAGCGCACAATTGGCCCAGCGTTGTCCAGGTTAGGGGAGGGTTTGCCTGGGGTAGGCCGTCATTGTAAATAAGAATTTGTTTTTAACTGACTTGCCTAGTTAAATAAAATAAATACCAGCTGTTGAGATACAGAGCTCAGTGAATGACGTCAAGCAATGCTTTCAACGTGTCAACCCACAGAAATCGTTTGATCCAGACGGTGTCAGCAGCAAGGAACTTCAGGCATGCGCAGACCAGCTCGCATTACCATTCCAGAAGCTGTTCCAGCTGTCACTGGACAGTGGGATAAATCCAGACTTATGTAAAAAGTCGCTGATTGTCCAAATACTTCAAAACAGCAGGCCAAAAGAAAATAACGATTTGCGCCCTGTAGCCCTGACGTCTGTAGCTATGAAATGTTTTGAAAAAATAACTAAACAAATTCTCTCTGGTCTCTCATCCCAACTACGATGAACAAAAATATAAATGCAACATTTAAAGTTTTGGTTTCATGAACTGAAATAAAAGATCCCAGAAATGTTCCATTACGCATAAAAAAAAGCTTAGTGTTGTCCACAAATTTGTTTAAATCCCTGTTAGTGATCATTTCTCCTTTGCCAAGATAATCCATCCACCTGACAGGTGTGGCATATCAAGAAGCTGATTAAACAGCATGATCATTACACAGGTGCACCTTGTGCAGGGGACAACAAAAGGCCACTTTAAAATGTGCAGTTTTGTCACACAACACAATGCCACAGATGTCTCAAGTTTTGAGGGAGCATGCAATTGGCATGCTGACTAAAGGAATGTACACCAGAGCTGTTGACAGAGAATGTAATGTTAATTTCTCTACCATAAGCCGCCTCCAACATTGTTTTAGAGAATTTGGCAGTACCTCCAACCGGCCTCACAACCACAGACCACGTGGATGGCGTTGTGTGGGCGAGCGGTTTGCTGATGCCAATGTTGGGAACAGAGTGCCCCTTGGTGGGGTTATGGTATGGGCAGGCATAAGAAACGGACAACGAACAGAATTGCATTTTATCAATGGCAATTTGAATGCAAAGAGATGCGTGACAAGATCCTGAGGCCCATTGTCATACCATTCCTCCACCGTCATCACCTCATGTTCAGCATGATAATGCAAGACACCATGTTGGAAGGATCTGTACACAATTCCTGGAAGCTGAAAATGTCCCCGTTCTTCCATGGCCTGCATACTAACCAGACATGTTACCCATTGAGCATGTTTGGGATGCTCTGGATCGACGTTCACGACAGCGTTTCCAGTTCCCGCCAATATCCAGAAACTTCGCAAAGGCATTGAAGAGGAGTGGGACAACATTCCACATGCCACAATCAACAGCCTGATCAACTCGCGAATGAGATGTGTTGCGTTGCATGAGTCAAATGGTGGTCACGCCAGACACTGACTGGTTTTCTGATCCACGCCCCTATCTTTTTTTTAAAGGTATCTGTTACCAGCTGATGCATATCTGTATTACCAGTCATGTAAAATCCATCGTTCAGGGCCTAATACATTTTTTTCAATTGACTGATTTCCTTTATATGAACTGTCCAGTAAAATCTTTGAAATGGTTGCGTTTATAATAATGCGTTACTAGTCGTGCTTCTACACCTGCATTGCTTGCTGTTTGGGGTTTTAGGCTGGGTTTCTGTACAGCACTTTGTGATATCAGCTGATGTAAGAAAGGCTATATAAATAAATTTGATTTGATGCTGAACAAGATCTGAAAATTTAGAAAAGGCAAATAGCCTAGTGAAAATTGTGTTCATTGACTTCAGTAGTGCGTTTAACACCATCCAACCCCACCTACTGGTGGATAGGCTGGTGAATTTTTGTGTCAACTCTCTACTGATCAAGTGGATTAATAATTTCCTTGTGAAGTTTAACGCCGCCATCGCTACATCTAGAACGATGAATACGGGAGCCCCACAAGGTTGCGTACTTTCACCGATACTGTACACAAACGATTGTCAAGCCTTTGACTCAGACCACACATTCTTTAAATACGAAGATGACACCGCTGTTGTGGGTTTCCTCCTCCTAGACCTAGCCTCCCTTCAAGGTTTTGAGAGAGAAACGGCAAAATTCGTCCAGTAGTGCACATATAACTTTCTTGAAATAAACAAGAGATGGAAATGGATTTCAGAAGGAACAAAACTACACTTACCGCCCCCCCCCCCCCCCCCCACGAAGATCAATGGGGAATCAGTCAATAGAGTGACCACATGCAAATACCTGGGAATCGAAATAGACAAACTGAAATTCAATGACTATGCCGTTACAAAGATAACAAAAACTGTTGCAATTTCTTAATTTTTTTACGCAAATTGAACCATTTTAATGTCGACCGTCATATCCTACCAGTGCTCTATAAATCTGTCCTGCAGAGTGTGCTGTCCTTTTGGTCTGATATGCATGTTTGAAAGACCAAGTCAAGCTTCAGCGCTTGATCAAGACGGCGGGAAGGATAATTGGTAAAGATCAAGAATCAGCCACCAACCTGTACACAAAACTCATCCTCCTAAAAGTCCCCTTCACTCAACTCAGTCACAGCAGCAGCCGGACAAGGGGAAAGAGACTTCTTCAAAAGAAGATTACATTTACATTTTAGTCATTTAGCAGACGCTCTTATCCAGAGCAACTTACAGTAGTGAATGCATACATTTCATACATTTTTTTTCCCCCCCGTACTGGTCCCCCGTGGGAATCAAACCCACAACCTTGGCGTTGCAAACACCATGCTCTACCAACTGAGCCACACGGGACTAACAGATAGACATGGGGACTCTTTTATCCCAACAGCCATTAGGCTGTACAATGGAAAGTCTGTTGGTCCCTCCAGTATTCAGCATATTGCACTGTCACTGTAAATCTGTAGGCTATAGCACTTTCAATAAATTCTATTGTGTAGTTTCTGTGTGTTTATGTACTGTCTTGTTAAGCACATGACCAAATGAATTTCCCCCTTGTGGGATAAGCAAGTTGATCTGAATCTGAACCTTCATCAGAAGAACAATCATCAAATAACGACTCCTAAATTATCTCAAGTGTTTAGCCTATATTAATTTGGCAGCTTGGGCTGTGGCGGTCATTCAATTTTGTCAGCCTATTATTGTCATGCAAAAGGTTGCCGGTCTCACGGTAATGAACTGTTATTTAACATAAACATGTTTAGCATCTCCAGGCCTCCCCACGCATACAAGCCTCTGACGCACACCTTTGGAACATTTACATAAAATAAAAAAACGTCTAAATCCATTTAATATAGACCATCACAATAAATCCATAATTTCTTTTAGGCATATCTAAAGGAACATTATGATATGAAGAAAGTGTTTTTCAGAAGGACAGAATATGAGTTGGCCTACTGTATGTTATCTGGCTATGCGCTATCCTATCGGCTGTAGGCTTGTTCATTTAGCAGACAATATATGCTTAAGTCCCATGACATATCATATATGATTTTATATAGTAAGAATATATTTGAACTTAGCTGAGTTAAATAGAATATGTTTCTCATTCCGGAGCGTGGGCACATATGAAGTAGCTATGTTGAGCGTAAATGTGATCATCTGAAACCGGTCCTGTGTGCTAGATTTAGAGTTATTTGGCAACTTCAGTTGTGAACGATACAAACCTTTTAGAACGTCTTAGAATCAAAACCTATATGGGCTGAATGATGTGACTATAGGCCATTGATGATTTGAGAAGGCCGCAAAGAAAGTTCCTTGTCACAAGCTGCACACTCTGTTCTCTCATCAAGTGATCATATTATCACCCATCAGACTATTCTCAATTTAATCTTGTCTTTACTAATATGTGAAATTAGTTTAGATTTAGAATGGCCCATTTATCAAATAGGCAGGGGGGGGAAAAGACATGTCATCCTTACGGCACTCAAATAGCTGCTTTCTGGCCAGTTTGTTTTTCAATCATGCCTGGTAGGCTACTCTGGTTATTTCACTCCACACATCAACAACCACTGTTTGAGGAGCATGCAGCATCGTGCTGCGCGACAGGTGATATTCCAAACTCACTATAATTGTAGGGTAATTCTGTAAGCCTGCCTGCACAATCAATTAACTTACAGCATCGCCTAGGCCTACATGTTCTTACCCAGACTCATGGATAGGAAGTTTGGAGTTTAGCATAACGTAACCAGTCCATCCAGTATGCATAATAATACAGTCCATACTCAAAGGCGATTTTATTTATTTTATTGATTTATTTATTTATTTTTGTGTAGGCTAGACCAAATATGTACCAAAGGCATCTTAAATCTGTTTTTGTTTTTCTGGTGTGTGTAATATGCAGTAGGCTATGTATTGTATAACAGCACCATTTAAACAAAAAAATACATTTCTCGGGCTTGGGCTCATATATAGGCCTATGTGCAGGCATAAGCTCCAATATACGTATATACCGTAAATTCCGGACTATAAGCCGCAACTTTTTTCTCACACTTTGAACCTCGCGGCTTAAACAATGACGCGGCTAATATATGGATTTTTCCCGCTTAAAATTTTTTTTTCTCCCAAAAAACACATTCTGTGATGTGCTCAGTTTTTTGCCGTGCTCAGTTTTTTGGGCGGCATGAAGCTTTCATTAGACCAATGAAATTGCCGAACGGGTTAAGGTCAAACAACTTTTTTGTTTACTGTTTAGATTAAATCGAGCGCTCTCAAACTTATTACGGTAGTCATTTTGTCACCCTCATCATGGCAAAGACACGGAGAAATGCATATGATGCAGCTTTCAAGTTGAAGGCGATTGATCTGGCTGTTGGAAAAGGAAATAGAGCTGCTGCACGGGAGCTTGGTCTTAATGAGTCTGATAAGACGTTGGAAACAGCAGCGTGAGGAATTGAATCAGTGCAAAAAGACAACTAAAGCTTACTGCAAATTTTTTATTTTTTGTTACAAGCCGTGCTTCGTTAAAGCCAATTTAGTTTTGTTACAAGCCGTGTTTCATTAAAGCCTGTGTACAGTTCATTTGTTTCAATGTACCGGTAGGCACCTGCGGCTTATAGACATGTGCGGCTTATTTATGTTCAAAATATATATATATTTTTTATTCAGTGGGTGCGGCTTATATTCAGGTGCGCTTAATCGTCCGGAAATTACGGTAGGTGTTTGAATTAATCATCACCTTAGGAAGCGCTGTCTATTTGTAGTTAAGTTAGGCTTTCAAACAACATCCACAACAACCATGTTGCTCTTCTTTCACTAATTACAGCGGGGTGAGTTTTAAAAGCACAATACTGTTTTGATGAGAAATGTTTGATTTCTGATTCTATTTGCATTGATGTCAGAGTGGTTAGAGGGACAATAGAGCCCTGAGTACCAGGCCATTTAGCAACCTAATGGTTGTTAGTGAGTTAGGTACTACCAACGCATGTCCAGAGTGCATAAGAGAAGATTACTGGGACTCAATGGTCACATGGAATTTTACTGGGTGTGGAGAGTAATACGGTTACCTTAACGGCCTTAGCAGAGACATGTGTTTTTCGGTCAGAGGGACAATTTACAACGTATATTTGTAGCAAGTAGAATTTGATGCATTCAAAGTCTTTGGGTTTTTCAATGGTAAATGCAGATGAGCAACCCCATGCTTCAGCCTAAAGCCACTATGCTGCATCAGTTGAGCTAAAGGTTATAATGGGTTTTGAAGGGAAAATTATATTTCAGATGGTGTTAATTTGAATTTATTTTGGAGTAGAATGTCCGTTTAAAAAGTCACTTGAAGTGACCTTCTCTGTCCCCCCCCAACAAAAAAAAATCCAGGGGGGGCGGGTAGACCCCTGCCCCACGCTCCCTTTGCCAACGCTACTGAATAAAATCCTAGGAGAAACACTGAACTCCTTTTGTATTTCTTTCATCCTTTAGAGATGTAATGATGAAAAAGATGGCGAAAGAGAAGCTTGGAGACAACCCACCAAAACGGAGAGAATCAGAACTCCCCGAATCTCAACAAACTTTTGCTTAGGGCCCTGAAAGGCTAGAGCCGGCTCTGACTGCATGTGTGGGTATGGATGTGGGTACGCAGACCTGCGAGCCACTGCGTTCAGATTTTTTGTGGTCCCCACTCCCATCAAAGTTGGCCATCCCTGAGTTGGGCTATACAGAAGACTGAGATTGTGGCATGTGGTCAGCGGATGGCCCCTTCCAAATCATGAGAGTTAACCAAAACCAAAAAGCATGAATTCTGACTTTTTATGTCTTCATCAGGAGAACACTTTGTTCTTGTAGCAAAACGTGCTACGGTGTAAAAACGTTTTGCAACGGTGTGTGACTAATAAAGAAACCCATGGTAAAAGATTCATGATAGCACTGTTAACTTGACTTCTTTTCGGTTCCTTTTCTCAAGCTTGCTTTTATCACTATGTGTACCAGGTGTGGAGGCTGGGCTACCGGTGTCGTGCGGTGTACTCCGAGGATGGCCTGGTCTACCCAGCGGTGCTGGTGTGGTTGAGAGGCGAACGCTGCTGGGTGAAGTTTGAAGGCTACGGGAATGAGGAAGAGCTGGAGCTGAGCACCCTGCTATCTCCAGATGAACTGGGAGGCCACAGAGGAAGAGTTGATGCCAAAGTGCAACAAGGGGTAACACTTCACTTGAACATTCATTTTTGGCCTTGTATGACAGATGGAATAAGTGTTACTTGTAGGGTCATCATTTTATAGTATCAAAGTTTAAATTACCACAAACATGTCAGTCAATCCAGTATATGGATAAAGCAGTGCGTGGGTCTGCCCAATAAAGCAATTCTCTTGTCCCTAGGCTGTTGATGGGTTCAGGTCCACTAGTAACAACATCGCTGATTGGAAGAGGAAGGAAAGAGATTGGAGGACACCTCAACAAGAGGGACGAGAGGAGCTGTCCTTACCTCAGCCACCTAAGTTTGCTCCAGTGAGTCTGGGTGCTGTTCCCTCTGTTTCAGGACATCTGGAATGCATTGTTGACCAATGGTCATGCTTTCTTGAGGTCTGATGTTTACTGATAAGGAAGTTTGCATTCAATTATTTCAGCCTTGTCACTATGGCATGTGACTTCTAATATTTGTTGTACGTTTTGTGTGTGTGTGTGAGATTTAGGGAAAAGACTATGGCAAAAGCAGCTATGACTTTGGCAAGGAGCATGGGGATAAGAAGAAGCCAAGTGGCCAGCGAGATGTACCATGTGGCCGAAGAGAGGAACCAAACAATCACCCCTTTTCCTTCTTTCCTCTAGTGCCACCGCCCAAGGACTCTTTGGTGAGGCTGTTTGCTGTGTGTGTTCCTTACCTACATGTCTATCTTTAACCTGTGTGAGACTGTTGTTTTTATTTCTTATCTATTGGTCACCTAATACCTTATATATATATATATATATATATATATATATATATATATATATATATATATATATATATATTATTTTTTTTTTTACATAACAATTGCACTGTTTGTTAGAGCCTGTAAGTAAGCATTTCACTGTAACGTCTACACCTGTTTGTATTCGGCGCACGTGACAAATAAACTTTGATTTGATTGGCTACCTCCAGCCGGTACATCCAACAAGAATAATGTTATTCAATGTCTGTGGTATTATGTCGTGGGTGTGCAATAAATTGAGTTATAAATAAGAGATACTCAGTTTGTATTTAATTTAAGGTGCCTTCGAAAGTATTCAGACCCCTTGACTTTTGCTACATTTTGTTAGGTTACAGCCTTATTCTAAATAGTTTTTTCCCCCTCATCAATCTACACACAGTACCCCATAATGACAAAGCAAAAACAGGTTTTCAGAAATGTTTGCTAATTTATATATTTTTTTAACCAACTTAAATATCACATTTACATAAGTATTCAGACCCTTTACTCAGTACTTTGTTGAAGCACCTTTTGGCAGCGATTACAGTCTTGATTCTTCTTGGGCATGAAGCTACAAGCTTGGCACACCTGTATTTGGGGAGTTTCTCCCATTCTTCTCTGCAGATCCTCTCAAACTCTGTCAGGTTGGATGGGGAGTGTTGCTGCACTGCTCTTTTCAGGTCTCTCCAGTTATGTTCGATCGGGTTCAAGTCCAGGCTCTTGCTGGGCCACTCAAGGACATTCAGAGACTTGTCCCGAAGCCACTCCTGCGTTGTCTTGGCTGTGTGCTTAGTGTCGCTGTCCTGTTGGAAGGTGAATGTTCGCCCCCAGTCTGAGGTCCTGAGCGCTCTGGAGCAGGTTATCATTAAGGATCTTTCTGTACTTTGCTCTGTTCATCTTTGCCAGAAGATGGAACTAAACTTGTTTCTTCTCTACAGTAAGCAGACATTGTCCTAGGATTAGAAGTTTGGTTGGGTTCCCATGGTAAGAGGATTGGGTTTAGGATTTACTTTATTGTAATATAATTGTATTGTAGAAACATGTTAAATGCCTGAGCATTGAAATGTTTATCTTTTGAGTGACCATTATTCTGTGTCTGATAATTTCAAGCAGGCCACAGTGTACTAGAGCAAAAATAAATATGTTCTCTGTGTCTCTGTACCCACAGTGTGATGCGGGTCAGCAATGTGCTGTTGGCAAAGGTGCAAGAATTGGGAAGTTGTGCGAGTGTTCACGGGGAACGAGGGAATCGAGGATGACGGCTACCATCTGATCAATCATCCGTATGGGGACAAATTGTGTTTTCTCAAATGTTGCTCTTTTAGATATGTAAATGTTTAAGAATTGAATTTTTTTTTGAAGACTTCTCTTTAATAAAAAAATGAAACGTCTTTACTACCTACATCTCTGCATTGAACATGTTGGGCGATATGACTCTAGAGAGCGCAACAGAGCTGAAATTTCAAGAGGCAACAGATTTCCATGCGTGAAAAGGAAACGACCACCTGTTTTTATTAAGAATAATAATAAATACAAATATTACAGCATTGTATTATCTATAATCATTAGGCTACCATAATAATCAAAATATGCCTTAATTGATATGAGATTTTAGACTAAATTTATATTAGATTGAAAATAAAGTCTATTTGTCCAGAGAATATAGATTTGTATCAGATTGAAAATGTATGTCAGCAATGTGTGACGACCCTCCCACTCTGTCTGCTGTATTCTTTCTCTTTGCTCTTGTTTTCCTTATTAGGATGCCGGTGGGCGGAGCCGGGAGGGTCGTCAGCGACATGGGACACACCTGGGCCCAGGTGTGTCCCAGGATAAATACAGCACTTCCCCCATTCATGGAGGAGACTTTCCATGCAGACACCTTTATAGGTTTTGTTGTGGTGTTTTTGTGGCCTTTTGTTTGCTTTGGCACCTTTCAACACCCCGCATCACACTACGGATTACTGATTACACACACCATTGTTAATTGTATTTAGTTTACTTTAATAAATATATTTTGTTATTCCTTGTCTCCCTTTTGTTACGAACTTCGAGCCGCTTCGTGACAAATGACAAAGCAGTTATGATTTAATTATATACAGTGCCTTAAAGTATTCACACCCCTTGATTTTCCACATTTCATTGTGGGATTAAAATTGATTTGTCATTTTTTTGTCAACGAGCTTCACAAAATACTCTGTTAAAGTAGAAGAAAAATTATATAAAAAAAGAAAAGTCCTCTCACTGTCAACTGTTTATTTTCAGCAAACTTAACATGTGTAAATATTTGTATGAACATAAGATTCAACAACTGAGACATAAACTGAACAAGTTCCACAGACATGTGACTAACAGAAATGGAATAATGTGTCCCTGAACAACGGCGGGGTCCAAATCAAAAGTAACTGTCAGTATCTGGTGTAGCCTTATGGACTGCACCAGATTTGCCAGTTCTTGCTGTGAGATGTTACCCCGCTCTTCCACCCAGGCACCTGCAAGTTCCCGGACATTTCTGGGGGGAATGGCCCTAGCCCTCAACCTCCAACCCAGCAGGTCCCAGACGTGCTCAATGGGATTGAGATCCGGGCTCTTCGCTGGCCATGGCAGAACACTGACATTCCTGTCTTGCAGGAAATCACGCACAGAATGAGCAGTATGCCTGGTGGCATTGTCATGTCAGGATGAGCCTGCAGGAAGGGTACCACATGAGGGAGGAGGATGTCTTCCCTGTAACGCACAGCGTTGAGATTGCCTGCTATGACAAGCTCAGTCCGACGATGCTGTGACACACCGCCCCAGACCATGACGGACCCTCCACCTCCAAATAAATCCCGCTCCAGAGTACAGCCCTCGGTTTAACGCTCATTCCTTCGACGATAAACACAAATCTGACCATCACCCCTGGTGAGACAAAACCGCAACTCGTCAGTGAAGAGCACTTTTTGCCAGTCCTGTCTGGTCCAGCGATGGTGGGTTTGTGCCCATAAGCGACGTTGTTGCCTGTGATGTCTGCTGAGGACCTGCCTTACAACAGGCCTACAAGCCCTCAGTCCAGCCTCCATCAGCCTATCGCGGACAGTCTGAGCACTGATGGAGGGATTGTGCGTTCCTGATGTAACTCAAGCAGTTGTTGTTGCCATCCTGTACCTGTCCCGCAGGTGTGATGTTCAGATGTACCGATCCTGTGCAGGTGTTACACGTGTTCTGCCACTGCGAGGATGATCAGCTGTCCGTCCTGTCTCCCTGTAGCACTGTCTTAGGTGTCTCACAGTATGAATATTGCAATTTATTGCCCTGGCCACATCTGCAGTCCTCAAGCCTCCTTGCAGCATGCCTAAGGCGCAGATGAGCAGGGACCCTGGGCAGCTTTCTTTTGGTGTTTTTCAGAGTCAGCAGAAAGGCCTCTTTAGTGTCTTAAGTTTTCATAACTGTGACCTTAATTGCCTACTGTCTGTAAACTCTTAGTGTCTTAACGACCGTTCCACAGGTGCATGTTCATTAATTGTTCATGATTCATTGAACAAGCAATGGAAACAGTGTTTTAAACCCTTTACAATGAAGATCTGTGAAGTTATTTGGATTTTTATGAATTATCTTTGAATACAGGGTCCTGAAAAAGGGACGTTTCTTTTTTTTGCTGAGTTTATAACTAGATTAGATTAGATTCAACTTGGTCATTGAACAAGTACAAGTACAGCACAACGAAATACAGTTAGCATCTAACCGGAAGTGCAAATAAAAGAGTTCAAAAAATGTACAAGTGAAACAATTAAGTACAATGTATGTTATTAAGTGGGATGTATAAATGTGCAATGAAGGCAAATGGCAAGTACAAATGACAAGTCTAAATGTGCAATGGAGGCAAATTTAAAGTGCAAAGAGGCATGCAACTGAAATACAGGGATAGCAGGAATGAGGTTACCGAGGTAGACATGTACATGTAGAACTGAATAATGTCCTTAATCAGACTTTGCAAAGCAGTGTCAGAGTCAAATTAAATCAAATCAAATTTTATTATACAACAAGTGTAGACTTTACCGTGAAATGCTTACTTACAAGCCGTTAACCATCAGTGCAGTTCAAGAAGAAAATATTTACCAAGTAGACTAAAATAAAAAGTAACACAATAAGAATAACAATAACGAGGCTATATACAGGGGGCACCGGTACCGAGTCAGTGTGTGGGGGTACAGGCTAGTTGAGAAAATCTGTATATGTATGTGGGGGCGAAGTGACTATGCATAGATAACAAACAAACAGCGAGTGTACAAAAGGGAGAGGGGGATCAATGTAAATTGTACGGTGGCGATTTTATTAATTGTTCAGCAGTCTTATGGTTGGGTCCCTGATGGTGCCGCGCGCCCTACGCAGACACCGCTTGCGCTGGAGGTCTACGATGACAGGGAGCTGGGCACCAGTGATAACCAGTGGTTTTCACCACCCTTTGCAGGACCTTCCGGTCGGCCACAGAGCATCCGCCAAACCACACTGTGGCGCAGTTAGTCAGAATGCTCTCGACCATGCAGCAGTAAAATTTCACCAGGATCTTGGGAGACAGGCAGGCCTTCTTCAGCCTCCTCAAAAAGTACAGGCGCTGCTGCGCCTTTTTGACCAGGGTTGAGGTGTTGAGGGTCCAGAAGAGGTCCTCTGAGATGTAGACACCCAGGAATTTGAAGCTGGGCACACGCTCCACCTCAGTGTCATCAATGAGAACTGGGGCGTGGCTGCAGCTTTTAGACTTCCTGTTATCCACAATGAGCTAAAAATACATAATGATTGATTACATAAGTATTCAACCCCCTGAGTCAATACATGTTAGAATCATCTTTGGCAGCAATTATGGCTGAGTATTTCTGGGCAAGTCTCTAAGAGCTTTGCACAACTGAATTGTACAATATTTGCTGATTATTCGTTTCAAAATTCTTCAAGCTTTGTCGAATTGGTTGTTGATCATTGCTAGACAACCATTTTCAAGTCTTGCCATATATTTTGAATCAGATTTAAGTCAAAACTGTAACTCGGCAGAGGAACATTCACTGTCTTCTTGGTAAGCAACTTCAGTGTAGATTTGGCCATGTGTTTTAGGTTATTGTCCTGCTGAAAGGTGAATTCATATCCCAGTGTCTGATGGAAAGCAGACTGAACCAGGTTTTCCTCTAGGATTTTGCCTGTGCTTAGCACCATTCCATTAATTTTTTTATCCTGAAAACCTCCCCAGTACTTAATGTTTACAAGCATACCTATAACATGATGCAGCCACCACTATGCTTAAAAATATGGAGAGCGGTACTCAGTAATGTGCTTTATTGGACTTGCCCCAAATGTAACACTTTGTATTCAGGACAAAAAGTTTATTGCTTTGCCACATTATTTTCAGTATTACTTTAGTGCCTTGTTGCAAACACAGGATACATGTTTTGGAATAATTTTATTCTATACAAGCTTCCTTATTTTCACTCTGTTAATTAGGTTAGTATTGTGGAGTAACTACAATGTTGATCCATCCTCAGTTATCTCCTATCACAGCCTTTACACTCTGAAACTGTTTTAAAGTCACCATTGGCCTCATGGTGAAATCCCTGAGCGGTTTCCTTCCTCTCCGGTAACTAAATTAGGAAGGATGCCTGTATGTTTGTAGTGACTGGGTGTATTGATACTGTACACCATCCAAAGTGTTATTAATCATTTCACCATGTTCAAAGGAATATTCAATGTCAGATTTTATTTTTACACATCAATCAATATGTGCTCTTCTTTGCGAGTCATCGGAAAACCTCTGTGGTCTTTGTGGTTGAATCTGTGTTTGAAATTCACTGCTCGACAGGAATATTACAGATAATTGTATGTGTGGTGTACAGGGATGAGGTAGTCATTCAATTTATTTGTTATTTTATTTTATTTAACTAGGCAAGTCAGTTAAGAACAAATTCTTATTTACAATGATGGCCTACCAAAAGGCAAAAGACCTCCTGCGGGGACGGGGGCTGGAATTAAAAATAAATAAATAACATATAAATATAGGACAAAACACACATCACGAGAAGAGAGACAACACAACACTACATAAAGAGAGACCTAAGACATCAACATAGCAAGGCGGCAACACATGACAACACAGCATGACAACCACATGGTAGCAAAACAACATGGTAGCAGGACAAAACATGGTACAAACATTATTGGGCACAGACAACAGCACAAAGGGCAAGAAGGTAGAGACAACAATACATCACGCAATGCAGCCAAAACTGTCAGTAAGAGTGTCCATGATTGAGTCTTTGAATGAAGAGATTGAGATAAAACTGTCCAGTCTGAGTGTTTGTTGAAGCTCGTTCCAGACGCTAGCTGCAGCGAACTGAAAAGACGAGCGACCCAGGGATGTGTGTGCTTTGGGGACCTTTTAACAGAATGGGACTGGCAGAACGGGTGTTGTATGTGGAGGATGAGGGCTGCAGTAGATATCTCAGATAGGGGGAGTGAGGCCTAAGAGAGTTTTATAAATAAGCATCAACCAGTGGGTCTTGCAATGGGTATACAGAGATGACCAGTTTACAGAGGAGTATAGAGTGCAGTGATGTGTCCTATAATGAGCATTGGTGGCAAATTTGATGGCCGAATTGTAAAGAACATCTAGCCACTCGAGAGCACCCTCACCTGCTGATCTATAAATTATGTCTCCGTAATCTAGCATGGGTAGGATGGTCATCTGAATCAGGGTTAGTTTGGCAGTGGGGTGAAAAAGGAGCGATTACGATAGAGGAAACCAAGTCTAGATTTAACCTTAGCCTGCAGCTTTGATATGTGTTGAGAGAAGGACAGTGTACTATCTAGCCATACTCTCAAGTACTTGTATGAGGTGACTACCTCAAGCTCTAAACCCTCAGAGGTAGTAATCACAACGGTGGGGAGAGAGGCATTCTTCTTACCGAACCACATGACCTTTGTTTTGGAGGTGTTCAGAACAAGGTTAAGGGCAGAGAAAGCTTGTTGGACACTAAGAAAGCTTTGTTGTAGAGCATTTAACACAAAATCTGGGGAGGGGATAAGACTGTATCATCTGCATATAAATGGATGAGAGAGCTTCCCACTGCCTGAGCTATGTTGTTGATGTAAATTGAGAAGAGCGTGGGGCCTGGGATTGAGCCTTGGGGTACTCCCTTGGTGACAGGCAGTTACTGAGACAGCAGATTTTCTGACTTTATACACTGCACTCTTTGAAAGAGGTAGTTAGCAAACCAGGCCAAAGACCCCTCAGAGAAACCAACACTCCTTAGCCGGCCCACAAGAATGGAATGGTCTACCATATCAAAAGCTTTGGCCACGTCAAAAATCATGTTAAACACTATCATTGCACATATAGTGAGTCCATGCAACTTAATTTTTGACTTGTTAAGCAAATGTTTACCACTGAACTTATTTAAGCTTGTCATAAAAAGGGTTTGAATGCTTATTGACTCAAGACATTTCATTTTTAATTAATTTGCAAAGAATTTCTAAAAACAATTCCATACCCATTATGGGGTATTCTGTGTAGGTCAATTACAAAAAAGACATCTAAATTGAATCAATTTTTAATTCAGGCTGTAACACAACAAAATTTGGAAAATGTGTCAATGGGTGTGAATACTTTCTGAAGGCACTGTATACACTAGATGAATGATAGGCCTCCATCTTTCACAATATGGCCGAGCCTAACCGAAAGGCAAACACTTTCAGCTGATTGCGAGGAAACGCACTTCGGTCAACTACAGTCGGTTATGTTCGGCTATTGTTTACATATTGTGCATCACATGCAATGCGTCAACATATTGAAAAGAAAAGCAACAGAACCTACCCGTGCAACACTCCACATCCTACTGACAAAAGGACCAACAGCATGTACAACCGGTAACATGCAAATATAATTTTATTCAGCATTCTGCCTTGTAGAGACCATTGGCTCTTTTGAACAACTTCTTTCAGACTGATATTCATGGAGTAACCATGGTAACAGTCTGATGTTTAGGCAACTGGGCCGAACAATATGGCCGAACATTGGCTTCGAAGCCTTTTTTTATTATTTTGTTTATTTGTTTCTTTTATTTATTTTTTAATTGTTATTATTATTATTATTAACAACAAAACAATACAAAAAGTACATGGCGGAACACAAGTACAGTTGAAGTCAGAAGTTTACATACACTTACGTTGGAGTCATTAAACTCGTTTTTCAACCACTCCACAAATTTCTTGTTAACAAACTATAGTTTTGGCAAGTCGGTTAGGACATCTACTTTGTGCATGACACAAGTAATCTTTCCAACAATTGTTTACAGACAGATTATTTCACTTATAATTCACTGTATCATCATTCCAGTGGGTCAGAAGTTTACAAACACAAAGTTGACTGTGCCTTTAACAGCTTCGAAAACTCCAGAAAATTATGTCATGGCTTTAGAAGCTTCTGATAGGCTAATTGACATCATTTGAATCAATTGGAGGTGTACCTGTGGATGTATTTCAAGGCCTACCTTGTGAAGATGCTGGACAATGACCCAAAGCATACTTGCAAGCAAAGTTGTGGCAAAATGGCTTAAGGACAACAAAGTCAAGGTATTTGAGTGGCCATCACAAAGCCCTGGCCTCAATCCTATAGAAAACTTGTTGGCAGAACTGAAAAAGTGTGTGCGAGCAAGGAGGCCTACAAACCTGACTCAGTTACGCCAGCTCTGTCAGGAGGAATGGGCCAAAATTCACCCAACTTATTGGGGGAAGCTTGTGGAAGGCTACCCGAAACGTTTGACCCAAGTTAAACAATTTAAAGGCAATGCTACCAAATACTAATTGAGTGGATGTAAACTTCTGACCCATTGGGAATGTGATGAAAGAAATAAAACCTGAAATAAATCATTATCTCTACTATTATTCTGACATTTCACATTCTTAAATTAAAGTGGTGATTCTAACTGACCTAAGACAGGGAATTTGTACTTGGATTAAATGTCAGGAATTGTGAAAAACTGAGTTGAAATGTATTTGGCTAATGTGTATGTAAACTTCCGACTTCAACTGTAATTTTCTTTAGGAATGTGGTGGAGTAAAAGCTGTCAAAAAGAGAAATAGTAAAGTACAGATACCCCCAAAAATGACTTAAGTAGTACTTTAAAGTATTTTTACTTAAGTACTTTACACCACTGGTATCAGGCTAGTTCGTCACATTGTCTACTAGCCCAGTCTGAACAGTACTAGCCTCAGGCAAGCTTAATTTGTCAATAAAAAGGTCACAACAGTCATTATGCTAGCCTATGTTGGTGTTCTTTTTACTTGTATGGAATGTAATGTGTGTTGTACATGTAACTACGGTTGGTGGTTATCTAACACATTTTCATAAGCACCTATTAGATAACCACAGATATTTGACCTAACCAAAATAGCTTGTTAGCAGCTAGCAAACAGAGGTTACCTTATCACACCGCTTCAGCGATGCCTCTCGATTATAGAGGTAGGAAAACGATCAAATGCATGTGTGTGCTTATCGCAGTAGTAGTGATTACAAACCGGTACAGCACAGAGCTATCCTTGCTTCTGATCGACGGAGAGACCCAGGGTTTGCTAATTCGCTACAAACACCAGAGGGTAATTCAACAAATTATAGTAATATAAAAATGCTAAGGTAGCTAGCTGGGTAATTTGAGAAATTATTGACAAGAATAAACACAAGAAAAACAATATCAATTATTTACATGAGATACTAAAATGGCTTTAATATCTACTTGCTTGGTTACTTTCTACTTGTTGATATGTTTGCATGGAGAAACTTTCATTGAGGGATGTTGTCAAACCTTATGACAAAATGTCTAGTTCTGTATGATAGCCACTTAAGCAGCTAATTAGCATTCAATTTTTTATGGGGGTGGGCTGGAGTGGGCTGGGGTGCGGTGGGGGTAATTACAGGCAAATATATTGATAAAAGTTACCTTGTCCGAGAGATTTACACGGTTATCAAAATGTCACACCAGGGTAAACCTACACAAAACACAGACTATATTAATCACAGATGGAAAAATTATGAAAAACGATTGTAACCATTTCCTTTCTTTTTCTGGACGTGTACTTTTGTCAAAATCTGAAGGTCTGTCCAGATTCGTTTATACCTCCCTTGCCTTGGAAGTTCCTCTGTCAAAAACTAAAATGGTCGATACTAAATTATTTAACTTCATACGGAGGACTCAACCTCATTATTTAAGAAAAGCGGTAATATGTAGCACCCAAAGTGAGGGAGTGCTCTGGATTTTAAAACCTCTAATATAATCTTAAAATCAAATGGATACAAAACTATTTAAGAAATAAGGAATTAATTTGGAATATAATCCCTAATTCATTGAACATGGGTCAATCAGTCCTAAGAGATGGGCGAACGCCTTTTGGAACTGGACGATCGAAAGGGAGTCGGGTTCAGATCCCAGAATCCGGAGTGGTGTAGACGGGTGCTGCGAGGAGTCCAGTGCGGTAACGCGATTAATATTCCAACAGATTGGTGGTCTAGAATTCTTACTCAAATGCAACTTTGATGTGGGTAAGATCCCTATTAAGCTTGCTAACTTTCATAAACAAGTACTTCTAACTCGGAACCTCATGTACAAACATAATTTTCCCCCACACAGATATACAATCTGGAATAATAAAGACATAAAATACAAAAACAAGTATTTGTTTTTCCGAAATTGGTTTGACAACAGCATTATCTGGGTTAAACAATTATTAAATAATGATGGACAACTATATGATTGTCCAGAATTCATGATTACACACAATGTTACATTCACTCCTGAGGAGTTTCAAATAGTTGTTAGAGCTGTCCCTGAGGTGCTATTATTCTTTTAGGAGAATATAACAGTACTCCAAGTGCAACCGTTGAGGATTTTGTAGCCTCAATACAGCTAGAAGGAATTTACATTTTAAACTATAAATGTAATAACATGTATATAAGAAACCTATGTCAAGATGTTACTATTCCCCCTGCTAAAATATACTGGAATGCAGCCCTAGGACAAGTGAACTGGAACAAATTCTTGTTGTTATCTGTCAAATATTGTATATCTAATAAGGTTTTAAATTGTTTTATTTAACTAGGCAAGTCAGTTAAGATAAAATTCTTATTTACAATGACGACCTACCCCGGCCAAACCCTAACCCGAACGACGCTGGGCCAGTTGTGTGCCGCCCTAAGGTGAAAGAAGTATCATACAAACTCATTCATAGAATCTACCCTGTAAATACCTTTATTATACACAGATTCAATTTAGCTATTGATAACAAATGTGTATTTTGTGGTTGTGACCCAGAAACTCTTGACCATTTATTTTGGGACTGTTCTTATGTCAGAAGATTTTGGAGTGAGTTAAAATATTTTATTTGAAAATAAACTACTATTAATGTTAATTTGAGAGACTCTGATATTGTTTTATTTTGATCCAAATGATAAGGACCCTATTATTCATGGTAGATTCTTTATCCATAAAATTAAGTGGGCGGAGAACAAAACCCTCTTCACATTGTTTAAGATAGTAAGTGTAAAAACCAAAAAGCAATACTTACCATAAAACTTTTTGACAAATTGAAAATGTATCTCGATATGTAATACTGTCTGTTAGGTACTCTTGTTTGTATATTTCTGTTTTTGTATTTGTTTTGTTCATAATAATAATAAAAATAAATAAATCAAAAACAACAAAAAAAGATTGGAACCATTTCTGGGTTGTACCTCTAGGTTTTATGGGTATTATGACTGATACTGTGGTACTCATGCCACGTTCAAAACTGGGAACTCAAGGTAAAATCATGACGTCAGTAATCTTCAGGTCGCAAAGGAGCTTTAGAAAGAGGCTTGAGTTCCCGAGTTGGAATTCCGAGTTGGATTGGCCCACGGGATTAATCATTCAGCTGGTGTTGAAATTTTAGCACACAATTTCAAAGGAACATTTTTGTTTACTCAAATGGACACCAATGGAGATTGGCTAGTGGCGGTCATCAACCACATGGACAGATTATTTGTGTTGTGTAATTTATATGGATACTGTTCTAGTCCTCCAACTGACTTACTTCTAGAGGAAATTAAAGAAATTCTTAAAAGTCTTCTGAGAAAATATCCATCCAGTCAGATTATAGTTGGTGGAGATTTTAATATGGTTTATTATAATGAGACTGATAGATTGCCCCATAGGCCTAACATTGGTGTGAACAAATTGGTGAATTTCTGCCAAAGCTGGACTTAATTGACATATGAAGAGTTAAAAACCCTGGAGAGAAACAGTACACATGAAGTAATAGAGATCGTTCACCAGAATCAAGAATTTACGTGCGGTCCAGAATCTGTCGCAGCCGGCTGCGCCCGGGAGACCCATGGGGCGGCACACAATTGGCCCAGCGTCGTCCGGGTTAGGGGAGGGTTTGGCCGGCTGAGAGGTCCTTGTCCCATCGCGTACTAGCGACAACTGTGGTGGGCCGGGCGCAGTGTACGCTAACACGGTCTCCAGGTGTTCGGTGTTTCCTACAATACATTGGTGCGGCTGGCTTCAGGGTTAAGTGGGCACTGTATCAAGAAGCAGTGCGGCTTGGTTGGGTTGTGTTTCGGAGGACGCATGGCTCTCAACCTTCAATGAGACAAGACTGTAACTACCAATTGGATACCATGAAATTTGGGAGAAAAAGGGGTAAAAAACTAAAAACAAACAAAATATTTTTTAAATAATTTACTTGTGGGTGATAACCTCTAGTCTTGAACCCAAGACTGTAGAAGTAAAAATACTGCCTGCAGTCCCGACGAATCATAGTCATTTGGCTGACTGTAGAATGTGCAGTAATGATGATAAGAAATATTCTGGTGGTTAATGGAAATTAAATAACTCATTGTTATTGCATAATGATTTAAAAACGTGATTAAGAATCTAATTTCTGTTTACTGGAATCTAGCTACCTATAATGCAGAATATGGGAAATATTGGGAACTGCTGAAATGTAAAATCCGCTCAGCCTGTATTACTTATGGGAAACGGCTTGCTTTAAGAAGGAGATGTGAGGTAGCTGAGCTCTCTAGGACAATTGTTGATATCGCAGAGATTGAGCATCTTGATCTTAATGAGAAAGCTAAATTGAATGATTTACAGAATCAACTTCATAAGATCAAGAAAACAATGGCTTGAAAAAGTCGAAAAGATACTTTTTTAATTTGGAAAAGAGGAGCGGGAAACTAAGCACACTTCGGAAATGTAAGATTAATGGGGTAACCTCTGAGGATAGAGAGTTATTATCAGACTTTACCACTAAGTTTTATGAGAATCTTTACTCCTTAGATAACAGTTTGAGTGACTCTAAGGATCTCCTTGATTCTATAGAGAATGTTAACTCGGTTAGTGAAGAATTAAATCAGTCTTTATTTATTGATCAATTATGGACATCCAATATGGGGTTGGTCAATTACGAAATAACAAATCTCCAGGTTGTGATGGATTAACCTCTGAATTTTACAAAACCTTCTCTGAAGAAATAGCACAATATTTACTCGAAACCTTTATTAAGGAGGCTATAAAGAAGGGAGAACTACCTGCCTCTCTGAAGCAAGGGGTTATTACTCTTATACCTATACCACACAAGGATCTCTTAAATATTGATAATTGGCGTCCAATCACACTCCTAAATAACGACTACAAAATTATAGGCTCAATCTTTGTGAAAAGGTAAAAGTCATGCTTGAATGATCTGATTGATGAATGTCAATCAGGGTTTATGAAAGGGTGCCATATATCTAATAATCTGAGGCTGGTCTATTGGATGACTTCCCTGTTATCTTATTTTTGGATTTTCAGAAAGCATTTGATACCGTAAGTCACAATTTTATCTTTGATTGTCTTAAGCATTTGAAGTTTGGTCATTTTTTTGTTGATGCTATTAGAACTCTGTATAATGGTGGCAGTAGTTGTATCAAACTCTTTCATGGAACATTCTCAAGGTTTAACATTTACAAAGGAATATGACAAGGTTGTCCAATCTCACCTTTTCTATTTTTGTTAGTATCTCAAATCTTATGCTCATTAGTTTATCAAAGTCAATTTAAAGGCATTACATTCCAGGCCAGAGAGATCAAGATATCCCAACTGGCGGATGACACCTCCCATTTTTTGAAAAATGTGTCACAAGCTAGATTAGCTTTGGATATTGTGAAGCAGTTCTCCAAAACCTCAGGTTTAGTATTAAATCTTTCCAAATGTGAGATGTTTGTTATGAAAGGAGCTGTCAATCAGCATCTCTGAAAAAGATACTGTAACATACCTCGGTGTAAAATCACCAAAAATCTTAAGGCGGTGAATGATCTTAATTTGAATCCTGTGACTGAATCTATCAAAAGGTAGAGTGCTTTTATCAAAAGCTGAGGGGCTATCTCGTGCATCTTATCTTTTTTCATCTATTGACTTTCCCAAATCCACTTGTTGTACCTTAGATAGGCTATTGTACAACTTCATATGGAAAAACAAGCCACATAAGATAAAAATAGATGTTATCACCAACAGGGTTTGTGATGGCGGTCTAAATGTCTGAGACTTCACTCTATTTAATCAGATATCAAATGTCAACTGGGTTAAAAGGTACTTAAAAAATCTTCATCGTTTTTGGAATATTATATCTCATTTTGTTTTTCAGAAGCTAGGGGCTTAATTTTTGACTACAATGTCCCTATATTGTGGGTAAACTTCTTGTGAAATTGGCGGCTTTTCACAAGCAGGCTTTAATGTCCTGGGTTTTGCTGTATAAACACAACTTTTCATCTCATAAATGTTTTATATGGAATAATGGGTCGATATTACATAGAAACAAGATGAAATTTTACCGTAACTGGTTCTCCAAAAACATTGTCCTTGTCAGCCAATTAGTTAGTATTTACGCGGAGAGAATTTATGGAAAGATACAACTGTGAGGTTTGAAGCTAGGATAATGACACTGTTATAAAAGCTATACTTAGTGGGATAAAATCTTTACTTCAGAATAATGCATATTTTGGAACATCTCCTATTGTAAGCGATATCCAGGTGAATGGCATAGGTTTACTAGATAATAAATTCAACAATCATTTATTAAGGGATATTTTATACAGGAATTCTATTCCTCCTGCTATATTTTGTTGGGCTTCATTGTTTGATGTTGTAACAAATCCTGTGTGGAGCTGGTGTAGCGGAGTCAGGCGCAGGACAACAGATATGAGTAATAAAATGTCATTTACTCAAAAGTATACAATTACAAAGCAATAATACTAGCCCACAAATAACGGACCGTATACAACAAACAATCACTCACAAAAACCATTGGGAAAACAGAGGGTTAAATAATGAACATGTAATTGGGGAGTTGAAACCAGGTGTGTAAAACAAAGACAAAACAAATGGAAAATGAAAAGTGGATCGGCGATGGCTAGAAGGCCGGTGACGTCGACCACAGAACGCCGCCCGAACAAGGAGAGGGACAGACTTCGGCGGAAGTCGTGACAGATGTAAACTGGCGCCATGCTTGGCTCACTCCACACAAATTTATGGTGATCAATAAAGTAAAGCAGATCTCCTTTATGATTATCCATAGATTCTACCCGTGTAATAGCTTGATTTGTAAATATATACCTAATGTTACCAGTGAATGCAGTTTTTGTGAACTAGAAACGGAATCTATCGAACACTTATTCTGTAATTGTTACATAGTGAGGTGTTCTGGATTGATGTAAAACTATATCTTTGCAACAAAATGCATACAACCATTGAAATATTTAAGTTTGACATATTATTTTACTACACTGATTCCACAATTGAACATCAGTATGTCATAAATCTCTTTATTTTATTAGGAACATTTTTCAAACAAATCAAAATGTATCTGATTTGGAAAACTATTTTGAATCATTAAAACGTATACAAAACAAAATGTAAAAAAAAAAGTATTCGCTACATGTGTAACGCGGGTCGTCTAAAGGAGACCAAGGCGCAGTGTGTATAGTGCTCATTCTTTACTTTAATCAAAAAAACACTTAACAAAACAAGAAACGACCGACAACAGTTCCGTAAGGTACACTAGATTAAACGGAGAACAACTACCCACAAAAACCCAGGAAGAAAAACCCCTACTTAAATATGATCTCCAATCAGAGGCAACAAGGATCAGCTGCTTCCAATTGGAGATCAACCCAAACAACCCCAACATAGAAAAACTATAACTTAAACATAGAAATAGAAAACATAGAAAAACCCAAAACAACCCCCTGTCACACCCTGACCTACTCTACAATAGAAAATGACATCTTACTAGGGTCAGGACGTGATAGTACCCCCCCACCCCCCACAAAGGTGCAGACTCCGAATGCAACATAATATATAAAGAAACCACAAAACAAAAGGGAGGGTAGGGAGGGTGATAATTGTCTATGGCGGCTCAAATGCAGTCCACATAACCTTAACCTCCAGCATAGGAGCCGGCTCTGGTTCTGGGCGTACTCCCCGCTCCACCCGCTGATCCTTCTGCTTTATTACCACCTGACCGTGGATTGTCGTCGAAGGAACCGGACTGTAGATCATTGCTGGAGGTTCTGGGCTGCAGGCCGCTGCTGGAGGTTCTGGGCTGCAGGCCGCCGCTGGAGGCTCTGGGCTGCAGACCGCCGCTGGAGGCTCTGGGCTGCAGACTGCCGCTGGAGGCTCTGGCTGCAGACCGCATGGATATATGGATATATCTTATGTAAAATTTTAAAGTGCGCTTCCTTAACTTTGTTTGGTATACAATATTTGTAAGGCCTTAACCATGCATTTTTCCAGACAATATCAGGAATAAGCATGTTCCAGATTTTTTTTTCTCTCGGTGTAAGTTGGTTTTGTGAATGAAGAATTTGTCTTATATATTTATTACAACAAGATTTCTCAAGTAAGCCCACGCCTTCCAATCTAAATTCTGGATAAACTTTGTGATCATTACCAAAGCTAAGATGAGTTTTCATTAGTGTAGTTAGACCACTGGGAATGGCTTTGATCACAGAAATAAACTCTCTGAAAGGTATTGGAAACTCTTTCAATGTTATAAATTGTTCATATGTGAGAATATTACCCTTGTTGTCAAAAACATCAAGAACAAAGTCAATATTCCTCTCATGCCAGCTGGGGTAGAACATTGACTTATTCCTTACAGTTATTCCACAAAAGAGCTTTATGTGGGGAAAGAATGTGCAGGAAACATATTTCCAGGCCATTAACGCATGTTGGTGAAACCTAGCCAATTTAGCAGGTAATCTTTCAGGAATATAATTATATTTCAGTAAAAATTGAAGACCTCCCAATTTATTAAACACATTATTTGGAATTAAATACCATATTGAATCAGTATCGATCAAACATCTTTCAACCAGTTGATCTTGAAAGTGTTTTTTCATAGATGTTTTGAACGCATTGATGAAGTCTGAAGTCTGAAGTCTTGAGATTTTTGAGTTCCCAGTTGTTGTGAACGCGGCAACAATGACCAATACATCACATTAGCCGTCCAGGGTTTATATACACCATTGGCTTCTTTAATGTATCGTTAACCCTGGCCACAGGGATTCGGTTGGTCTTGCGAAGTGTCAATCTACAGATTTTCCGCCCTATAGATAAAGGTGGGGCGTCTCTGTATGACATCATTTGCCAAACTTTTCAACATGGCGACACAACAAACGGAAGCGATCGAAGCAATGGAAAATGCGAACCGAACTTCGCATCCTGGCTTCAGTAACGACAAGTATTCTCTGCTCGTCATTGTCGGTGGACATAGTCGGACTGGATTTGTGGACTACGTGGTTGCAGAGATAAAGAGAGGTAATGTGGCCCAATGTTGATTGATTTAGTGCCAGACCGCGCTTCCACCTCCCGATTTGGCTCGAGCTAGCGCCTTTAGTACAGGTGACGTTGCATACTATATTACTGCGTTTTCAAGTATATTCCGTCAACAAATGGTTCTAATTGCAAATCAACACACAAATCAGCCAATTGGCACTGAAATATCCCACTAGTGTCGTGAATGTATGTAAATATTTTCCACGACGAAATACAACGTTAAAGATGATGCCACATGCAAACCCCGTTTGTAGTAGACAGTAAATGGAAAGATAAGGGAGGAGGAAGCCAGTAAGGGATATAATAGCAACAAGGATGTTGGATCTCCTGGCAGATGGTTCGCAGAGGGCATCTGCATGGTGTGTAAGTTAACAAAACAAAATGGTCAATATGGTGTGTTAGTGTAAGTTCACAAAACAAAAGGGGCAGTATTATTTTACTTCGAATCTGATTTACCAGTTGATCACTAGCTTTGGATGATCTTGCCTGATAGACCAGCTGTCAATCAGACCATAAACTAGACAGTTAGGTTAGCAACGGAAGTTTAAACTATGTAAAATGATCAGGCAAAATTTTAAGTTAAGAGACCAATTAATGCAATGGCATGGTTTAGCGCTTGCTCTATAATGATGAATTCTGACATTTACATCTTAAATACTGTCTTCAATATTTATGAATACATATTTTGTGTAAATTATCATTCATTTATTTAAATTTAACACATTTCAGCACTACATAACGGTTTTTTTTTACACCCATTTTGCAGGATTCAAGTGTCAGACATGTACCAAACCCTTCCCCCAAAGTACAAGGCTTCATTTTCTGTTATCTTACCTAGAATGACTCAGTATGATGTGCAGGTGCTCACCAGAGTTCTAATTATTGGCTTTGATGACCTTGTCATTGAAGCATATTCATACAAATGTTCTATGCTGTTTTGTTACCAGTATATAAAGCTTGGGCAGCTAAGCTGAATTTTGTTTTCTCTTCTCTGTCTGTACACCATATAAGATTGTTCTTGATGACTGCAAGTGCCTCAGTGAATTAAGGTAACTGTACACTTCTATCATGAATCACATTTATTTCAATTACATGATTGCATGACATGATGCAGAGTTGCCTCTGTCTGGTAGTGGGCAGGGGCTCCAGTTTGTGTGTGCATTGGAATTTGCTTGGCTTGTACTGTTGAGAAATCCAATAGCTGTCATTTCCCACTCCTGATTAGCTGAGGGAAGCTGTTTTATGCTGAGTTCATCTTTTACAGACTTGCATTACTAGCCACACTGCAGATCACTCTTTCATCCCATGGCAACAAGCCAATGGAAGGGCTCAACATTTGTGCCCGCCGCTCTATCTAAGGAGCCGAATAGCTTTTGCCTCACTTTCCAAGGACATTGCTCCAGAGAAAGGTGTGGTATGTTTGTTTACTAAACACGGGAGTAAACGCATTGAGCAGGCGAAGACATTTTACATTACATTTAGTCTGTTGTATCTCCCTCATCCCTTTAAGACTGCTTGTCTTGGAGGAAAGTTTATCTTGGCTTGCATCCATAAAATGCACTGTGTTTTAAAGACTCCCGTCTGGTTCCAAGATGCCACTGTGCTGGACTTCTGGGGGTTTCTCACCAGGGAGGGACTCCACTGTGCGCTGACTTCTCCAGGGTCAAGACAGGGGATCATTGTAAAGGTCTGGCCTCTCGAGACCACTCAAGACCTCAGGGTCCTCTAGTCTCACACGAAATCACGGAATGGCCGGGCTTTTTCCCCAAGCTTGTAAGGGTTTTTGTAAGGGTGCCTTCTTGCTGTTTGTTTTAGTTTAGTTACTAACATACAGCCCTGCGCATCTGTCAGGGTGTTGCCTTAATAGCTCCGACTTTGTAGAAAGAAACAGTTTGCGCTGAGCTTCGAACACTCCAAGGCTAGTATCATTCACAAAGCTTCTTTGTCACTTGCTTGTAGCTGATTTTTTTTTTTCTCCCCCACTCATGCTACAATGAATAGCAGGAAATTATATTTCCAAATAACGTCAACATCCTGATTTGTGTGTCACCCTTGTGTAGCGTTAGTTAATGGAAGCATATGCGATTTTTATTGCTTCCAGCAACTTAGAAAATGAGTAACAAATCAAATGGTGATGAGTGATTCCTCAAGAAACACAGAAAAAAAAAATATGATTTTGGGGATTTTCACAAAATGTAATCCATAGAATAGTCCTTTGGTAGAAGGATTGTTGACATATACAGTGCATTTGGAAAGTATTCAGACCCCTTCCCTTTTCCACATTTTGTTACATTACCGGATTGTGTGGAGGCACAGATCTGGGGAAGGGTCATAATGTCTGCAGCATAGAAGATCCCCAAGAACACAGTGGCCTCCATTCTTAAATGGAAGAAGTTTAGAACTACCAAGACTCTTCCTAGAGCTGGCTGCCTGGCCAAATAGAGCAATTCAAGGGAGAAGGGTCTTGGTCAGGGAGGAGACCAAGAACCCAATGGTCACTGTGACAGAGCTCTAGAAGTTCCTCTGTGGAGATGGTTGTCCTTCAGGAATGTTCTCCCATCTCTGCAACACTTCACCAATCAGGCTTTTATGGTAGAGTGGCCAGATGGAAGCCACTCCTCAGTAAAAGGCACATGACAGCCCGCTTGGAGTCTGCCAAAAGGCACCTGAAGACTCTGACCATGAGAAACAAGATTCTCTGGTCTGATGAAACCAAGATTGAACTCTTTGGCCTGAATGCCAAGCATCACGTCTGGAGGAAACCTGGCACCATCCCTACGGTGAAGCATGGTGGTGGCAGCATCATGCTGTGGGGATGTTTTTCAGTGCGCAGGGACTGGGAGACTAGTCAGTTTTGAGGGAAAGATGAACGGTGCAAAGTACAGATGAAACGCTCAAGAACCTCAGACTGGGGTGACAGTTCACCTTCCAAAAGGACAACGACCTTAAGCATACAGCCAAGACAACGCAGGAGTGGCTTCGGGACAAAACTTCTGAATGTCCTTCAATGGCCCAGCCAGAGCCTGGACTTGAACCCGATCGAACATCACTAGAGACCTGAAAATAGCTGTGCAGTGACACTCCCCATCCAACCTGACAGAGCTTGAGAGGATCTGCGGAGAAGAATGGTACAAACTCCCCGACTACTACAGGTGTGCCAAGCTTGTAGCGTCATACCCAAGAAGACTCAAGGTTGTTAATTGCTGCCAAAGGTGCTTCAAGAAAGTACTGAGTAAAGGGTCTGAATACTTATGCAAACGTTGTACCCCCCCTAACATTTTTTTTCTACATTTGCAGAAATGTCTAAAAATATATTTTTGCTCGTGTGTAGATTGATGAAAAAATAAATATTCAATACATTTTAGAATAAGGCTGTAACGTAACAAAATATAGAAAAAGTTAAGGGGTCTGAATACTTTCTGAATGCACTGTATCTACCTCCATTACTCCAGTATCCCTGCACATTGCAAATATGGTATTGGAGCTGAACCTGTGTGTGTATAGTATTCTTACTTATTGTGTTTGTCATATCTTATTTATCATGTTTTTTTTCTTTCTACGATTACATTGTTATTGATTATTGCATTGTTGGGTTTTGAATTTGCAAGAAAGGCATTTCACTGTACTTGTGCATGTGACATTAAAACTTGAAACTGAAACTTGAATATTTCATGGCCCTAAACCCGTCCACTGTGGGGACTGTGTGTTATGAGTCAACCCGCACATCACTTGTACACCGTTAGTCACTCACCCTTCTAGATAACTTGAAACAGCCTAACCAGGTATTGTCTTGAAGTCGCCTAGGCTAGCTAATGCTAGCCAACTTCTTTCACCAATTAGCAGGCTGGTGTTCGACCCGTGGCAAAGTTGGTTCAACATTGGATAGTCTTCTTTTGTCTGGGTTACATGAGGAATCACTTTGATTTGATTTCCGTGCCCTTTGCATAGGCTTGTAGACTCTGCTGCTACATTTAGCATGTTCTCTTTTGGATAGTTTCCCCATGCTCACAAACATTACTTGATTCCCATAAATTCATGCAAGTTGGCAACTTGTGTACCTTTACAAGAATTGACTGCAAATGTCAATGAATAGTTTTGGTCTCAAAATATGTAATTGTCATGCCTGCGTCAGTGTGCCTTGGCAGCGTTCAGTGTGACGGAATGGTGAAGTCTCTTGAAGAAGCCAGCAGCCCTGAGAGCCCAGCTACGCTGCCGAGCATAAATAATGAAACCTATTTACTTCAGCTTGGCTTCACCAGAGTGCCAGAGAATAGAAGTCTCCGTTGTCAAGACGTACACGTTGTTTCCTCACTACCCCTTTAGCATTAGCTATTCGGAGTTACCTTATCACCATCCAGACAGACTCCAGTAACCGTGCAGTTCAGAGGCGAGGTGTGGATATACTACCCAGAATACCCTGGGTTGCTAGGAGAACGTTGTCCTTAAATGCAGAGGTTGGGTAAGTTGGTAGTGGCATTCGATGTTTTCCACCATTTCTATCTGGTTCAGCTTGGGCTGGGGAGGGTACTAGGGACGATGCAGCTGTGTGTCTGAGTGTGAAAATACTGGACTCTGGCTGCATCTTATTGAGAGCTTGTAGCCCCATAATGAGACTGAATGTGTGAAGTTCAGTCATTAGCAGTGTTTCCCCTAGGATTTTGTTTTGATGCAATGGAAAAGTTAGTCCGCTGCGGTGGTCTGACAGCATTCCCTCTGGAAGATTTTTTTTTTTGTAGAACGACTGGGAATGTTACCTCTGACTTTTTAAAAACAATTTCTACTCCAATATATGAACATTTAATTATGTTGACACCATCTGAAATACAACTGATCCGTGCCACTGCACTGTAGGGAGATGATGATGATGATGATGAGGAGGAGGAGCAAGCGGTGTCTGGGCACTCGTGGCTCTCATTTGCGCCACTGCTAGTTACTAATATACGTTGTTACTTTTCACTCCGCTCTTAAAGGGATAGTGCGAGATTAAGTCCTTTTTCAATTTACCCAGAATCAGGAACTTGCGGATACCATGTTTACTTCTCTGTGTCTAGTATAAAGGAAGTAGGTAGTTAGTTTCGCGAGCTTGCCAGCAGATAACCATAGACTTTCAGTCATTGCACTAGCGCTAGTTAGCAACTTCCTTCAAAATGCACGCAGAGACATAATTGGTATTATCCACGAGTTCATCTGACTCTGTGGAAGTAGATAAATCCCGAAGTAGCCCTTTAAAACAGCCTGCGTCTGGACAAACTCTGCCCCTCTCTGCCCTTTCTTTCTTTCCTTTCTCTTCTTTTCTCATCTCCCAGCTCATACTGACACATCCACATGAGCCCCCTGTCTTGCATCCTCACCCACTGAGTCCCGACCAACCCCGGACGTCCATGAACTTTGAAAAGTAGTTGAAATTTGGTCAGTCCACCCTGGCCTTGCCGTTAACATCCACAGAGAGAGCGGACTGGACCAAATCTGAGCCTATCATAGACACGTTTTGATAGTGCAGTGAGTTGAGCATAGTAGAGTAGTGTACATTTAGTAAAGTACAGGACAGTGACTACAGCACAGTTGATTATAGTACAATACAGTACAGTAAAGATGTCCAAAGGAGAATGACATTCATTTCCATAGTTATGCATTTCTGCGTAGTACAAATCAGGGACTCATTACCATAATTCCATTCCCGGGTGTAAATCCACTTCACTTACTGTAGTTTAATAACCAAAATAGATTTTTTTTCAAACTCAAGGTGCCATGTCATAGCTGACATACCATTCTTTCTGCAGACATCTTTGAATCTTAATTTGGAGCAGATAAACCTGGTTGCATTAAACAGATTTTACCGTAATTCCATTACCAAAGTTTGCATCTGCAAAGTTCTTCCACAAAATTTTGTTTTTGTAAATTTTTCCATGGAAATTGTTAAAAGTAGTCCTTGTGCATAGAGTTGTATGGTTTGTTAAACTTTTGAAATCAATGCTTTTTGTTTGGCATACATTTTAATGTGAAAACTGTGTTAAAGCGTAATTCTGTTACAGTGGAATTGCCCGTCAGTATCTGTGTTGAGGCCATGTGACTGATGTCACAAACACTTCGTGTGTGTGTGTGTCACACTGCTCACCATATCCTTCCCTTCCTGGTCAGTGATAGAGGCAGGCGCTTTGTTAATGATTTGGTTTGGGGAACAAGCCTGAAGAAACGGTCTTGAAGATTCTCTGAGTATAACATGACTAAAAGTATTTGGTGATGACTGTCAAAACATTTTGTATTTTTATGAATGCAGCCCCTGAATACTGTATTCCTCCTACATGGTCAACATGCTTGTGATTGCTGGCAAAGTGCAAATAGAAGAGGGGCTTCCTATTGAAAGAACAACGCTGTGCAGATGGTCTGTCAGTTAGTTGGTTCAGCTGTGCTTGTTCTTATGTGTTGTTGTAATGTGCTGATGGACAGCCTAGAATAGATAACCCCAGCAGGTCAAAATGTCTTATCTTTGCTCCAACCCAACGGTGGGTCAAGCCAGCCCTAGTCTACCCCAGACAAGTCTTCTCTTGTTACTGTCGGTCAGAGACTTACCAGCTGCCTCTGTGTACTCTAGCATCCTCCCAGGACCCCTCAGCCCCATTTCCCATCTGCTACCACCATTGTCCAGTGTACTCCCTCTTGAGTGTCTGTGTTGTATGTGCCACTGGCTTAACACTAGACCCGCTAAAGCGGTCATTTTGACAGCTCATTAATTAATTTTTAAAGTCATATCCCCTCCGTCGTTGACTTTTCCTAAATAAGTCTATATAATATACTGCCATTTGTTAGAATTGTTATATCACAAACAGAACTGGAATTCTAACCAGTTTTAGGAGGGCGTGTCATTATTTGAATGGTTTTCCCCGTTGCCCGTCCTCCCGACAGTAGGGCCTGCTCCGCCCGATGTTGGAAGGTGCAGTGGCCAGTTGATAATCACCCCGGTAATTGCCTCAATTGAACCTAAATGAATCATGACCTCTCTGATTATTCTTCTGATTCTACACCTCCGAGGCCTAAGTGCAAAAAAGCCAGAACGGTGTGCACTGAGCAGGTCCCAGCGCCACCACCAAATGAAACGGTGAGAGAGGAGAAAGGAAGGGAAGGCACTGTTTCGGGAAAAGATCCACATCGGGCAGCAGGTGAGCAAGTGTCGGAGAATGTGGTGATGAGGCTTGTGGAACTTTATGTTGGCAAGGGGAGAAATGTCACAGTGGACAATTTCTTCACTTTACTGTCATTGGTGAACAAGTTGCTTGCAAATAAAACAAGCTTTGTCGGCACCATGAACAAAGCAAGACGGGAGCTTCCTCCCTCAAAATAAGGCATCTGCATAGTCGTTGTACTCCACAACGGTGCTGAAGAATGACAACACTCACACTATACCAATTAAAGTCAAGAAAATGTTTTTGTCATGAGCACCATGCATCCGACAGTTGCCATCGACGGGGACACAATAAAGAGAACCGGATACTGTTACGCACTATAACCAAAGATATGTCAATATTGCATAATACACATTGCCATATATATATATATATATATATATATATATGAACGCAACATGTAAAGTATTTGTCCCAGGTTTCATGAGCTGAAGTAAAAGATCCCAGAAACAATCAAAATGCTTATTTTGTGTGCAAATGTGTTTATCCCTGTTAGTGAGCATTTCTCTTTGGCCAAGATAATCCATCCACCTGACAGGTGTGGCATATCAAGAAGCTGATTAAACAGCATGATCATTACACAGGTGCACATTGTGCTGGCGACAATAAAAGGCCACTCAAAAATGTGCAGTTTTGTCACACAACACAATGCCACAGATGTCTGAAGTTTTGAGGGAGCGTCATTTGGCATGCTGACTGCAGGAATGTCCACCAGAGCTGTTGCCCGATAATGTTAATTTTTCGACCATAAGTTGCCTCCAACTTTGTTTTAGAGATTTGGCGGTACGTCCAACCGGTCTCACAACCGCAGACCATGTGTATGGCGTTGTGTGGGGGAGCGGTTTGCTGATGTCAACGTTGTGAACAGAGTTCCCCATGCTGGCAGTGGGGTTATAGTATGAGCAGGCATAAGCTACAGACAACGAACACAATTACGTTTTATTGATTGCAATTTGAATGCACAGAGATACTGAGTTCCTGAGGCCCATTGTCATGCCATTCACACCTCGTGTTTCAGAATGATAATGCATGGCCCCATGTCGCAAGGATCTGTACACAATTTTCCAATTGCCACTAGGCATGAAAGGGGGGGCAAAAGAATGGCATGCTCTGATCTGGTGGAAACGTCATAAAATAGGCAGACCTGAGTACTACTTATCCCTTGCGCAAAACAGCCTACGGCTGTGTTTGTCTGTACGGAGCTCACTAGCGCCAGAATATTTTATTCAATGTTTGCTAGCACTAGCTTTGGCTGGACCAAGTTAATACAATAGTTGATACAATGTTTCAAGTTTCTTGCAAACAGGCCATGCATAGCCAATGATTTTTATAGGATATTTTCTACCTTTGGGCTTCAATGTGGGACTATCATTTGTTTTTCAACAGGACAATGACCCAACATACCTCCAGGCTGTGTAAGGGCTATTTTACCAGCCAGCTATATGTTGATAATGTTGTCGTTCAGCCACGACTCCGTGAAAGCATAAGATATTACAGTTTTTAATGTCCCGTTGGTCGTTTAATCTTCCTCGTAGGTCGTCGATTTTATTTTCCAATGATTGCATGTTAGCTAGTAGAACGGAAAGCAGTAGGGGTTTATTCGATCGCCTATGAATTCTCAAAGGCAGCCCGACCTCCGTCTTCACGCAAATGACTGGGATTTGGGCCTGTTCCTGGGAAAGCAGTATGTCCTTCACGTCAGACTTTTTAAAGGAAAAAAAATGTATACATTAGCTATATCAGATGACCTGGCCTGCACAATCCCCCGACCTCAACCAAATTGAGATGGTTTGGGATTTGTCGGACCGCAGAGTGAAGGAAAAACAGCCAACAAGTGCTCAGCATATGTGGGAACTCCTTCAAGACTGTTGTAAAAGCATTCCAGGTGAAGCTGGTTGAGAGAATGCCAAGTGTGCAAAGCTGTCAAGGCATAGGGTGGCTATTTTTGGCTACTACATGATTTCATGTGTTATTTCATAATTTTGAAATCTTCACTATTCTACAGTGTAGAAAATAGTAAAAATCAAGAAAAACCCTTTGTGTAGGTGTGTCTAAACTTTTGTGTGTAGACAGACATCTATATCTCATATTTCGACCTATCAATTGGTCGAAAGAACAGAAGACTCTCGTTCTACCAAGGTTATTTTTTAGTCTGGCATGGCCCTAGTAAAGAGAGAGGAAGAGGCGAAGCGAGATGTTTCACTCTCGCCAAAATGTGTCCAAAATTAGCCCAATGTGTTTCTATGGGCTTATTTTGGACCTCAGCTTGTCGCCTGCCTTCCCTTCTTTGGGACAACGACTCCCATTATTATCAATCAAATGTATTTATAAATCCTGTTTTTACATCAGCCGATGTCACAAAGTGCTATACAGAAACCCAGCTTAAAACCCCAAACAGCAAGCAATGCAGATGTAGAAGCACGGTGGCTAGGAAAAACTCCCTAGAAAGGCAGGAACCTAGGAAGAAACCTAGAGAGGAACCAGGCTCTGAGGGGTGGCCAGTCCTCTTCTGGCTGTGCTGGGTGGAGATTATAACAGTACATGGCCAAGATGTTGAAACGTTTATAGATGACCAGCAGTGTCAAATAATAATCACAGTGGTTGTCGAGGGAGTAAATGTCAGTTGGCTTTTCATAGCCGATCATTCAGTTAGACAGTAGGTGCGGTGGGGAGAGGGTCGAAAACACCAGGTCCGGGACAATGTAGCACGTCCGGTGAACAAGTCAGGGTTCCATAGCCGCAGGCAGAACAGGTGAAACTGGAGCAGCAGCATGGCCAGGTGGACTGGGGACAGCATGGAGTCATCAGGCCAGGTAGTCTTGAGGCATGGTCCTAGGATGATATTATATTAGGATGATCATCTCGTCATTACATACAGATCTCTGGTGTAAATGGGAAGGTGCACACAGCACAGAAGGAGACGAGACCAAAAAGACAACATTGTAACAAGCGGCCATAAACGCTCATAGAAACAAAAGAAACAAAACCTTGATACCTTGCGATACAGGCATTTGGAATATCTTGCAAAACATTAATTCAACTTCATTAAATGTATCGTCCAGCCCTGTGTGTGTGTGTGTGTGTGTGTGTGTGTGTGTGTGTGTGTGTGTGTGTGTGTGTGTGTGTGTGTGTGTGTGTGTGTGTGTGTGTGTGTGTGTGTGTGTGTGTGTGTGTGTGTGTGTGTGTGTGTGTGTGTGTGTGTGTGTGTGTGTGTGTGTGTGTGTGTGTGTGTGTGTGTGTAAAAGGTCCAGTGCAACAAAAAAAAAGGGGCTCAATGCAAATAGTCCAGGTATCCATTTGATTAACTGTTCAGCAGTCTTATGGCTTGGAGGTAAAAGCTGTTCAGGAGCCTTTTGGTCCCAGACTTGTCGCTCCGGTACTGCTTCCATTGCGGTAACAGAGAGAACAGTCTATGACTTGGTGGCTGGAGTCTTTGACAATTTTTAGGTCTTTCCTCTGACACCGCCTGGTATAGAGGTCCTGGATTGCAGGATGTACTGGACAGTAACATTTTGAGGATCTGAGGGCCCATGACATATTTTCAGCCTCCTGAGGGGGGGAAGAGGCGTTGTCGTGCCCTCTTCAAGATTGTTGGTGTGTTTTGGCTCATGATGGGTTAGGGCTCAGCGGTATACCTTTTTTTACGATATACTGTTATTGCTGCACGGAACAGTTTGGGTTTTTACTTTACCTTCTATAACGGTATTTGAATGTTTGGTTTGTTAAATGTGATACGCAGTGTGTAACGTCCATTTTTATAGTTTACTTCGTTACTTGAGTCGTCTCTCGCCACTCTCTCTCTCTCTCGATGCCGCTTTCCACACAGACCTTTCACTCAAGGAGCTCATTTGTTGTTCCTCGACCACGAGACACTTGC
Source organism: Salmo salar (assembly GCF_965601325.2). NCBI lineage: Eukaryota > Metazoa > Chordata > Actinopteri > Salmoniformes > Salmonidae > Salmo > Salmo salar. Next base: position 16,643,139 of record NC_138300.1, read on the forward strand.
GTTCAGTCTGCATGGTCAATGCAGCACATGCAACAATGTTAATGACAACGACACTGTTTTCACTTTGCTTCTTAATATACATCTACTAGCGTTTTATAATTACACTTAGTTTTTGTTTCTTACATCTGCAAACAGCTAGTTTGTCTTTTCTTAGCAAGTTGTTCCTAAATCTTGTTAGCTGCTGATTGTTAGCTGCTAATGCTAATCGCTATCTAGTTAATAAATGTACTGAGTAAAAGCAAACGTAATTAGCTATACAACCTGATAATACCACTGATGGTGTAGACTTAAATAAGCATGTTTGTGCAACAGTATCTTCTAAATTTAAAGAGGAATACACAAAGCAAGAATATGTTAGCTACATGAAGTAGCTAAGGGAAAACGTTCAATGTAGCTAAAGATTATAGGGTCCCCTAGGAAACGCATATCAACACTTTCGTTCCAACCCTGTCACAACTCCTCCCTGGCATTTCCATTCATTATCATGTCAAACAACACTGTATTCAAAGTGCCCACTATTATATTCTAACTATATAATTAGAATAATCATTCTATTTCCATGATTCCAACAGTTAACCCAAGTGTTATGCTCTAAATCGCCTGTCAAATCGCAATAACTGGTTAAAAATGAGGCCCAGATTTCTTGTGCGTATCGTGCAGCCCTACGTGGCAGTGTGGAAATGATCTCAAATGAGTGCAGGAAATGCTGACTTTTTTGGTTGAAGTTGAATTGAACAGTATAAAACAATCAGAAGGGACAAAAACCCATTGAAGTCACTTAGAATGTATGTGTTCCCACCCTAGGGTCACTCAGTACTCATAAAGCAAATTAAAAACTGTTATTATTCCAAAACACAAAACACTCTCATACCGTCCAATTTAAAAATGAATAAAATAAATATTTTGGGGGGGGCCATATCACCCAGCCCTATGATAGGTAATTAGTGATGTGGACACAGAGGAACTTGAAGCTCTCAACCCGCTCCAATACAGCCCCGTTGATGTGAATGGGGGCGTGCTCAGGCCTTTGTTTCCTGTAGTCCACGATTAACTCCTTTTTGTCTTGCTGACGTTGAAAGAGAAGTTGGTGTCCTGGCACCTAACTGCCAGGTCTCTGAGCTCCTCCCTGTAGGCTGTCTCATCGTCATCGGCGATTAGGCCCACCACCGTCGTGCCGTCGGCAAATTTAATGATGGCGTTGGAGTTGTGCCCGGCCACATAGTCATGGGTGAACAGGGAGTACAGGAGGGGACTAAGCATGCACCCCTGTGGTGGATGTGTTGTTACCTACCTTCACCACCTGGGTGCGGCCCATCAGGAAGTCCTGAATCCAGTTGCAGAGGGAGTTGTTTAATCCCTGGGTCCTTAGCTTAGTGATGAGCTTGGAGGGCACTATAGTGATCGCTAAGCTGTAGTCAATGAACAGCATTCTCATGTAGGGGTTCCTTTTGTCCAGGTGGGAAAGGGCAGTGTGAAGTGCAACAGCGATTGCGTCATCTGTGAATCAGTTGGGGCGGTATGCAGGCTTGAGCAGTAGGTATACTGGGGTATTTGGAAAAAGCCATGGGATGGTTTTTCAATAGCATCAAAAAAGGCTTGGTGAAATGGCCAAAATCTCATATCCCAATATAGGTCATTTCATATCCCGATACATATCACGATATACACATTTTCTGTAAATTCAATGAATAAATGGTTTATATAAAATGACCACATGTGAAGCCCTATTTCTTATTACATTTTGAATTATACTCAACAAATAAAAGGTATTTGGTACCTTGGGTCGTGTGTTTGCACCAACTCGCGAAACCCCCTGTTTCTCGACCGTGTAAATTGGGGCCATGTCTTTGCAGATTTAAGTTGTAATGGCAGCTGTTCTCCTTCCATCTTCGTGATTCTTTGCCATATGGTGTGCCGTGGGCAAAGCCTCTTGCAACGTCTGAGTCAGGGGTTTGTTTTGATCACTCGACTGTACTTTTTGGGGTAGACTCTCTGTACTGTTTCACATGATTCTTGCGTAGGTGGTAAGAGGTTAGTGGTGTTTGAGCCTGTTGTCGGGACCGGCCTGCGGCATATTTTGCAGAGGACAGTTTTCTGGTCCGTGTCAGACTTTTCATACCCAAACCATGTCCATGCGACCGAAGTAGCCCCTCTTTTAGGTACGGTCTCCATGCTCTGTGTCGCGTTCACTCTCCTCCATGTTTGTTTGTTTGTGTTGCAATTGCCGAACAATATTGTCGTAAAGAGTGATTTGCGACAACGAAATAAACGATAGAGCATAATATGAAATGATAGAGAAACGTCTCGTCATATCGCCCGGCCGTCAACCATTTTTTTGTACGTTTTTCAATGATTTTGAATATTTGTAGCAACTTTAAGTTAATACCTGCTGTCAACTTGTACAATACGTTAGGAGATAAAGCAGGTTGCGTTCTTCATTTCACATGTTACATTATGTTACATTATGAAACTTACCGTAGTTCCCCAGAACAGTTGAGCCAGTCATGTGTTCCTTGTAAAGTGCATAACAAGAGAAAGCGGGAGCTGGTGAGTCCAGTAAGACCCTTTTTAGTACTGTTTTCCTTTTGAATCAATTAATTTCACTCAGAATGTGCATGCAAATCAGGACAAATGGCAAGGTCTTTTCAATGCAAGTTCCGAATCACTGCCAGACAAAGATGTTTGCCTGTTGAGGTTATACGGAAGTAAAGTAATGCCCAGATCCATGTTCTTCCCTAGCCTGGTGCTTTTCTGAGACATTTTCCGTCTAGAAACAAAACTATGAATTGTTATATGGGTGCGGTATTCAGTGATTGGATCGTCCTTTCCTGATCAAAGGGCAGTAAGTTATATTGTGCTGCCCAAGTCATTCAGTGTCACAAACGTATTTTTTTTGTAAATATAGGATGCATGCTAAAACAGTGTGCTTGGCTAGATCATTGTGACAAAATAATATCCTTCTGCTCTCTGGGTAATTTGAATGAGCTTGCCAAAATCCTCAACGAACATAGCAGTAGGCTACCATATCATTACTTCATCAAAATTTAAACAGAATTTTACAGGAATGAGAAATCATATCAACACAATGTCTTTAGTGGCAGTTCAGTCTAGAATGGCTGATCGTAATTCCCAACAGTTCAGAATGGAATGCCCAAACCCAGAGATCAGAACACGCACATTCATTCAGCGCAACACACATTCGTCCTTTTTTAAATAATTACATCTCATATATATTAATTTAATTAATTAGCTGGCCCTTTTCTGTATAATTTGCCAATTTATTAAACACAGTTCAGCAGGAGCCTAACAATAGTGCCACAGAGTATAATAATGAATTTGATAGATATCGTCCCATCTTAGTTTAGTAGTTCCAGAATGAGATGAAACAACCTTGGGCTGGCTCCTAGGCCAGTGGTCTCACCTTTTTTTGTTAAAATGTTCATGCCAGGAACTGAGCAATGAATACAATTGGTTGAGGAGATACTGTCCTCTCGGAAGACTGCTTTATTCTCCGTTTTTGGAGAAGTAATAAAAATAACATATGCCGCTGAGGTCAGAGCTAAATTTGTCCCAGCCAGACAGTAGGGGAGACTGCTTCCTCTTGCTTTGTCGTCGTCCCTCTTGATCTTCCCTATGGTGAGCGAATTCAAAAGCAGATCTTCTCTCTGAACATTTTTTGGGTGAAAATTCATGATTCATCATACATATGGTCGTATAGGCAGGGGAATGAGTTTTTTTTGTGTGTTTTGCCCTTTGTGTTCAATAGGTGTCTTCATTAACATATTTAGATTATTAAATTCATTAAATAGCATTCATTTCTTTTTCTAGTAGAGTTGAATCTGATATTGCCCTCCCACTGTTAGTTAGTTATGTCATCACCACATGCAATGCTTAAGCCCGTAAATGGCCAATCCCTTTACTGTAGTGGTGTTTCTCGGCACTGTAGCTCTCTTGTCATGCAGGGCATGTCATATGGACCATATGAATTCTGTGCCCTCCCATTTTGAATTTGACACTACACCTGTGAACCACATTAGACATGACAGACATACCCTTTGTATACATTTTTCAAGCAGAAAAGGTCCACGTTTTAACCTATGCTATATAGCTTAATAGCAGCAAAATTGTAGATGAAATGTATACATTATATTCTGTCTTATTATCCATTTGCCATACTCTTAGTTCATGTCTTGGTCAATTTATTGTATTTAGTCTATTTTTACATAATGTACTTCTGCTATGTCATTGAGTCTAGGAATTTGAGGCCTCTGTTCACTTATCAGCTGCATGGTATTTATAGCATGTTGACGTTACAAAAAGTATCTCCAACAGTGACAGAGCCATAACCTATTATATTGTTTACTGTATGTGAGTTACTTATTAAAGGTCCAATATGCAGAAATTGCTCCGCCATTTCCTAGTTTCTAAAATTCGAATAATTCGCCTAATTTCAGTTTGTGACTAAACAAGCAGTCATTGTGTAGAGAATCATTGTACCACCTAATCCAGCTGTGAAATATATTTACCGTTACCATAAAATATTGTGTTTTCAGCTGTTTGAAGCTGGTCTAGCCCAAAAGTTACATATTGCAGCTTTAACTCAATTCATTTGTAATTTCATTACCGCTACACAAGTAGCATTTTCCATGTTGTCTGTGAGTTAGTCTCTCAGCCCATCCCTGAAGTCTTTGCTTCCCCAGTTGTAGATTCAGTTTGAATCCTTCCCTTTCTCCTCTATTTTTACATAATGTTATTGTACCTCTGCTATGTCATTGAGTCTAGGAATTTGAGGCGTCTGTTCACTTATCAGCTGCATGGTATTTATTAACACAAACCTCAACGATTTCATTAAACTGGGCTGTGTCGTCCAATAATCGGGTTGTAAAATGGCAGAGGGCTATGTTATGTCTGTGTATGTTATTATGAAGCAACTCTGAGCTTGGGAATGTTCTACTTCAACCTCTGGCTAATTACTTATACTGTAAGTCTGTATGGCCTCTGTCAGGGTGCAACTAAACTCCACAATAGCTAGCATTGCCTTGCGTTACGAGAATAGGATATTATATTTCTATGTCAAATGAATGATACTTCACTTTCCTCAAGGCCTTTGGAATCTCACTTCGTAGTCTCTAAGTAAAAGTGCCTGTCATGTTAAGTGTATGTTTGGTTTGAATATTTGAACATGCTGTTGACTTGAGTATTGAGTGTTCTCCTAACCACCCTGGTGTGTGTGTTTTCACAGGCATCCGCTCATGGGATGTGGACCTGACATTCTGTAACCTGGACGAGCAGCTCAAGCTCTTTGTGTCTCGACACTCTGCCTTCTTCTCGGAAGAAATAAAAGGTAAGGAGCTTTTTTTCCCATCCGTCTATCCTTCTGGGTAAAAACATCAGTGACTGAACTGTAAAACACCTCCCTGTTGGCCCTCAGTATTAAGTCTCTTGACGCGATGGTGATCATGGCAAGGGATCCATCGTCCTTGATCGGCTTGGTTTCGACTGTACGTCATTATCCGCTTCAACACAGAAAATGACATCTTAGTGGTTGCTGTTGTGGTTGGTATAGTGAGGACCAGCTGCAGTAACTTGCGACAGTCTGTGTCAGGTCATACTGGAACAAGAAGCTGAGGAGCTGTCCAGGTGATTTGTGTTGTACCATTTGTGAACTGTACTTGGAATATTTTGACAGGCTCTCGTTTGCTGGTGTTGTGAAATTGTTCCAATTTTTTTTTGCGGTCCACTGAGCCAAGGCAATTAAGTTCACCAAATTGGTCAAACCTGGCTCTCTACTGAAGATAGATATTGTCCAGTATGTTGTCGTAGATTCGCCCCCTCTATACTCCGTTTACTATGAGTTTCGCTTTCTGCCAGGCCCAGTTCATTACAATTCAGCTCAAATCGCTCATAGGAACTAGAAGTCTTGCCGCTGCCGTTCCGGTGCTTTCATTGTGTCACTGATACGGTGGAAAATTCCATCATAGCCCGTGAGCAAAAAGCAAACACAGTGGCGGTCTCTAAATAGGTTGATAACGGCTCATTTCTTTTCAGCAAAGGCATGTAGTAGTTCCACATAGTTGTCCCTGGGCCTGTTTGCTGCCACTCATCGTTACTGCGAAATGCCAACTCCTGTTGACATAGGTAGCATTAATTAGCTAGGTCTTAAAAAATCGCACCATTCTCTTTGACCTTTGCATTGTGCATGCTGATGTTCAATCTCCATTGTTCATTCAATGCCAGATCTATCCGTGAGCTGCCAAATGTCTGAAGCGCTATCGATCTAAATGATGCCATTATTTGTCCTGTCCAAATATTGACCCATACTTGTACGCCTGCTCTTATTTTCATTATGTTGTCCGGCTCCTTATCAAAGTTCATTCAATGAGTTACATTGAATATCTGTGTGAATGCGGTTTATGACCCACTTTTCAAACTCGACAGCTGTGAAACTGAGCAAAGACACATGATGAAAAGCAAAAAAAGCATTACTAATTTTCTGTGAAACACATTGTTACATCTCATGATAGTCACAGTTCTTAGAGAAGATGCCATAAGCATAAATTAGTCAATCATTCTAAATAGTACAAGAGTTGCTTTGAATGAGAATAACCATTCTGCCATGCTCCAACAAACTGAGTCATTGGAACCTTTTTACATTCCTCTATAACTTACAATCCATTTTGCATTCTATTATTTATCCCTGTTAGGTGTGTGTGTGTCTCCCTCCCTGCTGTTGGCATGCTGGTCCACAGTGGTTAGCAACACGGCAGTACCCTTGGACTTGGGGTTTGCGTGCGGAGAGGCCGTGGCAGCCGTTAACTGGGGGCTGCAAGCCGCTTGTGGATTAGAAAGTTTGACTTGCTCGGCTGGTCAGGGTCTGCTCAGTCAGGCAAACACCAGCGAGTTTACACTTGCCCAGCATCTTCACACTCGAGTGGAGATGGAACTCGCTTCCCCACGAGATTTTATCTCCTGTGATAACTCCATCTTTTATATCTGGTTGCTCTGCCAGCGTCTTTCAATTCAGCTTCACTGAAAAGCCTCATTCGGATAGACTGAACTTTTCAGATGAGTGGCTATTTATTTCTCTATCCAGATAATCGACAATACATCTGGAAAAATTCTAGAATTGACTTTGAGAAAAATCCTTGTTTTGTCTTTACTTCTCCTCAGCCAAAAATCTACTTGAGAAATCTAGCAGAGTATCACCAGCCTTGGTCAAGGCAGAAAGCGTGTGCCCTTCTGGGTTATCTGCCGCTAATAATAGACATGAGTCAATGTTTTATTTGACTGGCTTGGGAAGGTGTATGCAATGCCATGGGTGGTTAACGGGTGCTGTCCACTACCAGTGGCCAGCTGGCTGTTTCTTCATGTCAGGTCAGTTTATAATTTAAGCTAAGTGATGTTTTCCAAAGCCCAGATAGCGACCCACCTAAGTTACAGCAGGAGTTGTCTTGCATAGCCAGATGTCGTATTCTCATGTTTGCTCTGTATACTGACGCCTAGAAATGTCAGGTTTCTCAAGGTGAGAACACTCCTGTGAGATCCAGAGGCCAACAAGCAACCTCCTTTTTGTCTACTTGTAGAGTAACTTAAAAGCCACGCACACCAGACTATAGCCGTAGAAATATTGCAATTAGATCTGTACTCTGGAGACAATCTTATTGGGCCTCAAGTGTTCTTCCTTTACGCCTCGACAATACAACTTCAGCAGAGTAGCTCCTTCGTACTGTTATTTGTATCTTTGCCGTGTAGTTTGCGTGGAGAGTTAGTGATAATGTTAGTGGGGTGGACAGAGGAATGAGACTGGTTGGTTGATGGAAAGCAGAGAGAGAAATCACAGGGAGAGTGGTAGGAGAGAGTGTGTGTGTGACCTCACAGCTGAAAATAGTTTGCCACAGCTGCACCATCCTCGCCCTGAAGCCCATCTTCCCTCAGTCACCAGAACATTTGTTTATCCTCGGGGCAACTTTCTCCTCAAGTATCAAGAACTACCTCGCCCAACCTTCAGTCCTCACCCATTCACAATCCGTGTGTCACACCCCAACACCCACAATACATCCACACTGGCACTTTCATGCTAGCCCAGGCTATCGCAACTCTGTAAAAGGAATACTATGTTACTGCAGTGCTCCACTATGGAATCTGTGCTGCAGAGCCTCTTCCGGGCAGCAGGCTGACTAATGGCAGGCTAGCTGTTGAGGAATGTGTGGCATCAGAGCCTGTATGTGTGTTTTTACACTAGAGGAGTGCTACTGGGCAGGGTAGTGCTGGATGGAGGAGCATGACAGTCATCAGGGGACACATGGTGTGCCACACAGTGCCTTGCCTTGCTCTCATTTCACAGGCCTACAGTATAACCTTATCCAGAATGGGCTAATTCATGACAAATACCTAATACAAATAAGTTAGAATATACATTTATATTGGAGGAAAGTTACCAAGCAAGAGTGACACAGTTTTAGTAATTAGGCTACTCTATAGCTGTAAGCTAATGGATATTAGAGGTCGACCGATTAATCGGAATGGCCGATTTTAAATCGTGCCGATTTCAAGTTTTCATAACAATCGGTAATCGGCATTTTTGGACACCGATCATGGCCGATTACATTGCACTCCACGAGGAGACTGCGTGGCAGGCTGACTACCTGTTATGCGAGTGCAGCAAGGAGCCAAGGTAAGGTGCTAGCTAGCATTAAACATATCTTATTAAAAAAATATATCTTAACATAATCACTAGTTAACTAGACATGGTTGATGATATTACTAGTTTATCTAGCTTGTCCTGCGTTGCATATAATCGATGCGGTGCCTGTTAATTTATCATTGAATCATAGCCTACTTTAACAAGCACATTCGTGAAAAAAAGCACTGTTGCACCAATGTGTACCTAAACATCAACGCCTTTCTTAAAATCAATACACAAGTATATCTTTTTAAACCTGCATATTTAGTTAATATTGCCTGCTAAAATGAATTTCTTTTAACTAGGGAAATTGTGTCACTTCTCTTGCGTTCTGTTCAACAGAGTCAGGGTATATGCAGCAGTTTGGGCCGCCTGGCTCATTGCGAACTGTGAAGACAATTTCTTCCTAACAAAGACAGCCAACTTCGCCAAACGGGGGATGATTTAACAAAGCGCATTTGCGAAAAAAGCACAATCGTTGCACGAATGTACCTAACCATAAACATCCATGCCCTTCTTAAAATCAATACACAGAAGTATATATTTTTAAACCTGCGTTTTTAGTTAAAAGAAATTCATGTTAGCAGGCAATATTAAACTAGGGAAATTGTGTCATTTCTCTTGCGTTTATAGCACGCAGTCTGGTATATGCAACAGTTTGGGCCGCCTGGCTCGTTGTGAACTAATTTGCCAGAATTTTATGTAATTATAACATTGAAGGTTGTGCAATGTAACAGGAATATTTAGACTTATGGATGCCACCCGTTAGATAAAATACGGAACGGTTCCGTATTTCACTGAAAGAATAAACGTTTTATTTTCGAAATGATAGTTTCCGGATTTGACCATATTAATGATCTAAGGCTCGTATTTCTGTATGTTATAATTAAGTCTATGATTTGATATTTGATAGAGCAGTCTGACTGAGCGGTGGTAGGCAGCAGCAGGCTCGTAAGCATTCATTCAAACAGCACTTTCGTGCGTTTGCCAGCAGCTCTTCGCAATGCTTCAAGCATTGCGCTGTTTTACTTCAAGCCTATCAACTCCCAAGATTAGGCTGGTGTAACCGATGTGAAATGGCTAGCTAGTTAGCGGGGTGCGCGCTAATAGCGTTTCAAACGTCACTCGCTCTGAGACTTAGAGTAGTTTTTCCCCTTGCTCTGCAAGGGCCGCGGCTTTTGTGGAGCGATGGGTAATGATGCTTCGAGGGTGGCTGTTGTCGATGTGTTCCTGGTTCGAGCCCAGGTAGGGGCGAGGAGAGGGACAGAAGCTATACTGTTACACTGGCAATACTAAAGTGCCTATAAGAACATCCAATAGTCAAAGGTATATGAAATACAAATGGTATAGAGAGAAATAGTCCTATAATTCCTACAATAACCTCAACCTAAAACTTCTTACCTGGGAATATTGAAGTCTCATGTTAAAAGGAACCACCAGCTTTCATATGTTCTTATGTTCTGAGCAAGGAACTTAAACGTTAGCTTTCTTACATGGCACATATTGCACTTTTACTTTCTTCTCCAACACTGGGTTTTTGCATTATTTAAACCAAATTGAACATGTTTCATTATTTATTTGAGGATAAATTGATTTGATTGATATATTAAGTTAAAATAAGTGTTCATTCAGTATTGTTGTAATTGTCATTATTACAAATAAAAAAAAGTATTAAAAGAATTGGCCGATTTAATTGGTATCGGCCTTTTCTGGTCCTCCAATAATCGGTATCGGCGTTGAAAAATCATAATCGGTCGACCTCTAATGAATATGATACTGATAGATATCTGTTTTGGAAAAGGGGACTTCTACCCTTGTGATGCTGACTCTCCTGTTACAGTGGGCAGGGCTCCAGGCTGTCTCTCCTGTTACAGTGGGCAGGGCTCCAGGCTGGCTGTCTCTCCTGTTACAGCGGGCAGGGCTCCAGGCTGGCTGTCTCTCCTGTTACAGTGGGCAGGGCTCCAGGCTGACTGTCTCTCCTGTTACAGTGGGCAGGGCTCCAGGCTGACTGTCTCTCCTGTTACAGTGGGCAGGGCTCCAGGCTGACTGTCTCTCCTGTTACAGTGGGCAGGGCTCCAGGCTGACTGTCTCTCCTGTTACAGTGGGCAGGGCTCCAGGCTGGCTGACTCTCCTGTTACAGTGGGCAGGGCTCCAGGCTGGCTGACTCTCCTGTTACAGTGGGCAGGGCTCCAGGCTGACTGTCTCTCCTGTTAGTGGGCAGGGCTCCAGGCTGGCTGACTGTCTCTCCTGTTACAGTGGGCAGGGCTCCAGGCTGGCTGACTCTCCTGTTACAGTGGGCAGGGCTCCAGGCTGGCTGACTCTCCTGATACAGTGGGCAGGGCTCCAGGCTGACTGTCTCTCCTGTTACAGTGGGCAGGGCTCCAGGCTGGCTGTCTCTCCTGATACAGTGGGCAGGGCTCCAGGCTGACTGTCTCTCCTGTTACAGTGGGCAGGGCTCCAGGCTGGCTGACTCTCCTGTTACAGTGGGCAGGGCTCCAGGCTGGCTGTCTCTCCTGATACAGTGGGCAGGGCTCCAGGCTGACATTTTCCCCTGATGGCACCAGCCCATGATTGACAAGTCTAATGTGTTTTACAAAGTATATTGAAAGCAGGTGCTTCCACACAGGTGTGGTCCCTGAGATAATTAAGCAATTAACATCCCATCATGCTTAGTCATGTATACGAATGCCCAGTTGCCCATTATTTAGCTACCGTGGCTAGAAGAGCTGTCAGTGACTTTGAAAGAAGGGTCTCAAAGGAGCATAGGCGGTTTAAGTGGTGTGTGTCTGTGTGTTTGTCACAAGATCTCAACTCAATTGAACACTTATGCGAGATTCTTGAGCGGCATCTGGGACAGCGTTTTCCTCCACCATCAACAAAACACCCAATGATGGAATTTCTTGTGGAATGGTGTCGCATCCCTCCAACGGAGTTCCAGACACTTGTCAAATTCATGCCAAGGTGCTTTGAAGCTGGTGGCTCGTGGTGCCACAACACCCTATTCAGACACTATGTTGGAGTTTCCTTTACTTGGGCAGTTACCTGTGTTTTCAATGGGATTTCGTTTTTTATCAGAGCTGCTTTTATCATTATTTAATTTGTCATGTTCAAATGATGTCCATGTATTGAAGCCTAAACAATTAACAGTGGTTATTACTGTAAATCTCTTCATGACTGGGGATGTATTGGTATGTACTACTGCCATATTGCATATACATACTGTGAATGCAACTGTTTGGTAGTTCACATCCAATTCCCTTCGTCTGAACTCCAAGGATAGTGCCAAAAATGTCCATATTTGAGTCAGTTCTCATGGATAATCCAGTCTGAAACCCAGTTTGGTGGGTTTCTATCTCTTCACTCTGAAGCCTAGTTGGGTGGGTGAGAGAGATTTATTTATCCTTACGTCGTCTTGCTGCTCAAAATATATATTTGTGGTTCCAGGCCCTCATCTCCTTCCTGATCCTGAAACATTTGCCTTGAGGTCAAGCTTGCCTTTTTCTTATCACGCCTTACTTACAGTATTTTATTGTATATATTATTTATATTTCCATTATTTCTACTTTGCACTTTCTTCCACTGCAAATCTACCATTCCAGTGTTTTACTTGCTATATTGTATTTACTTCGGCACCATGGACTTTTTTTGCCTTTACCTCCCTTATCTCACCTAATTTTCTCACATTGTATATAGACTTATTTTTCTACTGTATTATTGACTATGTTTTTTTTACTCCATGTGTAACTCTGTGTTGTATGTGTTGAACTGCTTTGCTTTATCTTGGCCAGGTCGCAATTGTAAATGAGAACTTGTTCTCAACTTGCCTACCTGGTTAAATAAAGGTAAAATATAAAAAATGTGTCCTTTTTCTATTAGCAAGGTTAACTTCTCTGGGGTATGTGGGACACGCTATTCAACAGCCAGTGAAATAGCAGGGCGGCAAATTGAAAAGAACAAAAATCTCATAATTCAAATTTCTCAAACATACAACTATTATATCCCATTTTAAAGATACACTTCTCGTTAATCCGACCACATTGTCCGATTTCAAAAAGGCTTTACGGCGAAAGCATAACATTAGATTATGTTAGGACAGCGCTGAGACAAGAAAAACCACACAGCCATTTTCCAAGCAAGGAGGATCGTCACAAAAAACAGAAATACAGCTAGAATGAATCACTAACCTTTGACAATTTTCATCAGATGACACTCCCAGGACTCAATGTTACACAATACATGTATGTTTTGTTCGAAAAAAGTTCATATTTATATCCAAAAACCCCATTTTCCATTGGCGCGTGATGTTCAGAAAATGTTTTGCCTCAAACTTCCGGTGAATGAGCGCATCAATTTACAAAAATACTCATCATAAATGTTGATAGAATTTACAACAGTTATTGAAAGAATTATAGATACACTTCTCCTTAATGCAACCGCTGTCAGATTTCAAAATAGCTTTACGGCAAAAGCACATTGTTCAATATTCTGAGTTCAGAGCTCAGCCATCAAAGCAAGCTATACAGTTACCCGCCAAGTTCTGGAGTCAACAAAACTCAGAAATAGTATTATAAATCTTCACTTACCTTTGCTGATCTTTGTCGGAATGCACTCCCAGGACTCCCACTTCCACAAATGTTTGTTTTGTTCGATAAACTCCATATTTATGTCCAAATACCTCCGTTTTGTTCGCGTTCAGATCACTATTCCAAAGGCACAATGCGCGAGCGCAAAACCCTAGACGAAAAGTCAAAAAGTTCCATTACCATTCGTAGAAACATGTCAAACGATGTTTACAATCAGTCCTTGGGGTCTTTTTATCATAAATATTCGATAATATTCCAACCAGACAATAGCGTATTCATTACAGAGGAAAAAGAAGGAACGGCGTGCCTGCGTGAATGCGCAGTAAACAACTCATTGGCCTCAGGCAGTCCACTTGTTGAATCAGCTCTTATTCTCTCCCCAGTAACAGTAGAGGCATGAAACAAGGTTCTAAAGACTGTTGACATCTAGTGGAAGCCTTAGGGAGTGCAAAATGAACCCTAAGTCACTGTATACTGTATAGGCAATCACTGGAAAAACTACAAACCTCAGATTTCCACACTTCCTGGTTGGATTTTTCTCAGGTTTTTGCCTGCCATATGAGTTCTGTTATACTCAGACATCATTCAAACAGTTTTAGAAACTTTAGTGTTTTCTATCCAAATCTACTAATAATATGCATATCCTACCTTCTGAACCTGAGTAGCAGGCAGTTTACTTTGGCACGCCTTTCATCTGGACGTCAAAATACTGCCCCCTACCCTAGAGAAGTTAAGACTACTACTAATGTCCTTCAAGCAGTCCGCTCTGGATTCTTTGATGAAAACAGGGTAATGTATGTCACTGGCATTAAAGCTGCAATATGTACCTTTCTGGGCCACCTGACCAAATGCACATAGAAATGTGAGTTATAGATCTGTCATTGCAAGCAAGTCAAAGAAGCGCTAGTAAAGCTGTTATAAGTGCACTATTTCTATGCTTCCCATTCTTACGTTTTGTTTTCGCGTCTTTTACTTTCGGTTTTGTACACCAGCTTTAAACAGCTGAAAATACAATGTTTTTGGTTATGGAAGAGCTATTTCACAGCAGTTCAGATGGTACAATTATTCTCTACACTATATTTGCTTGTTTCGTCATATTAACCAAAACAGTAAACATTTTAGCAACCAGGAAATGTTGGAGTGATTTCTGCATAGTGCACCTTTTTTAAATCGGATTGCTTTGGGAAAGCAGACAATTCAACTTGTTTAAATTGGCTTTCAATAATAGCTTTGTATGATGAAATTGCAATGCGAGTCGTGAATTAGACACTGTTTTGGTTTGATTGTGTGTCTAATAGGTGTCATGGAAATCAACACTGATTTGACCATTTGTGTTTTCAAATATCCCTTGAAAAAAATGTACCTTAATGTGCAATAATTTCTTTCGATCATAAAATCAGATTGCATTATATCAAATAGTTTGTTTTCATGCACTCTTGTCAGATGCTGAATGTTTATAAATAAATGTGTTTTCTGCAACAACAACAGAAATAGTATTTTTTTCCCCCCCTCCACTTTATCAAACAATTTGCATAACGTCACCAATGCTGCTGCGGTCATTCTCTGTGGCAATATGTTGTTCAAAGTGGGTAGAGAGGACGCAGTAATGAGAGAGAAATTATATACTACTGGAAAACGTATATGCTGCTGAAAATGTAAAAATATAAGCTTATGCAGCCTATGGGATGACTCATGAAAGGCGCTTGGCTACGTTTCATTCAGTCGCACTCCATTTAATAAGAGAGGAAACCCAATGCTGGCACCTGTCATTCCAATCCTCGCACATATGCTGACCCTGCAACTAGACAGTTCATCTCTTTAATCAGATAGAAATAAAGTCCAGACAGGCTAGGCCTATTTTTAGGAAACTTTCTGGATGGACGTAGAGAATTAATGAAGTCGTACACGCACACCCACCCACCTAAAATGACCCATCAATCAAAGCCGCCTGCAGCACATCTGACAGAATCAAATCGCATTTGTCCTTTCCCAAAAACGTATTAGCTTAAAATCCTTTCTGTAGGATATTTAAAAAATGGTCTACGTTATAGGATAACGCTAAATCAATGTAGTATATGATCTACATTGACGAGGAAAGTCAAGGGGGATAGAGACAGCTGTGATAGGCATGAAGATGAAATTGACAACCATTCGAAAATTAATAACGCATGCAACCTGTCCGTAACCTAATGTTCAGCCGTTGATACATGTGTCATGTTGACACTCCATTTATATTTTATTTTTTTATTTTTTTTGTGCGCTTTATCTGAATCTGTGCAACCACATATTGATAAGAGTAAACTCCGGCTGATATTTCTTTTTTCTGTCTTCACTGTTCCCTTCTTGCGCAATTCGCGTCTCTCTGCTGGCAACTCCACTGGCCTATCTCTTCCCCCTCTCTCTCTCTAGTTATTGAACGAGTAGGCAATACACAGTACATTCAGAAAGTATTCAGACCCCTTGACTTTTTGCGCATTTTGTAACATTAAAAAAATCATCCTCAGCAATCTACACAATACCCAATAATGACATATGTGAAAACAGGCTTTTAGAAATGTTTGCAAATTTATAAAAAATGTAAAACAGAAATACTTTATTTACATAAGTATTCAGACACATGTTGGTATTACAGACTCGGACAGGGAGAGGTTGAAAATGTCAGTGAAGACACTTGCCAGTTGGTCAGCGCATGCTCGCAGTACACGTCCTGGTAATCCAACTGGCCCTGTGGCCTTGTGAATGTTGACCTGTCTAAAAGTCTTACTGAAAAAATACAAAAAAAAGTAAGAAATTAAAGAGCAGCAGTAAAAAAAACAATAGCGAGGCTATATACAAGGGGTACTGGTACAGGGTCAATGTGCGGGGGCACCGATTAGTCGAGGTAACACATCATCTCCATTTATAGACAATGTGCCTTACTGTGGACTGATGAACATTGACTCTTTTTAGAGATACTTTTGTAACTCTTTCCAGCTTTATGCAAGCCAAAAATGCTAATCTATTTTGTTCGAGGCGTGGTTCACATCAGGCAATGCTTCTTGTGAATATCAAACTCACAATTATTATGTATTTTTTTTAAATAGGGCAAGGCAGCTCTAACCAACATCTCCAATCTCGTGTCATTGATTGGACTCCAGGTTAGCTGACTCCTGACTCCAATTAGCTTTTGGAGAAGTCATTAGCCTAGGGGTTCACATACTTTTTCCAACCTACACTGTGAATGTCTATTGTTGTGACTTAGATGAAGATTCAGATTACGTTTTATGCAGAAATCCAGGTAATTCTAAAGGGTTCACATACTTTTTCTTACATACCTCAATTACCTCGACTAATCGGCGCCCCCGCACATTGACTCTGTACCAGTACCCCTTGTATATAGCCTCGGTATTGTTTTTTTACTGCTGCTCTTTAATTTCTTTTATTTCTTACTTTTTTTTTAGGTATTTTCTTAACTGCGTTGTTGGGTAAGGGTTTGTAAGTAAGCATTTCACTGTAAGGTCTACACCGGTTGTATTCGGCACCTGTGACGAAATTGTATTTTATTTTAAAGTCCACACGGGCTATTCTTTTACTGACGTGCCATAGCCTATAGGCTACCGCTTCTACTCCCCTACGCATCTAGCAGATTAGCTGCTGGAGCATCAAACAGTTGAAAAGAGGAGATGTAGACAGACTAAGTTAGCAAAAAAATTGCTTGTAAACTGTGTTTTTTATGTGTGTGTATTTTTATTTATTTATTAGGGGTACACTCCCGCCACTAGGTAAAGTTAATCTACCTGAAAATGAAATTTAATAAAACATTAATGTAGGCCTATGTAAACGGTTTCGACGGTTGTTTTATTTTCATGGCGGTCTTCATCCATTACAGTTAGTTACCCGGTTATTAAATATCCGTCCTAGCCTTAGTCACAGCGTCACACAATAATACAAATAGGAGTAATCATCCTATAACGTCATTGTAAAGTCATGCACAGTGCTCTATTGAGAAGTTTAAGAGACCACTGAGATGGCATTTCAAATATTATTTGTCTTATGTAAAAGTTAAGTTCCAAAGATATCCAAGAAATAAATATTTAAGAAATAAATGAATCCAGTGATTGTCATGAATTTTGGGTTGACAATTAAGATTTTTTTTTTACTGTCAAAATAAGGCTCCAGAGATGAATTTGCTTCCATCTTTGTGCACAAATATTACATTGGCATAATTCAATTTGTGCTAGTTCACCACCTAACGACGTGGAAACTCAAACCACAGTAGCTAGATCGCTAACTGTAAATGGAACACCTATTGCTAGTATCCATGTATTAATCAAACAGTAAATGTAATTTCCTACTTTGCAATGAGGCCTATTGCGATGGCCGATGCGCATTTCGTGCGCTCCGTATTTGAAAGTCATATCAGATATCTCGATTGTAAAAGTGTGCTTTGAGACAGATGTATAAACAAAAACGTATACCTACAGAAAGTGACCCTCTTTAATATGGACAGCTAGCTGCTTTTAAATAGGGGTGCACAATATGGGCAAAACATCTAATTGTGAGATTTTTTTTTCTTTTTTTTTTTTTCAACCAAATATTGCGATTTCAATTTGACTTACAGATAACTGCCAAAGGAAATACCAACAAAGTATTTTAATAGAGCGTTGGGCCATCACGAGCCAGAACAGCTTAAATGCACCTTGGCATAGATTCCAGAAGTGTCTGGAACTCTATTGGAGAGATGCGACACTGTTCTTCCATGAGAAATTCCATCATTTGGTGTTTTGTTGATGGTGATGGAAAACGCTGTCTCATGCACCACTCCAGAATCTCCCATAAGTGTTCAATTGGGTTAACATCTGATGACATCTGATTGGTTTGATGAGCATGAAAACTTTCACTGACCATTTGTGCCCTGTGGGTGGGAGCATTGTCATTCTATGGGGACGTAGAAAATTATTTTGGCTGCCCAGCATTTTTATACATAACCCTAAGCATGATGGGATGTTAATTGCGGAATGAATTCAGGAATTACACTTGTGTGGTAGCACCTGCTTTAAATTATACTTTGTATCCCTCATTTACTCAAGTGTTTCCATTATTTTGGCAGTTACCTGTAGATCAAAGCACTTGGGTGAACTGTTGGAATGATACAATTGGAATATAGGTAGCTCTCTGATTCAGAACATAATGTTGCACTAACAACATGCTGACCTAAAAAAAGAATCAGAAAACCAAATTTGAAAACATGTATTTTTCCACGTATAGACGCATCCTATGTGTTTTAATTAAATCAACTATATGTACTGAGCTTGTCTGATGCTGTAAGCACACTGTTTGATTAAATAATTAAGATACAAATGACCGAGGCAGAGCTCAAGAGCCTAACGAGAACAAAAAAATCTGTTCCCAACCCCCATCCTTCCGCTGCTGCTGGCCTTCGCAGATTCTGCCGTTATGCTCCTGAAGTTTCCGGTAATAGGCTACACCAGGGGTCCGCAACCTTTTCCATTTGGAGTGCCAATTTCTTTCTACCGATCTGCATGCCAGTTATGATTTTCATATGCACATTTTCATGGAACAGTTTCATTTCATTTATAATAGTCTTTGCATCTCAAAATCATTGCCATGTAGTTCATCTAAATTATATCTAAATGAAAATGATACTAATCTAAAAGTAACTTACATTGCCATTGGAAACTATGTAAAAATAGCCTACATAAAAGACAACAAATGAAAACATTGCAGCCTGCAGGTAGAAAATATCCTGATTTAAATGTTTTATTTTTTTAAATTCTATAAATCACATTGGCTACGCACTGCCTGTCTGCAACAAACTTGAAACATTGTATCAACTATCAGAAGGGTCCGGCTGGAAACTTGTGCTAGCAAACTTGCAACATTGTAAACATTATAAACATTTTGTCAAACTTGTGAGGATCTCCATGCTCATTAGTAACCCATTCAACATATTTGCTGCTACTTAACTCAATCCCATTTTAAGACTCCCATCCTAACTGTTTTACATTACCTGAGACCAACCAGAAATGTTTCCTTGTCAAAATATAGAGATTTTCATAAAACAGCCACACGTGGTCTCTCGTTTCTGCATCAATAGTAGGCTATGCTTCAATTGCTCAGTCGGTGTAGTGGACTGCAGGGATGTAGTGCTGCCGGAGCGCCACTTCTCACAATGGTGCTCATTTAGGAAAGTTAGATCAAGGCTGAATTCAATGTCTTGGAAGATCACAACGATAGTATAATGTTACAACAAAAACATTTCCTATATTTTAGGATGGTTAGCACGCACACTAGGCAGAATCTGCTTTGATTGAAACAAAATACACGAAGGCTATATAGTTAACAGCATCTGCTTTAATTTGCTCATGAAACAGTAATTCAAGAAGATCTAAATGCATATTCCCATGAAACTGATTGAGATCAAATGATTGGCATGCAGATGCAGTTTTTCATTTCACTGGTAAAACTAAGAATTATCATTCACGATTGACAGGGATGATGCCCTGGCCTATTTTGAAGTTAGGAATGCCTATCTTGTTTTTTTTAATTTTTTTTATTGAGACAATAGGCAAGCGTTGCAATTGGAGGATGCATTTAATGCATATTCTATTATGATATTCAATATTTGACCCTACATCCTTTGAAAAATTGTCATTTGTAAGGCCCTCCGGGGGTTACACTGTTTTCCCAATTTCTGCAAAATCATCCTGTTGTCCTGCATTTGAGTATATTTAAATGTGGTCATCCTAGGTCTGCACCACCACTGGTAGCAACCTGCATTAGAGTTAATGTTTGCTTTGCTAGCTAGTTAACGATTAGTATTAGCGATTAGTATTATTTAGCTAACTAGCTAGTATTTTGCAGAGGGCAAGACAAACAAACTAATAGTACAATACAGCAAACGTGGATTCACATTAAGAAGCAATGTGGAAAGGAGCGTCATTCTTGTTTTGGAAGAATATTTTGATAGCATGCAGAGAGAATGTAAACGGCTAGGAACTATGTTGCCTGCTTGAGTGACGTGGCAGGAATTGGTGTGCTGGAAGCAAGCAGCCGCATGAAGGGGAGAGGTATTTTTTGTGAGAGGCTTTCTCATTCCAGTATAACTGCATTATGCTGCAAATATTGCGACCAAATTAAACATTTTATTTTTTTAACTGCAGTAATTTTTATTTTAACTGCAGTACACTTCAGTTAGGTAGCCTAGTGGTTAGAGCGTTGGGCCAGTAACCGGAAGGTTGATGGATCAGATCCCCGAGCTGACAAGGTAAAACTCTGTCGTCTGCCCCTGAACAAGGCAGTTAACCCACTGTTCCCCGGTAGGCCGTCATTGTAAATAACTATTTGTTCTTAACTGACTTGCCTAGTTAAAGATTACATTTAAATAACAATTATACAATTACAGCGTCACACACAGTCGACTGCTGTTACTGTACTTTTACTGTAGTTTCAAAACTACAATAATTTTTTTGGTAAGGGTGGTTTTATTCGCCCTAAAAAATGACCATGTAGAATGTGCAGATTGCACCAGTGCGACCAGAAATGTATTTAACTCGCACAGCCAAGTCAAAGGGTCACAAAGTTTAACTAAATGTTTGCAGTCTGGAGCCGTGGGGGTGGGGTGTGTTGGCTGGCTGCCCTGGTTACCTTCTGCGATTTACAGCTCAGATTAAAACCATCTATCCAGGAAGCGTGCACTGCAGAAAGGGGGGGATACACCTGAAAATGGCAAACCTTAAAAAAGAACGACAATTCACCTCAGAAAGAAGCCAGAAGAGAAATATGGTAGAATCTTTCCTCTTTCAAGATCCTGATTTCAAATCTGTTCTACCTTTTGCTTTGCGGTCTGACTCATCCAGTTGAAGAATAAAGGCAGAAACTGGAACCATCCAGCACTGTTTCCTTTCAGTCATATCGCTGTGAATATTTCAGGCAGCTTTCAGCTTTGTCTTTTCCAGCAGCACTGAATGATACATTGCAATGTGTGTATGTACAATAAGAACCTGACAGTGGAAGAAAGGATCTGCCCCAAGGGGCAAATGGAGCCAACTCCCAGAGAGCCATCAAAGATGAGACGTCAGAGGGCAGGGGGATGAGGGGAACGGAGCGTGGATTTTGTTTTAGGGTAATCCTTAAATCCAGTTTAGCTGGTTTTCATTTGCACAATGTCTCAGTCTCACTGTGGTGGGGAGTCGGATGTTGCCCTGTGTGCTGCTCAAGTTTCTCCCTGCAGGGGGCACATCTCTGATAGGACAGGGCTCAACCAGACACGAAGCACGTGGAGAAAAGGGCTGTGGTAGTCCTGAACCTTGGTAATGGAGCCTTTTGTTTAAATGATTCTAGTTATTCATGGGTTCAACTAATATCTGTTCTCTGAGAGATTCACACTGCTGGACCATTATATACACGATCTGGTCATGGCCCTTGTTGAATAATTCCAAAATAGAAATAAGATAATTTGTGTCAACTTAATTCTTTGCTTCCTTGTGCTATTGTGTTCTCTGGCTGTATATAGCCTCTGCAGCTGTTGCCATAGCAACGTCGTAGCTCGACTAGCTGACAGGAAGGAAGTGCTTTCTCATGTTGTTTCTTCTCTACACAAGGGTCAAGGTTGGAGCTGAGGCCCTCTCTTTGAGCATGTCTCTTTTTTACACATGTTCTGGTGACTGGAAAGAATGGTTCCTCTTCTCTAAGCGCAGTAAATAGGGTTGACTAGGGTAATGACAAGGGTGAGAAGTTGATACGCCAACGACATTGGTTTCTCAATGCTGTCCACAACTACCTTCTCTGCACTTCAGTGATGTTCAGGGGACTGGCGATAACCAATGACCAACTTATCTTCATGTAATGACGCAATCTCATGTACTCGGGGTGGGCGTTATCAGACAGTGGTCAATGATTGGTTCACTGGATAATTGAGTGACTGAGCACTATGATCTCCATGTTCCAATATACCATAGTTACTTCCCTAATGGGGTGGTAATTCAATAAGAGGCTCAATACCTGCTAGCACATGTGACTACAGCAAGCAACAATTACACTCTAAATCTCCCTTCTTGGCTGGCTGGACCATCCACACCAACAACCTGACCTGTGCTGGGTTTTTGGGTAACTGTCCACTCACTTTTGGATCTACTGAGCGTTTGGTTAATGTGCATTTGAGCTGTTGTTCATATAGCAGACATAGTGTAGTAAGTGACGGAACTTTTGCAGTGTAAATGTTCATACTGTTAGTTCTGCTTTGAGTTTTTCCTTCTATCTCACTGGCAGTCCTTTCTCTCGCTCCCACAGACTTTTTAGCCATACAGTGTGTTACCTATAGAACCCATAAAAAACATACAGTTCTTGATTTCTACCGGCCTTCCATGATTATTTTACCTTTTAGAACATGTAGCTCCACTACCCCAGTCATAAAACAGTCCCCACGCCCACCCCCTAATAATTATTCGGTGTGGAAAATTGTAGGTTAAATGGGGATGCTGTTGGGCGCAGCACATGAGTGAATGCCACTGTATTCTGTCATGTGATGCAGTAGGATTTTGACTCACAGGTCGTTTATTCAGCCTGAATAGCCTCGGCATGGCATTGCAGCTTTTGAAGCCTGCTTATAACTAGAATTCTAAACAAATATAGACTAAAACAAAAAATATGATATTATAAGTGTTGCCTTTTTGTTTCTCTTGAGTTTTATGGCATTATTGTATACATGTCATTTTTTTAACCAAGAACATTCTAACTACTGGTAAGTCATGTTTTGGTTTTTGCTTCAGCCTTGTCTGGTTTCAGTGCCTTGCCTTGTTTTTGACCTATTCTCTCTTCAGACCTGCACTAAAAGTTAGTCACACTGCAAGCCCAGGGTTTATCTTTGTGCTATGCAAAGCTCTGTGCCTCAAACTGTGCACGGGGCTCGACATTCACTGTCTTCTTGTCCGGGAAAAGTAATTTAAAAAAATGTTTAAAAAAATTGTTGGACAAGAAGAATATAGATTTTAAGTTGTCCGACTGGATGAGTAAAAAAAAATATATAAAACCATTATTGCGACCAGAATTGGATCAGAGAGGCCAACATTGGAATAATATTCAAATAAATGTTTCATGTACATAAATTAAAAAGCCTACATGTCAGTGTAGTAGATATGCATATTGTCTAAATCTATGCAGACATGAGGTGCCAGAAAATGGAGGCAAACTTAGATTTTTTTATTACATAAATATGGGCTAAACGCCAGTCATGTTTGACAAATATAATGAAGGATAATTAACATTAACGTCTAAAGGCTTTATTCTGTCGACATGCTCGAGGCACGGTTCATTCAGATCAAATGGCCACAAGACCTGAGTGAAGGACAGTGCCTGTTGCGCACCGCACACATCACCCACCTTGAAACTGAGTGGAGGCGGTCAACATTTAACTATTTAACCATAAACTTAGTTGTTTAAACCCTGTACGTTTTATGTCATTTTATGAAGCATGTCTTACACTGTTTCAAAGTAACCTATCCTAGCCAAAATACGACTATAATGTTGAATGTATTATTTTATAGACACTTAATATGCAATTGAAACCAGCATTTTTCTCATGTTATATTGGTATTCATAATTTTATTGTCCAGCAGCCAAAGGCATAATCCTAGTCATATTAGTAACCCATGCTAGTTGATGCATCTTTAGATCTCCCCGCTTTCTTAATTTCTAACAGATATTTTAATCTCTGTCACATGAACCCCAGGCTGTATCACATCCGGCCGTGATTGCGAGTTCCATAGGGCGGCGCACAATTGGCCCAGCGTCGTCCGGGGTAGGCCGTCATTGTAAATAAGAATTTGTTCATGGAGCCGCCCCCTTTTTTTCAAAATGTAGTCTAAAATGACATACCCAAATCTAACTGCCTGTAGCTCAGGACCTGAAGCTAGGATATGCGTATTCTTGATACCATTTGAAAGGAAACACTTTGAAGTATGTAGAAATGTTAAATGAATGTAGGAGAATATAACACATTAGATCTGATAAAAGATATTACAAGAAAAAAATATGCCTTTTTTTGTACCATCTTTGAAATGCAAGAGAAAGGGCATAATGTATTATGCCTGGCCAGACGCAATTTAGATTTTGGCCACTAGATGGCAGCAGTGTATGTGCAAAGTTTTAGACTGATCCAATGAACCATTGCATTTCTGTTCAAAATTTTGTGTCAAGACTGCCCAAATGTGTCTAATTGGTTTATTAATACATTTAAGTTCATAACTGTGCACTCTCCTCAAACAATGGCATGGTATTACTTCACTGTAATAGCTACTGTAAATTGCACAGTGCAGTTAGATTAACAATAATTGAAGCCTTCTTTCAATATCAGATATGTCTGTGTCCTGGGAAATGTTCTTGTTACTTACAACCTCATGCTGATCACATTAACCAACGTTAGCTCAACCGTCCTGTGGGGGACCCACCGATCCTGTAGAGGTTAAGTGATTTGCCTAGTTAAATAAAGGTAAAAAATAAATGCTTGTGTTTGGCTGCTAAATGCATTTTGGCACATTAATACGCGCATTGTTGACCTTATAATAGGAAGAAATAAAACTTTATAATTTTTAGCTAAACGTTCTGATCTGTTGCATCAGCCTCATAGATTTTTTTATAGGGAATTATTTTATAAAGATTTGGTTGTAAATGTAATGTTGCAATATTTTAAAGGCAACCAATGGTGGCCAACCATCCTCCAGGAGAGCCTTAAAGGGTCAGTGTTGTATTTTGAGACGGGCTTGAATACGCAAAGAAGCCAATAGGCAGAGTGTAGCCTACATTGTCTGATTCTGTATGGTAAAAAAGATGGTAGTGAGTTTTGTAAGGTGGTTCCTTGCATCATTCAATGGTGAAAAAATGGTGATAAGTGGCTAAAAAAATTCAAATCAAGCCCTGGAGCAGCATTGTTTCTCTCACTTTACAGAGGCATTCAATTCCATAGACTGGTTGTTTCTGATGCTGACACGGATCTTTCTCTGGCTGTGGTCAAGACTAACTGTGAGCTGGTCTGGACTAACAGACTACACCATAGACTAAGGGCTTTATAAATACATTTGGATTGATTGATTGATTGATTGATTGAGCTGAAGTGATCTATATCTGCTAATCGGTTTACGGTAAAAAGAGAAAAAAAATTGACATCTGATTTTCCCAAGCTTTTTTACCTTTTTAGTGGATGCAGGATCTGTTATTCCCAAACTATCCACATATAGCATACGTCCATTGGCCTATGTGGACGGTTTCATTCCAACCATCAGTCTCTAGTGTAGTCTGTAAACAATCCATAGACTATTGCCCAGTACCCCTTGTTGTTGTCAGGTCTAAAGGAACAGGCTAGGTTCCATTTTAACCTCTACCTCCTAGGAGCCTTTTCCCTCACTCTCAGGTTTCTGACCAGTTTCTCCCTCCTTCCCTATAGGCCAGAGGACACTGCAGCACAGTGGAGACGTTCTAGACACCAAGGTGGTGGGGAACCCATCCCATGAGTTGGTCTGCTCAGAGGTGAGACTTAATTAGGCTACATCTCTCACTGTTGAATGTCAGACCTCGGTGTTGAAGTCTTAATTCGGTTTCAAGGTATATTTTGTGTAGTCCAAATTCATTTTAAAATACTGGAAAATAAACTATGTTCAGAATGACAATAGGATATTTACTAAGGTATGCTCTGCTTTGCATAACAATTGCTTTGTCCTGAGATGGAAAGGATCCAATTGCTCAGATGACACCTGCACTACACTCTGCCATCACATTACACGGTTCTTTGCCCTGCCATCTGGCTCTCATTTCATACTGGAAATCATATCCTGTCATTGCTGTAATGAAATATAACCTTCCTCATTTGAACCAACAATCTACTTCAGCCTGTGCTTGTCAGCTAATGCTTGTGATGCTTAATTCACCGATATTTCAGAATGCATTCAATGTTAGGGGAAATAATCTCTTGCGTTCTCATTCTGTGTGAGCATATCTGCTGGTAAATTCAGGAATTATTTCAATGTCATGGCTGAACAACATTTGCAGTATGTTTAGTACTGTAAAGAGAATATGTAAACCGTAATTCCTGAAATATTTTCTCTTGGAAAAGATGGGGGATGAGGAATTTGAGAATTTTTGTAACAATAGAATATTACCATGGAGTTTGAGGGGCTGCCTTTTTATCATGAAAATATTAACACATGATACTTTTTTATTGATCACTTAATAACATTGTATGTAGGCTGAACATTGAAATCAGCATCTGCACCAAAACAAATTGTGTGCAGCCTTTTTTATATCCGATCTGGCTAGTATGCATGTAATTTGGATCAAGATGAAGAAAGGTTTATCTTGCCATGTTCCCTTTTTATCATATTATAGACTGTAAACATAAAAAAAAAAAAAACTTGAATGAGGGGCCTTGTTTCTCTTTATTTTCAGTGACACTAAGCACAATCTAAACTATTGCCCTATTTGGAATTGTATAGGCTACTAAATGGAGCTTAATTTCATGACTACTTTTCCTTCCATTTCCCTAGGTGCGCCGGCTTATATCTGATGTGTCTCGCCACAAGTTGTTGGTTCTTGCTGGACAATGTGTCGAAGAGGCAGGAGACCTGGTCTTACAAACAGGATGTTTCTCTCTCAGTGACTTCATTCAGATATTTGCTGATGAAGAGGTGAGTTATTTTACTGTAATATACACGGAGTATACCAGACATTTGTCATAGGAATAGCAAATGTTCTTAATGAGCAGGTGTTCTTAATGTTTTGTACAATCAGTTTATAGTCTAAGTTACAGATTTAAATTGTAAGCATTATTAATAAGCTGGTCAAGTGATTTTACATCAAACCATTCTATCTTTTTGAATAGATTGGAGAGTTATTGAGCTCGGCAGACCCTACACAAAAAGCTAGCCTCACACTGAGTTGTCCTAACACTGGGGTGTGGAAGAACTCAGTGTTGGAGAAGCACAACCTACAAGACTTCATTGACATCAAAACAAACCTGCCATCAGTGCTACCTGAAATGGAAGGTCTGCAAGAGTTCACAGAATACCTCTCCGAGTCCCTGGAGCTACAGTCTTCTTTTGAGCTGCTGGAGCCCCCCAGTACTGTGGGCTTCCTCAAACTCTCCCGTCCCTGCTGCTACGTATTTCCAGGTGGGAGAGGAGACTCTGCCTTCTTTGCTGTTAACGGTTTCAACATCCTGGTCAATGGTGGGTCCGATCCACGCTCCTGTTTCTGGAAACTGGTTAGACATCTGGACAGAGTTGACTCCCTGCTCCTCACCCACATCGGTACTGACAATCTTCCAGGGGTGAACAGTCTTCTCCAAAGGAAAGTGGTAGAACTCGAGGATGAACAGTCTGCCGACTCTCAGGTCAATGAGGACTGGATGAAAAATCTAATTTCCCCTGATATTGGCATAGTTTTCCTTAATGCTCCAGAGAGATTGAAGTCATTCGAGGGTGATCCCAAAGAGCTGCGGAGCTGCGATCAGGTGGCACTCACGTTGCAGCACCTTGACAGGCTAACAATCAATCCAGAGCCTCTTAGTCGCTCAAATGGACCCACCATTGAGCCTGTTATACTTTTCCAGAAGATGGGAGTCGGTCGTCTAGAGCTGTATGTTCTTAACCCAGTCAAAGGCAGTAAAGAGCTTGAGGCTTTGATGAAGAACTGGCCCGGCAATGAATCTAACATGAAAGGCTCAGAGATACCCCTGCCTTGCCTTGTCTCCATCTGTGCTCTATTGGTGTGGCATCCTGCCAGTACTCAAGAGAAGATCATTCGAGTTCTCTTCCCTGGGTGTACTCCACAGGCCAAGATTCTTGAAGGACTTGACAAAGTAAAGCATCTAGAATTCCTGAAACACCCCGCCGTGAGCCTCAGGGACCTTGAAGCATCCAAATCAGATAAACAACCGAAACGCGCAGAGAGTCGGGAGAGCCTTAAGTCCCTTCCCAGGGACTCAAGACCTAGCAGTGCCTTGCTGAAGGACAAACTTGGACGTGGGGACATTAAGAAACAAGACGTGAAGACCAAGCCCAAGGGCCCAAGTGACATTGCTCCTAAAGAAAAGAAGGAAGGGGATGAGAAGTCGAAATTGAAGGATGGGGATGCTAAACAAAGACTTCCAAAGCCTGAAAAGCTTATGACAAAGAAAGAACCTTTAAAGGATGAGAAAAAAGAAGTCAAAAAGAGGGATGAGAAAGCCTCTGCAGGTGTTGCCAAAAAGGATGAGAATGTGGAGAAAAAGAAAGAACCAATTAAGAAAGAACCTCTTGGTCTAAAACCAAAGAAAGATGTCAAACCTGATCCAAAGAAAGAGATCAAGAAGGAAATCAAGCAAGATGAGAAGAAACCAACAAAACCTGTCAGCAAGGATGTCAAAAAAGTGACAGCTGGACCTTCATTAGGAAACGCAGAAGCAAAAAAGCCCTTAGGCAAGAATGGAACTTTGAAGAAGGATGCAATCCCCAAGAAAGACTCATTGAACAAGGGGGGAAAGTCAAAGACGAGTAAAAAGACAGAGAATCAAAAAGCCTCTGAAGGGGATGCTGATCGTTCTAAGATGTCAACGCCTGAAGACATGACAGCGGAATTCGAGAAGCTCAGAGCAGAAAATGGAGAGTCGGAGAAAAAGACGGCTGTTGTAGTGAGCACTATAGCTAACAATGAAGGAATGGCGCAACCTGAAACAGAGAATGGATCAAGAGAAAATGCAGAGAAGGGCGACATCTTGGAAAGTCCAGAAAAGTTCCGCTGCATGGAGACACTCCCAAATCCAGAGAAGGCCCTGGGAACCACTTCACCTCTTGCCAAAACTCCTAAAAGTGACCGCAGTGTGAACTTTGATATCACACCAACTGAATACAGGCTTCTTGATGGGGCCCTGCGAAATGGACAAGATGCATGTGCCAGCTCAGATGAGAAGACTTTAGAGTTGGTCTCCCCTGCTGACTCAGCCCCTAATAGTGCTGGGCATACCCCTTTCCACCAATCACCTGAAGAGGATGCTCAGGGCTCTGGTGAGGACAGTAGTCTCGGGGGAAGGGTGCCTAGCCTTGGGTTTGAAGACTGCCATGTCATGGGTTCTTGCAGGAACTCTGAGGTAGGCTCCTTGAGGGGGAACCTAGAGAACTCTACATCGTCCCAGGAGAAGCAATCAAGCCTTTTGACACTGAGTCCCTTCATGCTGCCGGACTCTGTCTCCCCCAATATTACCTCTATGCCTGCTGAAATCGGTTCCCCACACTCGACAGAAGTTGATGAGTCTCTTTCCGTGTCTTTTGAACAGGTGCTCCCATCTATTGACGAGTCACTCAAGGGAGACCATATGGACAGGTCCTACTCGAATGGGCATTTTGCTGATCCTGACCCCAAAATGGGGATGTCCTTACCTTTGAGGACATGTCATAACATGCGTCCGCCAGGGGATGGCTCAGAGGAACGCCTTACTGGATTTCAGGGTCTTCTCCCCGACGTTCCCCATGATGTTGACCTCTGCCTGGTCTCACCTTGTGAATTCAAGCACCCGAAGTCCCCAGAGAACCAACAGCATCTGTCTCCGGGGCTAGCGACAGGTAGCCCGCGAGAACTATCAGAGAACAGCGACCACTCCCAGGAGCTAGCTAAGCCACAAAGCGTAATTCATAGTGATCGACATTCGCCACAAGGTCAGGAGACTCCACCCACATCTGCTAGTGAGTCCCTCAACACAGCCACAGATTCAGACATACCCCCAGGGACTGAAGACTGCCCCTCCATCACTGCAGACATGGACTCTGATGAGGATTCTGGGAGTTTCCCACCCCACCATCCACACGACCATCCCAGCTCTCACTCCTCCAACAGGGGAGCTCAACATTCCTCTCAGGACCCTCCCCCAGCCCCAATGAAGGACCTGCCACCCTTGCCGCCCCAGCCCGGTGCCTGCATGGCTGACCCTGAGGCTGATGCTCCCAGCAAGACCTCAAAGAGCACCTCCACAAAAACCAAGAAATCAGCTGGGGTCACACACAGGTTAACGTCAGCCACCAGTACGACTCTGAACAGCAAGACCAAGACTGGCAGCACAACTGGTACGTTGAAGATCACCTCAAGTCTTGACACAAGGCCTTCATCCCGCAATACCACTAATGGCTCTAGACCTGGGACTGCAAGGTCAGCTTCTTCAGGTAGGCACAGACCGTGTTTTACACTTAGAACGATGACATTTGATAATCTTTTATTACTTGATTTCTAAAATCAATTTACAAAGCATTAGGAACTCCTTCCAGATATGTGACTCTTTTCAGGAAACTAGGCGTATGTAAAGCGTCACTACTTCACAGGAGAGCCATTTGAATGTGAACTTTTTATTCAAAATGTGTTTTTTGGCAGAAATGCCTTCTAGAACATGTGAACGTTCATGTGCCTTAAATACGAATAAAATTGGTAAATTACGAGTCTAGTTGGTTTAGCCACGGAAACAATTAGCAACCTTCCTGCTAGCAGGAGATGAGTGGGCTGGACATGCCGAGAGATGAGTTCGGATTGGTCTGCCATGCAGTACACTTCTGTCTATAACATGAGCCGGTCAGTATGTGTAGGTAATCCTTTTTAACATGTCTTTTTTGGAAGATATCACATAGTAGAACTGCGTAAGTGTTGCTCTCCACTTTCTGGAGGACCGAGTTTTGAAATGAGTGGAATTGGAGTATAATAGCTAAGGAGATGGAGAAAATTCTGCCGTTTGATTGCAAATATGCCGACGTAGTCCAAAAGAGAACACAGAAGGCTGTTGTATAAAGCACCTGTCTCCGGATTACATCTTCAAACTAAGGGCAACCATTGACTGGCTCGCTAGCTAACATTAGGTGTATGATCTGTGTAGTAATATTATTCGTATCTCAGAGCCATTTGCATTGCTAGTTATAGCCTAATGTTAGCTAGACATCATTGAACCTGGCAGGTAGCCTAGTGGTTAGAGCGTTGGGCCAGTAACTGAAAGGTTGCTGGATCAAATCCCTAAACTGACTAGGTAAAAATCTGTCGTTCTGCCCCTGAACAAGGTAGTTAACCCTGTTCCCCGGTAGGCCGTCATTGTAAATAAGAGTTTGTTCTTAACTGACTTGACTAGTTAAATAAAGGTTAAATAAAAAACACTCTGGCACTCCAGATAAAATGTACCAACACACATGTAGTATAAACCAGCAATTGTTTTGAAGTCTTTGGTTGTTTAGTACATGGCCTCACATGGGAATCCTTAAGGAGATGGGTGGGGCTAAAGCTTAAGAGGGTGTGAATGATGCTGAATGGGTGTTGACAAAGAAGAGCTCTCCAGTAGTTGTACCAAAACATTCAAGGGCCATTTTCTCAAAAGTGAGGTAACAAGTTTATCAACTTTCAATGCAGAATAACTTTTCCATTGTTCCTCAACTGCAGTGTATGATATACCATTTTCTAGCTCTGATTTTTACTTTTATCCATTACAAATTTTGCTACATAAGACAATCGAGCCGGTCGGTCACATATTGAGTTGCCCCCCTCACCCTCCTTCTGCCCTCAGAACAGCCTCAATTCGTCAGGGCATGGACTCTACAAGGTGTCGAAAGCGTTCCACAGGGATGCTGGCCCATGATGTCTCCAATGCTTCCCACAGTTGTCAAGTTGGTTGGATGTCCTTTGGGGGTAGTCCATTGTTGATACACAGGAAACTGTTGCGCGTGAAAAACCCAACAGTGTTGTAGTTCTTGACACAAACCGGTGCTCCTGGCACCTAGTACTATACCCCATTCAAAGGCGCCTAAATCTTTTGTTTTGCCTATTCACCCTCTTAATGGCACACATACACAATCCATGTCTCAAGACTTAAAAATCCTTCTTTAACCGGTCTCCTCCCCTTCATCAAATCACATTTTATTTGTCACATACACATGGTTAGCAGATGTTAATGCGAGTGTAGCGAAATGCTTGTGCTTCTCTTTCCGACAGTGCAGTAATATCTAACAAGTAATCTAACAATTCCCCAACAACTACCTAATACACACAAATCTCAAGGGATGAAATAAGAATGTATAAATATATGGATAAGCAATGGCCGAGCGGCATAGGCAAGATGCAATAAGTGGTATAATATACAGTATATACATATGAGATGAGTAATGTAAGATATGTAAACATTATTAACCTCTCTGGGCTAGGCGGGACGAAATCGTCCCACCTACGCAACAGCCAGTGTAATCCCGTGGCACGATTTTCAAATACCTTAGAAATGCTATTACTTCAATTTCTCAAACATATGACTATTTTACACCATTTTAAAGACAAGACTCTCGTTAATCTAACCACACTGTCCGATTTCAAAAAGGCTTTACAACGAAAGCAAAACATTAGATTATGTCAGCAGAGTACCCAGCCAGAAATAATCAGACACCCATTTTTCAAGCTAGCATATAATGTCACAAAAACACAGAAGACAGCTAAATGCAGCACTAACCTTTGATGATCTTCATCAGATGTCACACCTAGGACATTATGTTATACAATACATGCATGTTTTGTTCAATCAAGTTCATATTTATATCAAAAACCAGCTTTTTACATTAGCATGTGACGTTCAGAACTAGCATACCCCCCGCAAACCTCCGGTGAATTTACTAAATTACTCACGATAAACGTTCCCAAAAAACATAACAATTATTTTAAGAATTATAGATACAGAACTCGTTTGTGCAATCGAGGTGTCCGATTTTAAAATAGCTTTTCGGTGAAAGCACATTTTGCAATATTCTGAGTACATAGCCCAGCCATCACGGCTAGCTATTTAGACACCCACCAAGTTTAGCCCTGACCAAACTCCGATTTACTATTACAAAAGTTTGATTACCTTTGGTGTTCTTCGTCAGAATGCACTCCCAGGACTGCTACTTCAATAACAAATGTTGGTTTGGTCCAAAATAATCCATCGTTATATCCAAATAGCGGCGTTTTGTTCGTGCGTTCAAGACACTATCCGAAGTGTAAATAAGGGTCACTAGCATGGCGCAATTCGTGACCAAAAAAATTCTAAATATTCCATTACCGTACTTCGAAGCATGTCAACCGCTGTTTAAAATCCATTTTTATGCCATTTTTCTTGTAAAAAAGCGATAATATTCCGACCGGGAATCTGCGTTTAGGTAAACAGAGGAAAGAAAACAAAGCATTCTGTCGACGCGGGCACGAGCCTGAGTCTCACAGTACTGTAACCAGCCACTACCCAAACGCGCTACTTTTTTTCAACCAGAGCCTGCAAAGCCACGATTCAGCTTTTTGCCGCCTTCTGAGAGCCCATGGGAGCCGTAGGAAGTGTCACGTAACAGCAGAGATCCCCTGTAATGGATAGAGATAATCAAGAAGGGGAAGAAATTGTCACAGGCCACTTCCTGCATGGAATCTTCTCAGGTTTTGGCCTGCCATATGAGTTCTGTTATACTCACAGACACCATTCAAACAGTTTTAGAAAGTTTAGGGTGTTTTCTATCCAAAGCCAATTATATGCATATTCTAGTTACTGGGCAGGAGTAGTAACCAGATTAAATCGGGTACGTTTTTTATCCAGCCGTGTCAATACTGCCCCCTAGCCGTAACAGGTTAAAGTGAAATTGATTAAAGTAACTAGTGAGTCTCTATGTAGGCTGCAGCCTCTAATGTGCTAGTGATGGCTGTTTAACAGTCTGATGGCCTTGAGATAGAAGCTGTTTTTCAGTCTCTCTGTCCCAGCTTTGATGCACCTGTACTGACTTTGCCTTCTGGATGGTAGCGGGGTGAACAGTCAGTGGCTCGGGTGATTGTTGTCCTTGATGATCTTTTTGGCCTTTCTGTGACATCGGGTAATGTAGGTGTCCTGGAGGGCAGATAGTTTGCCCCCGGTGATAGGTTGTGCAGACCGCACCACCCCCTGGAGAGCCTTATGGTTGAGGGCTGTGCAGTAGCTGTACTAGGCAGTGATTCAGCCCGACAGGATGCTCTCAATTGTGCATCTGTAAAAGTTTGTCAGGGTTTTAGGTGACAAGCCAAATTTATTCAGCCTCCTGAGGTTGAAGAGGCGCTGTTGCGCCTTCACCAAACTGTCTATGTTGGTGGACCATTTCAGTTTGTCTGTGACGTGTACGCCGAGGAACTTAACTTTCCACCTTCTCCACTGTTGTCCCTTCAATGTGGATGGGGGGGTGCTCCCTCTGCTGTTTCCTAAAGTCCACAATCATCTCCCTTGTATTATTGAAGTTGAGTGAAAGGTTGTTTTCCTGACACCACACTCCGAATGCCCTCACCTCCTCCCTGTAGACTGTCTCATCATTGTTGGTAGTCAAGCCCACTACTGTTGTGTCGTCTGCAAACTTGATGATTGAGTTGGAGGCGTGCATGGCCACGCAGTCATAGGTGAACAGGAAGTACAGGAGAGGGCTGAGCACGCACCCTTGTGGGGCCCCAGTGTTGAGGGTCAGCAAAGTGGAGATGTTGTTTCCTACCTTACCCACCTGGGGTGGCGGCCCGTCAAAGTCCAGGACCCGATTGTGCAGTGTTGAGACCCAGGGCCTCCAGCTTAATGATGAGCTTGGATGGTACGATGGTGTTGAACGCCTAGCTGTAGTCAATGAACAGCTTTCTCGTCTACACTGATTGAAGTGGATTTAACAAGTGACATCAATAAGGGATCATAGCTTTCACCTGGTCAGTCTGTCATGAAAAGAGCATGTGTTCCTAATGTTTTGTACAATTTGTGTACATTGTGTTTTATGCCTAACTCTGCTTTGTGTCCTACAGGTTCTGTGGGCAATAAGGCCAGTGCAGTTGGAGGGGCCCCAGTTTATTTGGACCTGGCTTATCTCCCATCTGGTTGTGCCTCTACCACCATTGACGTGGAGTTCTTCCGCCGCCTGCGCTCCTCCTGCTACATCGTCAGTGGCAATGAGCACCTGAAGGAGTCTGTCATGAGACCTATTCTTGATGCCCTACTGGAGGGGAAGACGGCCTGGCCCGATGTGCAGGTCACCCTCCTCTTATTTCTAATTTTCCGTATTTGTAGTACGTCAACAAAAGTCTGTCTACTTCTATGTACTCATGCTCTCATTTTTATTTACCGTCTACCTTTCCACTCTCAGGTGACCCTGATCCCCACTTTTGACTCACTGACGATGCATGAGTGGTACCAGGAGACCCACGAGAGGCAGGGGGAGCTGGGCATTACCGTGCTGGGCAGCAACAGCACTGTGGCCATGCAAGAGGAGACCTTCCCTGCCTGTAAAGTGGAGTTCTGAGAGAGAACAAGCCGAATCTTCAGATCCCTGCACTCTTATCCACCAAAGTATCTCCCTCACTTTATCTTCTCTTAAACTGTGATGGACTCGTTTCCCCCCTCTAAACTGACGGTTTCCCACCCTAGCATGCATCAAGTATAGCCTGGTGGATTAGCAGGCTTTTCTCCTCCTTTCAGTCTTATTAATATAGAGCGGACTCCAGCAAGCACTCCCATCTTTGCCTGGGTACATCTATACCATGGAAATGAAGGCAGAACATGAAGATGTCCAAGAGTCTTTGGTCTACCAACATGAAGAAAGGTTGTTCATTATGAATGCTAGGTAAGGTGGACTTAGAAGACTGGCAATACTAATCGAAGTTCCTCACACTTCTTATCAGCAGCCAGGTAGTTGTGATCCAAATCCGCAACAGCCCAGAGAAAACTAGTCGACAGCTGTAGGAAACCCTCTGCCTCCTTGGGGCTGAACTCCTGAGTTCTTCCTTCAACGATGAATCATTTAATCCGTATAGCATTTCATAGGTATATTTAGCCCTGCACCCATTTGCACAGTTATCAATTTCCACAGACAAGGGGACCGCAGTGAGAGAATCAGTGTTACAATAGAATAGGATGTCTGTCAAAAACTTAAAAAAGGCAGAGGGTGTGTGAGAGGAGGTGAAGATGGGGCCTTTGTTGTCTCCTGGTGCGCATGTAGACATGCAGAGACCTCAGCACTTACTGAAGGACGACGACATGTTTCTACATCCCCTTTTGAGTTTCATAGGCGGTCTATGAACATTATAAGGAGATCGCCAATGTCTTGGAAGGTAATGGTATGCATGTGAACAGAAGGATTACACTGGCGTTGGTAAAATAATGAAGTCCATGTTTCACGAAATCATGAAATGTGCAGTATTTTTGTGTAACATTCATATCAGTCACTTTAACCCTTCATCTAGAGCACATACTGTGGGAAACACTTTTGACAGTGTCTTTTTAAATGAAATAGCTTGGTAAATACTTGGTAATAATTTGTACTAAAAATAAATACTCATAAGTAGTTTTAGATGGAAGGCAATAGACAATTGAGTCATTTATGTACCAACTCACATGACTTAATTACAGTTTTAGTACCCGACTAGTTATTTCATGAAAAAATGCACTTTGAATGAAGTGTTAACAGTACAGTATATTTCCACACTAATACACCAACTGTATCCAAACCTCTATTTGAGTCCCTCTTCAAGACCAGAATTGTTTTTATCATAGAGAAGCTGCATGATGCCACCATCCTCTAATTGTAATTATAAACTGGGAGGGTTGAGTCCTGAATGCTGATTTTCCGAAAGCCGTGGTATATCAGACCGAATACCATAGGTATGACCACAAAAAATAGTTTTGCTGTTCTAATTACATTGGTAACCAGTTTATAATAGCATTAAGGCACCTCTGGGTTTTTTGGTATTAGGCCAATATACTACAGCTAATGGCTGTATCTAGGCACTCTGTGTTTCGTCGTGCGTAAGAACAGCCCTTAGCCGTGGTATATTAGCCATATACCACACCTCCTCGGACCTTGTTTCTTAAATATGCCATATCAACGGGACCACTGAATGGCACACGCGCCAGAGGGTAAGCTTCACTGAAGAGGGATTCACAAAATGAGAGATGCTAATGGGGAAGTCATTAGCAATACTTTGCAAGACAGTACATTCCATTTATCACAGAGTGGTTATTATTGTGAACTAAAGTAAATGCTAAACATAAGATTTTTAACAAGAACGCAAAGTCAGTTATATCAGCAATCGCTTGTGTTTCTGTTTAATTGCAGTCGAATGTAAATTACGTTATCTGTGAATGTCGACGCTTTTAGCCTCCTATCAAAGCAGATTGAGTCCAAATGCATGCCAGCACTGCTTGCACTACTATGCCCACCACTTTGCTTGCAGACCAAGCACTCGTTGTGTTATATTGCTCTTTGTTACAAAGGATATTTTCATTTTATTCAAGGAGAAGGGATATGAAAGGATTTTAAACTTTCTTTTCACTTGGGTTAAATAACTGTTATTCTTAGAGAAATGTACTTGTTTTTTGTTTTTTTTACTACGCTTGAAATTATATTTTTTTGGCCATGCCGAGTTGTACAAGCATGCAGTTCTCACAAGTTAAAATCGAATTTCAATTGAATTAAATGCCATGGCTCTTTGAGAGCACCTTGTACATTTGAAAATATCATGTGAAAAGGGTGTGTTCAGCCACATGTTGGCAGATCATATAATTCTAATTATTTCATCCAGAAAAATGTAATGTCATCTGTTTTTCTTTTATCAATTCATTAGCAATTATATTTTTGTTTTTCTAAATTGAGTTTTCTGTATATCAATCATGTGGTGTGGCTACTTTCACTTACTGTCATTTCATTAGCAACAGGCTACTCGCATGATATCATTAGCCAATGGCCGGACAGAGTAAGTGGAACCGAGCTCACGTTGTCACATGGAAGAGTGTGAAACGGCAGCATGTTTTTTGGTACTAGCTATAAGTCTGAGCAAAAAGGATTGAAAGTGGATTGCATGACACTGATCACTTATTTGGATAGCTATTTCACACTAGTGGAGTTAAGTAATATCTCGTACTAATCTTAACTTTTGACAATCCATCATGTCTGTATTTGTGTGCACCATATATCACAACATTCGATATATCAGATTCTGGACTCAATGCATTGGTTTGGATATGGTGTGTCTCTTACGCCCGCTGCTGTTCATAACATGACTTGGCTTTGTTCTCAAAGCCGTGTCCCAGAATGTCTACTACCACCTATTGATTCTCCCTCCTTGTCTCAATATTTTGACAGCCATGTTCAGTGGTATATTTGGCTCATTGGAATCAATAGAAATGATGCTCTTAAAAAAACAAACAAAACATTTTTTTCCCCCAAAGAATGGTCCTGTGTTTCTCTGTTTCCATCCCACCCCCATTCTAATAAAACTCAGTGAATGAGAAACCTCTTGTCGAAGTCTGAGGCACCCCTGCGCTTCAGTCACAATTTAAAACTGACCGTAGCACTTTGCATGAACATAGGTGTTCATATCTGTAAATCACGCCGCAACATAACTAAACCCATTGAGATTTATATGTTCTATTGGTTTTTGGCAACCAAATTGAACAGCACATTTTGGGAGATGGTATATCGTTTCTTTAAAGCCTTTATATTTCAGTTTTTGGTGCTATATTTTTCATACTTACACACACCTCTTTTCCCTTGCACCTATACATGTATGTTTGTCTATTTACATAACCTGTTGTTGGTTCACACATCCCTTGCAAGTGTCTGGAATTCACCCAGGAAACGCTATGAATGTCTGTAAAAATGTCATTAGACTGTTTCAGCGGTGTCACGTGAGTGTGGTGGTTACATGAATAATGACAGGGTGGATTGATTCAGTATTGAAACACTAATTTTAGTTTTTTTTTCTCTTTTTCAATACATATACCCCTTTTTATAAATGTGTGTGTGCTTAATTGGTGTTTCCCTGACTTTCAAATGTCAAGATTGGAACCTGTGACCTTGGGGCGGCAGGTAGCCTAGTGGTTAGAGCGTTGGACTTGTAACCGAAAGGTTGCAAGATCGAATCCCCAAGCTGACAAGGTAAAAATCTGTTGTTCTGCCCCTGAACAAGGCAATTAACCCACTGGTTTGGATATGGCTGTCATTGAAAATAAGAATTTTGTTCTTAACTGACTTGCCTATTTAAATAAAGGTAAAATAAAATAAAAACCTGTGACCTTCTGATCCCTTTCACAGTCCACTACGTCAGTAGGGGTAGGGCACCACTCTTTTCAGTAGATTAGAAATGTGATTAGTTATGTCGGAAAACAACCTGTATTGGGATTCGAACTGGCGATCTTGTCTGTCATAACCTGTGTTTAACGCCGTCCGTCCATCCACCACCAACCTGCCTTCTTTTATTTAAAAATAATAATAATTTGACTCACCTGTAAACTCCACCCACTGACCTGTCGCTCTGCCCACTGAGCTTTCATCCAACCAATCACTTTCGTTTCTGCCAGTGCCCTGGAGGCGGAGCTGCCATCAGAACACGTTGGAGGACAGTGTAAGGACTGACTGTTTCTACAGTTGTGGCTAGATGGAGTACAGCTCCATCTAGTTGTCGTGTTGGGACAACACTGCTGCATTAGTTCTAACATGCTACGTAAAGTCACGTCTGTCCATAGCTGAACTCCTTTCTAGCTATAACTGATAACTGTACAAACCATCAGTCCCAACAAACCATCAGTATCACCACACCAGGATTCAATCCGATCATGGGATATAGGCTTCGCGGCTTTTAAAGGCAATGTTCCTGCATTCGCGAGATCACAGTAAACACTGCATTTGTCACCTCAATCTGAATTTACCTTTTTAAAGGGTCAGTCAGCAGTTGAAACAATAGCAAAGCAGGCGACCCGCCACTGTTTCGGTAAAAAGCTGAAGGGATAGGGCTGGAGAATTTCATCACTCTCAAATTCATAGACCGAGCTATGGATGCGAGGACTTACTGTCCACGATTTCAAAATCATAGATTTAACCATGTTTTGAGGCTATACATTGAGGTAGGCCTGATCACCGACAACGATGAGACAGCCTATAGGGAGGAGGTCGACAACAACCTCTCCCTGAATGTGAGCAAGACAAAGGAGATGATCGTGGACTACAGGAGGAGGGCCAAACAGGCCCCCATTTAACATCGAAGGGGCTGTAGTAGAGCGGGTCGAGAGTTTCAAGTTCCTTGGTGTCCACATCACCAAAAAACTATCATGGTCCAAACACACCAAAGACAGTCGACTGAAAAGATTTGACATGGGTCCCTGGATCCTCAAAAGGTTATACAGCTGCACCATCGAGAGCATCCTGACCAGTTGCATCTCCGCCTGGTATGGCAACTGCTCGGCATCCTACCGTAAGGCGCTACAGAGAGTAGTGCGTATGGCCCCATACATCACTGGGGACAAGCTTCCTGCCATCCAGGACCTATATACTAGGAGGTGTCAGAGGAAGGCCCCACAAATTTTCAGACTCCAGTCACCCAAATCATAGACTGTTCTCTCTGCTACCGCATGGCAAGTGGTACCGGAGTGCCAAGTCTAGGACCAAAAGGCTCCTCAACAGCTTCTACCCCCAAGCCATAAGATTGCTGAACAATTGATCAAATGGCCACCTGGACTGTTTACATTGACCCCCCCCCCCCCTCTTTTTTTACACTGCCGCTACTCTCTGTTTATTATCTATGTATAGTCACGTTATCCCTACCTACATGTACAAATTACCTCGACAAACCTGTACCCCCGCACATTAACTTGGTACCTGTACCCCCTGTCTATAGCCTCGTTATTGTTATTTTATTGTTACTTTTTATCACATTTTCTACTTTAGTTGATTTAGTAAATATTTTTTTAGCTATTTCTTGAACTGCATTGTTGGTTAAGGGCTTGTAAGTAAGCATTTCATGGTAAGGTATTCCTGTTATATTCGACGCATGTGACAAATAAAATTAGATTTTGATTTTAAACAAGCTTATGCCCTCTATTCAATCCGTATCGCAAAGTTCAGCTTGACAGCGTGATTGAAATTTAAACATGTAGTGCTTCAGCGATAGATTGATTAGAGCCCTATATTTTTGGTTCTGCTGGGGTACGACAGGTTAACTAAGCTAATGAGGCATTTATGAGTTATATTCTTCAAGAATCAATGGGTACATATTCATTTACAAGTCCAAAAATGTATGTAGCAACTGCTGATTGCCCCTTTAAAAGCTGCATTGTAGACCATACAAGATCCGATTGAAACTCAATTATTGACCGTGTTCGACAGCATCAAAACCGTGGTGTATCATTGACTGACTGATATTGAGTAGTTATTTATGATGCAAGGTGATGACTCACTTTTAAAGTCTGCTGCAATGTCTAACAATGTAATTCTTCCTCAATTCTTCGTCCTCTCACCTCTTTCTCAAAACACATTGGAGGTAAACGTCCAAGTGAAAGGGGCTTGGATCTTTTCATCAATTGCTATACATATTAGGAACTTCCTCATTCCTCCTCCTCAGACTTTCCCCCTCCACTAGTCAAGTATCAACCCTACACAAGTCAAATCTCAACCCTCCCCTAGTCAAGCATCAAACCTGCATTGGTCAGTTATCACCCCTGATTGAGTCAAGCCTTACTTCTCTTTCTCACCCTTGCACTCTTTTATTCACAATAATGAAATTTTCCATTGGCCGAAATACACGCTAAGAGACGGGAACAAATCGTTGTTTTTCAACAAAAAAAAAGAAAACTGAGGCAGTTGGAAAACGTATCAATGTAAGTAAATACAGTAATAAAAAAAGAAATCATTATTTATTCACTACCTAGCTACAGTAACTGCATGTAGGCCACTGGGTATGAGCCGCTAGCTAACTTCACTGTATAGCTAAACGTATTAGCTAGCTATCTTGATGTTTATCGTTGTAAATTAAAAACAAGATCCAAATGCATTTTAGATAAGACATTGAAGGGGTGAAAGGACTGCATAGGGTAGGTTATTTTGTGGGAGGACATTATGATGATAGTCTCCAGTTCCAGACCCTAGTAAGGACAACTATTAGGACAGAGAGATAATGGCAGCATAGTATTCAGTGCAGTCAAATTTTTGTATAATGAAGCCTGTTTCTTTGTTTTCTGTCCGCAGATACGGAGAGCTGTGAAAGCCTGTCCACAGATGAAGAGGTCCCTATGAATGTCCCAAGAGACTAAGGCTATATACTTGTATGCCACAGGTTATGTGTACATATTCAGCAAATGTTGTATACAATTAAGTCAAACACAATGTACATCCGTACGTATTTATTTGGACAGTGAAGCTAAATTTGTTAATTTGGCTCTACTCCATTTTGGATTTGAGATCAAATGTTTTATGAGGCGACTGTACTGAATGTCAACTTTTGTTTGAGGGTATTTTCATACATGTCTCTTAGCATTTTATAAATTAATGCATGTATCAAGTCCGTCCGCGCCCCCCCCCCCCCCCCCCATTTGAAGGTGTCATAAGTATTTTGACATTTTGTCAAAAGTTGAGTATTTGGTCCCATATTCTTAACACGTG
Organism: Salmo salar; assembly: GCF_965601325.2. Lineage (NCBI taxonomy): Eukaryota > Metazoa > Chordata > Actinopteri > Salmoniformes > Salmonidae > Salmo > Salmo salar. Next base: position 16,685,819 of record NC_138300.1, read on the forward strand.
ACTCTACAAAGTTGTTGGATGCATTTGCAGTTTGTTTTGGTTTTGATTCGGGTTATGTTGTGCCCAATAGAAATGAATGGTGTAAATAATGTGTCAATTTGGGACTCCCTTTTTATTGTAAATAATAATAGAATATGTTTCTGAAAACTTATTCATTTCATGTGGATGCTACCATGATTACGGATTATCCTGAATGAATTTTGAATGATGAGTGAGAAAGTCAGATGCACAAAGATCATGCCCCCCCCCCCCCAACATCTCACCATTACCAATAACATTGCACTTTGTTTTTCCCATTTTAATACCATTCAAATAGCCTACAAAAGTTCAAAAATGACTAGGCTACTTCCTGCAAAACGACACGTCACTTTCATACTGTATTGTTGGGCTGGAATAGAAGTCTGCTCACCCAGTACATCAGGGACCAGTGACGCAAGGTTGGCCAACGCTTGTGTAGACTTTTTATTTATTTATTTATATATATTTTTGGCCCACTTTTAAATTATGCTTTAGTAATCAGAGCCTACTTGTTACTACTCAGTTATCTATTGTTGTATTGGTTGTAAATGTTGCAATGTTTTATATCAAGGGTGACCAACCGTCCTCCAGGAGAGCTACTGGGTGGGCAGGCTTTTGTTCCAGCCCCTGTCTTAACATGTTCTAAAAGATCAGCTGCTCAACAGGACATTGATAAGCAGACTCGGGTGTGTTTAAGGGCTGCATCAAAAGCCTGCACCCTCCAGTATCCAACCAGTGTTTTATACAGTAGCCTAACATGATGCTACAGTAGCCTAGTGCAGTTTAATCCCCCCCCCCCCCCCCCCCCCCCCCACGAATTAGAATAAGTGCCTTGTGCTGGAGATGGTGCATGAAATCAGAGTGCATCGTCCCTGTGTTAATAGTTTTTCCACATATACACCAATTATCGGTCAAGGAAATTGAGTTTAAAGTAATTGAGAAGCCGCAGCCCGTCTGGTGTTCAACCTTCCCAAGTTCTCTCACGTCACCCCGCTCCTCTGCTCTCTCCACTGGCTTCCAGTTGAAGCTCGCATTCGCTACAAGACCATGGTGATTGCCTACGGAGCTGTGAAGGGAACGGCACCTCCATACCTTCAGGCTCTGATCAGGCCCTACACCCAAACAAGGGCACTGCGTTCATCCACCTCTGGTCTGCTGGCCCCCCTACCTCTGAGGAGGCACAGTTCCCGCTCAGCCCAGTCAAAACTGTTCGCTGCTCTGGCACCCCAATGGTGGAACAAGCTCCCTCACGACGCCCAGGACAGCGGAGTCAATCACCACCTTCCGGAGACACCTGAAACCCCACCTCTTTAAGGAATACCTAGGATAGGATAAAGTAATCCTTCTAAACCCCCCCCCCCCCTTAAAAGATTTAGATGCACTATTGTAAAGTGGTTGTTCCACTGGATATCATAAGGTGAATGCACCAATTTGTAAGTCGCTCTGGATAAGAGCGTCTGCTAAATGACATAAATGTAATGTAAATGTAATGAGAAGTCATGAAATGCCGTCTGTCAAAAATGTGTATGAACCCTGATCTATATACGGTCTTTACTCATTTCCGAGAAAGTAATGCATCTGCATCCAGAGGTGGAGGTGAAGACCTTGAGGGAGGCTAGCTACCAGAGAAAAACGTTCAAATTAAAGAACTGCTTGGCAGGGGAAAGACACATGAATAATAATAATAATACTGTTAAGGGCTTTATTCAATCAGATCTGCTTCAAGCCGTGTAAAAGCCAATTTATGCTTGCTCTGGCAATGCGATCCGGAGGCGCCGTATGGAGGTTGTGACGAAATTGTGGAGGCACCGGAGACTGGCGCAGGCGAAATAAAGCTCTACCGCATCGCTGTGCGCCTCCCAAATTTGATAACAATGCGAAGGGCTAGGTGGCGGCAGTACGTCCTGTATAAACACAAACTCACTTTCTTGACAACTTCCTTCACAACAGCTCTGCGAAGTGCAAGATGTATGAATGCCCTGACTTCTGCAAAGATCTGCGTCACAGTAAATGCTATTTGGCCAATGCAGACACCAGAATGACTGTAAATCGGCTCCTGGCATTATAGGGTAACGGGGGGTACCTAGCCCCCTGGGGTAACTGCATCCCAGAGGTGTGGACTCGAGTCACAGATTTGATAACTTGATAGAAAATAAAGTGACTTGACTTGGGTGCCTCAAGACTATGGACTTTGACTTGAGACTGATGACTTGAAAGTATCTGGCCAGGTTTTGTAATGTTTTGTGGATTCGGGTCTCCAGTGGATTACTCTCTGTTACGGATACAGGTATCCGTAGTGTGTATCCTGTGTGTATCCTTCTTTTCTGTCTTCCCCTCACAGGTGGCAATCATCATTCCCCAATCAGTCACTAATCAGAAGACACCTGCTCCTTTTCCATTACCCTATCACATCCCTTTCCCTTGGTTTAAAACCCCAGTCAGTTGTTTTCTCTAGAGCTCCATCTCTCTGTGTTTCAATCTCTGTTATTCTTGCTCTCCCTTTGTAAACTAGATCTCTCTGTAATTTTTGCAACTACATGTCACTTTGTCCGGTACCTGTGAGTATTGTTTTGTTAAAGTGTTGACTGTTTGTTTGATGGTGGGAAAAGGGGGTAACAAGACAAGTCGCCCATGGGCCTACATTACATGTAGGAAAACTGTGTCTAAATACACTAGTTAGAACTGGGCGGACCACCCACTGTATTTTTGGTTTGTTAGCTAGCTGTTATTGAAGCAGGCTAGTCGAGCTTAGGGGTGTTTTTTGAATTATTGTTTCTTTCCTTGGGTCCAGCTCAGCCCCTCTTCCTGCCCCCTATTACCGTGTGTTTAAACAATAAACCATTAGAGTTTGACGGTAGATATAAGTTGTCTGTAGTTTTTGTTCTCACTGTTCCTTTTCACTATAATTTGCATAAGTTATGTTACGGGTCTCGTTTCCATCCCCCCCCCCCTAGACTGCAGGGCCAAAGGGATTCGTAACACTCTCCATGAAGCCAGAGACGGTATCGCACTTGCAAAAAATAAAACGCTATAGTGAAACACTCGGCCCTCTGATTTGGACCAGCAAACAAACAAACACAGGTCAAGTGAGCTAGCAGTGAGAGTTTGTTTTTGGGGGGGGGGGGGGGGGGGGGGGGGTTGCAAGTGTGAAACTGATTGGGGGGGGAAACAAGTCATACATATTTTAATAGGATACATATAGCCTACCTTTTTTTAAATGTATTTTTTTATGTTTATTCCTTTGCTTAATCGTTCTGGTCACTAGATGTTTGTTTTTATCTGTGCTTCAGAACCATAAAGTTGCAAGTCTTGACTGTTGACCAATGTCCAGTCATCAGCATTGGAACTCAAAAGTGGGCGCACATACCCAGATGAGTGACCAGGTAGCGCTTGTTTAATTTTCTCCGGTTTTGCCTGGCAAAAACATAGTAGCCTACCTACTTTAATAATATTCATATATAGTACCATTTAGCAAACTGCTACGGACGCATCTTCGCCTCTGGGTAAAAGTATCTGCTAAATGACTGTACATGACAGTAAGCTACCTGGTGATTTAATAATGTTCACATTTCAGATGGGGGCATAGTTTGGGTGGGTTATAAACCTCAGTGGTAGTACTGCTTATGTCTAAAGAGAGTTGTAACATCGCACTACCTTCAATACATGGGATGAAGATGTAACATATTCTTGTGAATTGATGATGATATTTGTGAGGAAGAAAAAGACTAAAGATGGATCATGCTTTCCATCTGATCCTGCAACCGCCGCTGCATAGGCCTAAAGGTTGGCGGTATGATCCTGCTTGCGCCGGATTGCAGAGAAGTGACATGATATCCCTAGATATTGACTGCTAACAAATCCAGGTGTTAAACGCCAACCTGGTCTGAGCGTGTTGTATTATGTACGTTAAGCCGACACTTTATCTAGTATGATATGTTACATTTGGTATGGTTATAAGACATGGTTACTTAAAGCAAAAATGAAAGTAGGGTGGGTGGTTGTGAGTTCCAATCTCATCACAGACAACTTTAGTATTTTAGCTAATTAGCAACTTTTCAACTTAGCATGTTAGCTAACCCTTCCCATTAACCCTAACCTTAATCCTTTTAGATAACCCTTTAACCTAAACTTAACCTTAACCCCTAGCCTAGCTAACGTTAGCCAGCTAGCAAGAATTTGTAACATATTCTAGGTTTTGCAAATTCTTAACATATAATACGAAATGTAATTCATAACATATGAAATGGGTGATAGACATCTACAAATTAATATATACCATACCAAATGTAACATATCATAACTATCATGTCTCAGAATTACATACAGAATATGAAATGCTCTGATACCAGGTTGGAAGGCATCATGGCACAGTAACAAACCCCTCTTGACATCAACCTGTTGCGCAATGGTGTATGAAAATTGTATGTTACTGTTCTGTGATATGCCAAATCTTCCAACAGAGTAAGATCAGCCATCTCTCACCTGTCTTTTTATAGTATTTCAACAATGGTTTTACTTTCAAATGTACCTCTAATTTAACAAATTACTATACGTTACTTTATATGGATTATTATAACAAATGCAGTGGTGTTGAAATTATATAGCATGTCAAGATATGTTGTATTTCCATTGTGAATTCATGCAATGAAATCGAAAAATTGAATTGCTTTCAAAATTTTACATTTAACATACTGCATATTTCCCCCCTTCTACGATTGACAAACCGTTCCCTTATTCCACCACTTTGCACTGTGTGTACGCATGGTCAATACTGTGGGTAAAGTTTTGAACACTCAAGCCAACAAGTCTCACACTTAGCGTGGAAATGATCCCACGCATGGTTTACGCACAGATTTGTGCATACACATGATTGATAAATGAGGCCCCAGGTGTGCAAAGCTCCTAGACTTACCCAGAAAGACTCACGGCTGCAATTGCTGCCAAAGGTGACTCCAGCATGTATTGACTTAGGTGGTTGAATATGTATCTAATCAAGATATATTAGTGTTTTATTTACCACTCTAACACTACATATTATTTTGTGTAGATCATTAACAAAACATTAATTCAATCCATCAAAATCCCACTTTGTAACAACAAAATGTGGAAAAAGTCCAGGGGTGTGAATATTTTCTGAAGGCATTGTATTATATGCCATTTAGCAGACACTTTTAACCAAAGTGACTGGTGTATTAGTAAAGCATAATTTCAGGTGAAGCAAAAAAGTCCATACCAGCATTGGCCAACCTTGCTTCACTGACCCCTGATCTACTGGGTGAGCAGACTTCTATTCCAGCCCAGTAATATAACACTATCAATTGAATCAGGTGTGTTAGTGCTGGACTGGAACAGAAGCCAGCAGACCTCCAGGAGCAGGGATGGCCTGCTCCAGTTGTAATAGGGTTATACATTGTGCAATGTTTAACTTTATAAACTAGTTAGTTCGAGCCCTGATTGGCTGAACGCCGTGGTATATCAGACCGTATACCAAGGGTATGACAAAACATGTATTTTTACTGCTGTAATTATGTTGGTAACCAGTTTATAATAGCAATAAGGCACCTCGAGGGTTTGTGATTATATTGGCCATATACCACACCCTATCTGGCCTTATTGCTCAAGTATACATTTGCTAATAGGTACACATAACCAGTGTTATACAACGATATACCCTTAGTCTCTTGGGACAGCTCTCCGTATCTGAAGGCATAAAACATCACAGAATTAGACAGCACTGAATATTATGTTGTTATTGTCTCTCTGTCCTAATAGTTTCCCTTACTAGGGTCTGGAACTGACATCTGGAGCTTCAGTCCTTTCACCCCCTTCCATGGCTGTTTTCTACAGATACATTTGGAGCTTGTGTTTTTAATTTACAACGATAAAAATTAAGATAGCTAGCTGATGATATTTGATTTACTTAGCTATACAGTTAAAGTTAGCTAGCTAGTTAGCAGCTCATACATGTAGCTGGTTATGTAATGTTATAATTTGATAATCTAGCAAGGCAGGCTAGCTAACTCAGGGTTTACCAAACTCAACCCCCACCTGGTGCAAGTTTTGGTTTTTGCCCTAGTGCTACACAACTGATTCAAATAACCAACTCATCGTTATTTTAATCACCTGTATAGTGCTAGGGCAAAAAAACTAAAACGCAAAACCAGGACCGATGTGGTTAGGGTTAGAATCACATTTTAAGACGAGATTGTAGAAATAGGCGGCCATCTGACTTTGTGGGTGTGGTAACTAGTGATTACCTAGAATTAGCTTGTCCCGAGTTACTGCCCCGATGGCACAGACTGCTTCAACAACAGTTATGTGAAAAGTTGTATGAAGAAATACCCGGTTTGATAAACTAGTAGATTAATTACCCAACCAAGCAGATACAAGCAGTAGAGTCATTTTGGTTGTGAAGTGCATTATCAAAAGTCTTTGTCCTTTATAACAAAATGCAATTTACCACTTGGCTGTCAATTGTTTTCACCCTGTCACGGGGCCTCTGTCAACACCACCTCATAAGATGAGGAAGCACATTTAAGAGGATTGCCTGCTGCAGTTGTTCAAGAGATGTCCAGTTTGCAGCTGAACTTGCAACATAGAGAAGACCAGCAAGGGGATCCTCAGCATCATGCAGAAATGCCCTCACTGTGTGCATGATGGGTGACCAAGAGCTGACATGCCATGCCCATCAATAGGGCGCTGGCAAAGACCTTACTTCCAGGCTCACCTTTTGAATGCTCACCAATGGTTGGCAATGGGGAGACCAGAATTGGGTAGGTTTAGTCTGACCTGTTCAAACTTCAACATACTGTGCCTTCAGAAAGTATTCACACCCCTTGATTTCGTTCCACATTTTGTGTTACAGCATTAATTTAAAAGTGATTAAATTGAGATTTTTTTTGGCAAATTGCCTGCCTACACACAATACCCCATAATGTCAAAGTGGAATAATGTTTTTAGATTGTTTTACAAATCACTTTAAATGAAAAGCTGAAATGCCTTGGGTCAATATGCTTTCAACCCATTTGTTATTGCAAGCCCAAATAGGTTCAGGAGTAAAAATGTAGTTAACAAGTCACATAAATTGCATGGACTCACTCGTGTGCAATAAGAGTCATTCAAAAATCATGTTAAACACTACCTCATTTCTGTACTCCAAAACATAGAATTATCTTTAAGGTCCCTCAGTCGAGCAGGGAATTTCAAACACAGATTCAACCACAAAGACCAGGGAGGTTTTCCAATGCCTTGGAAGAAGGGCCCGGTAGATGGGTAAAAAAAACAGACATTGAATATCCCTTTGAGCATGGTGAAGTTAATTACACTTTTTGGATGGTGCATCAATACACCCAGTCACTACAAATATACAGGCGTCTTTCCTAACTTAGTTACCGGAGAGAAAGGAAACCGCTCAGAGATTTGACCATGAGGCCAATGGTGACTAAAACAGTTAGAGATTAATGGATGTGATAGATAAACTGATGATCAACAACATTGTAGTTACTGCACAATACAGACCTAATTTAGTTGACAGAGTGAAAGGATTATGTAAATTATGGATTTCTGTATTTTATTTTGAAAAAACTAAAATCTCTAAAAACATGTTTTCACTTTGTCATTATGGGTTATTGTGTGTAGACGGGTGAGAAAAAAATATTGAATACATTTTGAATTCAGACTGCAACACAACAAGATGTCGAATAAGTCAAGGGGTATGAGTACTTTCTGAAGGCACTGTATGTATGTCAGATATTGCCTATACTAACTGCCATTGGTAATAGAACAGTGACTGTGTATGTGTTCACAGATGCATCTATGGAGCCAGCACTTGAAGACTTGCAGACTGACAGACAGGCAGTGGTGGAAAAAGTACTCAATATTCATACTTGAGTATAAGTAAAGATAACTTAATAGAAAAGTCACCCAGTAAAATACTACTTCAGTAAAAGTTAAAAGTATCTAGTTTTAAATGTACTTAAGTAGAGTGGTGGAAAAAGTACTAAATTGTCATACTTGGATAAAAGTACAAAGTAAAAGTACATGCTATACTTTAAATTCCTTATAATAAGCAAACCATAAGGCATGCTTGTCTTGTTTTTTAAATTATGGACTGACAGGGGCACACTCCAACACTGACATAATTTACAAACACAGTATTTGTGTTTAGTGAGTCTGCCAGATCAGCGGCAGCAGGGATGACAACGCGTTATATTGATCGGTTTGTGAATCAGACCATATTACTGTCCTGCCTGAGCATTCAAAATGTTAAGAGTACTTTTGGGTGTCAGAGAAAATGTATGGGTGCAAAAGGTAAATATTTTGTTTAGGAATGTAGTGGAGTAAAAGTAGTCAAATATAAATAGTAAAGTACAGATAGGTAAAAATACTTTAAAGTAGTTTTTTGGGGTAAGTACTTTACACCACTGCAGATGGGCTTGATACTGAGGTCTCTAAATGGAGAGAGACATGGCACTCGGAATAACATTTTCACTAGATAACTTTTACTTGAATTATCTTTTATTATTGAATTGAACGGTATTAGTCAATATGGAGAGGAAGAAACCCTGTGTATTCATCACCAGGATCAGGAAACTCATGATGTATACAGGACATCAGAAACATGTGGTCATAGGCACATCCTTAAAAACATGCTGGGAATACTAGAAAAGAGCAAGAAGGGCCGCACAACGTTGAAGCTCTCAATTCACTGCTTTATTGACAACGTCAGCAATGACACACCCAAGAAACACCCACATCAAACCACACCCCTAAGCCAAATCACATTTGGCCTCTCATGGCCACCAGCATTTGAGGAGCAAGCCAAAAAACAATTCCAAATCAGCAGGTGCAGTTGCCCTTTAAATACACTACATGGCCAAAGTATGTGGACACCTGCTCATCGAACATCTCATTCCAAACTCATGGGTATTAATATGGAGTTGGTCCCCCCTTTGCTGCTATAAAAGCCTCCACTCTTCTGGGAAGGCTTTCCACTAGATGTTGGAAAATTACTGCAGGGACTTGCCTCATTTCAGCCACAAGAGCATTAGTGAGGTCGGGCACTGATGTTGGGCGATTAGGCCTGGCTTGCAGTAGGCGTTCCAATTCATCCCAAAGGTGTTCAATCGGGTTGAGTTCAGGGCTCTGTGCAAGCCAGTCAAGTTCTTCCACACCGATCTCAAAAAAACATTTCTGTATGGATCTTGCTTTGTGCATGGGGTCATTGGGCTCCCGAGAAGCGCAGCTGTCTAAGGCACTGCATCTCAGTGCTAGACGTGTCACTACAGACATCCTGGTTCGAATCCAGGCTGTATCACAACTTGACTAGTTAAATAAAAAAATTAAAATTGTCATGCTGAAACAGGAAAGGGCCTTCCCCAAACTGTTGCCACATAGATGGAAGCAAATAAATGTCTAGAATGTCATTGTATGACGTAACGTTAAGATTTCCCTTCACTGGAACTAAGGGGCCTAGCCCGAACCATGAAAAACAGCCCCAGACCATTATTCCTCCTCTACCAAACTTTACATTTGGCACTATGCATTCCGGCAGGTAGTGTTCTCCTGGCATCCACCAAACCTAGATTTGTCCGTTTGAATGCCAGATGGTGACGTATGATTGATTCGTCACTCCAGAAAACGTTTCCACTGCTCCATAGTCCAATTGCGGCGAGCTTTACACCACTCCAGCAGATGCTTGGCATTGCGCACGATGATCTTAGGCTTGTGTGCGGCTGCTTGGCCATGGAAACCTATTTCATGAAGCTCCCGACTAACAGTTCTTGTGCTGACATTGTTACCAGAACAGTTATTGTGCTGACATTGCTTCCAGAGGCAGTTTGTAACTCGGTAGTGAGTGCTGCAACCGAGGACAGACAATTTTTACTCTATGCACTCGGCGATCCCATTCTGTGAGCTTGTGTGGCCTACCACTTCACAGCTGAGCCGTTGTTGCTCCTAGACGTTTCCACTTCACAATAACCGCACTTACAGTTGACCGGGGCAGCTCTAGCAGGTCAGAAATTTTAGTAACTGACTTGTCGGAGAGGTGACATCAATGACGGTGCCACGTTGAAAGTCACTAAGCTCATCAGTACAGGCCATTCTACTGCCAATGTTTGTCTATGGAGATGTCATGGCTGTGTAGTTAATCGTATACACCTGTCAGCAATGGGTGTGGCTGAAATAGCCACTAATTTGAAGGGGTGTCCACATACTTATGGTCCTACTTTTTTAGTTTCAACGTTACAGTTAAACACTCAAATCTCCTACAATCAGTTCAAGTGTCTGCCCAGGAGATGGCAATGTCTTGCTCCATTTGAATCAGTTTGACATTCTCTTATTCATCTACAATGCAGCCGATTTGACGCCGTCGCTCGTTTAAGCAGCATATCCCACCGCTACCACCAAATGTAGCAGAGTTGAATCTCTTATCGCATCTACATTCCCTGGGCTATTCTCAGCAGTATGTCATACCATAGTCTTTCCATCAAAACCAGATATTGTCATGTTGAAAACAGTCCGGTTTAGAGTGCGATTAAACTTGTCATTGAATTTAGTAATTTAACAGACCCTCTTATCCAGAGGAACTTACAGGAGCAATTAGGGTTGCTCAAGGGCACGTCGCCAGATTCTTTCACCTAGTCTGCTTGAAGATTCAAACCAGCGACCTTTCGGTTACTGGCCCAAGGCTCTTAACTGCGAGGCTACAGTCATATAACCAGTAGTGGAAAAAGTACCCAATTGTCATACTTGAGTAAAGGTAAGGATATCTTAATAGAAAATGACAAGTAAAAGTCATCCATTGAAATCCTACTTAAGTATATTTAAAACCAAATAATTTTACTCAAGTATCAAAAGTAAAAATCATTTCAAATTCCTTATTAAGCAAACCAGACGGCACCATTTTCTTTCTTTTTTATTTACGGATAGTTAGAGCACGCTCCAACACTCAGACATCATTTACAAACGAAGCATGTGTTTGGTGAGCCCGCCAGATCAGCGGCAGTAGGGATGACCAGGGGATGTTCTCTTGCAAAGTATGAATAAGACCATTTTCCTGTCCTGCTAAGAAAAATGTAAGTACTTTTGTGTTTCAGGGAAAATGGAGTAAAAAGTACATTTACTTCAGGAATGTAGTAAAAGTTGTCAAAAATATAAATAGTAAAGTACAATTACCCCCCCAAAAAACAACTTTAGTCTTTTTATAACACATTACCTAAGAAAGGCAGTAATTACATAAGAACCTGGCAGGTTCATGTAGTCTGCAAGTCTGCTGCTCTCACAGCACATTCAAGTCAAATTAAGAACACAAACATGCTGTAGCTAACTCTTTATTAGATATTATTTCATATTAATTAAACAAAAGTCAACATTTCTTGAAGACTGTACTGCAAGTGCTTCATTGGACTGGATATTGGTTTGGAAATGTTTACCTTATTAAATACATAATGGATATCTGATGGTTTCTTGCTTGTTTTTGCTTTGCAAAGCACAACTGACAAGACAATAATAGCTCCCTCACTCATTTTCTATGCAGCCTTTTGAGGGCAGATGGGCCTGATCAAAGCTACCTAGCAGTGACTGCCAGACTTAAAAATAACTCATACACCGTGTTCATCCCAAAACAAGGCAATGCATTCTAAGCAGGCGTAGAACTCTTAAATTCCATTTCCATTCCACTCCATTTTCTGCCTCAGCTAAAACCTGTCTTGTCTTTATTAAATATATTTTTCAGTTCACCTTTCTCTTATAAATCGTGGAAGGGTACCTGCTCTAGTCGGGGCAATGCTCAGGTGGCAGATGGACGGGGGGGGGGGGGGGGGGTTATCACAAAGTGGACCAATCGTTAGTTCAGCCAGTTAGTGTGTAGACGGAGTATATTCATATGTGCTGAGATGGGACAACTTCCCTAAAATGCCTGTTGTTCATCTCTTCGGCTTTCCACCCTCTCTCACCCTCCAGTGGAGAAGTCTGGTGGACTCATTGGCTGTCCTCCTTGGTGTAGTCGCCAGCCTCCCAGCGCAGTGCCCGCTTGTTTTTGTGCCTGGTGACGCGGGTCGCCTCCAAGACCTGCAATGGAAGAAATAGCATCAACATCATATTGGACCTGTGATAAAGGCCTTCTGAGACAAATGATTCAATGGATATCAGCAGAGAGAAGAGCAACCACTTACTTCATTGTTCACATCGTCAGTAGGCTGAATTCCTGCATACTAGAGGTAACAGAAAAGTCAAATTTAACAACTAGCACACCATCATTGTAGAATATAAAACCTATGAATTGAGAAGTCTCACAAGATCTACATGGTTTCGCCAACACTATCAGTGCTCTTCTGTAGTCATATTGCATTGCTGTATTTCTTTCCAAACTGTGCCTAAATGTCTTATGTCTATAATGGATTTTCAATGTATGTAGACAGCATCAATAACTAGAGTCTTTCCTCACAGCATTCTCTTCCAGCTTCAGTTTGATTCTCCTCTCCTCAAAGTCCTCTAGCAGGGTTTCAGTCAGGCCCTTTAGCGTGGGGGTCCCAGGGGAGCCACCCATCTCTACCCACGGGCTAGCAGGCAACAGGTGGGTAACCCTGCTCACCACAGGGGAGGTGGGCCGTGGGGAGCCCCATGGCTGGGCAGTGACTATGGAAAAGGAGGGAAGACGGGGAGTGGGTCGAACGGAGGTGGAAAAGCGAGATTCACTGTCCGCTTTATCGGGGGGGGAGAAATAGAGAAACATTGAGTTAGCACATACATGCTTGTAATTGTGTTAAGAGTACATTCGAAATGTAAGTTGAATGCAACATGAAAACTACAGTGCCCTCAGAAAGTACACCCCTTGACTTTTTCCACGTTGTGTTACAGCCTGAATTTAAAATGGATTAAATTGATATTGTTTTACTGGCCTACACACACAACCCCCTAATATCGAAGTGGAATTGTTTTACTGGCCTACACACACACACACAACCCCGTAATGTCGAAGTGGAATTGTTATTTTTAATACGGTGCAAATTCATCTCACACACTACCAGTCAAAAGTTTGTACACACCTACTCATGCAAGGGTTTTTCTTTACTTTTACTATTTTCTACATTGAAGAATAGTTAAAGACATAACTATGAAATAACACAGATATGGAATCATGTAGTAACCAATTTTATTTTAATCTAAATATATTTATGAGATTCTTCAAAGTAGCCACCCTTTGCCTTGACAGCTTTGCCCACTCTTGGCATTCTCTCAACCAGCTTCATGAGGTAGTCACCTGGAATGCATTTCAATTAACAGGTGTGCCATATTAAGTTACATTTGTGGAATTTCTTTCCTTCTTAATGCGTTTGAGCCAATCAGTTGTGTTGCGACAAGGTAGGGGTGGTATACAGAAGATACCCCTATTTGGTAAAAGACCAAGTCCATATTATGGCAAGAACAGCTTAAATAAGCAAAGAGAAAAGACAGTCCATCATTACTTTAAGACACGGTCATCTCAAATTGACTGACCATCTGAAGGGGAGAGTTTTGGCCAGAGTTCCAGTTAAATACATTTATGAGGATCTCGGATTTGTCCCAGTTAATCTTATACCCTGATATACTGCTGAATATGTTGATTGTCGAGAGCACATGTTCTAATGATCGCTTGGATTCTTGTACGAACATCAGAATATCAGTGTAAAGACTTATTTTGCGAATCGGATGCCTACAACTGAACTGAATTATCAAGGCTTGTGGTAAGCTAGAGAAAAGTTTAAACCATTTGCATATAGATGTACTAAAACCAAATTCCTCGAGTGCCAAGTTCAGGAAGGTCATATTGACTCTGTTCGGGAAGCGAGATGCATGATGTCAAAGAGGCGCCTGTTGACTGGAGTGTCAGACTTTCATAAAACCCGTTTGATCAGAATGTATTATTTTGGAAAGACTAGTTTCTAATCTGTTGGCTTTGCTAATTATTTTTAAACCCATTTATTTTTTTACTAGGAGAATGATTAAGGCGGTGTTCATAGTATATGGAAGGTTATTAGAGCAATACACATGCGTAACCATATTTAACCCATAAGAGTCTAAGCCCCGTCTAAGCCGGCGGAGGAGGTTCTAAGCTATATGCAATTGTTTAAAACATTTGTGAAATAAGGGGTTAAAAATATTCATACAACTCAACAGGAAGTGGAATTATGTTAAAAAATGAAAAGCTGAAATGTCTTGTGTCATTAAGTATTCAATCCCTTTGTTATGGCAAGTTCAGGAGTAAAAATGTGATTAGCAAGTTGCATGGACTCACTGTGTTACATAATTGTTTTTATGACTACCTCATCTCTGTAACCCACACAAACAATTATCTGTAATGTCCCTCAGTCGAGCAGTGAATTTCAAACAGATTCAACTACAAAGACCAGGGAGGGGTTTTAATGACTCACAAAAAGGGCACCTATTGGTAGATTGTAAAAAAAAGAAGCAGGGATTTCACCAAGAGGCTAATGGGGACTTTAAAACAGACTAATGGCTGTGATAGGAGAAAACAGAGGATGGATCAAACAGTGGATGGATCAAGGAAGCCTGTACAGAATACAAATATTCCAAAACATGAATCCTTTTTGCAACAAGTCAGAAAGCAATTAACTTTTTATCCTGAATACAAAGTGTTAATGTATGTTTGGGGAAAATCCAATACATTACCGAGCACCACTCCCCATATTTTCATGCATAGTGGTGGCTGCATCATGTTATGGGTATGCTTGTAATTGTTAAGAACTGAGGATTTTTTCAGGAAAAAACAAAAAACAATGGAACTAAGCACAGGCAAAATCTGAAAGGAAAACCTGGTTCAGTCTGCATTCCACTAGACTGGAGTTGCTTACCAAGAAGACAGTGAATTTTCCTGAGTGGCCGAGTTACAGTTTTGACTTAAATCTACTTAAATCTATGGCAAGACCTGAAAATGGTTGTCTAGCAACCAATTTGACAGAGCTTGAAGAATTTTGAAAATAATATGGGCAAATGTTGCAAAATCCAGGTGTGGAAGCTCTTAGAGACTTACCCAGAAATACTCGCAGCTGTAAATCAGTGCAAAATTGCTTCTACAAAGTATTGATTAAGGGGGTGAATACTTATGTAAATGAGATACTACTGTATTTCATTTTTTTATACATTTGCAAAAATATCTAAAAACATGTTTTCATTTTGACATGTGAGCAAATACATTTAATCTACTTGGAATTCAGGCTGTAACAACAAAATGTGGAATAAGTCAAGAGGTATGAACACTTTCTGAAGGCAATGACAGCCGAATTGTAGTCATACCATTGTACACACTTGACTATGAAAATGGACACTGGTAGACATCTTGCCGTAACACTAGTTTTAAAAAAGGCCCAGTGCAGTCAAAACTGTTTTTCCTGTGTTTTGTATGATATTGTACAACAGCTGATGAAACTACACTACATGACCAAAAGTATGTGGATCCCTGCTTGTCGAACATCTCATTCCAAAATCATGGGCAATAATATGTAGTTGGTCTCTACTCTTCTGAGAAGGCTTTCCACTACAATTTGGAGCATTGCTGCGGGGGCTTGCTTCCATTCAGCCACAAGAGCATTAGCGAGGTCGGCACTGATGTTGGGTGATTAGGCCTGGCTTGCAGTCACCGTTCCAATTCATCCCAAAGCTGTTTGATGGGGTTAAGGTCAGGGTTCTGTGCAGGCCAGTCAAGTTCTTCCACAACGATCTTGAGAAACAATTTCTGTACGGACCTCGCTTTGCGCAAGGTGTCACTGTCATTCTGAAACAGTAAAGGGCCTTCCCCAAACAGTTGCAAGCACAGAATCGTTTAGAACAGGGGTGGGCAATTCCAGTCCTCGAGGGCCTGATTGGTGTCACAGTTTGGCCTGTGATAACAACACCCCCCCCCCCCCCTCGGGGACAGGAGTTTCCCATCCCTGGTCTAGAATGTCATTATATGTTGTAGCGTTAAGATTTGCCGTCACTGGAACTAAAGGGCCTAGCCCGAACCATGAAAAACAGCCCCAGACCATTATTCCTCTTCCACCAAACTTTACAGTTGGCACTATACATTCAGGCAGGTAGTGTTCTCCTCTTATCCATCATACCCAGATTAGTCTGTCGGACTGCCAGATGGTGAAGCGTGATTCATCACTTCAGAGAACACATTTCCACTGCTCAATGGCAGCGAGCTTTACACCACTCCAGCCGACGCTTGGCATTGTGCATGGTGATCTTAGACTTGCGTGCGGCTGCTTGGCCATGTAAAACCATTTCATGAAGCTCTCGACGAACTGTTATTGTGATGACGTTGCTTCCAGAGGCAGTTTGGAACTCGGTCGTGAGTGTTGCATGCAGTCCTAGCTAAATTTTAGCTTGAGAAAATTTTGCTAAAATGCTGTTTTTGACCATTTTTATGGAAAACTATTACAGTAAGGTACTGTTTGATATTGAGATAAAAACAGCTGCATTGGCCCTTTAATGTGACTGGATGTAGAATAATCTTAAGGTCCAGTGCAGCCATTTTTTATCTCAATATCAAATCATTTAGTACCTTACTGTGATTATTTTCAATTAAAATTGTCAATAAGAAACAAATGGCTTCTTAGCTAAGAACAATCTCAGGCAATTTTGCTAGGACTGTCTGGGAGTGGTCTGAGTGGGGATGGGAAAGCTGAAACTAGCTCTTACTGGCAGAGAGGTTTGGAACTCTTTCTTATTGGTCTATTAACTAATTTCCACCTAGTGATGTCACCAGGCAGGTCAAAACTCCATCCCACTAAAACAGGCAGGAATTTCAGGTGGTCTTTTCAAACATCTTACACTAAAAGGGCATTATCATAATTTTTACAATATTATTCTAACCTCAATGTGGAAATATGTATAAAACACAGGTCAAGCACGTTTTTAACTGCGCTGGGCCTTGAACCACAATTTCAGTGCATCAGGAAAAGCCGCAATAAAGGAAGAAATTATTCAATTATTCACTGTTCTGTTTTTTCCTGACTTATTTTATCCTTTTTGATGCAAAGTAATAGCCTTTGTGTCAATGATTAATCAGGGCTGGTAACACAGCATTGGTTCCTCTGCCCATATATGACCAAAGTTCAGGTTCTAATTAAGTTTGTCATGTCTTCCAGTCTAAGAAAGCCAGCAGTAAACAAGACAAACAATTCTACTTAAAGCTAGAATTGTGAGGACATTTGACAATTGGTGCATGTAGACTTTTGCTTAAATCAAGCCAAAAACAAGTATAAGATATTGCCATCATGAATAATTCCTGTTATGTAGTCTTGTAATTGTATAGATTTGTCTATGGATAAATGGACTGAACCATCCTACCTAGCATTGATACTGGAGTGATAGATGAGTAGGACCATCTGGCCAAGCTCGTCTGCTCTACTGGAAGTGAAGGGCTCTCAGAGAAGACAGACTCTTCCTGTTCCACAATGACTCTTCGCAGGCTTTGCGATTGACATGCGTCTTCAGCGTCTCGTTCTATACAGTCCAAGTTTCCTTCCATAGAGGCAGACAGGCCACTGGATTCCCGCAGTTCCCGGAGCTCCTGCTCACGTTTCAGATCCTGCTCGATCTCCTTCTGGATAATATCTGGAGCGTTTGGTCTTCGAGGTCGCAGGCCGCCAGAATCCAGGTGCGCCCTCCAGGTTGGAATAGGCTTATCACTCGGTTCAGACTCCTGCACTGCAAAAGCAGTGGTTGTAGGTGAGGATGACGAAGAGGAGGCTTCTTTAGTAGAGGAGCCTCTGGCTGGAACTGGCTTCTTTCTTTCCACTAACCACGATGGGTAATTTACTATTTCACTAGTACTTGTCTTCACCACCACTGTGACTTGAGCGCTTTCTGCCTTACTGGTCTCATTGCCTTTCAACATGATGATCTCCTCTGGGAAGCTGCTTGGCAGTACTCTATTGAGGTCTTGGGACTCTGAACTCCGGCTTTTGCTGGTGGTATTGACGCTTGGAGTGGCGCTCATGCTGCCGATGTACAACTCGGTCTCATCTGAGTGCCGGTGAGGGCAGCAAGGGGAAGGGTAGCCTTCCGTATCTGAGCTGCTACTCCTCACAATGACCCTGGGTGATGACCAAGCCCTTTTCATCGTCTCGACCTCGGCTCCAGATTGGTCTCTAAGCTCAAAGATCTTTCTCCGATCCTCCAGTTCCTGAGGAGTTCCCCAGTCATACAGACCTGGGACTCTCCCCTGGTGCAGCAGGTCTTCTTCCCTCTGGCTGTCCTTTTTGATCTCACGCTGGATGAAGAAGCTCACCCGGTTCTTCTTATTTGCCTTAACAGGCATCAGTGGTGGTGTAGGCTGGGAGAGCAGAGACTTGACCTCCACCATCTCTTGGACGTCGGTGTGCTTGATGCCCCGCAATCGCCGAAGACTCTCTTCTCTCTCCTGAGCGATACGAATCTCCCTCTCTATGGGCGTCTCTCTGTAACCACTTACCGATTGGGTGCCCTTGCTTTCTGGCTGAGGGTTGTCATTGGACGTGCTTCCGTCACTTGTGTAGCCAACACTTGTGTCACCCGATAGATCCTCCAGTCCAGAGTCAAGGTCGTCAAACAGGCTACTCTGCCTCTTGGTTACCCTCTCCTCTGTGCGGTACACCTTTCTGCCAGCGACATTTTCCCATTTGTCCTGACGTTTCACTGGGGTCAGACTTTGGTTAAACCATTTCGCAGAGTGGTAGTCTTTTTTCTCGCTCCTTGGTGATAGCAAGCTGTCTTCTGACCGCCATAGTCTTCTTTGTGGTTTTAGAGAGCTGGGACTCTGCAGGAATGGGTTGAGCCTCGACTGTTCCATCTTTAGGAACTGCTCCCGTGCTGCACTGAAGTTGATCTGTTCGTTGTCAATAGTGCATGGCTCAGCTGCTGGTGTGGACTCAGATTTGATGCTGCTTGGCCCATAGCACAAGCTGAACCCGTCGAGCAACTTGTTGGGTGATTTGCTGAGATCCAGGGTTTCGAGTGCACTCCACTGCTCCCTGAATGTGGGAATCTTTTTGGGGGCTTGACTGTGGATGATCTCCTGCCTAAGGTGCTTCTCCTCCTCCTCCGTCTTCAATTGGGCACCGTTGGTGTTCACCTGGTAGCGGGAGTCCTCGTCCTCCTCGAACAGACTACCTGGCTTCTTCCCACTGGCGTATGTCTGCAGTTTGAAGCTGCTTTCCTCTTTCAGGGTCGCCAACTTGGCTTGTCTCTCTGGGGACACCATCCAGGCTTCGTTCATCTCCGCCTCGGGGCTCACCGGATCATCCACAAAGGAGTAGAAGCCACGTTGGGAGCCCGTACTCCCTGCACTGCTAGGGCTACTGGGTTGCCAGTCTTCGCTGGTGTTGCCGCAATCTTCCTCTGACACAGCCACCTGCCTGGCCTGCACCACCACATCCCGGGACACCTTCTGCTGGGTGGATACGATAACTGTGGACTGGGTGCGGGTCACGGAGATGCTGTCAAAACTGAAAGCCGAAGAGTTGTCATTCCGGTTGTAGATCCAGCTCCGGTCCAGGCTTAAGGGCTCATCAGTGGTGGGGCTGAGCATGGTGCGAAGGTCTACTGCCAGCTCCAGTTTGGGTGACATGGGCTGAAGCACCCACTTTCTGGGTGTGCTTTCCATGGTTCCTTGGAATGTGGTGTCTTCCTGTGTAGACAGTGAGATTTCTGCAGCAGGAAGCTGGTGAGATTGGAACACTATCTGGTCTCCCTCCTCCTGGGTCAACACATCCTGGGAATCATCAGGTGCAGCAACTGAGAGTCTCTGCAACCAATAAAAAAAAGATTAAAAAAAAAAAAAGATTTCAAAAATAGGCCAACACTTAAGCAATATAATAATTAAGAAAGATTAAATGGTCAAGTGGCAACTGGATCATTATAACCAATCAAACAAGCCTTCCACTGTCCAAATACTTTAACAAATTACAATTCAATATTTCATTGAAGACACTGAGTAGCTACATCTTTGCATATCACAGATAATACAGAATACGGCTTGTGCCACCAAAATGAAATTAGTTGCATAACACTTCAGGGGTTTATGGTTTACAGGAATCTGTTTAACAAGGGAAATAATAAAAAAGTTGTGCAAGACAGGATGCAGAGATTTGCTTTGGAATGCCAATATAAAAAAAAAGTTGCCAATAACATTTATAGCTTAAATGTAATGCCTACTTCCGCATGAGAACGAGAGACCGTGTTTGCAGTAAACCTAGCTCATCAGGAAAGACACGAGAACTCAAACTGAGAAAATGTAGAGCAAACCAATGTGTGAGATGGTCTAAAAAGATGAAGATGTCTGCGTCGGTCTAGAAGGCAACAAAGGAATGTTAAGCTGGCATGCAAGGGAATTACACACAAGGTTCAATCATCTCAGTCAGACCTCTATTTATTGCAAACTTTGAAGTTCCTGTATGGAGGATTACCAGATCCATTGCTGTGATACTGTATGAAGATCCATAAATACTGTCTGTTCCCGTCTTAGCCAAGACATTCCGATTCATAATATTGTACATGGATTGGTATTTATCGGCACAACTCATACAGTCAAGATTTTATATACTGAACAAAAATATAAATGCAACGTGAAACAATGAATGATTTTACTGAGTTACAGTTCATATGAGGATATCAGTCAATTGAAGAATATTCATTAGGCCCTAATCAATGATTTCACATGACAATACAGAAACAGTATGTATCTGTTGGTCACAGACCTTTAAAAATAAATTATAAGTCTCACAATGGGCCTCAGGATTCCGTCACAGTATTTCTGTGCATTCAAATTGCCATCAGTAAAATGGTGTTCGTTGTCCGTAGCTTATTACCGAGTTAGTTAATATAAAGGAAATCAGTAAATTGAAATAAATTCCTTAGGCCCTAATCTAAGGATTTCATGACTGGGAATACAGATATGCATCTGTTGGTCTGGTCACAGATGCCTTAAAAAAAAAAAAAATAGCAGCGTGGATTAGAAAACCAGTCAGTATCTGGTGACCACCATTTGCTTCATGCGGCGCGACACATCTCCGCATAGAGCTGATCAGGCTGTTGATTGTGGCCCCTGGAATTACATTTTAAATTTGTCATTTAGCAGACGCTCTTATCCAGAGCGACTTACAGTAGTGAATGCATACATTTCATTAACATTAAATTATCTGGCAACAGCTCTGGTGGACATTCCTGCAGTCAGCATGCCAAATGCACACTCCTTTAAAATATTTTAGCATTGTGTGACAAAACTGCACATTTTCGAGTGGCCTTTTATTGTCCCCAGCACAACATGCACTGGTGTAATGATCATGCCATTTGATCTGCCAAACTTCTCAGGTAGATGGATTATCTCGGCAAAGGGGAAATGCTCACTAACAGGGATGTAAACAAATTTGTGCACCAAATTTGAGAGAAATAAGCTTTTTGTGTGTATGGAACATTTCTGGTATCTTATTTCAGCTCATGAAACATGGTACCAACACTTTACATGTTGCGTTTATATTTCTGTTCAGTGTAGTTATTGATTATCAACCGTTATCAATTTATTCAAGCAATGGATTAAATCAACCTTAATCTTAACCATGCAGACATGTACCTAGAGCAGGGCTCTCCAACCCTGCTGCTGGAGAACTACCATCCTGTAGGTTTAGAGCATCGGATTCTAATAATTAGCTGGTAGACAAAATTAAAAATCAGGTTTGTTACAACTGGGGTTGGAGGGAAAATCTACAGGAGGGGTAGCTCTCCGGGAACAGGGTTGGAGAACTCTGACCAGGAGTGTGCAGCTACAATTCCTTTTCAAAGTGCCTAGTTGTCAGAAGATGTATGAAGAACCATAATGAGGGAGAGAGAGGAATGTGTTCACTCCTTTCTCATGGAGGTGGGAGTACTGACACTAGAGTAGGATATTAGATAGTCTTGGCCAATGAAAACATAAGTTTCTCTCCACTCAACTTATGTAGAACTAACTACACTGGAGGCTGGGTGCTAGGGCGGGTTGACTTGTCAATCATTTTAATATGCCACACAAAGGATTAAAAGGAAAATATTTCATGGCAACTAGCAGTATCACTTAGAATCTCTATAGCATAACATCCTCACTGCTATTCGAGCATGTTGGCTAATGAGTAAAACCTACAGCCCCTGGAAGCTTCCACTCCATCCAACATTGTAATTTAAATTGACTTCGACAAAACAATCCTGCATTTCACAATTGTCATTGTAACCCTGCTGACACAGAATTAAACTAATCATGACAGATGCACAACACAAGACAAATGGACCGGAGTAAACCCAGTCCTAACCTTCCCTGAGATGCCAAGACTTTTGGCTGACCTCAGAATAAGCTCTTCAACAAATATACATTCATTTTGGGTTAAAAAGTGTATGTAAATGTAAATGTAATGTAAATGTAAAAAGTAACGCACTATCCCAAGAGTTCTAAGGCAGCCTGCAGTGTGTGTATGCGCGCATGTGACCACTTGTGTGACAGTGGACTGTGTACCCCTGATAAGCTCTTCTCAGCGCCACTTTCTGGAATCGGCTCCTCTGCCCTTTGCTCATTGGCTGAGAGAGAAGAGGAGTGATCGGTGGGGGACAGGAGATACACAAGTCTCCTCGCCCCCACTAATTTATTACCTCACACTGGTGTGTGTACGAAACACTCACTAGTTCCTGTCAGTAAAGTGCCTATTGTTGCATGGATCAACTAAGGCCAAGTTGCATGTAGCACACAAGATAATACAACAAATTACACAATAAAGATTTTGCCACAGATAAGTCATCCCCATCAACCTTCAGACTTATTCAAGGCTAATATATATACTCATCGACTGTCTGAAATAAATGCCCAAATACATGTTGTCATACCCTACAGCTTGTCTGTCGGCGATACAGATTTCAAACCAGTTTTCATGTCTTGAAATGACAACCATGCCAACTGCTCATTAAAGCTCTACTAATCAAAAAAGAAAAGAAAAAAAAGAGAACATTTTGCAAATAAACAATGTGATGGTGTTCCCATGGGTACAGGATGTGTAGCTACAGAGACCAGCGTATACAAGGTCCTCCTCAAATAGGGTAGGCTGTAGCATTTGGAGAAACATGGAGAACAGCCACTACTTGATAAACACAAAAAAAGTGTATAGGGAAATGGATTTACATTAGGCTTACTTCCCTCAGTCAATGCACAAGGGTTTAATTTGACATCAACTTTTGAAAAGAAGTAGGTCATTACTCAGTAATGTAGACAGTGTGACGAGATGGCAAATCCAACCATAGTGTCTTCTAAGCTAATGCACCTGCTCACCCAACTGCCACTTAACTGAAGCGCTTCCAATTCATAGATAATGTAAGTATCGATAATGCCATTGAAATGCATTTCGATCTAAAGTACAGTTAATTTGGGAAAAATGAAGTAATTAACCCTACCTTAATTAGTATACCGCAAACAAGACAAAAGTTTGTTGTCTTGTGTCTCCCGCTCTCTCTCTCTCTGTCTTTTGAGCACCCTACAGCACAGGCAAAGTTCAGCCAATATCATGTCAGTTATTGAAGCCACACCCTCTTACCGAACAGGGAAAAGTGCACGAGACTGACAAACCGCTATAACAAGGTAGGGAGAGAAGAGAAACCCATTCACATTGCCAAGGCAAATCACACAAGATGACCCAGATTAAAAATGACCTGTGGTCCAAAGTGAAGTCTGTAATTAGTTGATTATTTGTAACCGGTCAGTGAGTGCTGGGCTGAAACAAAAGCCTGCTCACCCAGTAACCCTCCAGGACTGGAGTCGGAGAACCCTGACCTAAGGGAATGAGTTGGCTAATTTCCTGGTGATCATTTTGTGTCCCAGTACAGAAGCTTCCTTCTCCTTTCCTTCATGACCACTGACATGACTTGATAAACTGTTATGGGAACATATCCATTCCCTTTACCTATCATTGGTCTCATAAGGAAACAAAAACAGAAAATAACAGTTTAAAAGTACTGAGGCATTATCAGTATGTTGCCTGTGAACTGTTAAAAGAAGAATCTTCCTTTGGGGTTGAAGTTCACCTGAGAGGATGTCACTGCTACAGCTAGACCAGTGGAAGAGCTTGAGTCATCATGGCCAAAATGTTCATTACTTAGAAATGCAGAAAAAAAATACATATTTTTTACATCAAATAAAGCAAAATGATTATGGCTCTAGATTGCAGGAAAAAGCTGTTTCAGGTGTCTTTCACCCCCCAGCCATCCTCACATACTGTGCCCCCTCAGATTTTTGGGGTGCATGACAGCCCTGATAGAGGGCATTCCATTTAAGAAGGCATTCGCTTTGAGAAATGGGAAGGTTCACACTGAACATAGCTTTACTGCGCTCTAGTGACTACCTTGTAAATGTACACCAGAGTATTTCAATCAACTTTGTCACTCTGAATAAAGACTTGAAGGGGTCATGACAAACATAATATGGATCTCAGTTTAGCTTACTAATGCAAAGGAATGTTTGTGATTGTACATCTACTTCACACCACTATGGTCTTACATCTAGGAATCAAATGCATGACAGATGAAACAGACATTAAAGTGGGTACTATTGAGATGTATTTGTCCAAAATTACAATTAAATCAATGAATGCCACAGTTATTCCCCCCCCCCCCAATATCATGGAAACCATGGGAAGACTCTAGGCTGCAATGGCTGTGGTACAAACAATGCAGATCCAACTGTGTGGAATGTTGGTAAAGGGGGGGGGGGGGGGGGGGGAGAATGTCAAAGCAAAACAAATTGTTAGCCTGCAATCAGGATCCCTTTAACATTGTTGTAACTACCCCTGTCATTGTGTGTTTGGGGTAAGGGTTGTCTTACCTTGGTCTCATGCTCCATGCTGTTACACAGCACCTGCCAAGGAGGAGTGTACTTGAACATCCTGCAGTGTGAGTGTATGTCTGTCTGTCTGTGTGTAAGAGAGCACTTGTGTGTGTTTCAGCGTGTTGGTGAATGTGTCCGGGCAGCTCTCTGTGTGACAGGATTCAAGGCTAGGTGCAGGGGGGGCAATCAAGATCAACTCAGGCCAGGTGTGCTCATTCTGACACGAGAGAGGGAGGGAGGTAGAAGAGTCAACAATGGGAAAGACAGTACATTGAATTTGAATTCAAAGTTTTGGGATAAGACAGAACATCAATAAAACATTGATTAAACTAACATTTTGGTGAACCTTCCAGTTGCTTTTTTGGTTGATTAGTCCTCACGTTTTATTTCATCTGGCAATTAAAAATGACTGTACACATTCCACAAATGTCCATATTTGAGTACACAAGGAATATTTCTGGTGCCGAACCATAATATTTGTCTTAGATTCTTTTGGTCAGTAGCTTAATCAAAGACCCAACCCTCGCCCTTTCCTTAACTCACCTCTCGGTTCTAGACTTGCCCTCCTAGACGTCTGGGTTCTCCAGCAGGTGTTCTGCCGTCTGGATCTGCACCCCCCTCGTATCCCCTACTGTGTTAAGCCTAACAGCTGGTCTCCGGACTCCACTGGTGTTTTGGTCTGGGGTTTGGCCCTGACCAGACCCCTCCCTGTTACCCCCTCAACAGTATCTGTCACTCACCCTCTCCATCCTCCCCCTCAACACCCTGTCCATCAAAGCTGCTAGTCCAGAGATATTGACCGGTTGTGGTGGGGGAGAGGGTGAAAAGGGGGTGAGAGGGTAAGGGGGGGGGGGGGGGTCCAGAACACAAAGCGTTGGGTGGCGTGACTGCTCCCATGTCTGTTGCTGAGGGCAGGGGAATTGCAATGGAATGCTGCTGACCATCACAAAGTGCCAGACAAAAGAGGAGCCATCTGCGCACACGCGCACACAAAGTCCCACCTCTACCAACAGTGACCATGTAGCCAGGTGACTGTGTCCATGACAATGGTGGAGCAGGTCTTAGATTAGCAGTGTTAAAACATTGCATTGTGGTGCATAAGTGGGCAGGACCTTTGTTCATAGGAAAGGACTGTGAGGATTTCACAATGCAGGCCTTCGAGATCGATGCAAACCTCAAGGGGGATTTCAACTTTAGTCTAAGAACCAAGGCTAAAGACACACACACACACACACACACACACACACACACACACTTTCACGAATTTGTACTGACTGAGGTGAAAACTATTTTCAAGATGGAGGGAGGGAACACAAAAACAAAACGGAGACTGGGAGAGACCTTTGAAGCACATCACATTTTTATTTGTCTTTTCAAACACTTTCCTCTACAGCACTTTCCAATTTGTAAGAAAGCAGACCTTCACAACTAACAAAGCAATACGAAAGCATCAGTTTGTGGGCACTCACTCTATTACCTGGGCCCTCCACTGACTGACTGCCATGAGCGCAGAGTCACTGGGGAAGGGACGGGGATCTATGAGTCTACACTAGAAGACGAGAGAGCGACAGACATTTTGTTTTGCACAAAGACATTTATATGTAGATATTTATATATGCATTTACAAAAAATATGCCTGGCCGGGGGCCAGACTACAAGGCATTGGGGGTGTGTAGAGAGAGAGAAAGTCAGAACTGGAATGTAAATATTAATAAGAACCAACAGGGGGTGCTGCTGCAGAGTCATCAATCAATCAAATGTATTTATAAAGCCCTTTTTACATCAGCCGATGTCACAAAGTGCTATACAGAAACCCAGCCTGAAACCCCAAACAGCAAGCAATGCACCACGTTGCAGGCAGTGCAGAGTGGGAGGACCTGGGGTTGCCAGGGGCGACAAGCCTCACTGCCGCTGCACCAAGCTCACCAAGAGGAAGGGGCCAAAGAAGGAAGGGTATTGGGTATTCAACAGGAGCTCGAGGTAAAAGTTACCCTTCACCACAGATCTCGGATCGGACTACCCTATACCCCTATCCTAACCTTAGACATTAGGGATAGAAAAATATTTGACCCTGCATCAGTTGTTAGGAAACATTTCCCGCTACTGCTCAGTGAGGGCACTTAGAGTGGAGGTGTCCATGCGTTACCCCTGATAAGAATGGCATTGGCATTCATTGCCCTTCATAAGAACGACATTGACATTTGTTTACCTTGAAGCTCAAAGTTGATGAAGCAAAATGGGCTGCGCCAATAGAGCAAATACGATTAACAGTGTCATCTTGTTTCCCAAAGTGCCAAGTAATTCTTTCCTCTATCGAAATATTAGGAAGGTATCCTGCATGTCTTCTTCAACTTTAAGTGTTTCACTGTATTTCACTGTAAAGTGGATGAACAAATTTGATTTCGTTAAGGTCACCAATGTTCTCTCTGACTCTAATAGTATGGGTGAATAGTTAGACCAGGAACGCCATGGGTTTCAGTTCGATCAACCTAAGTGCATTTGTACGGTTTGTGTTTTTCCATTTTGAGATGAATGTTGCAAATGTTTTCTTAAAAGAAAAACATTTTAAACATTTAAAACACCGTTTCTGCTTCAGATAATCTTGGAATGTAACCAATGAATCACTTCCTTGTTGAGGTGTCTAGCAAATGACTCTTGCTACTGTTTCCTACTGCAAATAGAAATATATGTGATTTTCTTAAAAACACAAGTTGCAGAAAATAATATCTAACATAATATCTCAACTTCAGCAGTCAGATATGACAGTATCAATGATTTAGCACCACAGAAACACACCACCCACATTTAGCCATCCCAACATGTCATGTGCAACCAAGTTGGCAGTGCCAACATATGAAATCCTTTTCCCCCACCTTTTATATTGAAATGGACCAACCTAACCTATGCCAACCAACAGCCACTGAGCCACATGTACTGTATATGTAATGAGCTGTTAGCTAGAATGTATTTCAGAAATAAAAAGGCATAATCTTATAAACACATACACAGGAAGGGATGGGCCATGGTTCAATCCTTGGCCCTTAAGATAATTGTTTTGTGTAATATACTGATTAACTAAAAGCCTCTTATCTGCTGCAGTAGCTAGTCCTATATGCTATGCCTAGATGGTGATTCGTTAGCATGGGAGTTCTTGCATAGGTTTAGATCCAGCAGTGTGGGAATATGACTTGACGAGGACTGGTCTTCAGTGATGCCTGAGCGGATCGAAGGCAGTGTTTGTCGGGACACCTTCTAGACCAACACCCCATACTGACAGTCCTATAGAGTAACGCACATTTCTGTACCCTCGTCATGACCAGCGGCCACTCACCGAGACAAAGAGCAGTCTACAGAGTCAGGCCATGTCACGTGGCTTTTTCTGCTCCTTCCTCCTTGCTGGATGCTGAGCAGCATATTGGAGAACGTGTCGGCATATCAACGATTGCCCCTGCCCATTTCAACGCGCAGGAGGAGGTGGGATTGGCAAAATACATTATTTCATGATATATTTTACATTATAAAATTAACAGATGTTCCATTGGGGGTTTTTCTACAATGCACTGGATTCACCAGCATTATTCTGTCAAGGCTTATCAGACCTTGTTATCAGAGTTTTTTTTTTTTTATCTATGTCTATCCCGTTCTTGATTAGAACCCTCACAAAGACTTTTATTTATTTAACCTTTCTTTAACTAGGCAAGTCAGTTAAGAACAAATTCTCATTTACAATGACGGCCTACCCCGGCGACGCTGGGCCAATTGTGCGCCGCCCTATGGGACTCCCAATCACGGCCGGATGTGATAAAGCCTGGATTCGAACCAGGGGCTGTAGTGATGCCCTCTTGCACAGAGATGCAGTGCCTTTGACCGCTGCGCCACTCAGGAGCCCAATGACATACACCGTTAAAATATCCTATAGAGCTCTATAAATATCAATGGATAGGTACAAATGCACATGGAACAATATTAAACGAGGATTAGGCAAACATTACGCAAGGTCGGTCAACCTCTTGCTGGAGAGCGCTCACATCTTTGACTCACTTCAAGATAACGCAGACCATCCACTATTTAGCCATCTTTGAAAACCAAATGTTTGTTTTATTCCGCATGCGAATAGTACATGGACCACGTTTACATATGAGCGTGTCAGTGCGTCGGTTGAAGAGATCTGGCTCCTAGCTTGACCAATTCAACTCAACTGACTCAACTCACCACTGGAAAAATACACTGGACAATGATAACATGACCCTCAGCTCAGCTGGAAATTTGGCTCCCAGATGGCAAAAATAAGTAAGAAGTAAGATATTCTATAGCTACAGGCACTCATAACGCAGCAAAAACGCACACAAAAGTAAAACACAGCTGTTCAATTTTACCTACACCGCAAAAAAAATTATCTGTGAAGAAAATAAAAAAATTATTGCAACATTGAATTTGGAGTGAAATTTGTCACTCGCAGTGGAAAAGGATTCTGTCAACTTCTTGGACTGTAAAAACGTTGAAATTCCCTGCTTTTTGTCTCAGGTCTAGCATGTTGATAGATAGATAGATAGATAGATAGATAGATAGATAGATAGATAGATAGATAGATAGATAGATACACTAGTTGAAAAGTAGGCCTACTTCAACTTTTGTTTGGTTTTGTTTCCCTTAAATGACAAAACCAGGGCCTAACAGTAGAGTTCAAACAGGAAAACAGGAAACCAAATACTCTTAAAGTGAAGCTCCTCCCACACCAACTCTGAGGGCGACATACAATATGACCCCCAACCCCCTCCAAATGGCACTCATCCTAAAAGTCTGAATGGAGCAACTTCTTACAGTATTTGCAACACAGTTTAGTATATGCGCTGCTGTGCCAAGGTTGAAAACAACAGACTATGCTCTATGCACCAATTCCACAGTAGTTGATATCCAGCTGAAAATCTTTGGGACGTTGGAAGGGCCTATCCAGGCCGACCATCATATCAAAACACAGTTGTTGGTAGGTCATCACATCAGGAGCCAGAGCTTGGATTATGTCATTGAATTAAATGAAAAATGGTTAATACTGTTATCACAAAGGCAGCAGTAAGCAACATGATTTATTTTAAAAGGGTAGTTGTATTCTGGGTAATGTAGTTAAGTGGGGGTGAACCACACAAACGGCAAGGCTTACATTGGGGTATTCATTTCATCAGTCTCAAGCTTCGGTATGAAAGACCTTCACGCATGTTATTCAATTCATTACTAGTGTTGTCGAACTAGGGTAGTTGATTTGGGTGCAGGAAATTGACAAAAAAATAAGCGAGTATTGTTTTTTTCTTCCAGAAAGAAAAGAGGTGATGGGGATTGTGGGAAGTGTAGTGTAGGATGATATAAGGACCAATGAGGCCATTGTAATCCAACACACACACATTCAAGCACACATCCATGCATGATCATACACACACGCACGGATATACATACATACACGCACACAGTACAATGACGTCATCGACATCACGTCTCATTGCATGTCACTTCCAAATAGCAGTGTGGTTGGTGTCTGTCTCAGAAATTCCAAAGTCACTTTTCTTTTTTTTTTCTTTCTGGAAAACAAAATCCAAACTTTATCAGTCATAAATATTTCCCCATGTTTTTATCTAAAATGCACTAGCAGAGGACAGAAAGCACAATGTATAACATGCTTCTGTCAGGGCTTTTTCAAAAAATCTAAAAAGTCAAATAAATATATCTTTAAAATAAAGAATTTATATATATAGATATATAGAGAGATATATCTGTCCTTCATTCAGAAAGTTAAGATTACAAAACTCATGACGGTGTATTAGAGATGTCATAAAAAAAAGCTTGTTGGACAATGCTGGGTGTGTGAACGAACCAGTTCCTCTGTCTTTCTCTCCCTCTATCTTTCCTTTTCTACCTCCTCTCTCTCTCTCTCCCTCAGAAACCTCAAAGTGTGAAAACGCAGGGAACGGCTTCGCCTTTGGCACCATCCGTTTTAGTCACAGCCCAAAATAATACAAAAGTTAAAAGAATGAAAGGATAAAAATGAAATATATAAAACAGAGATGAAAATGAAGTTGGGAAACAACAGCCGGCTATCAAAAAATACAGAACATTTATGCCTTTTTTTGTCGGGAGGGGGGCTAACGGGAAAGGGGTGAGTTTTTGTTGGTTTTCTTCACGTTATGGTTGTTGTTGGTTTGTCATTTCTCTTTGAAAAGTCAAGTCCCGGGGGGAATGCGCCCACACAACGGTGGCTCACATGATGGTGCAGCACTTGCAGGGCTGCTTTTCCTTATTGTTGAGCTCAGTGGCGCCCCCCTCTGGCTCGCCCCCCTTCTCCCCCACGGGGGCCTTCTCCTGGGGGGTCTTAACGGGGTCGGCGGCGCTGCCGTTGGGCGGGGGTGACTGCTCTTCCTTGGTGCCTCCCTCGGTGACGGTCACAGTGGCGAGGTTGGGCCCCACCGTCACATTCTTGCCCTCGCCGTCCTCGATGACCACCAGCTGGGCCTTGACGGTGCCCTCCAGGCCCAGCACCTTGTTGGTTTCCGCCTCATCCTCCACGCTTTGGTAGCCCATGAACACCATGGTGACGGGGTTCTCAGCACTGGCCTCCACCTCGCCTCCACCTGGCTGGGGACTGGAGCCGCCCGCCTTGGCCTTCATGCCAGTGATCTCCTTCTGCGGTGTCGTCTGCTGCTCCGCGGCTAACTCAGCATCGGTGGGGACGACGGGGGCAGTGGAGGTGGCCCCGGCGGTGGTGGCGTCGCTCATCATGGACTCGTCGGCTTTGTGGATGAGCTCGTCCACCTCATTGGCGCTGAGTTGGTGGACCCCGTTCTCCCCGTTCACCTCGTGTACCACTACGAGAGAGAAAGAGACAGAGAGAGAGAGACAGATGTGTCATTGACAGAAGAGAACCAGAGCATTCCTCATGAGAGCATGGAGAACTAGGCCCTGTTCAAATTCTTAAAAAATGCATCCTTCCTTGAAGCAATCATGAATGATCTGATACAACTGGACTGACCAAAGCAATGTCATGGACCTATGGCTTCCACCTGGCTCCTATACAATCGTTTTAGATACTCGAAAAACAAGGAGAGGGAGGCTATTTAACGCGATACCTTTTTCCCACAAACCTCCACTCATAGAACAATGACATGCTCTGAAGCTGACCAGTGATGGCAGTCACAGTCAAGTCACAGGGAAGGAAGCAGGGGAGCGAGAAAAGCAGACAAGGAGTACAAGGAGAGGAGAGCAGCTGAAAGAGAGCAGGGGGAAACAAAGCGAATGCCACAGCGGCCGCATCACGAGCCCAGTGCTTGTTGTCTGTGTCAGGGAGCAAAACAGGTGCTACAGGGAGACCAAAAGGACAATTTCAAATGAGTTCCGAATGTACTGACTGTGTTTTACGCCAATACGTAATAGACCAAGTTCACGTTCACAAATTGAACTATTGAAGTAGAATTATTGGTTTAAAACCAGGTCTATAAGTAGAGTTGTGTTTATTGGTTACCCTGCAACACAATGTCATGCTATGCTTAACTATTCATTTTACTTTACGAGAAGTGGTAATATCAAGGTAATAATATCTTGCGTCAATAAGTGGATTCAAGGCACTCATTATATGAGACAGAGTATAAGCTTATATATGCCAGTGAAAATGCATTATCAAGTTTACTGAACCACACGATGTACGTCTTTCAATGGCTATGATCAGACGAGCAATGCCTGTAATAACTATCATTTTAGGTAGTCTTATCTCAGATCATATATTACAACATTATTTTTTCCCCTTCTGATATTACTATTATACAATGCCTTCCGAAAGTATTCATGCCCCTTAACTTATTCCACACTTTGTTGTGTTGCAGCCTGAATTCAAAATGGCTTACAGTTTCTCTCTTACCCATTTACACACACTACCCATAATGACTAAGTGAAAACATGTTTCTAGAAATGTTTGCAAATTTATTTAAAAAAATGAAATCCAGAAATATCTCATTTACATAAGTATTTACACCAATACTTTGTAGAAGCACCTTTGGCTGCAATTACAGCTGTGAGTATTTCTGGGTAAGTCACTAAGAGCTTTCCAAGCCTGGATTGTGCAACATTTATCCATTATTATTAAAAAAATTCTTCAAGCTCTGTCAAATTGGTTATTGATCATTGCTAGACAACCATTTTCAGGTCTTGCCATAGATTTTCAAATAGAATTAATCTCCCGTGTCTGTTGGAATGCTGACTGAACCAGGTTTTTCTCTAGGATTTTGCCTGTACTTAGCTCCATTCTGTTTCTTTTTATGCTGAAAAACTCCACAGTCCTTAACGATTACAAGCATACCTATAACATGATGCAGCTACCACTATGCTTGAAAATATGGAGAGTGGTACTCAGTAATGTGTTGTATTGGATTTGCCCCAAACATAACATTTTGTATTCCGGACAAAGAGTTAACCTCTACGGGATCGGTGTCCCTAAACCGGGACAGTTGTTGCTCAATATGCGATAATGTGATTAGAATGACGTTGTAAACAACATAGACATGTCTTATACGGGCAGAAAGCTTAAATTCTTGTTAATTTAACTGCAGTGTCCAATTTACAGTAGCTATTACAGCAACAAAAAAAATACCATGCTATTGTTTGAGGATAGTGCACAACAACAACAACACTTTTATCACGGCAACTGGTTTGATACATTAACCTCTGAAGGTAAACAATGTACTTACTTTCAGTAATCTTGCTCTGATTTGTCATCCTGAGGGATCCCAGAGATAAAATGTAGCATAGTTTTGTTTGATAAAATCAATTTTTATATTCAAATGTAGGAACTGGGTTCTACAGTTTGACCCCTCTGCTGTCTTTGGCTCCACACCCACCCCCCTGGCCATCTAGATGTGTGAAGGTTAGTGTATTTTCTGTAGGGAAGCTAATGATCCATCATGTATAACATTCCTGGGAGTCATTGTAAATAAGAATTTGTTCTTAACTGTCTTGCCTAGTTAAATAAAGGTTAAATAAAAAAATAAAATGTACTTGAAAATGTATCAATTGACCAATTCGGCACATTTGGGCAAACTCCTGGCAGACAAAATATTGTGTAGTGATGTAGTTCTTCACTGGATCAGTCTGAAACTGTCCACACACACTGCTGCCATCCTGTGGACAACATGTAAATTACACCTAGGATCCTATCTCAATGTATGGCTATGCTCTTGCATTTCAAATAATTTTAAATTCACATTTCCACAAACTTCAAAGTGTTTCCTTTCAAATGGTATCAAGAATATGAATACCCTTGCTTCAGGTCCTGAGCTACAGGCAGTTAGATTTGGGTATGTCATTTTAGGTGAAAAAAAGGGTCCGATCCTTTGCCACATTTTTTGCAGTAATCCTTTTTTAGTGCCTTGTTGCAAACAGGATGCATGTATTCTGTACAGACTTCCTTCTTTTCACTCTGTCAGTTAGGTTAGTATTGTGGAGTAACTACAATGTTGTTGATCCATCCTCATATTTCTCCTATCACAGCCATTAAACTCTGTAACTGTGTTTTAAAGTCACTATTGACCTCATGATGAAATCCATGAGAGGTTTCCTTCCTCTCTGGCAACTGAGTTAGGAAGGACGCCTGTATCTTGTATTGACTGGGTGTATTGATACACCATCTAAAGTGAAATTAATAACTTCACCATTCTCAAAATTCACTGCTCTACTGACCTTACAGATAATTGTATGTGTGGGGTACAGAGATGAGGTTGTCATTCAGAAATCATGTTAAACACTATTATTGCACAGAGTCCATGCAACTTATTATGTGATTTGTTAAGCACATTTTTACTCCTGAACATATTTAGGCGTGCCATAACAAAAGGATTGAATACTTATTTACACAAGACATTTCAGTTTTTCAATTTGATTAATTTGTAAACATTTAAAAAAACATGACGTTATGGGGTATTGTTTGTAGGCCAGTGACAATTGAATGAATTTTAAATTCAGGCTGTAACACAACAAAATGTGGAAAAAGTCAATGGGTGTGAATAGTTTCTGAAGGCACATATCTTAGTTCTCATCATAATTGTTAACACTTCTCATAACGCATGTTTTAGCCAAGTGTTTCGTTTTGCTGTTGAAATCATGTTGGGAAATCACCTTTCTGGTAATCCTCATACACCTTGACCCCTTGCCCAGAGAGGTTAATGGGCAGTAGGGTGTTGGTGGACAACACCTTTGTCTCGCCCGTGACATTGTCCCTCTCAACGGTGATCTCTACTGAGTACATTGCTGGGTGCATGGGGTGTCAACAAGAGGAGATGTTAGGGGCCTGCAGAGGTGTCCTATCTCTCTCTCTCTCTCTCTCTCTCTCTCTCTCTCACCACACATCCATGGGACACAGGAATTCTCTCACTTTCTCACCACAACGCCCTTTCACACGCCATACTATCTCTCGCTCAACAAGACTAGAGACATACCAGTTCCACTCAACCATATTTCACAATTATAAATAACCATGTAGTCTCTCCACAATACACATGTATAATAATACCAGCCAAAACCAGACAACCACTCTAAACAACCATATTCCACCAACAAATATAGCACTTAGTTACAGCCCAAGTAACACACACGACGATACGCAAACTCAATCTTATGAAGAAGACGGTCAACTTTGATTCATGACATTCCTTTGACAGCATATCTGGGCAAGTTAAATGACTGTGTGGCTGTTAAGGAAGCATGTCTTTGGAGA
This sequence comes from Salmo salar, assembly GCF_965601325.2. Lineage (NCBI taxonomy): Eukaryota > Metazoa > Chordata > Actinopteri > Salmoniformes > Salmonidae > Salmo > Salmo salar. Next base: position 16,721,440 of record NC_138300.1, read on the forward strand.
ACGGTCAATAACTTGGCTACATACACTATAACTAAGGTAAACTCGAACATTTGTCATCGGCAGGCCTACACTATTCGAGTCTAACGCTGCCATGTTGACGGATAGAGAAATTGTACTTTTTAGCAGAGCTGTGTTGCCTTGGCAACATCGCATCGTCTGATGAAGACTATATATAGTGTATCCCCACACAACAGATGTACTGTGAGAACTGAATACTCAGTACATCATCCTGGCTAACTCTATACAAACATACCACTCTTCTTGTTTTAACACCTTTAGCCACAAACCACAGTGAATATCCACAAGAGTGAAAGTCCACAAGAACAGACCAATACGCAGACAGACAGACAGACAGACAGACAGACAGACAGACAGACAGACAGACAGACAGACAGACAGACAGACAGACAGACAGACAGACAGACAGACAGACAGACTCACATCAACTCATACAAACACATTCCCATACAGATAGGCAAACACACAGAGACAGACAGTTGATAGCTGTGAAGATTTGGACAGAAGACAAATGTTAGGGGAAAAAATACAGTACAGACACACAATGTTAGTGACAACAAATAGAGGACCTGAAATATACCACAACACTTCAGAGAGCACGACATGTTCAATGGCATTTACATTGCTTTTGTGTCCTCCTAAAGGTGTCACGAAAGCATAGTACTTAGCAACGGTGAAATACCCGAGTGGTCCGTCATTAAAATAGTTCCTCCCACATGACTCAACATTGTTTTACCTTCCCACCCACACATTCATATAGTGCGTCAAAGTACACTCACACCAGTAAAACAGGAACTGTACTACATCCTATTACACAGCATGGAACTAGTAGATGTATACCCCACATCAAAGTACCCTTCTATTCATCCCCCATAACAGTCCCTCTCTATTGTATTGTGTCCTATCAACTTATCTAGCTTCTAGATATCTACTGTACATCGATAACTTGTTTATGCACAGGGTATAGTAACCAAACTGTGTTACTTTCTTAGTTTCCAGTTGCTAAGTTCCTAGCCGATGGTGATATTACACCAAAATATTACCAAAAACGATCATATCCAGGAAAGCGTTGGCAATGAGAATTTTTGGGTCTTGATGAAACCAAACATTAAGTATTCGCTGTGCTCAGCAAGGGTCCTCTAGATGAGATGTATGAGGACCGGAGCTCAAGAGGTAAAACTAATTAGCCACTCGCCCTCTCGCTATCTCAATCACTGTGGAGAATAGCCCTTCAGTGGAGTCCCTCGCTCTCCTTCCAGAGCTGTGAGGCTGATGAAAGCACATGTTTGATTAAAAGGGACAGAGGCCCACGTGTGAGGAGGAGGAAGGTGGAGACCCCTTGATACTGCTGAAAAGACCCCTTGCTGAGGAGATGAAGTCATCCCCAGATGTTTCTAACTGCTCGTGTTTACAATACGCTGAGCTACACTGAGGTGTTGTATATGACAGTGGGGTAAATGGCCAACTATTTAGGTATCCTTTAGCTGTCATTCAAAGCTCCATTCAAATGAAGATTCGATAATGTGTTAGATTAGACATTGTGACACGGCTGACAACACGCTTGAGGAGCTACTGCCGGGCCAATGGAACTGGTTGTGTTTACATAATGAGTTCCACTGAGGAGTTACATATTGAATTTATAGATTTTACATTTATTATATGTCTAATCCAGTTACCCAGGATGCTAATGCCAGTAGCTGATGCCAGAGTGGGTGAACAGGATACAGCAAAAATGACGATTTTGGTTAGGGGTTAATATTAGATTTTCTTACACTGTAATACCTATTAATACCTATTGAATATTTGTTATTGACTGAGTAATGAATAACCAAGTGTTATATATTTGAAAAATGATAAAAGTAAGTAAACGATATCAAATAAACTAACATCAGATATAGTACTCAGCCGTCTATGTAAAGAGGCAAGCAGAGACAGAGTTTATGAGTGAAAAAAGAAAAAAAAAGAGGCAAAGAGTAGAATTTGTCTTTCTAGTGTGTCTCAGTCTGTGAGCTACAGGGTTCCCGAGACTCACCTGCTCTCATCATATCTGAGGCACCTCCGGACATGTCCAGACGAGGGCTGTTGGGCACTTTGAGCACTTCCTTGACCTCTACAAGCAGTCAAGGAAGTGGGGTAAGAATGACAGAGAGAGAGAAAGAGACAAACACAGAGGAGGTGGCCAGGTTTCGGCAAAGACAGATAGCGATAGAAGACTCCAATAGAATCTTATTGAGACTTCTTCCATTTTGGACAAACTTGGACTCTATTGCATGTCTTTTGTCAGCAAACTTAACATGTGTAAATATTTGTATGAACATAACAAGATTCAACAACTGAGACATGAACTGAGTTCCACAGACATGTGACTAACAGAAATGGAATAATGTGTCCCTGAACAAAGGGGGGGGGGGGGAGTCAAAATCAAAAGTCACAGTCAGTATCTGGTGTGGCCACCAGCTGCATTAAGTACTGCAGTGCATCTCCTCCTCGTGGACTGCACCAGATTTGCCAGTTCTTGCTGTGAGATGTTACCCCACTCTTCCACCAAGGCACCGGCAAGTTTCCGGACATTTCTGGGGGGAATGGCCCTAGTCCTCACCCTCCGATCCAACAGGTCCCAGGCGTGCTCAATGGGATTGAGATCCGGGCTCTTCGCTGGCCATGGCAGAACATTGACATTTCTGTCTTGCAGGAAATCATGCACAGAACGAGCAGTATGGCTGGTGGCATTGTCATGCTGGAGGGTCATGTCAGGATGAGCCTGCAGGAAGGGTACCACATGAGGGAGGAGGATGTCTTCCCTGTAACACAGCGTTGAGATTACCTGCAATGACAACAAGCTCAGTCCGATGATGCTGTGACACACCGCCCCAGACCATGACGGACCCTCCACCTCCAAATCGATCCCGCTCCAGAGTACGGGCCTCGGTGTAATGCTCATTCCTTCGACGATAAACGCGAACCCGACCATCACCCCTGGTGAGACAAAACCACGACTCGTCAGTGAAGAGCACTTTTTGCCAGTCCTGTCTGTTCCAGCGACGGTGGGTTTGTGCCCATAGGCAACGTTGTTGCCAGTGATGTCTGGTGAGGACCTGCTTTACAACAAGCCTACAAGCCCTTAGTCCAGCCTCTCTCAGCCTATTGCGGACAGTCTGAGCACTGATGGAGGGATTGTGCGTTCCTGGTGTAACTCGGCAGTTGTTGTTGCCATCCTGTACCTGTCCCGCAGGTGTGATGTTCGGATGTACTGATCCTGTGCAGGTGTTGTTACACGTGGTCTGCCACTGCGAGGATGATCAGCTGTCCATCCTGTCTCCCTGTAGCGCTGTCTTAGGCGTCTCACAGTACGGACATTGCAATTTATTGCCCTGGCCACATCTGCAATCCTCATGCCTCCTTGCAGCACGTTCACCTAGATGAGCAGGGACCCTGGGCATCTTTCTTTTGGTGTTTTTCAGAGTCAGTAGAAAGGACTCTTTAGTGTCCTAAGTTTTCATAACTGTGACCTTAATTGCCTACCGTCTGTAAGCTGTTAGTGTCTTAACGACGGTTCCACAGGTGCATGTTCATTAATTGTTTATGGTTCTTTGAACAAGCATGGGAAACAGTATTTAAACCCTTTACAATGAAGATCCATGAAGTTATTTGGATTTTTACGAATTATCTTTGATAGACAGGGTCCTGAAAAAGGGATATTTCTTTTTTTGCTGAGTTCCTAAAAAAAAATGTTTTACTTTAACCCCTTTTTCGTGATATCCAATTGGTAGTTACAGTCTTGTCCCATCGCTGCAACTCCCCTACGGACTCGGGAGAAGCGAAGGCCGAGAGCCATGCGTCCTCCGAAACACGACCCTGCCAAGCCGCACTGCTTCTTGACACACTGCTCGCTTAACCCGGAAGCCTGCCGCACCAATGTGTCAGAGGAAACACCGTCCAGCTGGCGACCGAAGTCTGCTTGCAGGCGCCCAGCCCGCCACAAGGAGTCGCTAGAGCGCCGATGGGACAAGGAAATCCCAGCCGGCCAAACCCTCCCCTAACCCGGACAATTGTGCACTGCCTCATGTGACACAGCCTGGGATCGAACCCGGGTCTGTAGTGACGCCTTAGACTACTGCGCCACTTGGGAGACTCTATTGCATGTCTGATTGTACATACGCAACTTAAATGATTCATTATAATCAGTCAATAATGTATCAATTGCCTATCAATCAATTACTATATTCCTGAATGAAACAGGGGTGGGTACATTGAATATCTACGTTTGTTTTACAATGAGAGGAATAACATCACTTTAATACGCTTAGCATGACAGACTCTAAAGAGTGAAAAAAATGGAGGCAAAACATTTGTCTAAGACGTCTCTCTACAGTATGTCTCAGTATGTGAGCTACAGGGTACTGAGACTCACCTGCTCTCATCCTATCTGAGGCACCTCCAGACATTTCCAGATGAGGGCTGGTGTGCACTTTGACCACTTCCTTGACCTCTGTAACTTCCTTGACCTCTATAAGCGGTCAAGAAAGTGGGGTGAGAAAGAGAGAGGCAGGGAGAGAGAAAGAGCGACAAACACAGAACACATGTAAAAGAGGAGAAAGAAGAGAGGGAGGAGGAAGAATATCTGACTGAAGATGTATTACCTTGCACAGTGCCTGCCGGAGCCTGTGAGAGAGGGAGAGAGAAAACAGTATTTTAACCCAGTGGTGGAAAAAGTACCCAACTGTCATACTTGAAAAAGTAAAGATATCTTAATAGAAAATGACTCAAGAAAAAGTTAAAGTCACCGAGTAAAATTGTACTTGTAAAAGTAAAAGTCTAAAAGTAAAAGTCTAAAAGTATTTGGTTTAAAATGTACTTAAGTATCAAAAGTATAATACAATTTAATTATATTAACCAAACCAGATGGCACAATTTTCTTGTATTTTTTTTATTTATGGATAGCAAGGGACACTACAACAATCAGACATCATTTACAAACAAAGCATGTGTGTTTAATGAGTCCGCCAGATCAGAGGCAATAGGGATGACCAGGGATATTCGGTTGATAAGTGTGTGAATTTGACTATTTTCTTGTCCCGCTAAGCATTCAAAATGTAACAAGTACTTTTGGGTGTTTTGGGTGTGGAGTAAAAAGTACAATATTTTCTTAAGGAATGTAGTGAAGTAAAAGTAAAAGTAGTCAAAAACATAAATAGTTAAGTACAGATACCCCCCAAAACTACTTAAGTAGTACTTTAAAGTATTTTTACTTTAGTACTTTACGCCACTGTTTTAACCCATGTATCATTAAACTCAGAAAATTCAGTGTCAAACCCATCAAATACATTACCACCACACACGTATAGAGGGGTGGGTCTATTTCTGCAATATGAACAATCGGGATTATTGTATCAATGTGGCCGCACAGTCGAACAGCATCCATTTCTAAAAATACTATAACAGATTGAGTGAAACGGTTCTACTGACAACCCACAGCTATGAGGCAATAGATTTGTTTCTTGAAGAGACACTCTTATTCAAAAGCATGGCTACATAATGAATGAACATTATGTCACATACAGTATTTAACGTATTTCGTTGAAAACCTAGTTTGAGGGAAGGAACATACAATATTTATTTTTATGCCACAAAAAAACATGGACGACAAGAAAGCAAGAAAAATGATTTGAGGTAGAAACAGACGCCACATTAAATAAGCACTTTCCCTTTGAATAAAGCGGTGCCAGCCTGGATAGGTTGAGGAAGTGGATATTAACTTGTGGAGGAAAGAGCAAAAAGGGCCAACGAGTTCAAGAGGGAAAAACGAAGAGACAGAGCATCTTTTCTAGCCGTTGCTATGAAACCCCTATGTTAAAAGCTACCCAGTGTGTGCTGTCAATATGAACTTCCCCTTTGGACAAGAGCCTCCCTCCTGTCAACAACTGTTCCCCATACACTGCTTGTCAGACCCAGTGTCTGACTCTCCGGGCCCATCCGGACCGTCACTAATGATATCACTGATGGCATAATATTGAGATGTCATTTGCTCAAGTGGACACGCCACTGTCAGTTTATCACAAGGGCAGTTACTTGTACACAGGGCTTTTTCGCTTTCCGATGTGCCCCAAGGCTTGCTTCGGCCTGCTAAACCTCTCCCCTCCCTTCTGATTCCTCCATCTCATACTCCCCTACTTCAAACGTTCCCCTCCACACACACACACACACACACACACACACACACACACACACACACACACACACACACACACACACACACACACACACACACACACACACACACTGTTAGAGACAGGAGTGGGGAGTGTGTGTGTGTGTGTGTGTGTGTGTGTGTGTGTGTGTGTGTGTGTGTGTGTGTGTGTGTGTGTGTGTGTGCGCGCGCGTGTGTGTGTGTGTGTGTGTGTGTGTGTGTGTGTGTGTGTGTGTGTGTGTGTGTGTGTGTGTGTGTGTGTGTGTGTGTCCGGTGGACCTGCTGTGTCCAGCTGCCCTCGTAGGGGTAGAAGGCGAGGGAGACTCACTTTGTTGTCTGCTGTCTTGGCTTCCTCATTCGTTGTTGCGTCTGTCAGGCTCTCTTTGGTAGAGGTCGCCGACACGCCCGTCTCCAGCTCCTCCAGTTCCTGCTCCATTCTGCAGAACAGAGAGAGATGTTATCAGTCACACACACAGACATGGTCAATGACACACAAACAGTGTGAGAACGCTTGGCAAGTCATGCACATCACGCATTCACGGGCCGTAGTGTTCCAAAGCAGTTTTGGATTTCTGTCTTGTCTAATTTAAATGTTAGTTATTTTTGGCAACAGTGCTCATCCATTGGGAAGGGGATTTTACAGATTTTACAGATGCACTGGCATTTTTTGTCTAAAATAAATGAGCTGAGTGCATAAGGAGTTATTCAAAATCAATGAAAAACATTAGCAGCCTCCTTAAACCGTGAACTATTTCTTTAAGTGTCCTGGTATTGTTCAATGCCAAAACAACCTCACTGTCCTTCCTCACTATGGCCTATCTAACAGAATTAAGCGCCTATTTGGGAAATGGACAAAAGATTCTCCTTAGCTTTCTCCAGTTCCGCCTTTTCCCTAGCTCCGGCAATTGTTCGCTTGCGTTGCTCATTGGGTGCTGTGCCAGTTTAGTGCCAATGTCGCCCCAGTCTGAGCCCCAACAGCCAGCCAGCACTACAGCAGCCAGGAGGAATTTAATTAGCGAATTGGATTGCCAGGGGAAGAAGATTGATGACACTGTTTTGCTATGAGTGAGAAAGAAAATGGTTGGAGCGAGGAGGGAGGGGTGGAGGTGGAAGGTTGGTCTGTTCTTGGCTACTGGGTCTCCTTTCTGTACCCGAGCCGACAAGGTGAAAACTCTGTCGATGTGCTCCAGGGTTGCTGTTGAATGACAGACCCTCGCTGTGACCCCGCTCTCTGAGGGTGTCTCAGGGAGAGCGGATATGCAAAAAACACATTTCCAGTATTACTACACACATGTGTGAAATAGGAAAAATAAACAGGAAAAGCAGGAAAATAATCCTGCAGCAACAGGAAATGTGAATATTATGTGGATTATAATTAATGGGCATTGTTTTGTATGGGGTTGATACATTTAAACTTCGAATACACTACAAGTTTGCATTTCCAGCTGTGCAGGAATATTGTCATCAACAACATAGTGATCAAATTAAGATCCTACATCTGTACTCCTTTCGAGCTAAGAGTTAAACTTATTAAACATTTTCTAAGAAGCATTGCAAACGATCTCACTGATAGCAAATATGCTGGGCCACATTGCCAGTGAGCTGGCATGCCAAAATTATATCGAGAGAATAGGATATCAAGATTTTATCTGTTTTTATAAGTTAAGAGCAGATTTTGCCTATAATGACATATAATGAATCCAGAAAAATGTATAGGTAGTAGGTACCAGTGGAGGCTCCTCAGAGGAGGAAGGGGAGGACCCTCCTACTCAGTAAATGTATTTTTTTTTATATAGTGAAACATTTTAAAAAGTATTCTTTTTAGATAAAACTATACTAAATATATTAATTTACGTCACCATATAATTGATTAAAACCACTGTTTTGCAATGGTCTACAGTAGCCTCAGCAGCACTCTGTAGGGTAGCACCATGATGGAGCCGGAGGACAGCTAGCTTCCGTCCTCCTCTGGGTACACTGACTTCAATACAAAACCTAGGAGGCTCATGGTTCTCACCCCCTTCCATAGACTTACTCAGTAATTATGACAACTTACGGAGGATGTCCTCCAACCTATCAGAGCTCTTGCAGCATGTACTGACATGTTGTTCACCCAATCAAAGGATTAGAGAATTAATCTACTACTGAAAGCATAAGCTACAGCTAGCTAGCACTGCAGTGTATAAAGTGTTGTGAGTAGTTGACTCAAAGACAGAGAAAGACAATAGTTGAACAGAGAGAGATAGTTATATTTGTTAGTATTTTTTTTAACTTTCACTTTCTCTTAGCTACAGAATGCAGCTAGCTAGTTAGCCTACTTAAAAACCTGGCTCAAACAGAGAGGGATGCTATGTTAGCTAGCTGGCTATGGCTATCCAACACTGGATTCCCTTCCAAGTCATGATTTTATTCATTTATTGCCACCGGGGCCCACTGGTGTAACTGCTAAACTGCTTTCTGACTGTAAACTGTACTGCATGTTTGTAGCGGGTTTACTAACATGTTAGTTCTATTAGCTATGTTGACTATGACTACGGAATGAAATGGGGATAAACATACCTGAATTTGTCCAATAGAGACTCTCATTTGCAATTGTTGAACTAATGATTACAGCCTAGATCAGCTAGATGCAGACAAGAGTGTGCATGGCGGTATCGAATGTGTCACTGTCTGTCCCCTTGATTACTCAACATTTCTCGACCTGTGCACTTAAGCTACCGGTCAAACGTTTTAGAACACCTACTCATTCAAGGGTTTTTCTTTATTTGTACGATTTTCTACATTGTAGAATAATAGTGAAGACATCAAAACTATGAAATAACACATATGGAATCATGTCGTAACCAAAAAAGTGTTAAACAAATCAAAATAATGTTATTTTGAGATTCTTCAAATAGCCAACCTTTGCCTTGATGACAGCTTTGTACACTCTTGGCATTCTCTCAACCAGCTTCACCTGGAATGCTTTTCAAACTGTCTTGAAGGAGTTCCCACATATGCTAACCACTTGTTGGCAGCTTTTCCTTCACTCTTCGGTCCGACTCATCCCAAACTATCTCAAGTTGGTTGAGGACCGGGGATTGTGGAGGCCAGGTCATCTGATGCAGCACTCCATCACTCTTCTTCTTGGTAAAATAGCCCTTATACAGCCTGGAGGTGTGTTGGGTCATTGTCCTGTTGAAAAACAAATGATAGTCCCACTAAGCCCAAACTAGATGGGATGGCATATCGCTGCAGTATGCTGTGGTAGTCATGCTGGTGCCTTGAATTCTAAATAAATCACAGACAGTGTAACCAGCAAAGCACCCCCACACCATAATACCTCCTCCTCCATGGTTTACGGTGGGAAATACACATGCGGAGATCATCCGTTCACCCACAGTGCATCTCACAAAGACACAGCAGTTGGAACCAAAAATGTGGACAAATTTCCACCTGTCTAATGTCCATTGTTCGTGTTTCTTTGCCCAAGCAAGTCTCCTCTTCTTATTGGTGTCCTTTAGTAGTGGTTTCTTTGCAGCAATTCGACCATGAAGGCCTGATTCCCGCAGTCTCCTCTGAACAGTTGATGTTGAGATGTGTCTGTTATCTGAACTCTGTGAAGCATTTATTTGGGCTGCAATTTCTGAGGCTGGTAACTCTAATGAACTTATCCTCTGCATCAGAGGTAACTCTGGGTCTTCCTTTACTATGGCGGTCCTCATGAGAGCCAGTTTCAACATAGCGCTTGATGGTTTTTGCGACTGCACTTGAAGAAACTTTCAAAGTTCTTGAAATATTGTACCTACTGACCTTCATGTCGTAAAGTAATGATGGAATGTCTTTTCTCTTTGCTTGAGCTGTTCTTGCCATAATATGGACTTGGTATTTTACCAAATATGGCTGTCTTCTGTATACCCCCCCTACCTTGTCACAACACAACTGATTGGCTCAAACACATTAAGAAAGAAATAAATTCCAAATTAACTTTTAACACCTGTTCATTGAAATGCATTCCAGGTGACTTCCTCATGACGCTGGTTGAGGGAATGCCAAGAGTGTGCATAGCTGTCATCAAGGCAAAGGGTGGCTATTTGAAGAATCTCAAATATAAAACCCTTTTTTGGTTACTACATGATTCCTTATGTGTTATTTCCTAGTTTGATGTCTTCACTATTATTCTACAATGTAAGTTGTAGCAACCTCATGATGGGTACAGGGAAAATTCGAGTATCATGTAGTAGCCTAAACCTATCAATGTTACATTGAGCTGGGTGGATGGAATAGGAATATGAATGACAGTCATCCAATATGCTGTAATAGAAACAAGGCCGTGCTCATAAAACAAAAGAATCATCCTCCCTCATCTTAAACATCACCGAGAGCAACTGGTAGGTACACCAGTGTTCCAGGGTTGTAGACGTACCTAATGATGTTCTCCTCCATCCCCTTGAGCTTGGCCTCGTCCTCCGCAAGCTGTTTCTTGGCCTCGTCCTGCTCCGAGCCAGCAGCTCCATCCAGCAGCCATCTTTCCCTCAGGGACTTTTGCTGGACAGGACAGAAGAGCACAGGAACATCAATCACTGATTATTCACCCCCCCTTTGATTTCATCACATTTTGTTGCTTGACAAAGTGGGATTGAAATGGATTTAGTTGTGATTTTTTTTATTGATCTACACTAAATACTACATCATGTCAAAGTGAAAAGAAAATTCTACAAATGTTAACACATTTATCAAAATTAAATAACTCAAATAGTTGCTGCAAAAGTATTCACACCTTTTGTTTAGTCAAGCCTAAATTAGTTCAGGGGTAACATTTGGCTTGACAAATCACATAATAAGTTACATGGACTTTGTGTGAAATAATAGGGGTTGACATGATTTTTGAATGACTACCCCTTCCTCTGTCCCCCATACGTACAACTTTTGTATGGCCACTCAGTCAAGCTGCATCAGGGTATGGATGTGCTTGACAAAGACAGAGCTTGAAGAATTTTGAAAAGAATAATGGGCAAATATTGCACAATCCAGGTGTGCAAAGCTCTTAGACTTACCCAAGAAGACCCACAGCAGTAATCACTCACAAATGTGTTTCTAACATGTATTGACTCAGGTGGGTGATCACTTATCTAATCAAAGTATGTTAGTTGTTTTTTTTTCATAATTTTTGTTATTTAATTTTTTCCCATTTTGACATTACAGAGTAAAGAAAATCACAATTATATTCATTTCAATCCCACTTTGTAACGCAGATGTAAAATAATGAAACAAAAAGGTTATCATTTTTAGATAAAACTATACTAAATATATTCACGTCACCAAATACCTGATAAAAACACTGTTTTGCAGTGAAGGTCTACAGTAATCTCAACAGTGCCCTCTAGGGTAGCGCCATAGTGTAGCCAGAGGACAGGTATTTTCTGTCCTCCTCAGGCTACACTGACTTCAATACAAAACCTTGGAGGCGAGTGATCCTCACCCCTTCCATAGACCGACATGGTAATTATGACATCTTCCGGAGGATGTCCTCCAACCAAGGAAAGCTTTTGCAGTATGAACTAACATGTTGTCCATCCAATCAAAGGATCAGAGAATGAACCTAATACTACGCATGTGTGATTTAGAAGATTGATGAGTTGGTGACATTGTTGGATAGATTGAGGTTGAGATAGTGAACAGTGACAGTTGGACATTTTTTGTGATAATATTCCATTTAAATTTGTTTCTTCAAACTGCAGGAGACAGAGGACGTAGATTATATATTGTTTTCTTGGTTTTATAACTACATAGTTTTTTATTTACATTTGCCATGCTAACTTCAGTAGCAAGTAGCTAGCTAGCTACCAGAGTGCAGTTTTCTACACCAGAATAGCTAAAGTTAACAACAATGTAGTGGATTTATTGTTGAAGAACCCCTTTCATTGCCCACATCAGATTTAAGCTTCTGGGAAAAAGCCACATTGATCATGTAACGGACGACGGTCTGCATATTCAAACTGCGCAACACACCAAGAAGGTAAGAAGAAACAGGTTGACGCAGCACATTTTGTTGTGTCGTCCTCTGGTGGCTAGCTAGCTAGCTAAAATGGGCCCTTTCCTAAATTAGCCATGGATGGAGATAGGGATTTGGACTTGTGTGCTGGCCAATGATTATAACGGCAATTCTGATCCAACCATAAATTCATACATTGTGCCCCTGGCCTGAGAGGATAGAAGTTCAATATGTAGCTAGATGTAGTAGGCTAATGTTAACTAGCTGGCTCATCGTTGCCCATGAAAGGAAGTTAGGCTAGCGAGCAAGCATTTTAGCCAGGTAGCCTAGGACAACAAAAACTAAAAACGTGAAATGTATGAGAGTCATAATCAGTCAATTGAAATAAATAAATTAAGCCCTAATCTATGGATTTCACATGACACTGGGCAGGGGTGTAGCCATGGGTGGGCCTGGGAGGGCATAGGTCCACCCACATGGCAGCTAGGTCCACTCACTGGGGAGCCAGGCCCAGCCAATCAGAATGAGTTTCCCCCACAAAAATACTTTATTACAGATAGAAATACAGACAGAAAGCACCCTATCCCCCCGGATGTGGAGGTCCTGGGTTGGCGTGGTTACACATGGTCTGTGGTTGTGAGGTTGGTTGGACGTACTGCCAAATTCACTGAAATTATGTTGGAGGCAGCTTATGGTAGAAATATTCAATTTTCTGGCAACAGCTCTGGTCAACATTCCCGCAGTCAGCAAAACTTGAGACATCTGTGGCATTGTGTTGCGTGACAAAACTGCACATTTTAAAGTGGCCTTTTATAGCACCCAGCACAAGGTGCACCTGTGTAATGATCATGCTGTTTAATCAGCTTCTTGATATGCCACACAAAGGTGTGATGAAACAATTCAGTCCCATTCAAAATCCTATTTTCCCTAACCTCTAATCCTAACCTGTACCCTAACCTTAACCCTAATCCTAACCTTAACCTCAAAACCTAACCATAGCTCCTAACCCTAACACTAATTATAACTTAACCCTGAACCCCCTAGAAAAAGCATTTGACCTTGTGAGGACTAACAAAATGTCCTCGCAAGTATAGTTAAACACGTACACACACACACACACACACACACACACACACACACACACACACACACACACACACACACACACACGCGCGCGCGCGCACACGCACACTTATTCAAACTGTAGACGGGATTCATATCATGCATTAATACTCTGTATGTTAATTTCCAACTTAGTTCAAATGTAACGTGAATGCAAATTCATTGCCATGAATAGCATCCACTTAGGAATGGGCTGAAATCAGCTCAATGCAGCATGATGGATTTGCATAATTTCCCCTTGGCAGATGGGTTAATTTAGGGGACTGGTTTATAGGAACACAATCTCTTTCAAAAGCAGGAAAATGTGGGTAAAGGTTATTTTTGCAGCAGTGAAAGAGTCTCATGCCACGCCAGTGTATCCAGCATAGAATAATATCACTATTCATGAATTCAACCCCAGGCAGTAAAAATCCATCTAACCCAACTATCTCATGACCTGACCATCTTACTCTTATCAATAAGCTGGTTTGTCCCTCCCTCCCCTCCCTCCCCTCCCTCCCCTCCCTCCCTCCCCTCCCTCCCTCCCTCCCTCCCTCCCTTTCTCTGAGAAAAAACATTATGTATTTACAGTTCCAGTCAAAAGTTTGGACACCTACTCATTCCAGGGTTTTTAAATTAATTTGTACTATTTTCTACATAGTGAAGACATCAAAACTATGAAATAACACATGGAATCATGTAGTTGCCAAAGAAGTGTTAAACAAATCAAAATATATTTTATATTTGAGATTCTTCAAAGTAGCCACCCTTTGCCTTGATGACAGCTTTGCACACTCTTGGCATTCTCTCAACCAGCTTCCGTCACCTGGAATGCATTTCAATTAGGAGGTGTGCCTTGTTAAAAGTTAATTTGTGGAATTTCTTTCCTTCTTAATTCGTTTGAGCCAATCAGTTGTGTTGTGACAAGGTAGGGGTGGTATACAGAAGATAGCCCTATTCGGTAAAAGACCAAGTCCATATTATTGGCAAGAACAGCTCAAATAAGCAAAGACAAATGACAGTCCATCATTACTTTAAGACATGAAGGTCAGTCAATACGAAACATTTCAAGAACTTTGAAAGTTTCTTTAAGTGCAGTCGCAAAAACCATCAAGCGCTATGATGAAACTAGCTCTCATGAGGACCGCCATAGTAAAGGAAGACCCAGAGATACCTCTGCTGCAGAGGATAAGTCAATTAGAGTTAACTACACCTCAGATTGCAGCCCAAATAAATGCTTCACAGAGTTCAAGTAACAGACACATCTCAACATCAACTGTTCAGAAGAAACTGCGTGAATCAGGCCTTCATGGTCGAATTGCTTCAAAGAAACCACTACTAAAGGACACCAATGAGAAGAAGAGACTTGCTTGGGTCAAGAAACACGAGCAATGGACATTAAGCCGGTGGAAATCTGTCCTTTGGTATGATGAGTCCAAATTTGAGATTTTCGGTTCCAACTGCCTTGTCTTTGTGAGATGCAGAGTAGGTGAACGGACGATCTCCGCATGTGTGGTTCCCTCCGGGAAGCATGGAGGAGGTGTGATGGTGTGGGGGTGCTTTGCTAGTGACACTGTCAGTGATTTATTTAGAATTCCAGGCACACTTAACCAGCATGGCTGCCACAGCATTCTGTAGCAATACGCCATCCCATCTGGTTTGCGCTTAGTGGGACTATCATTTGTTTTTCACCAGGACAATGACCCAACACCTCCAGGCTGTGTAAGGGCTATTTGACAAAGAAGGAGAGTGATGGAGTGATGCATCAGATGACCTGGCCCGCAGAGTGAAGGAAAAGCAGACAACAAGTGCTCAGCATATGTGCAAACTCCTTCAAGAATGTTGGAAAAGCATACCAGGTGAAGCTGGTTGAGATAATTGCAAAGCTGTCATCAAGGCAAAGGGTGGCTACTTTGAAAAATCTAAAATCTAAAATACATTTTGATTTGTTTAACACTTTTGGTTACTACATGACTACAAGGCGATCTGTTTCACAATCCTCTCTACTCTACCGCTCTCCCCCCTCTCGCCTTCCCTCCTTTCTCCTCTCCCTTTCACTCTCTCTCTCTCTCTTATCCAGCTCCCCTGCGTATGCTCTCCCTGCCTCTCCCCTGGTGGGCTCTATGATTGGGTGACATCATCACCTGTTCACGCCCTTCCACACACACGCACGCACACACACACCGTCGCCCCGTTGGAAGCAAGGGGACAAAGCCACAGCAGCTCCCACACATGTACCCTGTGTTTGATCCATTGTTCTAGGGGAGCACAATGCCCCATAAATAAACACACACGTATATGTGCATACGCGTAAACACACACACATACACAGATGTGCACACACAACATGCATACTGACAGGCACACACACACATACGGTACACACACTCTCACACCAACTGGGCATTTCACTCATTTGTAAAACATCAGGGGCACAGAACTAGCCACAGCAGTTAGCTTCACACTATTATGTTTTACTGCAAATTAAACATGATCAGACAAGCGATTTTATATAATAATAGCTACTCAATATCCTTTTCACATTTCTAAACTGACTCTACTGGGAAATATAATAAAGCAGGAGTTGTACTGAAACTACATTTGCAGACTAATTCTAACAATAACAGACAAGCTGCATATTGTGTTACCGAGTCCCAAACTGACATCCTTTACTGTTCTACTACCTCCTGTGACCATCATACACTCTTAAAAAAAGGGTCCCAAAATGGTTCTTTGGCTGTCCCCATAGGAGAACCCTTTTTGGTTCCGGGTAAAACCCTTTTTTGGTTCCAGGTAGAACCATTTTGGGTTCCATGTAGAACCCTCTGTGTAAAGGGTTGTACATGTAACCCAAAAGGCTTCTACATGGAACCAAAAAGGGTTCTACACGGAACCAACCAACAAGGGTTCTTCAAAGGTTTCTCTTATGGGGACAGCCGAAGAACTCTTTAAGGTTCTAGGTAGCACCTTTTTTTCTAAGAGGGTAGCTGGTGCCATTTCTATTTTGATTACTCAACTCAGGAAATGTACTGAAATTCAATTAAGAAATCTAAATAACCTTTATAGACAATAACAGCACAATACCCATTTACGAGTTGGATTGTAGTAGATTTCCTGGATTGATTGTGTTGGGAGGGCATTAACCTATCGCAGCCCTGTTGTCCACCCCAAGGACCAATAGCCTATAATATCTACATTCCTGCACCAATCAAAAATAAACAGAAATAAAACATCAATGTTTGCTGAGTGACAGTGAGGTGAAAAAGCTGAATGCAACTGGTCTGTATTCACCCACCATTCAGCTTCCTGCCTCTCCCTCTCTCTCTCCCCCCTCTGTTTCTATTTCTACATTTGTTTCTCTCTGTCTCATCTCTGTTTCTCTTTCTCTCTCTTTCTATCCCCTACCCATTCTCTCCCTCTCATCTCTCTCTCCCTCTTTCTCTTTTTATATCACTACTCCATCGCTTTCTCACTCTATCTCTACCTCCCGCTCTCTCTCCCTCTTTCTCCCTCTTTCTCTCTCTCTGTCCAGTGTGTCTGCTGCCTGGACAGTTGAGCTCCATGGAAACTGCTAATGAGTCCAGTTTTTGGATCTTATCTCGCTCTGGCTGGCCCGGCTCTCTCTCTGCTTGCATTGGGCTAGCTGTATTAGCTGCCTCACCGATAACTATGGATATGTCCCAAAAGGCACCCTATTCCCTATAAAGTGCACTACTTTTCACCAGAGCGCTACTGTATGTGCCCTGGTCAGAATTAGTGCACTATATGTAGGGAATAGGTTGCCATTTGGGGCACAACCTATGTGGAGACCTGATCACTATCTATTGATCCTCAATCCATCCATGGGCCAACAGAGGAAATAGAAGAGTAACAGAATCCAATATGGAGATTGCACTTATAAACATTTTATTATATTTACTAGTGCCATTTTACTCTTGTTGTTTTCAAAAAGTGAGTCATAATTGAAGTGAGGGGTAATTGAAAATCGATTAAAGCTTGTTTTAGAGGCCACAAGTATTAGTAACTGAATAAAAGCAAAAAGCCATGCAACCAAAAACAACGCCAAATTCACTTTCCACAATACAAGAATGCAGCTAGCTGAAAGTAAATCAGGGCAAGACAATGCACTGCATACTTAGCAGGGGAAGTGTGTTTTTTTCTTGCCCCAAAACAGGATGTCTTTCAAAGCCAAAGTTTTTAGTTTTTTTTTTCAGAGGGATTCTTCTTCTTTTGCTGTCTGAGCATAGGGCCTCCTCTGTCCAGCCATGTGCTTTCAGGACCCTTGAACACACACACACACACACACACACACACACACACACACACACACACACACACACACACACACACACACACACACACACACACACACACACACACACACACACACACACACACACACACACACACACACACACACACACACACATCCTTTACTGATGTCCAGCGCAGGAGATCAATTCTACCAGCCCCAGCCAAGTCCTTCTAGATCCCTGCTGTGCTCATTCCATAGAGAGGCCCCTCTACTCCTCTAGACCTTAGGAGTTGGTGCCCAGTTCCTTGCACAACCACTGCCAAGCTTTACTGGCACGGTTAACTACCCCCCTAAAAACTGATTTGTCAATG
Organism: Salmo salar; assembly: GCF_965601325.2. Classification (NCBI taxonomy): domain Eukaryota; kingdom Metazoa; phylum Chordata; class Actinopteri; order Salmoniformes; family Salmonidae; genus Salmo; species Salmo salar. Next base: position 16,739,346 of record NC_138300.1, read on the forward strand.
CAGCACTCATAAATAAACATTATATTAAAAGGAAAGGGTGTAGGAAACCATCATACTCAAGCCACCATACCACTCCTTGGAAATTGTGGGAAGGTACAATTTTGGTTTCTCATTGGATCTGGGAACGAAACCATCATTTTCCTGTCCGGTAAAATGGAATGTTTTTTAAACGTTCTGGGAACGGAAGTGAACATTTTGCCTGTTCTAGGAACTTTTTAGGTTGCAGGGAGGTTCTGAGAATGTTTTACTATGGTTCCCTGAAAGTTTTCCTGGGAGTTTTTATTAACGTTCTGAGAACTGACATTTTATGTTATTTGAAGGTAATTAAAATGGCAAAATAACGTTCTGAAAACATTCTCTAAATGCTGTAAATGTTTTGAATGAAATGTAAAGGTTATTTGGAGTTTTTTTTATAACTTCCTGTCACGACTTCTGCCGAAGTCGGGTTCCTCTCCTTGTTCGGGCGGTGTTCGGCAGTCGACGTCACCGGTCTTCTAGCCATCGCCGATCCATTTTTCATTTTCCATTTGTTTTGTTTTCCCACACACCTGGTTTTCATTCCCTCATTACGTGTTGTGTATTTAACCCTCTGTTCCCCCCATGTCTTTGTGTGGTATTGTTTGTTTGTAAGTGCTTGTGCACATGTCGACTGGTGCGCGTCGGGTTTTGTACCCGAGTTGTTATTTTCTTGATGCCGCTGGTTTTGGAATTAAACTGCTCCGGCTATTACCTAGTTCTGCTCTCCTGCGGCTGACTTCCCTGCCACCGGTTACGCACCCCTTACACTTCCTTAAAACTTTTACTGAATGTTTTAATAACACTGCTAGCTTAGTTTAACTGTTAACACCAAGCACAGATTGGACACATGGAAATGAATTTACTTAAGACATTAATCATGCAAACACATGTATTTTTTATTGTGGCACAGCGTCAGTGGTCTTCTGTTCTCTATCCATGGAAGAAGTAGTCCACTGGGCCACCAGGATGGGGCTAGCATGCTATGTTTTTTTTTAAACTCATACAAAGCTGTTTATTTTAGACTATTCAAACAGACCCCAATTTATTTTATTTGTTTCGCATTGTTGGTTGTAGGTGCGCTTGACTCAGCAGCCCTAGCAAAGTGTTCCAATGTTGAACCACTTAATGTGTCTGAAGGTAGAACTCTGCCTACCCGGCAGGCCCAGAGTGCAAATCAAGTGCACCTACAGTATATGCCTACCGCTGGCGAATCAGATAGCTCAGATCACCGTGTCGACGCAGTTTCCCCGAGCCATAGACTGAAAAAAGAATCCTCGAACGCACAGCAAAGTTGGTGCTGTGAGATTTCAAAACGTGTAAAACCATGACTAGAGAGAGAATCAACGAATGCAGCAAAGAGCTGCTGTTTTTATAAGTAAGTTCATGTTTAAGTTGTTATTCAGCGCCGTCAACACTTTTATAAGCCATAAAATGCGCGTTCTCTCTACATCCACTCACACTACAACCAGCACTGCAGCTGCGATGAATGAGTATAGCAAAGTGTGCTGATAAGTGTTCACTTTCGCTGGTCATAGGAGTAGCAGGATGAATTGGTGCATGGGGCAGAAATAATGCAGTGCGACTTCAGTTTCGCCATCAGCTGGAAGACTGTGTCCCCTTTTCTCAGCGGAGGGAGGGAGGGAGAGCGGAGGGACGGTGAGTCGGGTGAGAGGCAGCCTCACCGCTGCTCCCTCCCCTCAGACTGACCATCAGATGCATGCATCAGCCCCCCCCCAAAAAAATGCTCACTCAGCAATGCCTCACAATTAATACAACAAATGATCTATTACCAGCGTAATCATATACCTATTTTTTTATATATATAATTTCTAAATGGTCTGAGAATAACAACACTGGCAGGGCAATTCAAGCATAGCCAATATGCAGTGATAATGTATTGGGCCTATAGCCTACTGCACAAGCCTCATCGCTACATAACAGTTTTTAATTGGTTAATGTTGCATAGGCTTATGTTTTTTAAGTTGTGGTAGATCTCGGCTTGCATTTTGACTCAGAAAGTAATCTTGACTCAGAAAAGATTGGTGACCACTGAGATAGAGGATAGAGAGAGTTTTGTTGACAATGAGAATGGAATGTATTTGTTTTTAAATAACATTCTTAGAACTTTCTTTGAACGTTACTAATGTTTTCTTTGTAGGAAACGTTATGCTGAAGTACTGAAATTTGCACAGAAGAACGTTGTTTCTTAACATTCTCTGAACTATTTGAGAACATTCCCAATGTCAAACCAGCTGAAGAACGTTCATAGAACATTACCAAAAATCTAATTAAATGTAACCATGTTTGAACTTTTAGGAAACGTTCCGTTAAAGTAATGAAATACCAAGAAAATATTTTTTTTTTGTCAAGTTCCTTAAATGTGCTCAGAATATTCCAAAACTATCCTGCAACATTCCCAGATAGTTGTGGGAAGGTTGTATGCAAAACAACCAAAGGACAACCACACTCTCACCAACCTTTAAGAAACATATGGTTCTCAGAACATTATGTGCTAGCTAGGTGGATCTTGAGCTCAATTAAAAACACCAACTACATACAAAATGTCTGAGATGAAAGTGAAATAAGAGATAGCGATTCGGACGGCTAAGACATTTTCCAAATTCTCTGAGGGGTTGCCGTGACAACGTTGGCACTACTGCACTCTTCAAAGTAAAAAATATTTGTACTTTCCAACACTCCTGCACCCAATCCTGTTGTACTGTGAAACCAAAATAACTGTACCCAAGAGCTGGATGCTCAGTGTCCCATCCACCCCTCAGTGTTCCCCCAGTGTCCCATCCACCCCTCAGTGTTCCCCCAGTGTCCCATCCACCCCTCGGTGTTCCCCCAGTGTCCCATCCAACCCTCAGTGTTCCCCCAGTGTCCCATCCACCCCTCGGTGTTCCCCCAGTGTCCCATCCACCCCTCGGTGTTCCCCCAGTGTCCCATCCACCCCTCGGTGTTCCCCCAGTGTCCCATCAACCCCTCGGTGTTCCCCCAGTGTCCCATCCAACCCTCAGTGTTCCCCAGTGTCCCATCCACCCCTCAGTGTTCCCCCCAGTGTCCCATCCACCCCTCAGTGTTCCCCCAGTGTCCCATCCACCCCTCAGTGTTCCCCCAGTGTCCCATCCACCCCTCGGTGTTCCCCCAGTGTCCCATCCACCACTCGGTGTTCCCCCAGTGTCCCATCCACCCCTCGGTGTTCCCCCAGTGTCCCATCCACCCCTCGGTGTTCCCCCAGTGTCCCATCCACCCCTCGGTTTTCCCCAGTGTCCCATCCACCCCTCAGTGTTCCCCCAGTGTCCCATCCACCCCTCAGTGTTCCCCCAGTGTCCCATCCAACCCTCAGTGTTCCCCCAGTGTCCCATCTTGTCCCCCTTCTTACCTTGAGATGAGAGAGCTGTCTCCTGTCATCTTCCAGCTGCCTCTTCTTATTCTCAATCTCTGTCTGCCTCTTCCTCTTCTCCTGTTGAAGCATAGGAAAAACACAGTCAGTATGTGGGGAGAAGACATTCAATATAAACCAACAGTAAATAGTACGGATGGATTATGGAACCCTGAAGGTTCCTAAGTAAGTTGTAGCAAAGTGCTAGCAACAACATGATGGTGAGTTTGATTCCTGCATGGGCCAAATATACAGAGATAAGCTTTACCAGGCCATTACCCCCTACTAAGTACAGAGGAAACCATATACACTCTCCTCCTAAAGAGCTCTTAACTGCAACCATTACAGACTTTGGCATGTGCTATGTTATTGACTATTAAGCTTGGGGCCCTGGGTCTGAACCCCGCCCTGTGCAACTGGGTCCTGGACTTCCTGAAGGGCCGTCCCCTGGTGGTGAAGGTAGGAAACAACACCTCCACTTCGCTGATCCTCAACTCAGGGGCCCCACAAGAGTGCGTGCTCAGCCCCATCCTGTACTCCCTGTTCACCCATGACTGCGTGGCCATACACGCCTCCAACTCAATCCTCAAGTTTGCAGACGACACAACAGTAGTAGGCCTGATTACCAACAATGACGAGACAGCCTACAGGGAGGAGGGTGAGGGCCCTGGCGGAGTGGTGCCAGGAAAATAACCTCTCCCTCAACAAAACAAAACAAAGGAGCTGATCGTGGACTTTAGGAAACAGCAGAGGGAGCACGCCCCTATCCACACCGACGGGACCGCAGCGGAGAAAGTGAAAAGCTTCAAGTTCCCTCGGTGTCCACATCACTGACAGTGATGAGCCCCTCCTTCAGGCTGGATATGAGTTGTACGAAAGGACATTCTGGGCTGAACTTCGTATTGTGCTAATAAACTGTCTAATCTAAATCAACATGTGCTCTATGTTGAGAATAGAGAAGGTTTTATAGAAATGGTTGATTCAAGGTGATAGGAACACACGGCGTGACTTTAACTGTCCTCTCTTGTGCCCTAACACGACTTGTACTTCATATTCAACCTCCCAAAAATGGATGCGCGCACACACGCACGTGAACACACGCATGCAAACACACACACAGACACACACGGACGCACGCGTACACAGACACAATGGGCCGTGCATTTGTCATTGTGACAGGGTATTATGTTTAAAAGGTCTGGCCATACTGGGCATGACTTCCTCTCTGCCCTGCCTCTCAGAGACGCCAGCTCCACAGAAATACAATACACAACCCTGCCAACTAGAGTCCAATCCGAGAGAATCCACTCGCCCCTAAACCCAGGCCTTTGTCGGGGCATAGTGGTAGGGGCTAGGGGTTGATTTGGGATTGTTCTCTTTCTATGCTGTTAAAAGCAATCACCCTAGTTGGCCGAAGAAAAAAGTTCACTTCACTATCTGTGGCCCTATGAGAAGACCTGCAGATCACACACACACACACACACACACACACACACACACACACACACACACACACACACACACACACACACACACACACACACACACACACACACACACACACACACTGTCGCCTGGCTCCAACATGGTACATGGGAGAGAGAGTATATCTGCCACATCAGCACAAGCTTCATCTGAAAGCAGTGGGCCGTGGTGAAGAGGAGAGAATGGTATGACCTGTCCCAACAATAGAAGGGGAAACCAAGGGCACAAGGAAGATGGCTGGCCCAGTGGCGCAGTTGGTTAAAGCACAAAGCTTACAACACAACAGCTGTGAGTTTGATTCCCACGTGGGAAGAATAACTGTATTAAGTTGCCTTAGACTTTATCATTATTATGGAAGGGAGTGGTGGGAAATGTATTGGAAGTGAGTGTTATTAGCATTGACACTTGTGATATTTACAGTGCCCATTTAAACTGTGCAGTCTGCAGCACTGGCCCTGGCTAAGTCTTTCTGTAAGTTTTGCTCATGCAGCATTATTGAAAAGGGACAGAATGAAATTGAAAGACTGAGAGGAGAGACAAATTGAGAGAGGGAGATGAAGAAATAAAGAGGTACGGCAGAGAAAAGAAATGAGGCAAAATCTTTAAAGATCGATTGATGTGTGTGTGTGTGTGTGTGTGTGTGTGTGTGTGTGTGTGTGTGTGTGTGTGTGCAGATCGATTGGTGCATTAGAGGCTGCATTACCCCTCTCTGTGGCTTACTAAAACTAAAAACAAAATGGAGGGAAGTTTGAGTGTATGTGTGATAGGGTTGTGTGTGTGAAAGGGTGTGTGTGATAGGGTATGTGTGTGTGTCTGTGTGTGTGTGTGTGTGTGTGTGTGTGTGTGTGTGTGTGTGTGTGTGTGTGTGTGTGTGTGTGTGTGTGTGTGTGTGTGTGTGTGTGTGTGTGTGTGTGTGTGTGTGTGTGTATGCAATAAAGATATAGAAAGAGAGGAAGGAGAGAGAGAGTAGAGAGAGGGGAGAGAGAGAGTAGAGAGAGGGGAGAGAGAGAGAGTCGAGAGAGGGGAGAGAGAGAGAGTAGAGAGAGGGGAGAGAGTTGGGGGTGTCTTCGGAGGAAGACGCTGAAAGCCATGGGCTTAGGGATCAAAAGGTTTTATTTCTCCTTCCCAGTCGGTTGGCATTAATGATTAAAGCCACTAAAGAGGATACGCTCGTGGAACGCTTCGAGACGGAAATGAAAGTGGAGCAAGAAATCTCCCGTCAAATCCATCAAACCAAAACCAGTCCATCTACTACCGTATATAAACATATTAATTGCAATCGTTTCGCTGCGCGGTAATGTCGGAGTGCGCTGTGTACATTATACTGTATAGTAAGTGTTTTGGCCATGAAAGTGTAACGGTTGTGAGCCACATATGGCAGGAGGATCTCATCACTTACCGCTATAGCCTGGAGTCTCTCCTGCTGTGACAGCCCCTCAGACATCCTGCCAGAGAGAGAGAGAAAGGGTGGGGGTGAGAGAGGTAGGGAGCGGGGAAGAAAGGGAGGGAGGGGCGGAGAGAGAGAGCTAGTTAACTTGTTTAACAAGAAACCCACAAGACAATTGGCCGTGAAGACATCATTCTAAGAAATAGCCAGGCCTTCCAGGTTTGTGGTTTTGGATACCATGGGTCTCTTTGCATTTAAAACATAATGAGATGTATGGGAAAGGCCAGGTTGCATTCCTTCCACCGCTGGTTACCTTAATTACAAACTATTAACTTCATTTCACAAACAGGCATGAACAAACATCGCCCACCCTCTCCTTCTATCGCCGTCGAATTCAAACAAACAAGAGGTAACCCAATGTTGCAAAAGCATTCATTGAAAAGAATACCGGGCAGTAAGACCTAATACATCGAAAGAAGAAGGACATGATGATACACACACACACAGAGAGAGAGAGAGAGAAAGAGAGAGAAGAGAGAGAGAAGGATAGGGAGGAGGTATTTGGGATATATTATTTTTTTCACTGCATGTGACAAATAAAATGTGAAACTTGAAACGTGCACACACACACACAGAGAGAGAAAGAGAGAGAGAGAAATCTGGATTTCATCCTCCAGTCTCATTGACAGTCGTAATATCTAATTCCTGCCTGTCAAGCGTTTTACTAGAGAGGAAACATATGTATGCGTCTATGCTTTCATACCTGAGGAATTCAGAGCATGTGCAGATCAGCTTTCCGACACACATTCTTTCCTGGATAAACTCCTAGTCATACTGTATATGCAATACTGTATGTGTATGGTTAATTGCTGGACTATAGCTGAATTATGTCCGTTCAATTAGTTCACATCACTGACCCCCCCCCCCCAAATAAAAAACAAATACTGTAGCAAAGAAAGTAACACCTCGTGCATAGGACTCAATAGGTGGAATGAAGCCCCCAAAAAATTACGACCACACAAATAGCTGATTCATTGGCAACAGTACGACTTACCACAACCCACACAAGTTCTTTGACTTCAGAAAAACAGAAAATATATGACCAACACCTTAAAGAAAGTATTGACTTATAAAATAGATACCATGGATAATTCTGTAGAACGTCCACCTCACACTTTCACATTTTGATATCTTTGTCAGGAAATAAGGATGCACATGAACAGTCACCAATCACCACACGAGGTAATTCCATTCATCTTACGAAACAGGAAGAAAGAAATTGGAAGGGTCATTGAACAAAGAAAATATTGATGTCGGGCGATAATATGCTGTAGGCCTATTGTTGACAATGTTTCTCAAGCGCATGCCTGGCTAATCGATTCCAGATATTCAGGCCACAAAAATGTGCGGCCACATATTCACACAGTCAAACACAATAAAACACATTAGCACACGGTGAATGTCATATGGTCCCACTTTAGATGAAGTGCCCAAAAAACCTACGTACAGTATTTACCTGGTACTGTAGCTTCATATGTAGATAGGTATAGTGTAATTACAGTGTAAGTAGGCTACAACTGTTGTCCAGTTTGCAGTTTGTGTTATTAGACACATTTGAATCATTATACGCATTATATTTGTAACTAAACTCAAATTAATTGTGGCCAAGTCTACCCTTACATCAGAACAATAGTTAAAGATTGCCAAACCATACAGTGTTTATATCACACCAGGGCCATTTCATCAGAGCTAGTCAGGATTGGTCCTCTCTCTGGCCAGTTTGAGTTCGGCCCTGGATTCATTTGGCTCCTCCAGGTTCCAGAGGATTGATCTGCCATGCCTACTGTGCAGCAGCCCTTGTCTCTACGCTCCAATTCTCATCTCTGATAGGTCAGTGTAAGAATGCCAGAAGGACAGCCTCTCCTTGACCTTTCAACCCCAGAGAAAGTATAACAAAAGGATAATCTAGCCTCAAGCAGCAATGGCCAGTAGCTTAGTAGTAGCTTAGTAGAATAGGCAAGGACCAAGTTGAGTGAGTGCACTACTCAAGAGCCCTCATCTAATAGAACGATCTACAACCGTAGCAATGCATTGTCACTCTGGGTTTCGTGTGCTAGCCAAGATGTCCGACACCGTAATGACATAATTAGATAAGTAACAGTAAGACAAGTTGAGCGTGAAATAGAGTGAGAGACAAGCTGAGGCTCAAGCTGGCTCAATATCATCTTTTTTCACAATAGTTTTTTTTTTGAGGGGGAGGGTGAAAATGTAGGAATTCTTTCCTGGAGGAGACTGCAGGGGAACAGTGTCGAGAGAGAGAGAGCATCCAGCGAGAACACAGGATGCAAGGCTGCCAATGTTTCCCCTCACTTTCTCCACAGGCAGGTTGCAAAATCCCCCCGAAAAACTGCTAGACTTCCAATACCAAAATATGACATCAAGACATAATTTGTTATGAAGTCACGGTAGGGGAAACCTCAAGCTGCACACAGTGTCTCTCTCTCTCTCCAACAGGGACAGTGACTCTTCATGTTCATTACAATGCCTCACACGGCGTAATGACTGACCGCACGCCTCCTGGAAGGTCACAAGACAGACAGCCCGTCTGAGAAGCCTCAGAGCTCTGTATCAGAGCATGCTCTGATAGGAGAAGAGAGGGAGAGGAGAGGTATGCATCCCACCCAGACACCACCACCACTACAAGCACCCCTAGCACCATTCCATCCCAAACTGGGAGTGTGCTGGTCGGGAACGGCCCCCCTCTGATAGCCCCGTTTGAAAGATGAGACACACGGCATGCCATGAGGGAACGCAGGAATGCCTGGCCTGCGCTACAGCCCTACCCCGCCGGCCCCGACAACCCCTGCCACCCCAACATGTGTTTCCCATCCCCTAGGACTCCCCCCCCCCATATAACACACACCACCTGTAAAAATATCATGCGGTTTTTCGGGGCTCCTACGTGAAATATATTTGGCTGCTTGGCTTACAGTGGAGAATGGTGTGAGAAGCTGAGGGGGTAAGCAGAGAAAATGGAGAGCGGGTGGTTATAATTCACAACTAGGGCCTCAAGGTGAAACAGCAGAACTCAGCCTAGGACCATGTCTACCAGACATTTTCATTCGCGTAGATACTATGTCTCGGGGGCAGAATGCTATTAGCGTAGCTCCTCTTAAATGCTACGCCAGGCTAATGCTATGTGTGGCTGTGACTGCTGGGTCCGAGTATGCAGAATTCAGCAGAGCTGCATCATGTATGGGCTATTGTCTGGGGGAAATGCCTGCTTGCTGCTGTGTGCCCAGTCAGCAGCTTTGGGCTGACAGGTCGGAGAGAGAGGGACAGGACAGGACAAAGCCATGTGCTGGCCACCATCGCTGCTGACTTATCTGAATGCTACCTATAGCACCCTCTAGGACACTGCATAAACGATGCTAGCATACACAGCGACACATGCTTTATGCCTCAGCCCCAGCTAGGCCAAATCAAAGTCTGTATAAGTAAAGGCTATCCACCAATAAGTAAATGCTATCTAAATGGCGCCGGAGCAGAAGGCAGACGTGTTATGTGCCCCCAACCGAATGTTTTTTTGTTCATAACTTATTTTTTTACTAATTTTGTACATGATGTTGCCGCTAAAGTTTCTTATGACTGAAAATAACTTCTAGACATCAGGACTGCAATTACTTACCACGGACTAGCAGAATTATTTTTTTTCTTTCATGACTCTGACGAGCCCGAGGCAGAGGATATACGGCTCCCTAGGGAACAGGCCCCGAGCCCCGTGATCCGTGTGAAGATGAGGCGGAGAAAGGGAGGCCGGAGAGCGGGCTGTGTGCTGAGAATTCGAAGGCAATCTAATAAACCCCCACTTCCCTCAATGTGCAATCTTTGGACAATTAAAAATCGACGAGTTATGAAAAGATTAAACTACCAATGGGACATTAAAAACTGTAACATCTTATGCTTATGGCTGAACGACGACAACATCAACATAAAGCTGGCTGGTTATACGATGTACCGGCAGGATAGAACAGCGGGACAGGAAAGGACATTTTTGTATTTTTTGTAAACAACAGCTGGTGCACGATATCTAAGGAAGTCTCAAGCTATTGCTCACCTGAGGTAAAGTTTCTCATGATAAGCTGTAGACCACACTACCTACCGAGAGAGTTTTCATCTGTATTCTTTGTAGCTGTTTACATAACGCCACAGTCAGAGGCTGGCACTAAGTTAGCATTGAATGAGCTGTATTCTGCAATAAGCAAACAAGAAAACGCTCACCCAGAGGCAGCGCTCCTAGTAGCCGGGGACTTTAATACAGCGAAACTTAAATCAGTTTTACCAAATTTCTATCAGCATGTTAAATGTGCAACCAGATGGAAAATAACTCTGGACCACCTATACTCCACACACAGAGACTCATACAAAGCTCTCCCTCGCCCTCCATTTGGCAAATCTGACCATAATTCCATCCTCCTGATTCCTGCTTACAAGCAAAAATTAAAGTAGGAAACACCAGTTACTAGATCAATAAAAAAGTGGTCAGATGAAGCAGATGCTAAGCTACAGGACTGCTTTGCTAGCACAAACTGGAATATGTTCCAGGATTCCTCCAATGGCACTGAGGAGTACACCACATCTGTCATTGGCTTCATCAATAAGTGCATCGATGATGTCATTCCCACAGTGGCCGTACGTACATACCCCAACCAGAAGCCATGGATTACAGGCAGCATCCGCTTTCAAGGAGCGGGACTCTAACCCAGAGGCTTATAAGAAATCCCACTATGCCCTCTGACGAACCATCAAACAGGCAAAGCATCAATACAGGACTAAGATCGAGTTGTACTACACCGGCTCCGACGCTCGTCGGATGTGGCAGGGCTTGCAAACCATTACAGACCACAAAGGGAAGCACAGCCGAGAGCTGCCCAGTGACACGAGCCTACCAGACGAGCTAAACTTCTTCCATGCTCACTTTGAGCAAAATAACACTGAAACACGCATGAGAGCACCAGCTGTACCCAGAAGACTGTGTGATCACGCTCTCCACAGCCAATGTGAGAAAGACCTTTAGACAGGTCAACATTCACAAGGCTGCAGGGCCAGATGGATTACCAGGACATGTACTGCGAGCATGCGCTGACCAAGTAGCAAGTGTCTTCACTAACATTTTCAACGTCTCCCTGTCCGAGTCTGTAATACCAACATGTTTTAAGCAGACCACCATAGTGCCTGTGCCCAATAACACTAAGGTAACCTGCCTAAATGACTATCGACCCGTAGCACTCATGTCTGTATCCATGAAGTGCTTTGAAAGGCTGGTCATGACTCACATCAACACCATCATCTCAGAAACCCTAGATCCACTCCAATTTGCACACTGCCCCAACAGATCCACAGATGATGCAGTCTCTATTGCACTCCACATTACCCTTTCCCACCTGGACAAAAGGAACACCTATGTGAGAATGCTATTCATTGACTACAGCTCAGCGTTCAACATCATAGTGCCCTCAAGGCTCATCAATAAGCTAAGGGCCCGCGGACTAAACACCTCCCTCTGCAACTGGATCCTGGACTTCCTGACTAGCCTCCACCAGGTGGTAAGGGTAGGTAACAATACATCCGCCACGCTGATCCGCAACACAGGGGCCCCTCAGGGGTGCGTGCTCAGTCCCCTCCTGTACTCCCTGTTCACTCATGACTGCACGGCCAGGTACCACTCCAACACCATCATTAAATTTGCTGATGACACCGACAACAATGAGACAGCCTATAGGGAGGAGGTCAGAGACCTGGTCGTGTGGTGCCAGGACAACAACCTCTCCCTCAACGTGATCAAGACAAAGGAGATGATTGTGGACTACAGGAAAAAGAGGACCGAGCACGCCCCCATTCTCATCGACGGGGCTGCAGTGGAGCAGGTTGAGAGCTTCAAGTTCCTTGGTGTCCACATCACCAACAAACTAACATGGTCCAAACACACCAAGACAGTCGTGAAGTGGGCACGACAAAACCTGTTCCCCCTCAGGAGACTGAAAATATTTGGCATGGGTCCTCAGATCCTCAAAAGGTTCTACAGCTGCACCATCGAGAGCATCCTGACTGGTTGCATCACTGTCTGATATGGCAACTGCTCGGTCTCTGACCGCAAGGCACTACAGATGGTAGTGCGAACGGCCCAATACATCACTGGGGCCAAGCTTCCTGCCATCCAGGACCTCTATACCAGGCGGTGTCAGAGGAAGGCCCTAAAATTGTCAAAGACTCCAGCCATCCTAGTCATAGACTGTTCTCTCTGCTACCGCACGGCAAGCAGTACCGGAGTGCCAAGTCCTGGTCCAAGAGGCTTCTAAACAGCTTCTACCCCCAAGCCATAAGACTCCTGACCATCTAGTCAAATGGCTACCCCCAGACTATTTGCATTGCCCCCCCCCCCCCAACTCTACCTACATGTATATTCTACCTCAAACAACCGGTACCCGTGTACATTGACTCTGTACCGGCACCCCCCTGTATATTGTTATTTTTACTTGTTAATTTTATCTCTTATTCTTCTCTCAAACTGCACTGTTGGTTAGGGGCTCGTAAGTAAGCATTTCACTATAAGGTATTCGGCGCATGTGACTAATGAAATTTGATTTGATATCCACCAATAAGTAAAGGCTATTCTCCAATAAGTAAAGGCTATCTACCAATAAGTAAAGGCTATTTACCAATAAGTAAAGGCTATCCACCAATAAGTAAAGGCTATTCACCAATAAGTAAAGGCTATTCACCAACAAGTAAAGGCTATCTACCAATAAGTAAAGGCTATCTACCAATAAGTAAAGGCTATCTACCAATAAGTATAAGCTATCCACCAATCTGTACAGGCTATGCTGAGGTTTGATGGAGGCTGTTTGAGTGGCAAAATCAGGAGATGAACTAATCAATCTGTGCAGAAACATTCAGAGGGTTACTAGTGGGTCAAAGAGCAGAGGTGAGTCTATTCTGCAAATTAACAATCTAGCCAGGATTTTGTTTTGTTTTTTCAGCTGCAGTACTGAGTCAGTGCATGCTTTGAATGTTCGGAATTCTCCAAAATGAAGATCATATGTCTTGGAGCATTCACAAGCTAATTCTCTCACTGTCACGTGTGCATTTTAATGAAGCACAAACAACGGCAGGGGGGTTTGGTCAGGCCTCAAAGAAGAGATTGTTCCCCTTCCACAGAAACTGCTTCGTTTTCATGAAAAATGTCCCCTTATAAATATTTCATAAATGCGTAAATTGTTACGTTGCACAATATTAGCCCTTGAAACTTTTTGTCATTAGCGATAGGATGATAAATGTATCAATATGGGGCCAGACAAAATGCATGTGGTCAATCTCTGTGGGAATGTTAAGACTTCCAGCATCAACACATTTGGCTCTAATGCCTGGGGGTATTGCAGACTACTGGCCCCCTTAACTCATGAATACTGACCATAAACTGGTACATCATGCCCTTTTTATTATACATTTTTATTTCATTTAAAGGTTTATCATTTTTTTTGTTGAACATTTCATTGGAAGTGAATCTGAGGTGTGTTGTGACCTGGTGGTCAGAGAGGACTCTGAGGGTTTGAACAGTGAGCTGGGTGATCAAATGGGTCTAGCCCAACACACAGCTCTGGTATAAGATAGGTGGTGTGTGTTTCTGTGTGTGTGTGTGTGTGTGTGTGTGTGTGTGTGTGTGTGTGTGTGTGTGTGTGTGTGTGTGTGTGTGTGTGTGTGTGTGTGTGTGTGTGTGTGTGTGTGTGTGTGTGAGTAATGTACATGTTTTACACACAGATCTCATATTACTGTGTTGATTCATTTTTGTATTTTTTATTTGTATTTTTTAATATTGATGTCACAAATGTATCATTTGTACAGTGCTTTATAAAAAATATATATATTTGTTACATTTGACTGTGTAAAACCTAGCAGTAGTACTTCGTCGGGGCATGGACTCTACAAGGTGTCAAAAGCGTTTCACAGGGATGCTGGCCCATGTTGACTCCCATGCTTCCCACATCTGTGTCAAGTTGTCTGCATGACCTTTGGGTGGTGGACTATCGATATATACAAGAAACTGTTGAGGGTGAAAAACCCAGCAGCGTTGCAGTTCTTGACACACTCAAACCGGTGCGCCTTGCACCGACTACCATACCCCGTTCAAAGGCACTTAAATATTTGTCTTGCCCATTCACCCTCTGAATGGCACACATACACAATCCATGTCTCATTTGTCTCAGGGATTAAAAATCCTTCTTTAAATCTGTCTCCTCCACTTCATCTACACTGACTGAAGTGGATTTAACAGGTAACGTCAATAAGGGATCATAGCTTTCCCCTGGATTCACCTGGTCAGTCTGTCATAGAAAGAGCAGGTGTTCCTAATGTTTTGTTCACTCAGTGTATATTCCATGGGTATTTTCAAACTACTCTGATTACACATATTGTGAAATTCTATGTGGTATTAGATCTTAGTTTTACTTCAGTTGGAGGTGCGGTAGTGTTGCCTGTGTGTTGTTGTATCATTATTGTTTATGCTTAGGCCAATGCTATCATCCCCCATGCCATCTCCTCTCTGGCCCCTGGAAGTTTGGCAATCCAGGATGCATTGCACATCGCGGAATTCTACTCCTTGGGAAAACTGCAGGCTTTTCAAGGATTCCAATTTCTCTCGGAATCAGTGATGCCATACTAAGTAGGATATACTCGAGTCTAGTCTTGGTGAGGGCAAGGACAATGACACAGTTCTGAGTGTCGGGAAATTAAAAAAAGTATTTGAAATATGTCAGGTCAGCTTGATTAGATTAGGCAGGTAAAAACTTCAAAGGAAATGGGGAAATTAGTGAGCGCAGGTGCCGTGTCACTTCAAATACTGAGAGATGTGTTCCGCATTGCTGATGTAGTCAGGGGATTTGGAGTGAGCTTGGTGCTTATTCTGAGTGCGTCATAATAACAATTCGGAAACCAACGCATAAACCAAACAGTTTCCTCGACAAGATATTTAGCAAAATATGACAGAAAGATGAAGTAACTGTTAGAGTAAATGTAGAATCAGTGCAGAGGAACCCAGGCTCACTAGCAACGTTTTAATACACAGTGATCTAGCCATGAAGCCTGCTACTATTTTCCACTTTTATCTGAATTCAGAGATGGAATAACTATAATTACTTTTCCTCTTGACATTTCCTTTGTCGCTTTTGGATTGAGCCCATTTCACACTGATCACCATTCCTCTGACACAATATATCTTTACTTATATATAAAAAAAAACAGCTCATTGAGAATATGGAATCTGAGACATCTATTCTGTATTCCCAAAGAAATGACATCAGACACACAAATGAACTGCAGCAGATGTTCTTCCTTTCAGGCGGAGAGAATGTCTAGATGGGCCAGCTTATTTTACTCTCCTCCTGTTACCACTGATACAGATGT
This sequence comes from Salmo salar, assembly GCF_965601325.2. Lineage (NCBI taxonomy): Eukaryota > Metazoa > Chordata > Actinopteri > Salmoniformes > Salmonidae > Salmo > Salmo salar. The sequence goes on from NC_138300.1 coordinate 16,755,080, forward strand.
AGGATCTTAATTTGAGGCTGTTTGCTACAGCAGGAAAACAATCCTGCAGCAACAGGTCATTTTTATTATTATGTGGATTATAATTAATGGACATTTTTGTAGGGATTGAAAGAAAATAAAACGTAAGGGAAACTCAAGCCTTTTTAAACCTCAAATACACTACATGTTTTACATTTCCTGCATAAGATCCTACACCTGTAGGTAATGTCATGCTCTTCACTTCTAGGCCATACACTCCTAGAAAAAAGGGTTCCAAAAGGCTTCTTTGTGGAGGGATAGGGTTCTACCAAGAACCATTTTCATCTAAGAACAAGGGTTCTTTATAAGACAAATGGTTCTACCTAGAACCTTAAATGTCCAAATAACCTTTTTTGGAAGAAAGGGTTATTTGATGATTCTTTGGAAGGTAAGAAGGATTCTTTGGAAGGCAAGAAGGATTCTTTGTAACTCTTCTGAATCTGAATAAGCTTTTTATTGTACTTTTTCTTGTGACTAAGCATTAGTGTTTACCTCATTGTTCAAACTTTAACATCAGGAGTTTGAGTAATCAGATAAGTTTAAAAAGATAGGTGTGAGAATGTTTTAAACTGTAGCTACATGTACAGTTGAAGTCAGAAGTTTACATACACCTTAGCCAAATACATTTAAACTCAGTTTTTCACAATTCCTGACATTTAATCCTAGTAAAAATTCCCTGTCTTATGTCAGTTAGGATCACCACTTTATTTTAAGAATGTGAAATGTCAGAATAATAGTAGAGAGATTTATTTCAGCTTTTATTTCTTTCATCACATTCCCAGTGGGTCAGACGTTTACAGACACTCAATTAGTATTTGGTAACATTGCCTTAAAATTGTTTAACTTAGGTCAAATGGTTCGTGTAGCCTTCCACAAGCTTCCCACATAAGTTGGGTGAATTTTGGCCCATTCCTTCTGACAGAGCTGGTGTAACTGAGTCAGGTTTGTAGGCCTCCATGCTCGCACACACTTTTTCAGTTCTGCCCACAAATGTTCTATGGGATTGAGGTCAGGGCTTTGTGATGGCCACTCCAATACCTTGACTTTGTTGTCCTTAAACCATTTTGCCACAACTTTGGAAGTATGCTTCGGGTCATTGTCCATTTGGAAGACCCATTTGCGACCAAGCTTTAACTTCCTGACTGATGTCTTGAGATGTTGCTTCAATATATCCACATAATTTTCCTTCCTCATGATGCCATCTCTTTTGTGAAGTGCACCAGTCCCTCCTGCAGCAAAGCACCCCCACAACATGATGCTGCCACCCCCGTAATTCATGGTTGGGATGGTGTTCTTCAGCTTGCAAGCCTCCCCCTTTTTCCTCCAAACATAACGATGGTCATTATGGCCAAACAGTTCTATTTTTGTTTCATCAGACCAGAGGACATTTCTCCAAAAAGTACGATCTTTGTCCCCATTTGGAATTGCAAACCGTAGTCTGGATTTTTTATGGCGGTTTTGGAGCAGTGGCTTCTTCCTTGCTGAGCGGCCTTTCAGGTTATGTCGACATAGGACTTGTTTTACTGTGGATATAGATACTTTTGTACCTGTTTCCTCCAGCATCTTCACAAGGTCCTTTGCTGTTGTTCTGGGATTGATTTGCACTTTTCGCACTAAAGTACGTTCATCTCTAGGAGACAGAAGGCATCTCCTTCCTGAGCGGTATGACGGCTGCGTGGTCTTCATGGTGTTTATACTTGCATACTATTGTTTGTACAGATGAATGTGGTACCTTCAGGCGTTTGGAAATTGCTCCCATGGTCTATAATTTTTTTTCTGAGGTCTTGGCTGATTTCTTTTGATTTTTCCATGATGTCAAGCAAAGAGGCACTGAGTTTGAAGGTAGGCCTTGAAATACATCCACAGGTACACCTCCAAATGACTCAAATTATTAACCTATCAGAAGCTTCTAATGCCATGACATAATTTTCTAGAATTTCCCAAGCTGTTTAAAGGCAGTCAACTTCTGACCCACTGGAATTGTGATACAGTGAAATAAGTGAAATAATCTGTCTGTAAACAATTGTTGGAAAAATTACTTGTGTCATGCACAAAGTAGATGTCCTAACCGACTTGTCAAAACTATAGTTTGTTAACAATACATTTGTGGAGTGGTTGAAAAACGAGTTTTAATGGCTCCAACCTAAGTGTATGTAAACTTCCGACTTCAACTGTATATGGGAATATTTGGTATCTGGTATTCCATTAATAATTGTACTTATACAGCACTGACATAGTTGATATCTTTGCCATGATTTCCATCTTTCAAATTAGTATTTTCTGTGATTTTATTGAGCAGAGGGTAGGAGAAGAGAAGGGAGTATGAGTGAACCAGCAGTGTATTGTATAGTACACAGCAAATTAGCCAGTTTTACCGAGTGTTGATTTTCGGTGCAACATTTTTAATGTTGATTCAGAAATAAAATGAACACTAAGTGGTATAAAATAACCCCAGTGTTGGTGGTAATAACCAGAGTTGAGTGTGATTGTGACATTTTTACTCTGTAAGGAGAAAAACACTCCAAACCACGCTCAGGGGTGTGCCGAGTATTCGAACAAAACAAGTATCGTAACGCATATGGGCAATTGTCGTGATACGATTATGATCCCAGTATTTTTGGTTATTATCCCTGATCTGAAAAATTCTAATTTTCTGGTGCCAGTGTGCATCTTTCAATCAAGTGTGAGGTGCTACATGGTCTAAATAACTCAACTGGCTAGTCTGCCTGTCTGTATAGAGAAGGGCGGGCTGTACGTTGATCCTGCTCCTCAGATTGGTTTACAGGCCACTCGCTTAGCTTCATAATTTCACCTGATCACTTCTCCTCGCATGGTTCGGTCGAATCATTTAGATTGCTGCTGTCGCTTGTTAGCCTGCTACTAAGACCACATAGCACCTTGCACTTGATATAAAGATGCCCGCTGGCAACCCCCCAAAAATGTTTACACTACAAGACCATAGTGCTTGCCTATGAAACAGCAAGAGGAACTGAATTGCCACTCCCTACCTTCAGGCTATGCTCAAACCCTACAACCCAACCTGAACACTCTGTTCTGCAACTTCTGGTCTCTTGGCCGTCCCACCCCTATGGGAGATTAGCTCCTGCTTAGCACAGTCAAAATTATTCTCTGTCCTGGCACCATGAAAACATCAGAAACCCTATCTCAAAAATAAGAAATCTCAGCTCCCACCTCCCCTTATTGTTGAAAAATGTAATTATTACGACTGTGATATGTGGTTGACCCACCTAGCTATCTTAAGATGAATGCACTAACTGTAAGTCGCTCTGGATAAGAGTGTCTGCTAAATGACTAAAATGTAAATGACAAAATCAAATGGCGAGGACATTTGCTAGTACTGTAGCAAGCTATCAATGTGCATGATATCTAACATGCAGAGCGAGGGTAGGGGAAAAAACCATGAAACTCCGATGCGCATTCTGACTGAGTGACAGAAAACTCGTCTCTGCCCGCTGCAAGTTGAGCACACGCAGACACAAACCCCTCCTCGCACTGCTCCTAATCTGCAGCTTTTTTGTCTAAAAACACACAGGGAGATAGGTATTTTAGCCTTCCCTGTAGCTCAGTTGGTAGAGCATGGTGTTTGCAACGCCAGGGTTGTGGGTTCGATTTCCACGGGGGGCCAGCACAGAAAACAAAAAATGAATGAAATGTATGCATTCACTACTGTAAGTCGCTCTGGATAAGAGCGTCTGCTAAATGACTTAAATGTAAATGTAAATGTATTTTTCCAACATCTATGAAGGCATATTAAAACCTATCAGTATCATCCGATCCAACTATCAACTGTCAATTTACGGATACGATTAGTAATACGAGTACAGCCAGATCGGCACACCCATCACTATCCTGATAAAAATATTTTTCAATATCTGTGTTTTTGCATGTACATCGATTGGTTGATTCATCTTATGCTACACAAAGATAAATAGCAAACCTTTTTCAAAACTAATCCAATCTGTTAGATTTATTGCACCCATTACTGAGATGGTTGTTCCAATTTAGATGATCCTCATTCATCACTACCCTGGCATGCATTCTGATGGCAGTTTTCTGGTGATTAAAAGTTCCAATGGTTAGATATCCTCACTCTGGCTGGATTCCAATAGGAATTACACATCAGTGAGCATAATGTGACTTGCAGGCCTGATGTGGCCTGTAAACCAAGAGTTTCGTATCACCAATGTGTTATGTTATAACTAGGCCCTCAAAGAAAGGCCTGAGGATATACACTATATATACAAAAGTATGTGGACACCCCAGACCCGTTGCTGACAGGTGTATAAAATCGACTACACAGCCATAGAATCGCTATAGAGAAACAGTGGAAGTCGAATGACCTTACTGAAGAGCTCAGAGACTTTCAATGTGGCACCATCATAGGAGACAACCTTTCCAACAAGTCAGTTTGACAAATATATGCCCTGCTAGAGCTGCCCCGGTCAACTGTAAGTGCTGTTATTGTGAAGTGGAAACGTTTAGGAGCAACAACGGCTCAGCCGCAAAGTGGTAGGCCAAACAAGCTCACAGAACGGGACCACTGAGTGCTGAAGCGCGTAGCGTGTAAAAATCATCTGTCCTCGGTTGCAACACTCACTACCGAGTTACAAACTGCCTCTGGAAGCAACCTCAGCATAATAACTATTATTCGGGAGCTTCATGAAATGGGTTTCCATGGCCGAGCAGCTGCACATAAGCCTAAGATCACCATGTGCAATGCCAAGCGTCGGCTGGAGTGGCGTAAAGCTCGCCACCATTGGACTCTGGAGCACTGGAAACGAGTTCTCTGGAGTGATGAATCACGCTTCACCATCTGGCAGTCTGATGGACGAATCTGGGTTTGGCGGATCCCAGGAGAACCATTCATAGAAGGTTCTAGGAAGAACCTTTAGAGCAGCGAACTGTTGGGTCGCAGGTGTCTGAGTAAAAAAATTACGAAGAAATACTCCAGTCTGAACTTAAACGACTTAAACCAGGTAGAAAATGTGTAGAAATGATAATGAACGTAAATATTTGTATAATTTCATCTCAGAAAAAAATATAGAGCTATTAGCAGGGCTATTTTGGTTGATTTTGTCGTCTCAAAACAGTGAGGTATTAATATTCTTCGTCAAGAAAATGGGCAAAATGTTCTTATTCACAATGAAAGTTGTGTTGTTCCCTTGTCATATAATTGCTACATTTAATATGAATACAGCATTAACAATTGTTTTCAAGATTGTATTTCGCAGATCATTTTTTGTGGTATATTCGGTCGCGACTGAGACAACCTGGTTCAATTTGGGTCCCGAGCCAAAACCAGTTGAGAAGCACTGCTTTAGAGGACAAAAGGGTTCTTGGTAGAACTTTTCAGAGTGTTTTAGGCAGAACCCTTCATAGAAGATCTAGGTAGAACAAACTGAAGAAGCCTATATGGTTGTACTTAGCACATTTTTTCTGAGTGAACACTTCATTGGTCAGACGTTCTGTTGTCAAAGCAGGGCTGAGTATGTCTTACCGATGATGTCAAGCCCAAAAAGCAAAACAAAACATGTAGATGACAAAGAACAGCTCTGAGGCTTCATGTTCGACACCACTGTCCCTCGCAATGACAGGAATGATTCTGCAGTGTCGGCAAAGGGCAGCTCTAAAGAGCCTGATTCGTCCAGAGTGCTAGTCTGCAGTGTAATGCAATCGAGGCCACCGGGCATCCTGTCCCTCATCACATGGAGTGTGGGACACAGACACAGTGACAGACTGGGTGGGGTCACATCATGCAGACCGACAACGAACCAATAAAAAAGAAGAGCTTGCGGTTTTTTCTATCCCCAAACACAACACTGGGGCACTTCCTCCAACACCCTCTACAAGCAGCCAAAGAAGGGAGGGGCATGGAGTCAGACCACCACTAGTCTCAAGACATTTCCTGCCCTGCTGAGAATAGGGTGGAGTACTTGCACTGAATACTCATAAATCTACTCTTTATTTGGGTTGGTAATATAGCACATTTTAGTGTCCTTTTGACTTATTACAGCTTATCTGGTCCTACACAATCATAGTTCAGCTACTGGAAATATGGTAAGTCATTATGGTGCCCTTGCTGATTTCAAAACCTAACAACAACAACGATGAAAGAAGAGAAACCGAGCCAGACGGTGATGTAACACCATTTACTAGACTCATGGGGAAGGTGTGTCACGGTGTTGTGGCTGCTATTGTCTGTGAACTCTGTACCCTACACTTAGAAAAAAGGTGCTGTCTAGAACCTAAAAGGGTTCTTCGGCTGTCCCCATAGAACCCTTTTGGGTTCCATGTAGGACCCTTTCCACAGAGGGTTCTATATGGAACCCAAAAGGGTTCTACGTGGAACCAAAAAGGGTTCTCTCTGGAACCAAAAATGGAGTCCTTTTTTCTAAGAGTGTAGGCTAGTCTTGCATAATTCTTGAAACTTCCAAGGTTTTTCATAAAATCCCAGTTTGAGGATTCCGAAAATCAGGAGTGAATGAACAGGAAAATAATACTTCAACTGGAAATCATTCAGCTTGGATTTCTGAAAAAACAGGAAACTTTGGGAAAGTATCCAGAATTTTGCAACCCTGCTGGCCTGCCTTCCTCCCCTAGCCCGACCACTGTCTCCCCTGGACAATGTAGGCTCCAACTCTGACTCAAACCCTCACCAGGCTAATGGGGCATGCCCTGATAAAGTCCACACAGATAAATAATCCCAGTGCAATAAAACCATGAGGAAATGTCACTGCTGACAAGTTCAGGGCTCAGAGATGATTATCTTAACCTTTTAGCATAAAGACCAAGGAGGGGAAAATACAAATAAAATATCTCAAAACTTTTGCTGATGGATGAATCTGCAGCCTGGCTATGAGCAGATTACAGGGTGCCTTTTGTAAACAAAAAAGGGATGCGTTGAAATTCCTACACTCCCAAATCAGTCCCGGTTGTCACAATATTTGATGTTTTACTGTTGTGTATTTCTAAATCAAATTCTTACCATTCCAAAATGCTCTTGAATGCTTTTGTCTAGAAATAGTTACAATTGTGTGTTTAGGAAGAGTTTCTCTTCTGCTTGTTGTTTAATCTCAAAGTTTGGCGATCGATGAATCCGTACTTACGTGTGGGTTTCCTTGGTCTCATCCTGTTTGGACAACAGGATGGGGTGAGACACTGTGAGCCATTAGAGTAGGCACTAAAAGTCCATTTGCAGCCACATACATTAGTGAGAAACACACAGGAAACAGCCTTCTGAGTGTGACAATACATTTAAATGTAATGTGAATGAATGAATATAACAAAAATATAATACTCTAACGTATACCGTATGATAAAATAGATGAACATTTGACAGATATAGCAACAATAAGGGCACAAATCCACACTACATACTAAACACATGCATATCAACCATTATCATATCGTCACATAAATAGCACATAGACGTCCTCAGATTAATTATGCATATTGTTGTAATCATAATCATAATTTGGGAATTGACACAAAATGTGTCTATATGTAAACATATTCAGTAGGCTATAAAGTATTAATAGACAATGACTTCACAGTAAGACACTAATACAGTAGACATACAAAATTGACCGAAATCTTAACTTAAAATGTGTACAAAAAATGCTATCATGTATTTCCTCAAGACTTGGATTAAACTAACCAAGGCTATTGTTCATCATTACACTTTGCCTAACTAGGCTGCTTTGTACATTTCCATGGCCATGGAAGTAATGTCCAATGTCTTAAGACAAATATCTCTTTTCATGAATATTGCTCAGTCTTTGCGCCCCAGAGAAACAGCTCATATCACACCTTTCACTGCTTTTTGTCCCTCAGAGAATGTCTTATTTAGCAGGAATGCAAGATGACTGAATACAGTCCCCATGATCTTTCACGGAGCAACAAGGGCTGAAAGGGAATAGACCTTTAATCACTTCCACCATTCTATTTGTATCATTGTTATCATCTTACACTAAACGTACCGAGGAGGCTGTCCCAACATTTCGTAAGGGTTGAATGAAATGATGCTTAAAACGACATGACAAAGGCCATTACACGTCCGTATTCAGTCTGCTCAGTTGACCGTGCGACGAGCAAACAATGAGAAACTATATATCTACCCCTAATCTCATGGGCTTTGGCATTTAAGTCTAGCGCTGAGGCCTTTCATGGGGCACGGCCCACTATCTCCCTTAGTCATGATTTAGAGGGGGGGGGGGGAGTGAGCCGCAAAGAAGCAATGTGACCTTGCCTGCAGGAGTACCAATGAGAGTCTGTGGCTCCTGCCGTGCCATCATGTTACCCTGGCGCAAAGCAGCCCTGACTAGGAGTGGGAGTAGGAATGGGAGTATAACAGATTTAATAAGATAAATTGTGTTTGGTTAACAGCGAACGCCTGATTGGGAGACCACAGGGGCCCTAAGGCAATCATCCCCTTCACAAAGCGCCGTACACTCAAAGTGACATGAATTAGCAGAAAACAGGAGTGACAAAGATGCTTCCTCAAAACAGACCAATGATCATGTCAGACTGTCACAATAGGCTAACTGTTTTTAGCGACCAGACAAAAAACACTCAACTCACCCTCACTCACAAATCTCCCTTGCAAGTGTTCAATGAGAGAGATACTGTTCTCAAATAATTTATACAACACTTACTTCTATCTGAAGTCTCATGAGAGAAATGGAGTCTCAAAGATCTCCAAGTCAAACTGACATAAGTGACATTCCAGTCAGACACATTTTTGAACTTGGGTATTATTGTTGCTTCTGCACCAAATGTGTAAGTAAATCTCATTAGCATCATATTGTATAATGTTCAAGTAAAGATGGCTCAGGTTTTTTCCAATCATGATAAAAGCTGAACCATCCCTTCAAAAGTTGGATAATGACATTTATGGTGGAGACAAACAAGAAAAAACCAATAGCTGCACTTTAGTTAAATCATTGAACGTTGATATAAATGTATCAAAGCCTTGTTCGTTGACACTGTCTATCTCTGTTTTCAGAGGCCATACCTTCCTCCAGAGGTGTCGGCCACATAAAGCACTAGCTGAGATCAACATCTCTTTGTTGTGTGTTTCTGTAAAGCTGTAATTCAAAGGACTCTAAACAAAACTGTCCAGCCAACTGAAAGAATGCATGGTTTCTATGGAGACCTCCCCTGCGGAAAAAAATTATCTGGGGGGGGGGGGGGGGGGGAAGAGGACTAGTTGCTGTGCTGGGAAAACACAAACAGCAACACAAAATCAACCGAATCCTTGGGAGTTGTTACCAGTGAAAACCAGTGGAAGCAAAAGTACAAAGGGCCCCTTGCACAGTATGTTGAAACATGTTTACCACTATTTGTTAAAAAACATAATGAAAAGGCTAGTGAGGCCTGTTTAGTAGCTTTGTATGGCTACTACACATGTATTACAGCTATTAATCTATTATCTATCTATGTACCAGATATGCAGCTATGTATCTAATATCTATCTATGTACCAGATATGCAGCTATGTATCTATTATCTATCTATGTACCAGATATGCAGCTATGTATCTAATATCTATCTATGTACCAGATATGCAGCTATGTATCTATTATCTATCTATGTACCAGATATGCAGCTATGTATCTATTATCTATCTATGTACCAGATATGCAGCTATGTATCTAATATCTATCTATGTACCAGATATGCAGCTATGTATCTATTATCTATCTATGTACCAGATATGCAGCTATGTATCTAATATATATCTATGTACCAGATATGCAGCTATGTATCTATTATCTAGCTATGTACCAGATATGCAGGTATGTATCTATTATCTATCTATGTACCAGATATGCAGGTATGTATCTAATATCTATCTATGTACCAGATATGCAGGTATGTATCTATGGCTAAACACCACTCTTTGAAGTGAGTTCAAACAGCCCTGAAGTGTCATGGCCATCACCAGTGACACATATGGCATGCATCAGCACATGACAGGGAGGGCGGGAACCAGACCAGACGACTCTAGTCTAGGACCTCCTATAGAGGCCCACCACTGGCCCATTACCCATTCTCTGCTAGGCTAGCTGCCCTGGACTGTGGAAGCTAGCCTGCTCATTAGCCTCAAATGTGTCTGTGCGCTAACCTTCGACGACATGACCCACACCACACTGCCACACTCCCCTCTGCTGCACGAGGTCTGCCCCCAAGGCTACGTTTGAATGTGTGTCACTGTGACTGAAAAATGACAGAGGGGGAGTGGGACACCACTGGCTGGCATGACTGGCTTGATGATTAACCTCGTGGGCTGACTGGGATGAGACAACTTCTATTGTCCTTCTTTTAAGAGTGTCGGAATATTGTATAATACTGTAAGTGTTATACTATATATAGTGTATCTAATCATATGTTTATACGATTGGAATACGTCAAATGGATGTTGAGAAGAAGAAAAGGAGGACCCATGCAGAGAAGAGAGGATAGGGAGGATGGACAAGGAGGAGTGGAGAGATGGCAGGGAGTGGATCAGTCCTCATGACTGGAATGTGAGAGAGGTAGAGGCTGAGACACAGGCTGGGGCAGAGAGAGGCTGAATAAAATAAGAGCACTATCTCAGCCTATTTGCTCTCCCAAGAGTTGCTCCATGGAATCGCAATACTTGGAAGGTCCGGCCCATATTGAATGGCACATGGTTGGCCATTAGTAGTGGGAAGAACACTGTGTATCTGTCTGCTTACGACTTAGAAGGGAAATGAAGAAGGATTTGTGTTGGTTAGTTTTGTACGTTTATCAATGGTCTGGTAAAGAAAATATTCGACCAGATGTTGAATAATTGCAAACAAAGAATTAAAAGACAAAATTAGAGATGTGCACGTTATTCGAATATTGAAGTATTCAAATATCCCAACGATGTGAGTATTCTAATACTTGTGTGAGTAGTCATTTTTACAAGAAAAAATGTAATTTTAAAGACCTATTTTAACACTGAAAAGGCTTTTTCTAAATTTAATTAAAATATCCATGTGACATTAATACATACAAGGATATACCATGACATACCACAAACCTTCAATGTAGTTTTTATGACGTGCACAGTGCGCTCCCCTTAAAAAGGCGGTAGCCTCCAAGTGTTGTTTATGTTGGCCAATCAGAGCGGCAAAGAGGCTCAATGTGTAACAAGTGGAGTGAGAGTTCACTAATGCAATGCAAGATGGAATAAAATTAGGGAATTAAAAGTCAGCTAAATGAGGAGAAGGAGTAGGCTACAACGAGCAACCAACAGTTAGGTTGTTGTTTTAACTGAATGGGGTTGGGGAGAATGCACAGCATGTGGCCTCAATTAGCCTAGCTAACTATAGTACTAGCTTCTCTAGGTTACTCCAGTCAAGACAGGCACTGTTATATGGGATGATAAATAACATTGTGGCTGCTACACGTTAGCTAGCCTTGGCTGTAGCCGAGTTGCCATGGCGCTCTCTCTCCCTCCGTCTGCTTGCTCCCATCTCAAACACACCAACGCGAGTGATTCATTCCAGAATTAAGCCCAGTGAAACTACTGATGCCTCTCAGCATGTCACCCACCTAACGTCTTCCTAGCGCCATAAAACACCGCCATGAATTAACATGGACAGTAAATGGAGACAAAACTAATTATAGGCGTCAACCTGCCTACACGTTCATGTCACGTCATGTAGACGGTGTTCTCATCGTGTACACATTACACTTACATGGCACGTGTCAGTTTACGTGTACGTTTTTATTAAAGATCTCACCATGAACGCCTTACAAACGTCTTCATGATGTCTACATGCACATGCTTTTGAAATTATTTTTAATTGGCAGTGTAATCTAATCAATTTAATTTGTAGCTAAAATAGGCCTATCACCTCTATACACAAAAATATTAGGCTAGTTGATTTGCAGCCAGCCACCATTACTGTGTAGATAGCCTATAGGTGATATAGGCCTATTTCTCAAATAAATATGGACAGGATGGCTTCGTCTGAGCCCTATTCAGAAATAGGAGTTAGGTTTACCTGTTTAACAGATGCAATCACTGTCACCATGCATTCCTTAGGCTGTATGCTATCAATTTCTGTGGAGGGCTTTATGTGTTATGGTTAAAAGTAGGGCTTGAATTGACGGGGTATGTGAGGATATAGCCAAACTCGTTGGTTTATAAATTGTGAGAAAAAACAACAGTCCAGATTATATAAAAAGTGAACTAGGTTATAACAACAATTAACTCCACGATGCTTTCTGTATAGTCTACTAGCCTATCGAAGGTCATGCTCAGCCTCAACATGGGTTCATGGTAGGCCTATAGGCCTATCAAAACATTTAATGTTAAATATAAAGCATGCATCATTATCCCACAAAGAAACTGTGGTTGTTTTAAATGCTCTGGAATTTACAATATTGGTGGTAGGCTATGCTTACAGCAAACAACCAAAAAAATAGAAGCGGTATGGGTCTATCCATAGACCAAACAGCTTAAAAGATAAACCCCAAAAGAATTCAGGACAGGGGAATCTCATTGATCAGGTTATTCGTTTCAGTGCAGTTGCGTTCTTACACATAACCTAAAACCTGAACGGAACACCAAAAACCTCCCCGACCATTTTAATCACAGATCATGACAAAGCCTGAAAATGTCAACTATATTTATCCTTGATTTAGCCCACTATCGCCTATACAGTTGAAGTCGGAAGTTTACATACACCTTCACGTACACCTTTACATTTAAACTCAGTTTCACAATTCCTGACATTTAATGCTAGTAGAAATTCCCTGTCTTAGGTCAGTTAGGATCACCACTTTATTTAAAAATGTGAAATGTCAGAATAATAGTAGAGAGAATTATTTATTTCAGCCTTTATTTCTTTCATCACATTCCCAGTGGGTCAGAAGTTTACATACACTCAATTAGTATTTGGTAGAATTGCCTTTAAATTGTTTAACTTGGGTCAAACGTTTCGGGTAGCCTTCCACAAGCTTCCCACAATAAGTTGGGTGAATTTTGGCCCATTCCTCTAGACAGAGCTGGTGTAACTGAGTCAGGTTTGTAGGCCTCCTTGCTTGCAAACGCTTTTTCAGTTCTGCCCACAAATTTTCGATAGGATTGAGGTCAGGTCTTTGTGATGGCCACTCCAAATACCTTGACTTTGTTATCCTTAAGCCATTTTGCCACAACTTTGTAAGTATGCTTGGGGTCATTGTCCATTTGGAAGACCCATTTGTGATCAAGCTTTAACTTCCTGACTGCTGTCTTGAGATGTTGCTTCAATATATCCACATAATTTTCCTCCTTCATGATACCATATATTTTGTGAAGTGCACCAGTCCCTCCTGCAGCAAAGCACCCCCACAACATGATGCTGCCACCCCCATGCTTCACGGTTGGGATGGTGTTCTTCAGCTTGCAAGCATCCCCCTTTTTCCTCCAAACATAACGATGGTCATTATGGCCAAACAGTTCTATTTTTGTTTCATCAGACCAGAGGACATTTCTCCAAAAAGTACGATCTTTCTCCCCACGTGCAGTTGCAAACTGTAGTCTGGCTTTTTTATGGTGGTTTTGGAGCAGTGGCTTCTTCCTTGCTGCAGTCTTTCAGGTTATGTTAATATAGGACTTGTTTTACTGTGGATATAGATACTTTTGTACCTGTTTTCCCCATGATGGCAAGCAAAGAGGCACTGAGTTTGAAGGTAGGCCTTGAAATACATCCAAAGGTACACCTCCAAATGACTCAAATGATGTCAATTAGCCTATCAGAAGCTTCTAAAGCTATGACATAATTTTCTGGAATTTCCCAAGCTGTTTAAAGGCACAGTGAATTTAGTGTATGTAAACTTCTGACCCATTGGAATTATGATAAAGTGAATTATAAGTGAAATAATCTGTCTGTAAACAATTGTTGGAAAAATTACTTGTGTCATGCACAAAGTAGATATCCTAACCCACTTGCCAAAACTATAGTTTGTTAACAAGAAATTTATGGAGTGGTTGAAAAACGAGTTTTAATGACTCCAACCTAAGTGTATGTAAACTTCGGACTTCAACTATATTTCATCTGGATTTGACAAACAATGGCCTGACTTCTAGGATCCTTAAACCTCTCCCCGCACCTCCAAATAGGCTAAATGTAGTCCTATGAATAAGGTCTGAATGTTTTCCTATTCATTTGCATAGGCTAACCATTGTGATTAATGATATTTACTATATTCTGCTTTTTATGAAAAAACAGGCATCTGTAAAAAATAATAATTGTTTTAGATATGCTCCGCATGGCCCCTGCGAGAAAATGCATTATTTTCAAATGAATGACTACTATTTAGCACCTCACCACGTTTTTGAGAGTAGGCATATTCCTTGTAAAGATTATGTGTAGGCTATTGAGTATAAAGGCTATTGAGTATAATGAAAAAATGTCTAGACAAGAAAGAGGGAATGAGTGTTTGGCAAAGACGCGTAGGCCTATAGGGGCGTATAAGTTCTGTCTTTCTCCTGACAGTATTTGTGCGCATTTGATGTTTCATTGTGTGAATAGTTTTTTCAGCTACCCTCCGTTGTTAATGTATTCATTCCCCGTTACATAGCCTGATAAGTTACAGTACCAGTCAAAAGTTTGGACACACCTACTCATTCAAGGGTTTTTCTTTATTTTTACTATTTTCTACATTGTAGAATAATAGTGAAGACATCAAAACTATGAAATAACACATATAGAATCATGTAGTAACTAAAAAGTGTTAAATAACCATGGGCACTCTGTTCACAACGTTGACATCAGCAAACTGCTGGCCCCACACCACACCAACGTCTGCCATCTGCCCGGGACAGTTGAAACCAGGATTCATCCGTGAAGAGCACACTTCTCCAGCGTGCCAGTGGCCATCAAAGGTGAGCATTTGCCCACTGAAGTCAAGACCTTGGTGAAGACGACGAGCACGCAGATGAGCTTCCCTGAGAGTTTGTGCAGAAATTCTTCTGTTGTGGCCTTCCGAGTGGCGCCGCGTTCTAAGGCACTACATCGCAGTGCTTGAGGTACCACTACAGACCGGGTTCGATCCCGGGCTGTGTCGCAGCCGGCCGCGACCGGGAGACCCATGAGGCAGCGCACAATTGGCCCAGCATCGTCCAGGTTAGGGGAGGGTTTGGCCGGCCAGGATGTCCTTGTTCCATCGCGCTCTAGCGACTCCTGTGGTGGGTTGGGCGCATGCTGAATTCGGTCGCCAGTTGTATGGTGTTCCCTCCGACACATTGGTGCGGTGGGCTTACGGGTTAAGTGAGCAGTGTGTAGAGAAGCAGTGCGGCTTTGCAGGCTTGTGTTTCGGAGGACGCATGACTCTCGACCTTCGCCTCTCTCGAGGCCGTACGGGAGTTGCAGCAATAGGACAAGACTGTAACTACCAATTGGGGAGAAAAAGTGGTAAGAAGTAAAAAAAACGAAGAAAAAAAATAGATTCTGTTGTGCAAACCCACAATTACATAAGCTGTCCAGGTGGCTGGTCTCAGACGATCCCGCAGGTGAAGAAGACGATGTGGAGGTCCTGGGTTGGCGTGGTTACACGTGGTCTGCGGTTGTTAAGTCAATTGGACACACTACCAAATTCTCAAAAATGATGTTGGAGGAGGCATATGGTAGAGAACTGAACATTAAATTATCTGGCAACAGCTCTGGCATGCCAATTGCACACTCCATCTAAACTTGAGACATCTGAGGCATTTTAGAGTGGCCTTTTATTGTCCCCAGCACAAGATGCACTTGTGTAATGATCATGCTGTTTAATCAGCTTCTTGATATGTCAGACCTGTCATGTGGATGGACTATCTTGTCAAAGGAGAAATGTTCACCAACAGGAACGTAAACAAATTTGTGCACACAATTTGAAAGAAATAAACTTTTTGTGCGTATGGCAAATTTCAGGGATTTTTTATTTCAGGTCATGAAACATGGCACCAACACTTTACATGTTGCGTTTATATTTTAGTTCAGTGTATATCGCTGTTCATTGTCTATTTAAGAGCTAGAGAGAGGAGGAAGAGATAGACGAGTTGCCAGAAGATTTGCGTGAATTCCAAGAAGGGAACAGTGAAATATCAACTGCTGTTTAGACTATCCTTATCAATAGGTGGTTTCACAGATTTAGATAAAGCACTCAAATTAAAATGTAGGCCTAGTGTCAACATAACCATCCATTGCTTCACTAAAATTCATCAACGGCTGATAGGCTATGGATGTGTTTCTATTTTCTAATGGTTGTCAATTTCATCTTCGTATAGCCTATATCACAGCTGTCTCTATGTCTTCCCCTTAATTGATATGATAGGCTACATTGATTTAGCATTATTCTATAATGTACACTCATTTTTGATATCCGCCAGAAAGGATTTGAAGCTAAGACTTGATGTTTTGGGGGGGAAGGAGAAATGTGATTTGCTTATGTCTGAGAGAGATGGCTGCAGACGGCTTTGATTGATGGTTATTTTAGGTGGGTGGGTGTGCCTGTGCGAGTTTGCTAATTCTCTCTATGTCCATTCAGAAAGTTTCCTAAAACAGGCCTAACCTGTCTGGACTTAAATCTCTTTAATCAAAACTCCAACCTTGTGGGGGTCCAGAGAAACTGTACATGCCAGTGATGCTTATCATTAAATAAACAACATTCTAGTATGCCTAATAGTCCGGCTATAACCACTTGATCAAGGCTATAACCACTTGGTCAAAAGTTGGAATTTCAGTAATATAATAATGAAGACGTTGATTTGAGGAGGAAAAAAGATGGCAACTATATATAGGCTAGATACATTATAGATAGGGCTACAGTGGATTGATGCATGATTACTACTGGAGTGCATAGTTGCCATGGTGTTTACATCAAATACAACATGTCCCCCCCCCCCCCCCCCCAAAAAAAAAAAACGGAATAGGCAGTTGCCAGCAGTAGGCCTACCATGTAAAAGGAAGACAGTGTCACGTCCTGACCAGTAAAAGGGGTTATTTGTCATTGTAGTTTGGTCAGGGCGTGGCAGGGGGTGTTTGTTTTGTGTGTTTCGGTGTTTTTGGTTTATGTTATATATTTTCTATTTCTATGTGTATATCTAGTTTTCTATTTCTATGTTGGGTTTGTGGCAATGATCCCCAATTAGAGGCAGCTGGATGTCGTTGTCTCTAATTGGAGGCCATATTTAGTTGGGTTTGTTTTCACTTGTGTTTTGTGGGTGGTTATTTTCTGTATAGCCTGTGTTGCCTTACGGAACTGTTTCGTCGTTTTGTTTATGTGTTATCTTTAAATAAATTAAGAAGATGAGCACTATACCCACTGCGCCTTGGTCCTATCCTTACGACGCCCATGACAGACAGCTTCGTTTGAACCTAAAATTATTTTCGAAGTGGAATAGAAATTCTGAGTAGACCCTCCTGCAGTTGAGAGGCTTACGGAATTATAATAGCCTGTCGATGAACAATATAGCTCAATACTTTTTTTAACCTAAGATAGACCAGAGCCTGTCATGGGCAGAACAAGCAAGGTGGGCAGAGCCAAGCACGAGCTAGCGAGATCCTATTGGCACATTCTAGCATTTATTTGAATATTTCCATAAGGGAACACCTACTCTGGGAAGTGCGCGTGGGCAATAACTAAATTCACCCTTGCACTCCTTCTAAACAATGCAATTTTTTGGGGGGAGGGGGGCAAAGGGTAAAGTCTGCAAAACATAGTCTACTCTGTTTGTTACAGATTCTAGTTTTGGAAACAGAAAACTGCATTGAGATCAAATGTTTAATCGAGGAAAAAATGTGCAGAATGTCGGCCAAAATCAATCTCGCCCCATCTTCCACCACTGCTGGCCACTGCGATTCCTTTCATCACCATATTTAGTAGTGAGTGGAAATGCCAACCGGACGCTTCACATTTATACAACCGGTGAAATATCTGTCTCATTGTTCTATCTGTGGGTGTAGTGTTTGTAACGCAAGATGGAGGAGAGGCTGTCTCTCGTCAGAGATCGCATTTATTTTGGGAGATTGTAAAATATTACCTTTTCATTCAAGACAAGATAAATATATTGTTTCAGGTGATAATAAAACATGTTTTGTTAAGTTACTTCTTCCTCAACTTGTTTCTCCAACTTTATAGCAAGTCAAGCTAGCTTGCACAGCAGAGCAGCTAGCTAGCTAGCTAAAAGCTAGGCTAGCTTGAAAATACCACTAGTAGCTAGCGACCTCCACCTAATAATTATCATCAAAAACAAAAGTCCTTACCATCACAATAAACTTAAATCGGAGGCAACAGTTATATAATCTAATTGGCTTAAAAGCCAATGTGTATTATTTAACATTACTATTAAAATAGTACTCACTTATAGGAATCTGTAATTGTTTGCAAGATGCTAGCTATCCCATAAAGCCATCGCCAAAAACCAAATGTTTCTCTTCTTCTGTGGTTTGGTAACTTCCTGTTCTTCTACGGACTCTGGCTGGACTGAAGACGACGCAATGTTTGGAAAATGTCAAAGTATTCGTCTGGCAATGAAGTCTTCAACCACAAGGGGGCATTGCGATTCCACTGCGTTGTGGACATCCCTATTGAAATAGATGACATCCTGCGTAACGTAACTGAGTGCTTATGAGTAATGTGACACCTCATGTCAACCAGATGCATCAAACTCTTTGCGTTCTGGCAGAAGTCATTCATTGCCAATGCAGCAGTCCGCAATGCTACGTTGGGGATGCTACACTAGACTGCTGCGCTGTGTTCTGTGTTCCTGCATGCATTCAATCTTTTTAACTGTGCGTTGCTTTACCGTGCGGTGGTACAAACGGAAGTACACACACATACTCCAACTAGCTAGCTTTTAGCAGGTCGAAAAGCGAAGCACGTGTGCATCAAGTACGAAAAATGCGGGCTAGACATCCAGCAAAACAAAACGCATATGCATCTGGTGGACATCAGGCGTGAACGAGGCTTCCGAAGTCCAATGGTAGGCAACAGCATAAGACACAGGGGTCACGCAGACGTTAGCCAGGCGGTGGTATCACGACAAGTCAGTCAGACATTCAGTGGTAGGCGACAGTAGCTCATTCGGCTCTTTTCACCCACAATACTCACCGCCTCCTCTGCAGCTGCAGCAATAGAGTGCCAGCCTCTCTCCCTTGCTCAGCAGTGCTTAAAAAAAACACATGTATTTCGAATATCCAGACATCCAAACAAAAATGTAAGATACTATTCGAATAGTGAAATTCCCATCCCTAGACAAAATCAACTCAAATTGGATTTAAGCGGAGTACAAGTCCATGGCTCCATGATGGATATCAAACATGCACTCTGTATGGTACGTGTATGTTGCACTATATTCTCTTATAACGCAGCTTTACTCACATCCTCTCTCATAGGAGCCTACTGCGTAATTTCAACTTCAGCTCATACACTTGTGCTCTACTTTACTACTGGCACCTTCAAAATGTGGAACAATAAACACAAATCTTAATATCAATCAATAAAATAGGTATACTGTGTTAAACATGACATATTTAGTGTTCAAAATTGGTATGTATAAACAATAGCATTCTTGAGGATGTTGAAGTATGTCAGGTGAAATGAAGGTGATGGGTAGTCAGATGGAAGCAATGTGGGCTATGAAAAAGAAGAAGAATCATTGTAACATTGTAATATTAGTGGGCTCTTAGGCCTGCAACAATGTAAGATGGTCATGGTCCCCTATTGCCCATTGTATTTTCATGTATACTTTTTATATTTTGTTAATCTCACTGTAAATCAGTCATGGATACTTAGGGATAGATGGAAATGTACAGAATGGTTACATGAAGGAAAGTGTGGGAGTTCGTGCTTTTTCAATTTCAGTCAAGGGGTGGGTTTAGTATATATTTTTTTTAAATCTAGTCCAGGGGAAGGTGAGGTAATTTGTAATTGATGAAATTTCAATATTTCTCAGTGTTTTAGAAGTAGTTGCTTATTAGGCTATATATCAATGTGTGCCAGATGCCGCCCCTCATCTCTGATTCTCCGCTGGGCACGCAATATCAAGTGCACCTATAGGCTATTTAGTGCGGTCTAAATCAAATGATCCATAGCCTATCGGCTATGAAGTGCATGCTCAGAGACACAAAGAGCAAAGTTCTATTTCTAAGATAGCTGCTGGTCTGGTGTAAATACAACTAGGCTGCATTACACACCGCCATGGATATTCCAACCCTGAGCCCATGCCTGCTCTGCTCTTGTTGATCACAAACTGCCTAACCAATGTCTGTGCTGTGTAGGGCTACGGTGTCAGTTCAGGAAGAGAGTCAAAGGCTTCTTCCGAAAATAATAGTTTATTAGGGCTATTCCAAAAAATGCACTTGCTCGTGGACTAGCCTATAACCTACATGTATGCTATGTTGAGTTTGAGGAGAGCGCAGAGATGAGAAGGAGGACCAGAGGTTAACTTTGATAGCTTGCTACTACTATCATTTATTTTGATTAAAAACAACATGTGTCTTGCCCATGACGGTTGAAATGAATTATGCCTACTCGAATGAATTTGCCTCCTTTCAGCACCGTGAGCTGTCCATTTCCATTGATTGTGCCACAGCTGCTGCTTCAAGTTTCTTGAATCTGGTTTATTGTGAGGTCATCAACTCTGATAAACACATCTTCATTTTAATTAGACAAACAAAGAGAGGGCTTTATGTTGGAGCCTATTTCTTCCTATTTAAGAAATAAGCAGTAGGCCTACTTGTTTGACAGACGAAATCAGGCTATAGGCTGCTATATCCAGGTAGGCCATTTTTTTTTGAAGTATCATGCTCAGATTCCTAATGACTTCTCAGATGTAATTATTTGCAAACAGGGTCAGCGTCGTTGCAAACAAGACACACTGACTTGGCATTGGCGAAATATGATAAGATGAACACAGGCCTATCTTTCTGTCCATTCTTATCCTATTAAAAAAGATTCAGCTAATACGTAAAACGACGTAGCATTGCATGAAATGTTTATTAATAGCCTATTTTCTCCCGGACCTGCAAATAAAATCATAGATTCATGCAATGCTTTTACTATAAAGGAGACCTTTCCATCCTTATTCTTGTCCACGGTGGTCTGCGAACCCACAACCTTCTGTCCCGCAGTCTTGTGTGCTAGCAAATTTCCTGCACTGCCATGTAATGCTTACAGGATGAAGAACAGTTTCTAAAACTGCATTTCTAAGGCTCTGGTCTGTCCAAGAATTTAGGGTAAACGGTAGACAAATTCTCTACTATCCACTTACTTTGTATAGAAGGGGTCACTTGTTTTTTTTTTCAAGCGTTCAGGGACGGTTTAGATTATATACATTTTGCTGAAGGGAGGGCCATCCATTTTCATTTCAGAGAGGTCCGATTTTCTCCATGTAGCCCTTATTATAAATAACGTTCACTCCCGTAGTCAGCCACAATGACAAAGTAATGACACGTTTCATATAACACCTTTCTGTGTCTATGTAGGCTACAGTAAAGCAACCGCATCAGCTCCCTCAGCCATGTTGGAACAGCCCATTTCTGTCATCACGGGAGAAAATGAAAACCCGGCTCCTACACATGCACGCCCCGGCTCCTACACATGCATGCGCACCCACCACTCACACAATTAAGAGCAGGCACGGCTGGCTGGTACCGTTGTCTCGCGCTCCCTCCTATTTCCAAATAGCACGACATGCACACCACTGGACTATGACATTCAGGATCCCCCATATGCGGCGCGCTATTCAGGAACATGCGCAGCATGCATCACACGTTCCCCATATTGATCCCCCCCAAAAGACAAACTGAGCCTAAATCGATAGGTCATTTACAAATAGTCGTCATAGTTGACCATTCAAATCCACGGTAGGCTAATTACACGTGTAAATATAGTCGGGAGTAGTTATTCTGGACACATGTTTTATTTCACATAAATCCCCAGCTGTTAGAGGATATTCCTTACATAGACTGCCGATTGACCATGCGGCTTTGCCCTGTCTAGATATAAGTCCAGTATTTAACAGCATAGGCGCACATTTAAAAAAAGCCTTGATGTCTTGCCCAACACTGAGCACTGAAGAGCGGACAAATAAATTCCAGTTGAAGTCAATAACATGACATTATCTTTTGTCTGCATATTGGCGATGTTTTAATGTTGACTATAATCAAAATATTATTAATTTCGCCTAATAACATCCTTTCTTCACTGTTTCCAAAAAATAAATCCCCCAGTTCACCCCGCAAAAAGACCTACAGTGCAATTAGCTCGCCTACATATTCTTTCCCTTTTGCAGGTGTGGCAACCGGGGCGAAATCGTTCAAATTGAGCCAGAACATTCATTGTCAGTGCATAGAATAACCCTAGTCTATACAATAATAATAGGCTACATGCAGTTAAGTCAAAAGTCTACTTACTCCATGTTTCACCACCGTCCCGTTTCACCAACTCTGCTGTGTTCGACTGAAATGTGTATTTTGCCTTTAATATCAAGAGGAGTAGTCTTCCTCAGTAGCCCACTACCATCAATTTCGGTCTACGGACCCCCTCCCCTTCATTCAGAGCTGCAAAGTCGAGAAATCGGCAGTCCCTCCCCTGTAGCTGGCTTTGGTGGGGAGCAATGCGCTTACAGCAAATTTGCCAAAAGACTACCCTTTAAATCAGGGCCAAAATAATGATTTGCCTTTGCTAATGGGTTCAAAATAACTTCTATACTTTCCACATCCGTGCTCCCACCATTCCGTTTTAGGATGATTTCTTTTGTTAAATTTTTGAGCTCATACCGCGCAATGCTGTATCATCTGTTCGCAGCGCGCGCGAGTTAGGTGAGGCGTTACGCCCCCACATGGATAGAAAATAAGAAAATAGTGTAGGCATAGAATCGATATAGCTCTGCTAGAATTCTCACACTGGACAGGACACGTCAAGGAATGTATTATTTAGGACTCATGTTATTAAATGAGACTAATAGGGTCTCAACTTCTATAAGCAATATGTTCATGCTCACTGCAGATACCTAAGTCTGAGTATCAGTCGTTTTAGGTATTCCACTCCTTGAATGTAATAGTTGAACTGAGATGGCAACCAGGCTAGCAGATACCTTTTCCATTGCCTAATGTTGGCTACATGACAACTGTTAAACATACCTTATGCAACCTACTGTACGATGTGTATCCTAGGCTGCTTACCTGTTAGCCTAAAGCGTTTAACGTAGGCCCTAACAGCAAACTAAGGAATTGTACCATCATTGAGTGGGCTATTAAGAGCTTTTCTTCCTTAGTGTAAAATGCACTCAAAATAACATTTGATTTGAGTCGATAGTGCATTATAGAGAGTTGTGTGTGCTGCCTTAAGCCACAACTGCAGCACTAGTCAAAAGTTTGGACACGTCTACTCATTCAAAAGTTTTTTGTTTAAAAAATATATATTTTCTACATTGCAGAATAATAGTGAAGACATCAAAACTATGAAATAACACATATGGAATCATGTAGTAACCAAAAAGTGTTAAACAAATCAAAATATACAGTGGCATGAAAAGGTATGTGAACCCTTTGGAATGACCTGGACTTCTGCATAAATTGTTCATAAAATGTGATTTGATCTTCATCTAAGTCACAGCAATAGACAAACACAGTCTGCTTAAACTAATGACACACAAACAATTATACGTTTTCATGTCTTTATTGAACACACTGTGTAAACATTCACAGAGAAGGGTGGAAAAGTATGTGAACCCTTGGATTTAATAACAGGTTGACCCTCCTTTGGCAGCAATAACCTCAACCAAACGTTTTCTGTAGTTGCGGATCAGACCTGCACAACGGTCAGGAGAAATGTTGTACCATTCCTCTTTACAAAACTGTTTCAGTTCAGCAATATTATTGGGATGTTTGGTGTGAACCACTTTCTTGAGGTCATGCCACTGCATCTCAATCGGGTTGATGTCAGGACTCTGACTGGGCCACTCCAGAAGGTGTATTTTCTTCTGTTGAAGCCATTCTGTTGTTTGTTTACTTCTGTGTTTTGGGATGTTGTCCTATTGCATCACCCAACTTCTGTTGAGCTTCAATTGGCGGTCAGATAGCCTTACTTTCTCCTGCAAAATGTCTGGATAAACTTGGAAATTCATTTTTCCGTCGATGATAGCGTCGATGATAGTCCATTGAGAATAAGAGCACCTCCTCCCAGCTGTCCATTGCACTGAGGCTAGGAAACACTGTCACCACCGATAAATCCACGATAAGCGAGAATTTCAATAAGCATTTCTCTACGGATGGCCTTGCTTTCCACCTGGCTACCCCTACCCCGGTCAAGAGCTCTGCACCCCCCACAGCAACTTGCACAAGCCTCCCCCATTTCTTCTTCACCCAAATCCAGATAGCTGATGTTCTGAAAGAGCTGCAAAATCTGGACCCCTACAAATCAGCTATGCTAGACAATCTGGACCCTCTCTTTCTAAAATGATCTGCCGCAATTGTTGCAACCCCTATTACTAGCCTGTTCAACCTCTCTTTTGTATCGTATGAGATCCCCAAAGATTGGAAAGCTGCCACGGTCATACCCTTCTTCAAAGGGGGAGACACTCTAGACCCAAACTGTTACAGACCTATATCTATCCTACCCTGCCTTTCTAAGGTCTTTGAAAGCCAAGTTAACAAACAGATCACCGACCATTTTGAATCCCAACATACCTTCTCCGCTATGCAATCTGGTTTCCGAGCTGGTCATGGGTGCACCTCAGCCACGCTCAAGGTCCTAAATGATATCATAATCACCATCGACAAAAGACAATACTCTGCAGCCGTATTCATAGACCTGGCCAAGGCTTTTGACTCTGTTAATCACCACATTCTTATCGGCAGACTCAACAGCTTTGGTTTCTCAAAGGACTGCCTCGCCTGGTTCACCAACTACTTCTCAGATCAAGTTCAGTGTATCAAATCGGAGAGGGCCTGTTGTCCGGACCTCTGGCAGTCTCTATGGGGCTGCCACAGAGTTCAATTCTCGGGCCGACTCTTTTCTCTGTATATATCAACGATGTCGCTCTTGCTGCGATTGATTCCCTGATCCACCTCTACGCAGACGACACCATTCTGTATACATCTGGCCCTTCTTTGGACACTGTGTTAACTAACCTCCAGACGAGCTTCAATGCCATAAAACTCTCCTTCTGTGGCCTCCAACTGCTCATAAATGCAAGTAAAACTAAATGCATGCTCTTTAACCGATCGCTGCCCGCACCTGCCCGCCCGCCTAGCATCACTACTCTGGATGGTTCTGACTTAGAATATGTGGACAACTACAAATACCTAGGTGTCTGGTTAGACTGTAAACTCTCCTTTCAGACTCATATTAAGCAACTCCAATCCAAAATTAAATCTAGAATTGGCTTCCTATTTCGCAACAATGCATCCTTCACTCATGCTGCCAAACATACCCTTGTAAAACTGACTATCCTACCGATCCTTGACTTCGGCAATGTCATTTACAAAATAGCCTCCAACACTCTACTCAGCAAATTGGATGCAGTCTATCACAGTGCCATCCGTTTAGTCACCAAAGCCCCATATACTAGCCACCACTGCAACCTGTATGCTCTCGTTGGCTGGCCCTCACTTCATATTCGTCGCCAAACCCACTGGCTCCAGTTCATCTATAAGTCCTTGCTAGGTAAAGCCCCACCTTATCTCAGCGCACTGGTCACCATAGCAGCACCCACCCATAGCACGCGCTCCAGCAGGTATATTTCACTGGTCACCCCCAAAGCCAATTCCTCCTTTGGCCGCCTTTCCTTACAGTTTTCTGCTGCCAATGACTGGAACAAATTGCAAAAATCACTGAAGCTGGAGACTCATATCTCCCTCACTAACTTTAAGCATCAGCTATCAGAGCAGCTTACAGATCACTGCACCTGTACATAGCCCATCTGTAAATAGCCCATCCAACTACCTCATCCCATATTGTATTTATTTTATTTATATTTTTAAAAAAAAATCTCCTTTGCACCCCATTATCTCTACTTGCACATTCATCTTCTGCACATCTATCACTCCAGTGTTTAATTGTGAAATTGTAATTATTTCACCATTATGGCCTATTTATTGCCTTACCTCCCTAATCTTACTTCATTTGCACACACTGCATATAGACTTTTCTATTGTGTTATTGACTGTACGTTTGTTTATTCCATGTGTAACTCTGTGTTGTTGTTTGTGTCGCACTGCTTTGCTTTATCTTGGCCAGTTCGCAGTTGTAAATGAGAACTTGTTCTCAACTGGCTTACCTGGTTAAATAAAGGTGAAAAAAAAACTGCGAACTGGCCAAGATAAAGCAAAGCAGTGCGACACAAATAACAACACAGAGTTACACATGGAATAAACAAACATACAGTCAATAACACAATAGAAAAAAGTCTATATAGAGTGTGTGCAAATGGGGTAAGATAAGGGAGGTAAGGCAATAAATAGGCCATAGTGGTGAAATAATTACAATTTAGCAAATAAACACTGGAGTGATAGATGTGCAGAAGATGAATGTGTAAGTAGAGATGCTGGGGTGCAAAGGAGCACTTTTTTTTTTTTTAAACCCGGCTTCTACCGTGGTGTCCTCCCATGAACACCATTCTTGTTTAGTGTTTTAGAGTCGTCAACAGAGCATTCTGCGCTGTGCTCTTGCAGACATCTTTGCAGGACAGCCACTCCTTGGGAGAGTAGCAACAGTGCTGAACTTTCTCAATTTACAGACAATTTGTCTTATCGTGGACTGATGAACATCAAGGCTTTTAGAGATACTTTTGTAACCCTTTCCAGCTTTATGCAAGTCAACAATTCTTGATCTTGAGATCTTTTTTTTGTTCGAGGCACGGTTCACATCAGGCAATGCTTCTTGTGAATAGCAAACTCAAATTTTGTGAGTGTTTTTTATAGGGCAGGGCAGCTCTAACCAACATCTCCAATCTCGTCTCAAAGATTGTACTCCAGGTTAGCTGACTCCTGACTCCAATTAGCTTTTGGAGAAGTCATTAGCCTAGGGGTTCACATAATTTTTCCAACCTACACTGTGAATGTTTAAATGATGTATTCAATATAGACAAGAAAAATACAATCATTTGTGTGTTATTAGTTTAAGCACACTGTGTTTGTCTGTTGTTGTGACTTAGATGAAGATAAGATCTAATTGTATGACCAATTTATGCAGAAATCCACATAATTCTGAAGGGTTCACATACTTTTTCTTACCACTCTATATGTTATATTTGAGATTCTTCAAAGTAGCCACCCTTTGCCTTCATGATAAATAAGAATGGTTTCTTAACTGACTTGCCTGGTTAAATATAGGTTAAATTAAAAAATAAAAAACAAAAAAGACAGCTTTGCAAACTCTTGGTATTCTCTCAACCAGCTTCATGAGGAATGCTTTTCCAACAGTCTTGAAGGAGTTCCCACTAATGCTGAGCACTTGTTGGCTGCTTTTCCTCCACTCTGCGATCCAACTCATCCCAAATCATCTCAATTGGGTTGAGGTCGGGTGATTGTGGAGGCCAGGTCATCTGATGCAGCACTCCATCACTCTCCTTGGTCAAATAGCCCTTACACAGCCTGGAGGTGTGTTTTGGGTCATTGTTCTGTTGAAAAACAAATGATAGTCCCACTAAGTGCAAACCAGAAGGGATGGCGTATCGCTGCAGAATGCTGTGGTAGCCATACTGGTTAACTGTGCCTTGAATTCTAAATAAATCACAGCCCAGCAATCACCAGCAAAGCACCCCCACACCATCACACCTCCTCCTCCATGCTTCATGGTGGGAACCACATATGCGGATATCATCCGATCTCCTACTCTGCGTCTCACAAAGACAAAGTGGTTGGAACCAAAAATCTAAAATTTGGACTCATCAGACCAAAGGACAGATTTCCACTGGTCTAATGTCTATTGATATTTTTTCTTGGTACAAGCAAGTCTCTTCTTCTTATTGGCGTCCTTAAGTAGTGGTTTCTTTGCATCAATTCAACCATGAAGGCCTGATACACATAGTCTCCTCTGAACAGTTGATGTTGAGATATGTCTGTTACTTGAACTCTGTGAAGCATTTATTTGGGCTGCAATTTCTGAGGCTGGTAACTCTAATGAACTTATCCTCTGCAGCAGAGGTAACTCTGGGTCTTCCTTTCCTATGGCGGTCCTCATGAGAGCCAGTTTCATCATAGTGCTTGATCGTTTTTGTGACTGCACTTGAAACTTTCAAAGTTCCTGAAATGTTCCTGATTGACTGACCTTCATGTCTTAAAGTAATGATGGACTGTCATTTCTCTTTGCTTATTTGATCTGTTCTTGCCACAATATGGACTTGGTCTTTTAGCAAATAGGGCTATCTTCTGTATACCACCCCTACCTTGTCACAACACAACTGATTAGCTCAAACACATTAAGAAGGAAAGAAATTCCACAAATTAACTTTTAACAAGGCACACCTGTTAATTGAAATGCATTCCAGGTGACGGAAGCTGGTTGAGAGAATGCCAAGAGTGTGCAACGGGTGGCTACTTTGAAGAATCTCAAATATAACATATACTGCTCAAAAAGTCAATCACACTTCTGTGAAATCAAACTGTCCACTTAGGAAGCAACACTGATTGACAAATTTCACATGCTGTTGTGCAAATGGAATAGACAACAGGTGGAAATTATAGGCAATTAGCAAGACACCCCCAATAAAGGAGTGGTTCTGCAGGTGGTAACCGCAGACCACTTCTCAGTTCCTATGCTTCCTGGCTGATGTTTTGGTCACTTTTGAATGCTGGCGGTGCTTACACTCTAGTGGTAGCATGAGACAGAGTCTACAACCCACACAAGTGTCTCAGGTAGTGCAGCTCATCCAGGATGGCACATCAATACGAGCTGTGGCAAGAAGGTTTGCTGTGTCTGTCAGCGTAGTGTCCAGAGCATGGAGGCGCTACCAGGAGACAGGCCAGTACATCAGGTGACATGGAGGAGGCCGTAGGAGGGCAACAACCCAGCAGCAGGACCGCTACCTCCGCCTTTGTGCAAGGAGGAGCAGGAGGAGCACTGCCAGAGCCCTGCAAAATGACCTCCAGCAGGCCACAAATGTGCATGTGTCTGCTCAAACGGTCAGAAACAGACTCCATGAGGGTGGTATGAGGGCCCGACGTCCACAGGTGGGGGTTGTGCTTACAGCCCAACACCGTGCAGGACGTTTGGCATTTGCCAGAGAACACCAAGATAGGCAAATTCGCCACTTGCGCCCTGTGCTCTTCACAGATGAAAGCAGGTTCACACTGAGCACATGTGACAGACGTGACAGTCTGGAGACGCCGTGGAAAACGTTCTGCTGCCTGCAACATCCTCCAGCATGACCGGTTTGGTGGTGGGTCAGTCATGGTGTGGGGTGGCATTTCTTTGGGGGGCCGCACAGCCCTCCATGTGCTCGCCAGAGGTAGCCTGACTGCCATTAGGTACCGAGATGAGATCCTCAGACCCCTTGTGAGACCATATGCTGGTGCGGTTGGCCCTGGGTTCCTCATAATGCAAGACAATGCTAGACCTCATGTGGCTGGAGAGTGTCAGCAGTTCCTGCAAGAGGAAGGCATTGATGCTATGGACTGGCCCGCCCGTTCCCCAGACCTGAATCCAATTGAGCACATCTGGGACATCATGTCTCGCTCCATCCACCAACTCCACGTTGCACCACAGACTGTCCAGGAGTTGGCGGATGCTTTAGTCCAGGTCTGGGAGGAGATCCCTCAGGAGACCATCTGCCACCTCATCAGGAGCATGCCCAGGCGTTGTAGGGAGGTCATACAGGCACGTGGAGGCCACACACACTACTGAGCCTCATTTTGACTTGTTTTAAGGACATTACATCAAAGTTGGATCAGCCTGTAGTGTGGTTTTCCACTTTAATTTTGAGTGTGACTCCAAATCCAGACCTCCATGGGTTGATAAATTGGATTTCCATTGATTCTTTTTGTGTGATTTTGTTGTCAGCACATTCAACTATGTAAAGAAAAAAGTATTTAATAAGATTATTTCATTCATTCAGATCTAGGATGTGTTATTTTAGTGTTCCCTTTATTTTTTTGAGCAGTGTATATTTTGATTTGTTTAACACTTTTTTGGTTACTGCCTGATTCCATGTGTTATTTCATAGTTTTGATGTCTACTATTATTCTACAATGTAGAAAATAGTAAAAATAAATAAAACCCTGGAATGAGTAAGTGTGTCCAATCTTTTGACTTGTACTGTACATTAAAATGTGGCCTTGTGTCACGTCCTGACCATAGAAAAATGTTATTTTCTATGGTAGAGTAGGTCAGGGCGTGACAGGGGGGCTTTTCTATGTTTTCTCTTTCTATGTTTTCAGGTTCTAGTTTTGTATTTCTATGTTGGGGTTTTGTTTGGGATGATCTCCAATTAGAGGCAGCTGGTCCTCGTTGTCTCTAATTGGAGATCATACTTAAGTAGGGTTTTTGTCCACCTGGGTTTGTGGGAGATTGATTTTGAGTAGGTGTATTTTGTAACGCTGCATCACGGTTTGTTGTTTTGTTCATTCAATTTATTTTGGTATGTATCGCATAGTTTCACAGTGAAAATAAAATGTGGAACGACACACGCTGCACTTTGGTCCGCTCATTCCTACGACAACCGTGACACCTTGGTCTACATGCACTGCTAAAAGATGATCGTATCCATAACTGCAAATGAGTTGCCACAATGAGGACATTCAAGTTTTTGTTCTCTAATCTAATAATCACGGGAAACCACCATGAATACAGTCAAAATGTTGCTGTCGTAAAACAGATATATTGCAAACTTTCTGAAGGACTTTGGACATAGACATTATTAGCTCCAGACAAGAGGTTTCCAAACATTGTTCCATCAACTTCCACAGACCAATGGTGATCTGCCAGGTACAGGGACATAGACAGTGTAACCGCTTTCAATTACTTTCATTGCAATTAAATTAGCTAGAGTCCATGTCTATCATTGAAACTAAAGTCTCTAAATATGACCATTGCTGTCTTGTGACAGTGCCCACTTTTGGCCAACCATTGCTATTGTTTATGGTGCAACATTTTGTGACTCTGATTTCAGCGATTGAAGAATCGATAACTGGACTCCAGCATACTATGTGTGTTCAGTAGCAGAAATAGGTCACTTTTTTCGTACCCTGCCAATGGTCACACATGTGGAATGATTGCTAGGCTAAATCAATGTGGGGTGGAATTGGTTTGAAGCCGTTAAGGAGGTCAGTGTTGTTTTAGGTCATTATTTACAATAGCACCCACTATTAAAGGGATAGTTCACTCAAACTGTATTTTAGTATTTTGTTCATTGGCCCACTGTTAGTAGATAGTTTACTCCAAAACTACTAAACTATCCCTTTAATAGAGGTTTCTCTCAAACTATCAATAAAGAGATATTTGGAAAGGCGGAATTAAGAATCACAAATTCTTATTATCTGGTGTAATATGGTTTATTAATGTTGAAACATGATGTTAATAAATGTAGGCCTATTAGTAATTAAATATTTACTAGTAAATTATCTGAAAAGTCAGCTAATGAGAAATGGTTGTCTTTTTTACATATAGATGCATAATCATAAACAAACAAAGATAACTCTTGAAACAATGAAATCAATGAAATATATTTACTCCAGTTAAATTATGACTGCATCATCCACGACATTTCATTGGCCTGGAAATACTTGTGAAATAAGGAAAATAAACACAAACTCTGATTTCACTCAGCTTCATTCAATTTCCCAAATTCCATTTTCAGACACGATGTGCATCATGTCACACATTGAGGTTACACTGGTTCTTATAGGCTCTCACAGGATTAGACATTATCCTCTCTTCTCTACTGCAATACTGTACTGACTGTACTGCATTGACCATCAATCAACCAAGACATTCCATTTAGTGGAGGAATCTGCCACCTACTGTAGACTTGTAGAACCATCTACATTTCTGGCTCCTGTAGAGTTATATACACTGAGGAGAAAAAACATTAGGAACACCTTCCTAATATTGAGCTGCACACCTTTTTCCCCTCGGAACAGCCTCAATTCATAAGGGCATGGACTCTACAAGATGTCGAAAGCGTTCCACAGGGATGCTGGCGCCCATGTTGACTCCAATGCTTCCAACAGTTGTGTCAATTGGTCTGGATGTCCTTTGGCTGGTGGACCATCCTTGATACACACGGGAAACTGTTGAGCAAGAAAAACCCAGCAGCGTTGCAGTTCTTGACACAAACCGGTGCGCCTACCATACCCCGTTCAAAGGCACTTAAATATTTTGTCTTGCCCATTCACCCTCTGAATGGCACACACACAATCCATGTATCAATTGTCTCAAGGCTTACAAATCCTTCTTTAACCTGTCTCCTCCCCTTCATCTACACTGACTGAAGTGGATTTAACAAGTGACATCAATAAAGGATCATAGCTTTTACCTGGATTCACCTGGTCAGTCTATGTCATGGATAGAGCAGGTGTTCTTAATGTTTTGTACACTCAGCATACAGTATATGGTGTGCACATTTTTGTACCACCCCAACTCTAACACACCCAGTTCTATAAATTAGCTGCTCCTAAGTACCTTGATTAGCTGAATTAGGTGTGTTAGTGCAGGGCTGGAACAAACGCCTTTTCAGGAGTAGGTTTGGCCTAATGATATTTTGATATTCAGTTAGTATATTGACTTACTGTGCCTCCAGGTGGCGTAAGAGCTCAACTCATGCTATGTGGAAACATCTTACTGTAATACAGACCTGCACACAGACACTGTCTTAAAATGATTGTTACCCAAGCATGAACCACAAGCAGGAGCATGCTCTCACTTTAGAGGTAGATATGATCCTTATACTTCAAATTAAAGGAGTATGTCAGATAGTTAGTGATAAAATCCTTCAAAGACAATACATACCCTATCTATAGAATCTGTGAGTTCGCGGATCCTTCTCAGCCAGCACTGTTGTAAAGCACTAATAGCCATGTTACTAATAAATCAGCAGTGCTCGTTTTGTTTAGTCTCCCAAATATATACACCAATGAACACTGGTATGGTATCCATTCGTCCAGCAGCCTCATCTGTTGTTGTAATGCAGCTCTATGCTGTGAGGATAGCCCTGTCTTTAATAGTCTACTGCAGTGGTTCTCAATCCTGGTCCTGGGGGGGTGCACATTTTTGTTTTTGCATTAGCACTACACACCTGATTCAAATCATCAAATCCTGATGATGAGTTGATGATTTGAATCAGGTGTGTAGTGCTAGGGCAAAACCAAAAAATGTGCACCCCTTTGGGTCTCCAGGACCAGGATTGAGAACCACTGGTCTACTGCAGTGGTAAGCTACTGCCTTCTACATGCTGCATCCACCAAACACCGCAACACCAATGATCCCATCAAAGGATGGGACAAAAAGCGGCTTTACATGCTGTGGTGACTGTCTGGCTGGTCACTGGGGCCAGCACATACAGAGGATCAGACACAGGGCTGGCCCTAGACATAAGCAACATAGGATACCGCTTAGGGACAGTTTTTTTCCCAACTTCCTGTTGAGAGTTAAATAGTAGAATACACAAGGTGCAATTTCAAAAATCTGGTTGTGCATCAGCAGTTTTTCTCTTATGGCAGTCACTGACGGTCACTCAATTAACCCATTGTCACGTCCTGACCATAGAAAGCTTTTATTTTTCTATGGTAGAGTAGGTCAGGGTGTGACAGAGGGTTTTGTCTAGTTTATTTATGTCTATGTTGGTTCTAGTTCATTTTTTCTATGTTGGGGTTATGTCTAGTTTATGTATTTCTATGTGGGGTTCTAGTTTTTGTATTTCTATGTTGTTGTTGTTTTTGGATGATCTCCAATTAGAGGCAGCTGGTCATCATTGTCTCTAATTGGGGATCATATTTAGTTGTTGTTTTTCCCACTAGGTTTTGTGGGAGATTGTTTTGAGGTAGTGTATGTTTCACCTCTTTGTCACGGTTTGTTATTTTGGTTTAGTAGTTTATTTTGTATGTCTTGCATAGTTTCACAGTTTTAATAAAATGTGGAACGATACACACGCTGCGCTTTGATCCGCTCCTTCATACATCAATCGTGACAGAATCTCCCACCACCAAAAGACCAAGCAGCGTGCGTTTACAGGAAGATGAGTTGGACATGGGAGGAAATCCTGGATGGAGCAGGACCCTGGACAAGGCCCGGGGAGTATCGCCGTCCGAAGGAGGAGTTGGAGGCAGCGAGAGCAGAATGGCGATATTATGAGGTGTTATACCATCAAGGCAAGCACGAGAGGCAGCCCCCCCCAAAATGTTTTGGGGGGGGCACACGGGTAGATTGGCAGAGTCAGGGTGGAGACCTGAGCCAACTCCCCGTGCTTATCGTGGGGAGCATGTGTGTTATGCGGTGATGCGCACTGTATCTCCAGTGCGCATTCACAGCCTGGTGCGCTCGTTGCCAGTGTCCCGCATTTGCCGGGCTAGAGTGAGCATTCAGCCAGGAAGGGTGGTGCCAGCTCAGAGCTCCTGGTCTCCAGTACGCCTCCTCGGTCCAGGATATCCTGCGTCGGCTCCGCGCACTGTGTCGCCAATGCGCATTCACAGCCCAATGCGTCCTGTGCCAGCGCCCCGCATTTGCCGGGCGAAAGTAAGCATCCAGCCAGGACAGGTTGTGCCAGCTCTACGCTCGAGACCTCCGGTGCGCCTCCACGGCCCAGTATATCCTGTACCTGCCCCACGCACCCGGCCTCCAGTGAGTCTATCCAGCCTGGTACACCCTGTGCCTGCTCCTTGCACTTGCCCTGAGGTGCGGGTCACCAGTCTGGCGCCACCTGTGCCAGCCCCACGCATCAGGCCTCTAGTGCGCCTGCCCAGTCCAGCGTGTCCTGTTCCTGCTCTCCGCACTCACCCTGAGGTGCGTGTTACCAGTCTGGCGCCACCTGTGCCAGCCCCACACATCAGGCCTCCAGTGCGCCTTCCCAGTCCAGAGCTTCCGGCGACAGTTCCCAGTCCAGAGTTTCCGGCGACAGTTCCCAGTCCGGAGCTTCCGGCGACAGTTCCCAGTCCGGAGCTTCCGGTGACGTTTTACAATCCGGAACCTCCTGAGACGGCCCACAGTCCGGAGCCTCCTGAGACGGCCCACAGTCCGGAACCTGCTGAGACGGCCCACAGTCCGGAGCCTCCTGAGACGGCCCACAGTCCGGAGCCTCCTGAGACCGCCCACAGTCCGGAGCCTCCTGAGACCGCCCACAGTCCGGAGCCTCCTGAGACGGCCCACAGTCCGGAGCCTCCTGAGACGGCCGAACAGTCCGGAGCCTCCTGAGACGGCCCACAGTCCGGAGCCTCCTGAGACGGCCCACAGTCCGGAGCCTCCTGAGACGGCCCACAGTCCGGAGCCTCCTGATACGTCCCACAGTCCGGAGCCTCCAGCGACGTCCCACAGTCCGGAGTCTCCAGCGACGTCCCCCAGTCCGGAGCCTCCAGCGACGGTCCCCCAGTCCGGAGTCTCCAGCGACGGTCCCCCAGTCCGGAGTCTCCAGCGACGGTCCCCCAGTCCGGAGTCTCCAGCGACGGTCCCCCAGTCCGGAGTCTCCAGCGACGGTCCCCCAGTCCGGAGTCTCCAGCGACGGTCCCCCCGTCCGGAGTCTCCAGCGACGGTCCCCCCGTCCGGAGTCTCCAGCGACGGTCCCCCAGTCCGGAGTCTCCAGCGACGGTCCCCCAGTCCGGAGTCTCCAGCGACGGTCCCCCAGTCCGGAGTCTCCAGCGATGGTCCACAGTCCGGAGTCTCCAGTGACGGTCCGCAGTCCGGAATCTCCAGCGACGGCCCGGAGTCTCCAGCGACAGTCCGCGGTCCGGAGACACCCATGTCATCTGAAAATGTTTACACTGAACAAAAATATAAATGCAACATCCATATTCCAGAGAGTCTTGGCTTTCTGGAATGGGGTCATAATATACTGAACTAAAATAAAACGCAACATGTAAAATGTTCGTGCAATTTTTCACGAGCTGAGCACAAATTTGCTCACATCCCTGTTAGTGAGCATTTCTCCTTTGCCAAGATAATCTATCCACCTGACAGGTGTGTCATATCAAGAAGCTGATTAAACAGCATGATCATTACACAGGTGCACCTTGTGCTGTTGACAATAAAAGGCCACTGTAAAATTTGCAGTTCTCACACAACACAATGCCACAAACGTCTCAAGTTTTGAGGGAGTGTGCAATTGGCATGCTGACTGCAGGAATGCCCACCAGAGCTGTTGCCAGATAATTGAATGTCAATTTCTCTGCCATACTGTATGCCGCCTCCAACGTTGTTTTAGAGAATTTGGCTGTACTGTACGTCCATCCGGCCTCACAACCGCAGACCACGTTTATGGTGTTGTGTGGGTGAGCGGTTTGCTGATGTCAACATTGTGAACAGAGTGCCCTGTGGTGGCAGTGGGGTTATGGTATGGACAGTCATAAGCTATGGACAACAAACACAATAGCATTTTATCGATGGCAATTTGAATGCACAGAGATTCTGTGACGAGATCCTCAGGCCCATTGTCGTGCCATTCATCTGCCGCCATCACCTCATGTTTCAACATGATAATGCACTGCCGCATGTTGCAAGGATCTGTACACAATTCTTGGAAGCTGAAAGTGTCCCAGTTCTTCCATGGCCTGCATACTCACCAGACATGTCACCCATTGAGCATGTTTGGGATGCTCTGGATCGATGTGTATGACAGCGTGTTCCAGTTCCCGCCAATATCCAGCAACTTCACACAGTCATTGAAGAGAAGTGGGACAACATTCCACAGGCCACAATCAACAGCCTGATCAACTCTATGCGAAGGAGATGTGTTGAGCTGCATGAGACAAATGGTTGTCACACCAGATACTGAATGGTTTTCTGATGTTAAAATTGCAGGAAACTAGCTTTAAAACCCCAAAAAATTATCTCTACCCTATGGCAAAACATGTAGAATTGGAGGAAATTACCTGTAAAATTGCACATTTCTCTCTCCGCCCCATGGCAAAATGAGTAGAATTGCATGAAATTAGTCATTCAATTGCAAAATATTTTTCTCCACCCCATGGCAAAATGTGTAGAATTTCAGCAAGCTTGTTTAGAAACACCAACATTTTCTCTATGCCCCATGGCAAAATGTGTACAATTGCAGGAAATCAACTCTAAAACATATTATTGGATTTTCTCTCCGCCATCAAGAGGGGCCTCTCTCTCTCTCTCTCTCGCTCTCTCTCTTCATTGGCCCCCGCCCGTCTTCCTGACTCACAGATTCTCCAACAGCTTGCGCACACCCCCTGAGTAGGCATGGTAGTTACCGTGGTAACTCGACAAGTCTCCATTTGCTCTGATCAATGGGACGGTTTTCGCACAAGCCCCTGGAAGCCCCTCAGCTCCAAGGGAATGGAGAAGAAGCGGTGTGTGTGTGTGTGTGTGTGTGTGTGTGTGTGTGTGTGTGTGTGTGTGAGAGTATGTGTGCGCGCCTGCCTGCGTCCATGCGTATAAGCATGTGTGTATTTGTTTGTGCATGTGTGTGTGTGCATGTGGTTTTGTGCTAAACTGAGAAGATGCCAAAAGGCCAAAAGGAGGAGGGTGTGTGTGTGTTGGAGGGGGGTTGCTCCACGGCCCAGGGGATGCACGAAGGGTTCGGCCCTCTCTCCTGCTCAATTTTGACACTTCAATTCTCTTTGCAAGGGAGGGATTTCATTGTTGCGCATAGGAATCAATGAGGGATTTCATTGTTGCCCAGTGCAATCAATGACTATCGGTAGTTGCTATTTAATGGGTTCACATTGAGCGTGAAGAGGCACCACAAGCACACTGCAAGATGCAATATGAGGCAATTCTCAACAGGAAAGGTAGGGCATACAGGATTCCAAACACAAAGTATAAAATAGAATGTAAATGTAATTCTATTGTATAGGATTTTTCCTTTATATGTTGGGACTAAATGGCCTACATAAAAGTAAATAAACAAGAGAGAGGGAGGGGGAAAGTCTGCAGTGTCAAACTGGCTTCTACCACATGAGGTTTTAGACAGACAGTGTGTGTCCTCTTATCTGACTGAAAGAGTAGGAAGAGAGTAAGTGGGAGGAAGAGGTTTAAGGGAGAGGGGGAGAATTCATCAGGGAAGAATCGTCAAATAGACATTGGAGACCCGAGAGGCAAAGTGTGGGAAGTAATTGACGTCAACTGTAAATAGACGATACTGCAGAGTAGCAGTAATGAAAGACGACTCCTAGCAGGTCCAGTGAGAGGCAGGGAGAGGAAGAGAGAGGAAGATAGAGGAAGAGAGAGAGAGAGAGATTGGAAACCAACCAAGCAAAGACTATCCCAGGAAGAAAAAAACCTGTAGAGAAGGAGAAAGCTTTGGCAGAACAAGTAAAAGGCAGGGAAACTTCAAAGGGAATCTTGAATAACACAATATTAACGATGGTAGGAAAAACATAACAAGATTTAAGATACAGAAATTAACAGAAATTATGGTAACAATTTACTTGATACCCAGCGTCATAACACATTGTCATAACAGCTGACATAACTTGTCATAACCTGTCATATTACGGTCATAACAGTGTCATGACACATATATTTAGACCTGTTGTAACATATATTGCACTATTTTATTCCTGGTTATGACACCTACATGAGTGTCAAAACCCACATTTATGAAATGTTTTTTTTTCCCTGCCGAGAAGTTTCCTTTTATTTGAAAGTTAGGTTCTTAAAACCTCTTACATCGAGACGTTCCGCTAGCGGAACACCTGCTCCAATATCCAATGATGGGCGTGGCGCGAAATACAAACTCCTCTAAAATACAAAAACTTCAATTTTTCAAACATATGACTATTTCACAGCATTTTAAAGATAAGACTCTCCTTTATCTAACCACACTGTCCGATTTCAAAAAGGCTTTACAACGAAAGCAAAACATTAGATTATGTCAGCAGAGTACCAAGCCAGAAATAATCAGACACCCATTTTTCAAGCTAGCATATAATGTCACAAAAACCCAGAAGACAGCTAAATGCAGCACTAACCTTTTATGATCTTCATCAGATGACAACCCTAGGACATTATGTTATACAATACATGCATGTTTTGTTCAATCAAGTTCATATTTATATCAAAAACCAGCTTTTTACATTAGCATGTGACGTTCAGAACTAGCATACCCCCCGCAAACTTCCGGGGAATTCGCTAACATTTTACTAAATTACTCACGATAAAGGTTCACAAAAAGCATAACAATTATTTTAAGAATTATAGATACAGACCTCCTCTATGCACTCGATATGTCCGATTTTAAAATAGCTTTTTGGTGAAAGCACATTTTGCAATATTCTAAGTACATAGCCCAGGCATCACGGGCTAGCTATTTAGACACCCGGCAAGTTTAGCACTCACCAATATCAGCTTTACTATTATAAAAGTTTCATTACCTTTTGTTGTCTTCGTCAGAATGCACTCCCAGGACTGCTACTTCAATAACAAATGTTGGTTTGGTCCAAAATAATCCATCGTTATATCCGAATAGCGGCGTTTTGTTCGTGTGTTCCAGACACTATCCGAAATGGTAAAGAAGGGTCGTGCGCATGGCGCAATTCGTGACAAAAAAATTCTAAATATTCCATTACCGTACTTCGAAGCATGTCAACCGCTGTTTAAAATCAATTTTTACGCCATTTTTCTCGTAGAAAAGCGATAATATTCCGACAGGGAATCTCCTTTTCGGCAAACAGAGGAAAAAATCACAAACGCGGGGGCGGTCGGGTCACGCGCGCCTAAGCCCAGAGTCCCTTGATCGGCCACTTGAGAAAGGCGATAATGTGTTTCAGCCTGGGGCTGGGATGACGACATTCTGTTTTTTTCCCGGGCTCTGAGCGCCTATGGACGACGTAGGAAGTGTCACGTTAGAGCAGAGATCCTTAGTAAAAGATAGAGATGGAAAATAAGTTCAAGAAATGGTCAGACAGGCCATAAAGGAATCTCTCAGGTTTTGACCTGCCATTTGAGTTCTGTTATACTCACAGACACCATTCAAACAGTTTTAGAAACTTTAGGGTGTTTTCTATCCATATGTAATAAGTATATGCATATTCTAGTTACTGGGTAGGAGTGGTAACCAGATTAAATCGGGTATGTTTTTTATCCAGCCGTGAAAATACTGCCCCCTAGCCATAACAGGTTAAGTTCTACATCTTTTTTTTAATCTGAATTTCTGTGAGTTGGGACACTTTTATGTAGGTGTCATAACCAGCCATAACATAACACAGTATATGCCACAACAACAGGTATAAATATATGTGTCAGTGTTATGAACATATTATGACAGATTATGACAAGCTATGTCAGCTGTTATGACATGGTTATGTCCCTCTCATTATGTGTAATGATGCTGGGGTGTCAAGTAAAGTGTTAGCGAAATGGTCGTATGACAAGTCAATGTTTTACGCACATAGAATTTGGCACAGGAGCTGTGTCTATGGTTCATAGTTGTTTACTTAGCACACAGCCAGCAACTCATTAAGTCATTTGGGTGAACTATCCCTTTAAGCCACACAATATGAA
The DNA here is from genome assembly GCF_965601325.2 of Salmo salar. Lineage (NCBI taxonomy): Eukaryota > Metazoa > Chordata > Actinopteri > Salmoniformes > Salmonidae > Salmo > Salmo salar. The sequence goes on from NC_138300.1 coordinate 16,795,717, forward strand.
TCCTCTTTTTGTCTGTGTTGCCGGTGGTGAAGATTATAATGATCTATCAAAGGGTGTACTGCAAGACAGATTAAGCCATGCTGCTGCAAATTTAGAGCCCTGGCCATTTTGCTGAGTGGGTATTTTTGTAAGCAGGGCAAGATAAATGTTTCCTCCCAATTTCTTTCCCTGTCACCCATAAGCCATTAAATCCTTACGATAATAACCACAACCATTGAATCCTTACGATAATACCCAGCAGCCATTGAATCCTTACGATAATACCCAGCAGCCATTGAATCCTTACAATAATATCCAGCAGCCATTGAATCCTTACGATAATACCCAGCAGCCATTGAATCCTTACAATAATACCCACAGCCATTGAATCCTTACGATAATACCCAGCAGCCATTGAATCCTTACGATAATACCCAGCAGCCATTGAATCCTTACAATAATACCCACAGCAATTACTGTAAATCCTTACGATAATACCCACAGCCATTGAATCTTTACGATAGTATCCAGCAGCCATTGAATCCTTACGATAATACCCAGCAGCCATTGAATCTTTACGATAATACCCAGCAGCCATTGAATCTTTACGATTACACCCAGCAGCCATTGAATCCTTACGATAATACCCAGCAGCCATTAAATCTTTACGATTACACCCAGCAGCCATTGAATCCTTACAATAATACCCAGCAGCCATTGAATCCTTACGATAATACCCAGCAGCCATTGAATCCTTACAATAATACCCAGCATCCATTGAATCTTTACGATAGTATCCAGCAGCCATTGAATCCTTACGATAATACCCAGCACCCATTGAATCCTTACGATAATACCCACAGCCATTGAATCCTTACGATAATACCCACAGCCATTGAATCCTTACGATAATACCCACAGCCATTGAATCCTTACGATTATACCCAGCAGCCATTGAATCTTTACGATAATACCCAGCAGCCATTGAATCTTTACGATTACACCCAGCAGCCATTGAATCCTTACAATAATACCCAGCAGCCATTGAATCCTTACGATAATACCCAGCAGCCATTGAATCCTTACGATAATTCCCAGCAGCCATTGAATCTTTACGATAATACCCAGCAGCCATTGAATCTTTACGATTACACCCAGCAGCCATTGAATCCTTACGATAATACCCAGCAGCCATTGAATCCTTACAATAAGGTTACGTACAGCACTCGTTGTAGTTAATATTAGCAAGGTTTGTAAGTGGCTTTTAAGATTCAAGTAAATTCTCACACATTCATATTGCATTCCACTATTCACATTATATACAGATTTTGTTTTCTTTGCAATTAATGAAAATAAGTACCCTTAGGTGCCATTTTGTATTTAATTCTGCCCAGAGTGGCACAAGATCAGAGGAATGGTCATGAATGGTCATGAATGGTCATCCCTCTGTAGTACACCATAGGGAGCAGAAACACATATAGACCACTGACATGCGAGCACACAGCTGCTGCATGTAGGCTGCACTGACACACAGACACAGGCAGACATGCAAGCACTCCCAAGGGCCCTCTCTTTCCCTCTCGCTCGCTCTCTCGCACAAACGCACGCACGCACGGGCACACTCAGAGTGAGTGCTGTTATCTCGTCTGGTGCAGAGACAGAGATGGGATTGGTGGGGGAAATGAAAGGAAAGGACCAGAGGGAGAAAAGCCTATTGCAGCACAAATGACCAGGAAACTGAGCGGCGTTACAGTAGGGGAGAACATTGAGAATATGATATGTGTGGGGTTTGGAAATGGTTGACCTGGTTTATAAGATGGAGTCAGTGTTTAGAGTCAAAAATCTAGTTGAAAAGGGTACATTCAGCCACCAACTTGGTACTATAAGATTTGTGTAATAACCTGGTATAGGCCAAGGTGAAACTTGTATAACCAGCTAAATCTTCTACCAGTTCAGTTGTTGGCTTAGCTTAGTTGCCTGTTTTGAAATGGCAAGACATGGCAACAACTGTACTTTGAATTGGTGTTTCATAATCCCTTTGACGAAGTGTTGGTGTTTGGAGTGACATGTTGGTCATCCTCAATACGAGGAGCTTTGAACATATCCGCTTGCGGTGGGTCGGAGAAAAGGCTTGACACAGCCAGTGAGGCTTTCGCACCTGCGGATCAAACACACCCAATTAAAGCTCCTGAAATTTTAATCGTGGTGAATGAACTGCCACTGAGTAGGAGAAAAAAAGAGAGAAGGTGCAGAAAACGAGGTAACCTAATGATCGTATCGTGCCCTCCAGAAGCAATTTGCTCTCGCTGCGATTTGCGGCACCCCGCGTCACAATCACAAGGTTCATTTAGGGCACACAAACAACTGTGAAGGGTGCTAATTGCTGATAGTGTCACCACCAGCTAATTGCTGATATTGTCCCAACATAGTTATGGCTGTCCATTTGACAGCCATTCCGGAGGGAATGTCAGCTGAAGTGCAGTGGTTGTAGCCTTGTCAGTAGGCATACAAACATTGCGTTAACAGTTTCCACGGGGTGCCGTTCTGAGGGAAAACGTGTCATTGCTCTAGCTATCTGTGCAGTGCATAGCAGCACTACCATAACACCATACTGACAGACACAGTTTAGGGACAGAGTGACAGAAGACAGCTAAGATACTGATTGAACTGGATATGTGTTTGCCATTTCTAATCAGGACTGAATGAAGGGTTGTGACAGGAAACATAAGCCCTGTCCAGAAACAAGCCCTAACCGCTACCTCCTAGGGCAGTTGGATCCGGAAGGGAGGATATTAACAAGTTGGCAAAAATTCAACCAAGTGTATTAGAGTGTAAGTGGAGATACTGCCATAATTCTTTCTAATCTACCCAAGTGTCTAGGCTTAGGTGGGTTAGAGGTTGTTTCTGGACAGGGCCATAGTTTTAATCAATCGGGATAGAGGGCTACTGGAAAATGCTTTTAGGAGGTTCACACTCAGCAAACACAAGAAACATTTGGGAGACACAGATCATGAACAGCATTTACAGTGAGGGAAAAAAAGTATTTGATCCCCTGCTGATTTTGTACGTTTGCCCACTGACAAAGAAATGATCAGTCTATAATTTTAATGGTAGGTTTATTTGAACAGTGAGAGACAGAATAACAACAAAAAAAGCCAGAAAAACGCATGTCAAAAATGTTATAAATTGATTTGCATTTTAATGAGGGAAATAAGTATTTGACCCCCACTCAATCAGAAAGATTTCTGGCTCCCAGGTGTCTTTTATACAGGTAACGAGCTGAGATTAGGAGCACACTCTTAAAGGGAGTGCTCCTAATCTCAGTTTGTTACCTGTATAAAAGACACCTGTCCACAGAAGCAATCAATCAATCAGATTCCAAACTCTCCACCATGGCCAAGACCAAAGAGCTCTCCAAGGATGTCAGGGACAAGATTGTAGACCTACACAAGGCTGGAATGGGCTACAAGACCATCGCTAAGCAGCTTGGTGAGAAGGTGACAACAGTTGGTGCGATTATTCGCAAATGGAAGAAACACAAAAGAACTGTCAATCTCCCTCGGCCTGGGGCTCCATGCAAGATCTCACCTCGTGGAGTTGCAATAATCATAAGAACGGTGAGGAATCAGCCCAGAACTACTCGGGAGGATCTTGTCAATGATCTCAAGGCAGCTGGGACCATTGTCACCAAGAAAACAATTGGTAACACACTACGCCGTGAAGGACTGAAATCCTGCAGCGCCCGCAAGGTCCCCCTGCTCAAGAAAGCACATATACATGCCCGTCTGAAGTTTGCCAATGAACATCTGAATGATTCAGAGGACAACTGGGTGAAAGTGTTGTGGTCAGATGAGACCAAAATGGAGCTCTTTGGCATCCAATCAACTCGCCGTGTTTGGAGGTGGAATGCTGCCTATGACCCCAAGAACACCATTCCCACCGTCAAACATGGAGGTGGAAACGTTATGCTTTGGGGGTGTTTCTCTGCTAAGGGGACAGGACAACTTCACCGCATCAAAGGGACGATGGACGGGGCCATGTACCGTTAAATCTTGGGTGAGAACCTCCTTCCCTCAGCCAGGGCATTGAAAATGGGTCGTGGATGGGTATTCCAGCATGACAATAACCCAAAACACACGGCCAAGGCAACAAAGGAGTGGCTCAAGAAGAAGCACATTAAGGTCCTGGAGTGGCCTAGCCAGTCTCCAGACCTTAATCCCATAGAAAATCTGTGGAGGGAGCTGAAGGTTCGAGTTGGCAAACGTCAGCCTCAAAACCTTAATGACTTGGAGAAGATCTGCAAAGAGGAGTGGGACAAAATCCCTCCTGAGATGTGTGCAAACCTGGTGGCCAACTACAAGAAACGTCTGACCTCTGTGATTGCCAACAAGGGATTTGCCACCAAGTACTAAGTCATGTTTTGCAGGGGGGTCAAATACTTATTTCCCTCATTAAAATGCAAATCATTTTATAACATTTTTTACATGCGTTTTTCTGGATTTCTTTGTTGTTATTCTGTCTCTCACTGTTCAAATAAACCTACCATTAAAATTATAGACTGATCATTTATTATGTCAGTGGGCAAATGTACAAAATCAGCAGGGGATCAAATACATTTTTTCCCTCACTGTACAAGGGGAAAGTAGTTGGGGTGAGTGGGCTAAAGTGTGGTACCTGACAGTACTGCCCTCTGTCTCCGAAAGGTCTTTTGCTGCGTATGATTGAAGCTGACATCCACACTTCAACTACCTTCACCACTGAGTCAGAGAGCTGCAGAGGAGTCGTGATCTTGTAGAATAACTCATGCCAACAAGTAGACAGGCACACCAAAGCTCTTTCAGGCTAAAGTGATGATATCTGAGTAGGAGGTAAAGAGGGAAAATGGATAGTTGAAACCAAAAAGAAGACAGAGGATCAATGCAAAAAATGTACTCACTCTAAGCCCTGGTAAAGCAAAATGAATGGAAGGATTTTAAGTTGAAAATATGTAATCGTTTTCTCCGTTGATAGGTGGGTCACGAACCAGTGAGGATAGTGATAATTGCATGTCAAAGTCATCCATCATGGATTCGGGTTGGAGACAGAGAAAAGGCCAGCCAGGGAGAAAAAAATCCAGCGTTAATGTTTAACTGTTTGATTAAAAGTCGTGACAGGTTTCCCCGTTTTAAAAACATTTAGATACTGTATGTACAAATCTTTTTATAGCATCTACATACAGGTAATTGCCAAAATAATGGAAACACCAACATACAGTGTCTTAGTAGGGTGTTGGGCCACCACGAGCTGCCAGAACAGCTTCAATGCACCTTGGCATAGATTCTACAAGTGTCTGGAACTCTATTGAAGGGATGTGACTTCATTCTTCCATGAGAAATTCCATAATTTGGTGTTTTGTTGATGGAGGTGGAAATCACTGTCTCAGGCGCCACTCCAGAATCTCCCATAAGTGTTCAGTTGGGTTAAGATCTGGTGACTGAGACACACACATAAACACACACCCTTTAACCCCCCTATGCTCCTTTGAGACCCCTCTATCAAATTCACTGAGATCTCTTCTTCGAAACCATGGTAGCAAAAATAATGGGCAATCGGGCATTTTTATACGTGATCCTAAGCCTGATGGGGTGGTAATTGCTTAATTAACTCAGGAACCATACCTGTGTGGAAGCAGCAGCTTTCAATATACGTTGTATCCCTCATTTCCTCAAGTGTTTATTTTATCAGTTACCAATATCTTAAGCTACAGCTGAATAGCCATACTCCTGTGGGTATTGAGATATTCCCACACAAGAAAACAATGGGAGGTAATGACGGAAATAAATAGACCAAAATAGAAAAACTACCACACAATTGAAAAAACAATGCCATATTATAATTTCCTCTGTGGTATAGTCTGTAGTATATCTGTTCAATGATGAATAGTTTGCTCACAGTGTTTTTAAATTAGATATTCACATTACATTAATTCACACATTCTTCACATTGAATAGCAAAGGGAAAGAACAGTAATCTGGAAGGAGAAAGTTCTTTCCATTGGGTATACTGTACCTCCTCTCATGCACACAGCAGTTAATTGCCTTGTGATCAGGGGGATATTGAAAAGATCAAAACAGAGTTTCATTGGTAAAGAATTTACATTCCAGTTTTTCAAAACTTTGCCTCTAGAGTCTAGACCTACCCAGCCTCCAGTATGAAGCGATTTCAGTGCCAACAGAAATTGCATTTGAATTCCGTAATATTGAATTTGTAATGCGCAAATTGAATCCATAAATTGAACATGTATTTCATGATTTGAAACTGAAATGAGTGAATATTGCATTCAGTTAAAAAATTCTATTGAATATTAAAATGGGATATTTATATTTTTGGTTTCAAAATGGTAGATATTGCATTCATTGTTTGCGTATCAAGTTTACACACTATAATTTCAAGTTGATCAAGGTTTCATATACTCAACTTCTCAGATGCATTCAGATTCAGTTTCCAAATTCAAAACCAGAGAAAACATGCTGGTACTTTGCCAGCCAGGAAAAGTAGATGAGAACAGATAGAATTAAACACGCACCGTGGTAAATAGAAGTTTCTGGTGCTTTTTGAAGCCAATATGGCATGTTGAATTTATTTTCTTCCTGTGAATTTGGCTCTAGTGTTCTAACCTTTTCGGCTATAAACTATCCTGAACAAAAATATAAACGCAACAATTACAGTTCATAGAAGAAAATAAATTAATTAGGCCCTAAATCTATGGATTTCATATGACTGGGCAGGGGCGCAGCCTAGGAGGCCCACCCACTTGGGAGCTAAGTCCACCCACTGGGGAGCCAGGTCCAGCCAATCAGAACAAGTTTTCCCCACAAAATAGCTTTTTTACAAACAGAAATACTCCTCAGCTTCCTTTGTGCAGGGACAACTCATTAACCCCAATACTGTACACCTCAGGTGTGGTGAGTGTGGCTCAGGTCCCTAATGAACACATTCATTTACACAATGAGACAAGCATTCAAAAGGGGTTAACAAATTGAAAGGAAAGGAAGTCACTCAAATAAGTAAATGAGAAGTAAACCAAAACACAGCACACACTAGGAATAAATACAAATTAAAGCACTTCTAAGTAAATCTATTAAAAATAAAGCACGAGGTAAACGGAAAAATGACTAAATAGAACCATAGGCACATGGGACATGAGTTTGAGTGATGGGGTTCTAACCCAGGTCTCCTGTGTGCCAGACAATGCAACTTTTCAGGTCTCAGACAAGTCACTCATCACATGAGCATGGTCACCGAGCCACCTGTGTTATATTTCACCCCCCTTTGAGCTCCTTCTTGAAGAGACCCATCCAAGTCAGAGGACCAATGCCTAGACTTTAGCTCAACCCAGTCAGTCACATGTTAACCTTATAATGACTACCCTTGCCGGAAACTTGAAACTAACACGTCTAACACAAACCATTTACAATTTCAATGGGGTAGGGTCATCCCAAGGATCGCGGATAGCATGGACCCTTCTGTTTACCACAGTGATTGTTTGATTCTATCAGTTCTCTTCTACCTTTCCTGGCTGGCAAAGTTACCAGGATGTTGTCACTGGGTTCAAATCAAATCAAATTGTATTAGTCACATGCGCCGAATACTTACGAGCCGAATACTTACGAGCCGAATACTTACGAGCAGTTAAAAAAAAAAATACGAATAAGAAATAAAAGTAACAAATAATTAAAGAGCAGCAGTAAAATAACAATAGCGAGACTATATACAGGGGGATACCGGTACAGAGTCAATGTGTGGGGGCACCGGTTAGTCAAGGTAATTGAGGTAATATGTACATGTAGGTAGAGTTATTAAAGTGACTATGCATAGATGATAACAACAGAGAGTAGCAGCGGCGTAAAAGAGGGGAGGGCAATTCAAATAATCTGGGTAGCCATTTGATTACATGTTCAGGAGTCTTATGGCTTGGGGGTAGAAGTTGTTTAGAAGCCTCTTGGACCTAGACTTGGCGCTCCAGTACCGCTTACTGTGCGGTAGCAGAGAGAACAGTCTATGACTAGGGTGGCTGGAGTCCTTGACAATTTTTAGGGCCTTTCTCTGACATGCCTGGTATAGAGATCCTGGATGGCAGGAAGCTTGACCCCAGTGATGTACTGGGCCATACGCACTACCCTCTGTAGTGCCTTGCGGTCGGAGGCCGAGCAGTTGCCATACATTGCAGTGATGCTACCAGTCAGGATGCTCTCGATGGTACAGCTGTAGAACCTTTTGAGGACCTGAGGACCCAAGCCAAAACTGTTCAGTCTCCTGATGGGGAATAGGTTTTGTCATGCCCTCTTCACGACTGTCTTGATGTGCTTGGACCATGTTAGTTTGTTGGTGATGTGGACACCAAGAAACTTGAAGCTCTTAACCTTCTCCACTGCAGCCCTGTCGATGAGAATGTGGGAGTGCTCAGTCCTCCTTTTCCTGTAGTCCACAATCATCTCCTTTGTCTTGATCACGTTGAGGGAGAGGTTGTTGTCCTGGCACCACATGGCCAGGTCTCTGACCTCCCCTCTATAGGCTGTCTCGTCGTTGTCGGTGATCAGGCCTACCGCTGTTGTGTCATCGGCAAACTTAATGATGGTGTTGGAGTCGTTCCTGGCCGTGCAGTCATGAGTGAACAGGGAGTACAGGAGCGGACTGAGCTGGCACCCCTGAGGGGCCCCTGTGTTGAGGATCAGCGTGGCGGATGTGTTGTTACCTACCCTTACCACCTGGGGGCGGCTAGTCAGGAAGTCCAGGATCCAGTTGCAGAGTGAGGTGTTTAGTCCCAAGGTCCTTAGCTTATTGATTAGCTTTGAGGGCACTATGGTGTTGAACGCTGAGCTGTAGTCAATGAATAGCATTCTCACATAGGTGTTCCTTTTGTCCAGGTGGGAAAGGGCAGTGTGGAGTACAATAGAGATTCCATCATCTGTGGATCTGTTAGGGCGGTATGCAAATTGGATTGGGTCTAGGGTTTCTGGGATAATGGTGTTGATGTGAGCCGTGACCAGCCTTTCAAACCACTTCATGGCTACAGACGTGAGTGCTACGGGTCGGTAGTCATTTAGGCAGGTTACCTTAGTGTTATTGGGCACAGGGACTATTGTGGTCCGCTTAAAACATGTTGGTATTACAGTTTTATAGTTTTTTTCCCTCTGGTTGCACATTTAACATGGTGATAGTGCTGTTAGTGCCAGCATTGGTCTGTGGTGGTATGTAGACAGTTACGAAAATACAGATGAAAACTCTCTAGGTACATAGTGTTGTCTACAGCTTATCATGAGATACTCCACCTCAGGCGAGTAAAACCTCGAGACTTCCTTAGATATCATGCACCAGCTGTTATTTACAAAAATATATAGTCCGCTACTCCTTGTCTTACCAGACACCGCTGTTCTATCCTGTCGATACAGCGTATAACCAGCCAGCTGTATGTTGATGTCGTCGTTCAGCCACGACTCCGTGAAGCATAAGATATTACAGTTTTTAATGTCCCATTGGTAGTTTAATCTTCCGTGTAGGTCATCGATTTTATTTTCCAAAGACTGCACATTTGCTAGCAGAACGGAAAGCAGTTGGGGTTTATTCGATTGCCTAGGAATTCTCAGAAGGTAGCTCGACCTCCGGCCCCTTTTTCTCCGCCTCCTCTTCACGTAAATGACGGGGATCTGGGCCTGTTCCCGGAAAAGCAGTATGTCATTCAGGTCGGGCTCATCGGACTCATTAAAGGAAAAAAAGGATTCTGCCAGTTCGGGGTGAGTAATCGCTGTTCTGATGTCCAGAAGTTATTTTCAATCATAAGAGACGGTAGCAGCAACATTATGTACAGAATAAGTTAAAAAATAAGTTACAAACAACGCAAAGAAACAAACAAAAAAAGACAATTGGTTAGGAACACGTAAAACGTCAGCCTTCTTCTCTGGTGTCGTCTTATCATTGAATCTGAATGCATCTTTGAATCTTATCTTTGAATCTGAATTTAGAGAACTTCATTTGAAAACTGAATCCGAATGCATCTGAGAAGTTGAATATATGCAACTGAAAGCTTGAAATTATATTTTGTAAACTTGATGCACAGACAATGAATGCAATATCTACCATATTGAAACTGAATACATAAATATTCAATTTGAATATTCAATTTAATTTAATTTTAAAATTGAATGCAATAGTCACTCAATTGAGTCTAAAATCATGAAATACAAGTTCAATTTATGAATTAAATTATTCAATTTGTGCATTACATATTCAAAAACATGACATTCAAATTCAATGTCCTAACACAAATGAAAAATTATGGAACTCTTGGCACTGAAATCGCTCCATACTCCTGCCCTGCCTCACTTTCTTCCTGCCTTCCCTGTAGTCCTGTCCTGCCTCTAGTCCTGTCCTGCACTGTTTGTTTAACACGTTTACCAAACATATTACTGCCAAAGGTACTGGATCACAGATATTTGGCTCTCAGCTCAGATCACATCAATACTCACCTTATTGATGTGCAAACTGTCAAAGAGTGTAATGATATGCTTGAAATAAGATTTTGATGAAGGCCTGTCAGTGTATTCAGAAGCACAGACAAGGAAATAGTAAGAGATTCATCCAAATGGATTCTTTCATGAAATGCCAGAAAAATCAAATGAATTGAATGCCTGTCTCATGTGCACCTTTTGACCCGTCCTCTGACGCCCCCCGCCCACCCCCCCCACTCACACATTAACACTCACACAGTACACACACACACCTCATTAAAATGATAAATTGATTCACACTCCAAGCGCACATTGCAGAGCCCCTGTCGCCATAGCAACAGCCTGGGCCGTGCTCGTCTCCAGGAAATAAAGAAACAAATGTATATCACAGGGTGCTGACCGCCGTCTCTGCCCCTTGCGGTGTGTGGGTGCGTAGGTGGAGTGTTGAAACTACCAAAAGTTCAATGCAAACCAGCCGAGGAAAAGTGACCATTAGGCACTGTATGTAGAGGCTGAACGCAAGTCGCTCTCTGTGTCTGAGTCTGGTCGTTAAAGAGATACTGAGAACAAAAACACCTCCCCTTAACAGATGGCTGATATTACTCACATTTTTCATCATCCTCAGGCTTCGGCTGTTGACTCTTACATTGAATAAATCATCATCGCCTGCTACTTTCTTCATGTTAATAATTATTAAATGAAATGACACTGTACCAGGTCTCTTCCACAATCGTGTAATCACAATGCCTTTGCAATTACATATTTTAATAGTGCGTGTCTATCTGATCTGGCTTTTAATCAGACGGCATAGGAAGCCTCTGTTTGATCAGATATTGCTGGATGAAATCGTTAGAGATAAGTGTTTTTGTATCAGACGATCTGAAAAATTCAAGCACTGAGGATATGAATTTTCATTGACGCTCAAAGCTGGAATTTATCTATCCTAAAGAAAAAGCTTAAAAATGCAAGCCTGAATTCGGGTTACAATGCAGTGTACAGAAAAAAATCGACTTTGCACTGCAAATCTACAGCACGTTCCTATCTGTCTGGCAGCAAAATCAAATCAAACGGTCTTCACCAAGTGGATGCTGACCCCAGGTGTACATTAATGCAGAATTATGCTGATCTGAAATTGACTGGTAGTAGGCCTGTCTCCAGTCTCCTGTGTGTGTGTGTGTGTGTGTGTGTGCGTGCGATGAAAGATAGAGGGAGAAGGATAGAGAGATAAAGAGAAGGAGAGTAGGAGGAAGAAGGGAGGGGGGAGTGTGTTTCTCCTACACGTTGCCCTGGTAACTGCATAATGAGGCCCCAGGTGTGGACCACAAGGTTCCGTGTGCATCGTCAAGGATACCATCGGGGGATGGACGCTGTTTAACCATCCGATAGGGCAACTATTCTGCCCACTTCTAACCTTGCATTATTCATCTTTCCATGACAAAAAAAGACAATTCACAATAAGCAAGAAAACAGTTAACTCCCTTAACACGATCAATTAAAGGGCCTCTCTGCGGGTTGAGAGAACCTGTTTTGGTGGAGCATGTGTTAAATAGGCAGGGCTTCGGATGGTGGATAGCAGACCATTTCTGGGGGGGGGGGGGGGGGGGTTGAAAACTCCACCCTTGAGACTATCTAGGATTCTGCAGTTCATGTTTGGCAACATCTTTTCATATCTCTGGCTCCCTTTAATCTCCCTTTAATTGGCGAGTTTAACCAGTCACCTCATGGGGCATGCAGATCTCTATTCCGGCACCTCAATTTAAGAGCATCGTTTGAAATCCGCATGAGAGAAGAAGTTAACAGACTAAAAGAGAAGGATTAGGGAAAGTAATGATTTGGAGACTACACAATTTGCCCTGAGAATTGACTCATTAAAATGGCTGCAAAACATAGTTTAGCTTAATTTATTAAACAGAGAAGATGCAATGCTGTGTTTTGCAATGATTCCATTTGGTTAATGAAGTGAATTCCTGTACTACTGTATGTAGCTATGCATGTGTGCCTTTGTGAGTGGAGACATCCATGTGAACACGTGTGTGTGTGTGTGTGTGTGTGTGTGTGTGTGTGTGTGTGTGTGTGTGTGTGTGTGTGTGTGTGTGTGTGTGTGTGTTTGAGCATACATGCCTGTGTGTCTGTCGAGCATATTCCTCAGTAATAAATCATAGTCATTGTATGCCCGCAGGCGTTTTGGTGCTCATTTAGACCCCCAGTGGCCGTGGACACCATCCACAGCAATCTGTTTGGTGCCTGGGGCTCCCTTCTCTCTCTCCATCTCCCTGACACCAGCCTGATCGCCTAGCTAGTGAACCCCAACTCGCACGGTAATCCAGCAAATGAGCGCCTCTCCAACGGTTGTGTAGTCCGTTGTGCATTTGAGTGCGTTTAGGATAAACTACTTTAATTAAACAAATGGGGGAGAACACATTGTGCTGTTCCCAGACAAACCAATGTGTCTACTTTCTAGACAAAATAGTGGTCTGTTTGGCCTTTAATTAACTACTTATGGTAGCCTATAGTGTAATGAGGATGGATGTGTATCATGGTGGCTGAGAGTTTTAGAATGAGGAAAATAGACAGCCTTTAAAGAGCTTAATACCCCACACAGCCAATACTCTTCCTGACTCATCTCCTTTTGGAAGAAGATTCATGCATGATTCATGAGTACAGTGTTACGGTAGGCCAACTCTAGGAAGACAGACTGTGTGACCTAATCATTCTAGTCTAAGATATTGTATTGTTAGGGGACAACGCAGGGTGCTACTCAAACCAGGGACTCGGGGTATCTCTAGTGCCACTAGAGATTCAGAGTCCAGACTCTGTTGCAACCGGCCGCGACCGGGAGAACCATGGGGCGGCGCACAATTGGCCCAACGTCGTCTGGGTTAGGGGAGGGTTTGGCCGGCAGGGATGTCCTTGTCCCATCGCGCACTAGCGACTCCTGTGGCGGGCCGGGTGCAGTGCATGTTGACACTGTCGCCAGGTGTACAGTGTTTCCTCTGACACATTGGTGCGGCTGGCTTCCGGGTTAAGTGGGCATTGTGCCAAGAAGCAGTGCGGCTTGGTTGGGTTGTGTTTCGGTGTACGCACGGCTCTTGACCTTCGCCTCTCCCGAGTCCGTACGGGAGTTGCAGCGATGAGACAAGACTGTAACTACCAATTGGATACCACGAAATTGGGGAGAAAAAGGGGTAAAAAATAAAAACAAACCAAAAAGTAATGGGTTCGTTTGGGTCATAATTTACTGAATTAAATGATACAGTCGACACACTAAGGCCAGGATTCAACCCGAAATGCATTGACAACAAATATATTGCACTTGTTCAGACGGTGTCGGAAGGTCCTTTTAAAGGTAATTTACGTTTGAGCTGACATCGGCAGCATTTACCATGAATGCAATCTCTTTAACAGTGGGTAAATTCCCTTTAAAAAGGCACATGGCTGGAATTTCGTGCGCAGCACTAGAACGCGCTTTGAAAGAAGCCAGAATACAGCATATTCTAAAGTTGTTGTGAGGAATCGATGCATATTCTGATTGTAAGTTGAAGGGCTTTGGTGGACAATAAAGTCTCAGATATACAACATTTGCCACACTAGTACCTCACAGTTCAGTTACTAATGACAACTTTTAATTTCTTTCTTTTTTTGTTCTTGTTTACTGACAAAGTAGTATTTCCAACCTGACAGCCACATACATGCAGTAGTCCATCCACAGGAGTATGCTGATTTGTATACATGTTAACTTCGAGGCTTTCAACGATCAGCAAAAAGAAACCATTAAAATAACCCATTCTATTTTACACATACTGCCTCTATTGCTTTGATCAAATGACTGATGTCACTTTTCTTATTGTGGTTTCTCTTATACCATGTCCAGCCAAAAATACACACGGTTAATGCTTTAAGTTAAAAGGTACTCCCGTCGCTGTCTCAAAAGTAACATCCATATGGAAATGTTGAAATTGAAAAACACTCCTTTGCACGATTTACAGCCATTCAGTCCTCTTGGTATTCTCCATTCAAATAAGGAAGTTCATGTTACATTTTGTTGTTTTTCTTCATTTTGAAGTTAAGATCAAAGGTCTGAATTTTGTTTGAGAATCGGCACCATCACGGGCCTCCGAACGTTCTGCCGCAGAATAACGTTTTTTTTTTAAAAGCACACTGCTTGTTCAACACATACCCACACACCCATACACACAAGCACCTGACCCACTGACCCAAACACACAAAAACACCCAGACATACATGCTCACAATCTACACATTAGCAATCAAGCACTAACACCGGAGAGAATACAACATACAGTAGATGCCATTCCAACACTAGACAATCAGCCCATCGAGTGGTCATAACAGGAGAAACATTGGAAGGAAGATGGAGTCAATAAAGAAATGTAACAAAATTGCCTGGTTCGGCTCAGCAGACGGAGCTTTAATACGGTGTCCTTTTTTTGGTTTGTGTTGCGTGGTGGTGTGCTTCTGATTTGAACCTTTGAAAAAATGTCTATGTGCTCCTGAAAATACCTCAGGGTCCCACATCAAGTCAAGATGTTTCCCTCCGTCTAGCATACATCATAGTAGCTTACAACCGTTTTGCACAGCTCCTTTGATAACACACAAAGTCCGAGAGATGCATAACAGCAGAGCCCAGCTTGTCAGTCCAGGTTTTGTGCTGTTTTGTGGTTCGACTGTAAGGCTTATCAGTTAGTTAGTGACTAATCCTTATACCTCCGGCCACCTTGAATTTTTTTATAGTAGTTCTCCTGCTCACTCTTGTTTTGAAATTGAATGTCCCTCTCCAGGAGGACTAGCGCAGTCTTGCGTCGTAAAGTGGACTCCCGGCTTCTCCCGTCGTGGGGGACCTCCGTGTGGGGGAGGGGCAGAGGGGGAAGCATCTCTGGGTCTCCGTCGCCGGTGGAGGAGCACGGCGAGATGGTCTGGTGCGGCCGGAAGCTGCCAGTGCTGCCGCGAGCACCAACGCTGTCGCCGCGGTTCAGGTCGTTGAGCTCGTAGGAGTCTCGAGGGTCGCTGCCGTTGGACGCGCCCCTCCACTCCCAGGGGTTCCCGTTGCCCGAGCAGGGGGGCGGGCCACCGTGCACCACCGGGTGGTGGGGGGCGTGGGCGTCTACGGTGATGATGGCCGAATCACGCTGGGCCTCTGAGGGCGGGCGGTAGTGGGGCGAATCGGCGCTGGCCGTAGAGGAGGTGCAGGAGGAGGTGGAGGTGGTCTCGGAGGACTTGGGCGTGCCCCCTGAGGAGGAGGAAGGGAGGAGGCCCTGCTGCTTGGACATGGCAATCACCTGCATGATGCGCGGCTGGTTGGGTGCCCCGCGAATCGACCCGCCGCCACCGCTCTTCTCTGTGATGGACAGCCACTTGGCGCGGGTTAGTGCGCTTTTGGGTGACACTGGCGGGGGACCCGCCTCGGGGATGTGGGGGGGTCTAGGAGTTGCCACCACCCTGGCACTCCCTGGAGGCCCCACACTGATGGGGATTGGACCGGCGGAAGCTCCCCTGTTGGACTGCACCATAGATGGATAAAGCGAGGCCTGTGGCCCCCCGTCCTCGGACCCTTCCTCCCCCCCTTCAGAGCCCTCCTCGCTGGCATCCCGCTCGGCTTCATCCCTAAGGCTCAGACCCCGCATCTCCATGGACTTCTGCTTCCACTCCGTCACCAACTGCTGTGAGCGCATGGGGTCCATGGGCACTTGCACAGCCTTGAGCCTCCTTTGTACGGGTTGAGTAGGCATCATGGGCTCCTCTGGGCCCCCGTTAGTGCCCAGGCCCCCATTAGCGTTCATGCTAGATCTGGGCAGCGTGTTGCTGAAGGTCACCATTGTCTGCTGGCCCATGGGGCTGCGGGGCGCCAGGAGCTCCACGTCCACGCTGGCCCTTTTCAAGCTCCCGATGGAGGCCTTCTCGCGCTGCAGCGGCCGCACCATGCCCTCCAGCCGGTCCAGGGAGGGCGGTGCGGCGATCTCGTCGGCGCTCTCCGATGCTGAGGCGACACCTTTGTTGTAGACCGAGTCGTGGCCCCGCTGGGTCAGCGCTCGCAGGGCGTCCTCCTTCTGGGGGGGCGGAGCTGGCTTGAAGATGATGTCGTCGGAGGACCTGAAGTTGCCAACGGCGTGGAAAGCCTGGAAGAGAAGAAGAGAAGGCCTTGGTCGCCTGAAATCCCTCCACAGCTACTCGGCATAATAGTCCTGTGGAAAGTCATTATCGTTCACTATCATTCGTCTGCCTGGTTTATTGCCCTGCGCTTTACACTCCAGAGGAAGCCGACTTAAACAGAACTGACGAGCTAGCTCTAACCACCGCTCGCTATCTCCGATAAGAGTGAGAGAACATAGGGACCAAGAGGAAATGAGAGAAGGGAAGAGATATGAGACAGAAAAGAGCTATGAGAAAAAAATGACATACGAATGAGCGAGCATGATAAGACAAATGGGTATGTAAAGTAGGCCCCACCATAGACAGACAGAACGTCATAGAAAGACAATTCCAGAATCTGTTCAAATAATCCCCAGTCAGACGAAGGATGGAAAGAGAGTGTCTAAAATGGAGAGAGAGAGAGAGAGAGAGAGAGAGAGAGAGAGAGAGAGAGAGAGCAAGAATGGAATGATGGGCATAAAAGTGAACTCCATCCCTCCCTGAGGACAGATAGTCGTGTGAAAGCGGAACGCAAATGAGAGAGGGAGGAGTGTGAAAAACTTCAATAAGAGCAGCAATCTGGAGATATCAAAGAGCCTAGCACTAAACTGCAGGTAAGCCGTTTAAGTGGGGGAGGGAGGGAGAGATGGTATGCAGTGCAGTTTGATCAGCTGAAATTCTACATCACTGTCTGGTGAATAACACGTTCCTCTCCAGTGCTCGCCTCAAATCAAATTGCAGAATGGTTTTGGCTACTACAGGAAGTAGTCGGTAGACTCCCCTCACATATACAGTACCAGTCAAAAGTTTGGACACACCTGCTCATTCCAGGGTTTTTCTTTATTTTTTACTATTTTCTACATTGTAGATTAATAGCGAAGACATACAAACTATGAAATAACATATATGGAATGATGTAGTAACCAAAAACGTGTTAAACAAATCAACATATATTTTATATTTGTTATTCTTCAAAGTAACCACCCTTTGCCTTGATGACTGCTTTGCACACTCTTGGCATTCTCTCAACCAGCTTCATGAGGTAGTTATGAGTAATGCATTTCAATTAACAGGTGTGCCTTGTTAAAAGTTAATTTGTGGAATTTCTTTACATTTGAGCCAATCAGTTTTGTTGTGACAAGGTAGGGGTGGTAAACAGAAGATAGCCCTATTGGTAAAAGACCATATCCATATTATGGCAAGAACAGCTCAAATAAGCAAAGAGAAACAACAGTCCATCATTACTTTAAGACATGAAGGTCAGTCAATGCGGAAAATGTCAAGAAATGTTAAAGTTTCTTCAAGTGCAGTCGCAAAAACCATCAAGCGCTATGATGAAACTGGCTCTTATGAGGACCGCCACAAGAAAGGAAGACCCAGAGTGAGGTCTTCCTCATTAGAGCTACCAAAGTTCATTAGAGTTACCAACCTCAGAAATCAACAATTAACTGCACCTCAGATTGCCTTCATTGTCGAATTGCTGCAAAGAAAACACTGCTAAAGGACACCAATAAGAAGAAGAGGCTTGCTTGGGCCAAGAAACACGAGCAATGAACATTAGACCAGTGGAAACCTGTCCTTTGGTCTGATTAATCAAAATTTTAGATTTTTTTGGTTCCAACCGCTGTGTTTTTGTGAGATACAGAGTAGGTGAACGGATGATCTCCGCATGTGTGGTTCCCACCGTGAAGCATGGAGAAGGAGGTGTGATGGTGCTTTGCTGGTGACACTGTGTGTGATTTATTTAGAATTCAAGGCGCACTTAACCAGCATGGCTACCACAGCATTCCGCAGTGATACGCCATCCCGTCTGGTTTGCGCTTAGTGGGACTATCATTTGTTTTTCAAAAGGACAATGACCCAACACATGTCCAGGCTGTGTAAGGGCTATTTTACCAAACAGGAGAGTGATGGAGAGCTGCATCAGATGACCTGACATCCACAATCACCCGACCTCAACCCAATTGAGATGGTTTGGGATGAGTTGGACCACAGAGTGGAGGAAAAGCAGCCAACAAGTGCTCAGCATATGTGGAAACTCCTTCAGATTGTTGGAAAAGCATTCCAGGTGAAGCTGGTTGAGAGAATGCCAAGAGTATGCAAAGCTGTCATCAAGGCAAAGGATGGCTATTTGAAGAATCAAAAATATCAAATATTTGATTAACAATTTTTTGGTTACTACATGATTCCATATGTGTTATTTCATAGTTTTGATGTCTTCACTATTATTGTACAATGTAGAAAATAGTAAAAATAAAAATAAAAACTTGAATGAGTAGGTGTGTCCAAACTTTTGAATGGTACTGTACCTTTCAGAAATGTATGTGCGCACGAATAGCCCTTTTTATATCAGCTTTGATAGAATCCTTAAATGTCATGTTCCTAAATGTTTTAACCACCTGTCAATCCTGCAGATAAAAAAAGAAATGAAGATTAATATGCATCATCACTGTCAAATAAATGTCACAAGTCAAGATAGATGTCAATGGAAGTTAGGTCTTACCAGGTAAGCAGCGATGCCGGCCCCTATGAGGAAGCCCACGTAGACGTCGATGGGGTGGCTGCGGTACTGGGTGATCTGGGTGAGGCCGGTTAGAGCCGCCACGATGGCAAACGCAAACACCAACACTGGCTTCAGCAGCTTGGTGCTGTCTGAGATGGTTGAGTTGAAGTACATCTGCAAGTAGAGAGAAATTGAGAAAATACATGGTGAGATATTATAACAGAAAAACTCAAATACATTCCATTCTTCTATGTATATGATACATTTTATTTCTGCTCAAAAACGGGTCCTAAACCATTAAGTTCTTGAGCTATTTATAAACCAAAAATGCCTTGTACATGTTTTCCCTTAATTTAATCCACATATTTTAAGCTTGATGATAATATTTTAAGCGGTTTGAGGCAAAAATTTCAATTTAAGCTATCAAATATATATATATATGGGGGAAAAGCCAGCATGGCACAATACGTTAAGCTCTTCCTTAAAATTATATAGTTGGGACAGACTTGCGCAAGGGATTTGTACATTGAGAATCTGGTGTGAATACTTTGGTTACAATTCCACTTTATTCTCAAACAATATTAGCACACAATTCCCTAATTTGTGGCTAATCAATCTGCTATTGTACTTGACCAGCCACTGAACAACACACAAAAAAAGCCCAAAACGGAATCTGGGGAGTGATCCTTCCTTAGCATTCTCGGCATGTTTAATCAATAAAACTAGCCAATCATGTTTAGTCGCAGTTTTTGTTTATAAATTGACTTAAAGCGACAGGCACTTTTTCATTTGAGTCTTAGGGGCCTATGAGAAACACTGCCACATAAAATTTCACCTGGCCCTAGCAATACACTCTAACAGTGCTATGAACTCTCTGGATGCTTTTGCTTACATGAATGTCAATGCTGCCTCTTTAATTGGTGTGTCCACTGTAACATGTAATATGGTCCCTAACCAGGTTTAGTACATGTCGGATAAAAAATGTCACGACAGGCCTGATGGAAACAGCAAATTTGTTGGCCAAACTTTCCAAAATGTCGACAAAAACCAAATACGCTAGACAAGGAGGGATCTTGTAAGTGTAACCGATGTGAAATGGCTAGTTAGTTAGCGGTGGTGCACGCTAATAGCGTTTCAATCAGTGACGTCACTCGCTCTGAGACTTGAAGTAGGGTTTCCCCTTGCGTTGCAAGAGCCGCGGCTTTTGTGGCGCGATGGGTAACGATGCTTCGTGGGTGACTGTTGTTGATGTGTGCAAGGGTCCCTGGTTTGAGCCCAGGTTGGGGCGAAGAGAGGGACGGAACCTACACTGTTACATAAGGAGGGATCTTGTAAAATGTATTATGGCGTTGGAAGCCTTCCACAGGGATGCTGGCCCATGTTGACTCCAATGCTTCCCAAAGTTGTGTCAAGTTGGCTGGATGTGAAAAACCCAGCAGCGTTGCAGTGCGCGCCTGGCACCTACTAACATACCTCGTTCAAAGGCACTTCAATCTTTTGTCTTGTCCATTCCCCCTCTGAATGGCACACCTACACAATCCATGTCTCAATTGTCTCAAGGCTTAAAAATCCCCTTTATCTACACTGATTGAAAATTGCTTTCACCTGGATTCACCCGGTCAGTCTATGTCATGGAGAGAGCAGGTGTTCATAATGCTTTGTATACTCAGTTGGAGAGTTTATTAGGTATACCCCTACAGACAGTGAGTCTCGTGGCCGTGGCTTGCTATATAAAGCAGGTATACAGGCATTGAGGCATTCAGTTGCTGTTCGATTGAATGTTAAATGGGCAAAACAAGTGACCTAAGTGTCTTTGAGCGTGGTATGATCGGCCGTGCCATGGGCGCCGGTTCCAGTATCTCAGAAAAGGCTGGAATCCTGGGCTTTTCACATACGACAGAGTCTAGGGTTGACAGAGAATGGTGCGACAAACAATAAACATCCAGTCAGCGGCAGTCCTGTAGGTAAAAACAGCTCGCTGAAAAAAGGTAATAAACTGCATCTCAGAACGCACATTTTGTCAGTCCTTGTCATGGATCGGCTATTGCAGCAGACGACCACACCGGGTTCCACTGCTATCACTTAAAAACAAGAAGAAGCAGGCCCAGTGAGCACGTGATCATCAACACTGGACAACTGAGGAGTGGTCTGACGAATCCCAGTTCCTGTTGCATCATGCTGATGGCAGAGTCAGGATTTGGCGTAAGCAAATCCTGTCAATAGTACAGGCTAGTGCCGGGTTGTGTAATAATGTGAGGAATATTTTTCCTGGCACATGTTAGGTTCCTTGAGACCAATTGAGCAATGTTCCCATGTCCTGAAGAATTCAGGCTGTTCTGGAGGCAAAGGGGGGTCTGACCCCGCTACCTTCTGTATATCCAAGATGGCGTAGCAGTGCAGACGTGGTTTGTTGTCCTCTCGTTTACTTTTTGTATTTTTCGTCTTTTTTGTATGTATTCCAATTTATTTTCAATCTCTTTTCCATTTTTAAATTAAATATACCTTCCGGTAACCCGCCTCACACAATGTGACACGGATCCACAATTTTTTTTAGACCCTATAGCCAAAACTTTCATCAGAAGGTAGTCAGCTAATTAGCTAAGTTACTAGCTATTTAGTCATTGTTAGCCACTGCTAGCGGCCTTTACCCTCTGCTCAGGCACCAGGTGTTTTTTTAGCCTGGATAATACCTGCCAGCCTCGGACTGTTTTTCTCCACTACAACGCCAGATTCCTGTCGTAAACCCTGGACCATTGATCATCACAGCTAGCTAGCTGCCACTGAGTGACCCAGCCCCGAAGCTAGCCCTGAGCCAGACTCATCTCCCGGCTAGCAAACGAAATTACCACAACTACAATACCTCTTTCGCCATCTGGCCAGTCCCTTCGTCGACACGGCGCACCGCCGTACCACCACGACTGGTCCGCAGACGTAATTCCATCAGCTGTGCATTCAACCGGCCTTTGCCGGACGACAGAGCAGACGCTTCTACTTACCCCGGACTGCTAACTTTAAACGCCGTGTCTCCCGCGTGCTAGCGTAGTAACGACTACCTTGCGGCTTCCTTGTTTCATCTATTTCTGTACACTGGACCCTATGATCACTTGGCTACATAGCTGATGCCTGCTGGACAGTCCATTTATCACGGTACTCCACTATGTTTACCTTTGTTTATCTGTCGGCCCTAGCCCCGAACTCAGGCCCTGTGTGTAGTTAACCGACCCTCTCTGCCTATTCACCGCCATTTTACCGGTTGTTGTTGTCTTAGCTGATTAGCTGTTGTTGTCTTATCCGTTGTTGACTTAGCTAGCTCTCCCAATCAACACCTGTGATTGCTTTATGCCTTGCTTTATGTCTCTCTCAAATGTCAATATGCCTTGTATAATGTTGTTTAGGATAATTATCATTGTTTTAGTTTACTGCGGAGCCCCTAGTCCCACCTCCCACACATGCCTTGACCTCACCCAGTATAACTAGCGTGTCCAGAGATCATCTTATCATCACTCAGTGCCTGGGTTACCTCCACTGTACCCGCACCCCACCATACCCCTGTCTGAACATTATGCCCTGAATCTATTCTACCACGCCCAGAAATCTGCTCCTTTTATTCTCTGTGCCCAACGCACTAGACGGCCAGTTTGCTAGCCTTCAGCCGTACCCTCATCAAACTCCTCCTCTGTTCCTCAGGTGATGTGGAGACTAACCCAGGCCCTGCGTGTCCCCAGGCACTCTCATTTGTTCACTTCTGTAATCGAAAAAGCCTTGGTTCATGCATGTTAACATCAGAAGCCTCCTCCCTAAGTTTTTTTACTCACTGTTTTAGCACACTCCCCCAACCCTGATGTCCTTGCCGTGTCTGAATCCTGGCTTAGGAAGGCCACCAAAAATTCGGAGATTTCCATACCCAACTACAACATTTTCCATCAAGATAGAACTGCCAAAGGGGGAGGAGTTGCAATCTACTGCAGAGATAGCTTGCAAAGTTCTGTCATACTTTCCAGGTCTATGCCCAAACAGTTCGAGCTACTAATTTTAAAAATGAATCTCTCCAGAAATAAGTCTCTCACTGTTGCCGCCTGCTATAGACCCCCTCAGGACACCATATGTGAATTGATTGCCCCCCATCTATCTTCAGAGTTCGTTCTGTTAGGTGACCTAAACTGGGATATGCTTAACACCCCAGCAGTCCTACAATCTAAGCTAGTTGCCCTCAATCTCACAGAAATTATCAAGGAAACCACCAGGTACAACCCTAAATCCGTAAACATGGGCACCCTCATAGATATTATCCTGACCAACTTGCCCTCCAAATACACCTCTGCTGTTTTCAATCAGGATCTCAGCGATCACTGCCTCATTGCCTGCATCCGCTATGGGTCCACGGTCAAATGACCACCCCTCATCACTGTCAAACGCTCCCTAAAACACTTCTGCGAGTAGGCCTTTCTAATCGACCTGGCCCAGGTATCCTGGAAAGATATTGACCTCATCCCGTCAGTCGAGGATGCCTGGTCGTTATTTAAAAGTAATTTCCTCGCCATCTTAAATAAGCATGCCCCTTTCAATTTAGAACTAAGAACAGATATAGCCCTTGGTTCACTCCAGACCTGACTGCCCTTGACCAGCACAAAAACATCCTGTGGCGGACTGCAATAGCATCGAATAGTCCCCGTGATATGCAACTGTTCAGGGAAGTCAGGAACCAATACACACAGTCAGTCAGGAAAGCAAAGGCTAGCTTTTTCAAACAGAAATTTGCATCCTGTAGCTCTAACTCCAAAAAGGTTTGGGACACTGTAAAGTCCATGGAGAACATGAGCACCTCCTCCCAGCTGCCCACTGCCCTAGGCGACACGGTCACCACCGATAAATCCATGATAATCGAAAATGTCAATAAGCATTTCTCTACGGCTGGCCATGCTTTCCTCCTGGCTACCCCAACCAACAGCTCCGCACCCCTCGCAGCTACTTGCCCGAGCCTCCCCAGCTTCTCATTCACCCAAATCCAGATCACAGATGTTCTGAAAGAGCTGCAAAACCTGGACCCGTACAAATCAGCTGGGCTAGACAATCTGGACCCTCTCTTTCTAAAATTATCCGCCGTCATTGTTGCAATCCCTATTACCAGTCTGTTCAACCTCTCTTTCGTTTCATCCGAGATCCCTAAAGATTGGAAAGCTGCCGTGGTCATCCCCCTCTTCAAAGGGGGTGACACTCTAGACCCTAACTGTTACAGACCTATATCCATCCTTCCCTGCCTTTCTAAAGTCTTTGAAAGCCAAGTTAATAAACAGATCACTGACCATTTTGAATCCCACCGTACCTTCTCCGCTGTGCAATCCGGTTTCCGAGTTGGTCACGGGTGCACCTCAGCCACGCTCAAGGTACTAAATGATATCATAACCACCATCGATAAAAGGCAGTACTGTGCAGCCGTCTTCATCAACCTTGCCAAGGCTTTTGACTCTGTCAATCACCGCATTCTTATCGGCAGACTCAATAGCCTTGGTTTCTCAAATGACTGCCTCGCCTGGTTCACCAACTACTTTGCAGACAGAGTTCAGTGTGTAAAATCGGAGAGGGCCTGTTGTCCGGACCTCTGGCAGTCTCTATGAGGGTACCACAGGGTTCCATTTTTTTTATTTTTTTATTTTTTTCCTCGGGCCGACTCTTTTCTCTGTATATATATGTAACCGATGTGAAATGGCTAGTTAGTTAGCGGTGGTGCGCGCTAATAGCGTTTCAATCGGTGACGTCACCCGCTCTGAGACTTGAAGTAGGGTTGCCCCTTGCGTTGCAAGGGCCGCGGCTTTTGTGGCGCGATGGGTAACGATGCTTCGTGGGGTGTCAGTTGTTGATGTGTGCAAGGGTCCCTGGTTCGAGCCCGGGTTGGGGCGAAGAGAGGGACGGAACCTACACTGTTACATTGGTGCCGTGACCCGGATCATTGGTTGCTGCGGAAAAAGGAGGAGGTCAAAGGGGGGGTGAGTGTAACCGATGTGAAATGGCTAGTTAGTTAGCGGTGGTGCGCGCTAATAGCGTTTCAATCGGTGACGTCACCCGCTCTGAGACTTGAAGTAGGGTTGCCCCTTGCGTTGCAAGGGCCGCGGCTTTTGTGGCGCGATGGGTAACGATGCTTCGTGGGGTGTCAGTTGTTGATGTGTGCAAGGGTCCCTGGTTCGAGCCCGGGTTGTTGCGAAGAGAGGGACGGAACCTACACTGTTACATATATATATCAACGATGTCGCTCTTGCTGCGGTTGATTCCCTGATCCACCTCTACGCAGACGACACCATTCTGTATACATCTGGCCCTTCTTTGGACACTGTGTTAACTAACCTCCAAACGAGCTTCAATGCCATACAACACTCCTTCTGTGGCCTCCAACTGCTCTTAAACGCTAGCAAAATCAAATGCATGCTTTTCAACCGTTCGCTGCCCGCACCCGCACGCCCGACTAGCATCACTACTCTGGACGGTTCTGACCTAGAATACGTGGACAACTACAAATACCTAGGTGTCTGGCTAGACTGTAAACTCTCCTTCCAGACTCATATCAAACATCTCCAATCCAAAATCAAATCTAGAATTGGCTTTCTATTCCGCAACAAAGCCTCCTTCACTCAAGCCGCCAAACTTACCCTAGTAAAACTGACTATCCTACCGATCCTTGACTTCGGCGATGTCATCTACAAAATAGCTTCCAATACTCTACTCAGCAAATTGGATGTAGTCTATCACAGTGCCATCCGTTTTGTTACCAAAGTGCCTTATACCACCCACCACTGCAACCTGTATGCTCTAGTCGGCTGGCCCTCGCTACATATTCGTCGCCAGACCCACTGGCTCCAGGTCATCTATAAGTCTATGCTAGGTAAAGCTCCGCCTTTTCTCAGCTCACTGGTCACGATAACAATACCCACCCGTAGCACGCGCTCCAGCAGGTATATCTCACTGGTCATCCCCAAAGCCAACACCTACTTTGGCCGCCTTTCCTTCCAGTTCTCTGCTGCCAGTGACTGGAACGAATTGCAAAAATCGCTGAAGCTGGAGACTTACATTTCCCTCACTAACTTTAAACATCAGCTATCTGAGCAGCTAACCGATCGCTGCAGCTGTACATAGTCCATCTGTAAATAGCCCACCCAATCTACCTACCTCATCCCCATATTGTTTTTATTTACTTTGCTGCTCTTTTGCACACCAGTATCACTACTTACACACCATCATCTGTTCATCATCATCTGCTCATCTATCACTCCAGTGTTAATCTGCGAAATTGTAATTACTTTGCTACTATGGCCTTACCTCCATGCCATTTGCACACACTGTATATAGACTTTATTTTTTCTCTATTGTGTTATTGACTGTATGCTTGTTTATTCCATGTGTAACTCTGTGTTGTTGTTTCTGTCGCACTGCTTTGCTTTATCTTGGCCAGGTCGCAGTTGTAAATGAGAACTTGTTCTCAACTAGCTTACCTGGTTAATTAAAGGTGAATTATTATAATTTTTTTAAATAGTTGTGTGTGCCTAATAAACTTGCTACTGAGTGTACGTAATAACTATCATATCAAAGTAAACTTGGAGTCACGCGATGATATGTTCTGTGGGCCTCCCATTACAACTCGGGAAAGAATGCAGTTTATTAGGCTACAGATTTAAAAAATGATGGTGAACTTCACAGGATGGTGAAAGTGCACGGTGATGACCTTGATGCTTCTTTCCAATAAATATCGAGGGTCTTATTCTGGTGACATGATGATCGATGCTTGGCTGCCGTTTGACAAATACAAATGATCTTGCTCTTTTGTCCATAATAATGTCATCATGTACTGTAGGTAACCTACTCAGAGTACCCACACTGTATCTGTGAGCTGTTGGCTTGAGTGCATGTGCTGAGACCAGAGTGGGCACACTCGCTATATAGCGCAAAACATTTTTGTGACAAAACCATCAGTAAATTTGAAAATGCGCTGGAAACCCACTTAAGTTGTATTCTTTTATTCGATACATGGGCATTTAACTGCAAAATCAATATTTATGTGCACTACGTCATCACGGACAGCCTTTTATCCGCAACAAGTCAATTTGATGGAAACCCATATCTGGTGGGAAAATGCATTGTTTTTGTGCAGATTTTGAATATTTGCTTGAAAATCTGTTGCCAATGGATGGAAACCTATCCAGTGACACTTCATACGGTGCATTTGTTGCAGGAGGTGTACTTACTGATATGTACACAGCAGCAAAGGCAGACAGGGTTGCGTGCTGAGAGGGAAAGGTTTTCCTGACGAGAAAGAGAAAATATGTTTGTGGCGAGATGAAATGCAAGAGCAGCAGACAGACAGACACCATATGTCCCACAGCTTTGATCACAATGTGAAAGGGGAGAGAACAGTGCTAGTATGGAATAAAGATCACACCTACACATTGCTACAATGCGGGTTATTGTTGTTGTGGTGATGCTGTCAAGGTGTGCTGTATCTGTCTAAGTGTACAGTATCGATACATCCTTGTTTATCTGTCTATGACTGATCTGTGAATCTGTGTTGAAATACCCCAAAATGGCTTCCTTACTAACACCAATTCCTGATCACTTAGTATATCTAAGACTGGATGAGATGGATTATCTGAAAGCAAAATGGAGGAACAGAAAACCTGTCTTGGGTTTCACCTAGCCAGTCGGTTCAGATCAGTGGTCCAGAGAGGAAGAAAACAAGAAAAGTAGGCTTTTCATGAGTATTGAGACTCATCCTCTGAGGATATACAATGTTCTGTCCAAGGCTGCATTCCAATACTTAGTACGTAATTTCCTTGAAAACCCATTAAATTCATATCTATCCTTCATTTTTCCCAATGAATCTTTTTCCCTTTACACTGTTTATATTGCCTCAGTGAGAGCCTTTGAACCACTCTGTCTTTTTGATTGGGACTTCCGGCATGAGTGATACACAGAGACGAGAACACACAAAAGCTATGTTCCATTATCCAGACTAGCATACTACTAACAATGCATTCCAAAAACAATTGCTTAATTCAAACTGGTATTCTAGTATGGATACTGTAACAGAACCTTAATCCTTCCTGGGTCAGGTGGTTATGTTATGTCATGTAGCTACCTGGCAGAGACGATGGCGTGCTGGTCGTGACCGGAGCAGATGTCCTTGGTGATGTAGGGGTTTTTATCACAGGCCACCCCTGGCTGTGTGTAGTTGGGCTTGCACACAGTCAGGAAGAAGGGAGTGTGATAACCTGTGGCCAACTGAATCACATCAGTCATTAGAGCCGTGGCACACAACCCAAACACATGGACACCTGGAGAGACAGAGGGCGAGAGAGAGAAAAAGGGGAGTGAAAAGAGAGGACGGTGAATGAGAGGAAAAGAGAGGGAGGAAGAGGGGGAGCAGAAATACAGAGAGAGAGGTGGGTGGTGATGTGAAGAGAAATACGGGGAGATTGAGAGAAAGAGGAGGGAGCGGAGGAGTGACATGAGTTGAAAAAGAGAGTAGTGAAAACAAGAAAGAAAGAGCGAGAGGGAGGGAGTCATTGTCACACTGGATATATCCCTGAACAAGCGACATTCCTCCACAGTGTGGAACCATACCTACGAAGCGCACCGTTCGCCGAAGGAAGGAGTTGAAGTTGCACCCGCCGGCGTTGATGCTGCCCTCCACCCCGGGGCGGATCTTAAGCCGTGACTGCATGAAGTAGACCAGGCCCTCCCCCATCATGATCTGACCAGACGACAAGATCACACAATCAGAGATACGGCAGCACTAATCAATACATTTGGACTTGCTCATTGTGTTGAACCCCATCTCAGAGACTGGGCTATTTGAGTATTAGATTGTTGTATGTGTGAACTTGGTCCCATGTTATATGGTCCGATTTAAATGTAAGCCTATATATTTGACAACTATACTTTGTCTGAATGTTTTTACCATGAGTTCATATAGTTTGAGTGTATAATGGCTTAATTATACATAATGTTTCACATAGGCCATGTGTGGGAGTGTTTAGATGGGTACTTTTGCAGGCAGAGCAGCATCGTGCGTGTTTGTGTGTGTGTGTGTGGGTGGGTGCCTGCACGAGCGCAAGTGTGTTCAGAGGGGTGTACTCACCGAAGCGGCCGGACCAGCGAAGGCCAGGCTGAGCAGCATGAGTAGAGGGATGAGCTCATCTCCACCGTCAACGTAGGGCATGCTCAGCATGCGGTCATGGCAACGGAAGCCTACCTGGGCAGGCTGAAGCAGGTCCGTCAGCTCCAGGAAGTAGAGCGACACCATAGAAGAAGCCACAATGGGCAGCTGGGAAACAAGAAACAGGAAGTGCAAGTGTAGGTGAAAGGTTGCTGTCTGACCTATCACTATACTTACTACCACTAACTCTAATCTTAAAGATAACTATATAGAAGTTTTGCGTTTTGAACCAGAAGGGGTCCCTTAAATAGACTAACTAGATACTTGAATAGATGAGGTTCAGATCGTTTAAAATAATGACATGTGGCCGGAAAAGATAGGAAAGCAGGTCATCCTCAGCTTCAGCGTATTGACCCAAATGTATCCACCCATGATAATGACAAACCAGAAGACACAGAGAGAGAGAAATGCAGAGCGCCAGACAAATATATTCTGATGGAGTTAATCAATATGTGTTTGTTAGTTGGTTCATTCATTTGTCTGTTCGTTCATTCGTTCAGTCAATCAATCAGATACAACCACAGATTATCATTATAACATGTTGAATTTCCCCTTTTCTTTGCTATCATAACGCTGATATTTCTACCCACCTCTACAAAATAGAAGCATGGCAACAGAGTCAAGCTATCTTTCGGCGGTTTCTTCTTGGGCTTTGGGTCTCTTGGAGTCATCATTGTGACGTCTGATGTGGACAAACCTGAAAGAACACATAGTTGAAGGTTAACAAAAAAATATAGTACTGAATGAGCTCAGGGCCATTTCTTAGCTATTTTAATAGACTATATTAAAATGGATATAATGAATTTATTTATTCCATTAAAATTGATAAGAGCCCTGAATGCCATGTAGTCAAATTCAATGGTAAAACACATAGCTGTCCATGATAATGAATGAGATTTTAAAACTCCTGGGGAGCACAACTCAGGCCCTCATGTTCCGCAGTACCGCTGGGTTTCGTTTCTCCTTGGCATTGAATTGATAAATGAATGTTACTGGTTTAGTGGAGAGAGCACACACCTTGTTCCAGGTAGAAATCAGTCACAGGTTAAAAGCCAAAAACCAGCAGGACAACCAGCGGCCTTCGAGGACCCGAACTGCACCCTCTAACCTAGACACTAATCTATTTTCCTGATTCCATTGCTTGAGCATATGGTTTACAGGCACGGTAGGCCAACTTGTATAAGCCTAGTTTGCCAGTGAGTGGACACACATTGAAAGCGGATCCTTCATTGTTATATTTCACACATACAAAACCTTGATAAGCTTATTCTGGCACAGAATTGTTATTTTTTTATTATGTTTTTTTTAACCTTTATTTAACTAGGCAAGTCAGTTATGAACAAATTCTTATTTACAATGATGGCCTACTCTGGCCAAACCCGGACGACGCTGGGCCAATTGTGTGTGATACAGCCTGGATTCGAACCAGGTACTATAGTGACACCTCTTGCACTGAGATGCAATGCCTTAGACCGCTGCGCCACTCGGGAGCCCAACTAGTGCTGAAAACCCATACCTACAGAGAGGATGATGCCAAAGTAACTAACTAGTGCCGAAAACCCATACCTACAGAGAGGATGATGCCAAAGTAACTACTAGTGCCGAAAACCCATACCTACAGAGAGGATGATGCCAAAGTAACTAACTAGTGCCGAAAACCCATACCTACAGAGAGGATGATGCCAAAGTAACTAACTAGTGCCGAAAACCCATACCTACAGAGAGGATGATGCCAAAGTAACTAACTAGTGCCGAAAACCCATACCTACAGAGAGGATGATGCCAAAGTAACTAACTAGTGCTGAAAACCCATACCTACAGAGAGGATGATGCCAAAGTAACTAACTAGTGCTGAAAACCCATACCTACAGAGAGGATGATGCCAAAGTAACTAACTAGTGCTGAAAACCCATACCTACAGAGAGGATGATGCCAAAGTAACTAACTAGTGCTGAAAACCCATACCTACAGAGAGGATGATGCCAAAGTAACTAACTAGTGCCGAAAACCCATACCTACAGAGAGGATGATGCCAAAGTAACTAACTAGTGCCGAAAACCCATACCTACAGAGAGGATGATGCCAAAGTAACTACTAGTGCCGAAAACCCATACCTACAGAGAGGATGATGCCAAAGTAACTAACTAGTGCCGAAAACCCATACCTACAGAGAGGATGATGCCAAAGTAACTAACTACTGCCGAAAACCCATACCTACAGAGAGGATGATGCCAAAGTAACTAACTAGTGCCGAAAACCCATACCTACAGAGAGGATGATGCCAAAGTAACTAACTAGTGCCGAAAACCCATACCTACAGAGAGGATGATGCCAAAGTAACTACTAGTGCTGAAAACCCATACCTACAGAGAGGATGATGCCAAAGTAACTAACTAGTGCTGAAAACCCATACCTACAGAGAGGATGATGCCAAAGTAACTAACTAGTGCTGAAAACCCATACCTACAGAGAGGATGATGCCAAAGTAACTAACTAGTGCTGAAAACCCATACCTACAGAGAGGATGATGCCAAAGTAACTAACTAGTGCTGACTGTTGTCTGTTTTTGGAAAGGTATTGCTAGCCGTCTTAATGTAGGTACTGAAGAACAGCAAAATTGTGATAGGTTCTCATTTTCTTATTTTGTTTTGCCAAGAGAATGTTCCCAAAAAATGTGCCATACATTCCAGTTAAGTGATAATTGGCACCAATATCGAAATGTGTTGGAGGTTTTCATACCTCAACAGCAGTGCAATGTGGGGATGAGTGCATGTGCCACACCATCTGTTGTGTAGATTGATACATATGATATATATAGCTGCATCTCATCTTCACATTAGACCCCTGTTGAGGTCTGAGTGATTTAGATATTTAGGAATCAGAATATGTACAATATGGAGGAAAACAAAAGACAAAATAAATAAGGCTCTCTCTCGATATATATATATA
This sequence comes from Salmo salar, assembly GCF_965601325.2. Taxonomy (NCBI): domain Eukaryota; kingdom Metazoa; phylum Chordata; class Actinopteri; order Salmoniformes; family Salmonidae; genus Salmo; species Salmo salar. Next base: position 16,827,982 of record NC_138300.1, read on the forward strand.
TATATATATATATATATATAAAAGACATTGATGACTGATTTATAACACCATGCACTGTACAAACATTTACAACTGCTTATGTCAGCTTATATCAACATCTACAGGTTGAAATAGGGTATGCGGTGATATCAACTTGCAATTGACATAGTGTAGCATTAATGCAGCTGTTATGTATGGTGTATAAATGTGTTATGTAATCCCTCAAAAAGAAAGTGCTTCCCTGAGCATATAGATGCTTGCTGTTTGTGTAGGGAAAATACAAGTGCCAAGATACTTGACAAGACAACCCTAGAGTGAGGGAGGTAAAATGCCAACAGAGGGCTCGTCTTTCATTGGGGAAAAGACATGTTTATCTAGAGGAGCCAGATTTTCCTTAAAAGAGGGAGGGAGGGAGGGAGAGAGAGAGAGAGGGGCGAGAGGGAGAGGGGTATGTGTGTGTTGAAGGGGTGGGGAGTGTGGAGAGGAGAGAAAGGGGGTGTAGACAGTGCCTCAAACAAACTGAGGTCTGTGTATGCCTGTGGTCAGAAAACCTGCTTGACAGCCAGCGAGAGGGTTTGAATGGGGAGTCTTTCAATTAAACAAGACGGATTAGAAAATGGCAGATCACAGCTGTCCTCACTGGGGCTATTGTTGCTCTCAAGTGGGAGTCAAAATGGTCCCTCAGTCTAAGACCAAAAAAAATAAATATATATATATATATATATAACCCCTGTAACTCACCAATTTTAATCCCAACAAACCAGGGACATTCTGAGGACATTCAACCACGTTTCCATCTGGTCCCTTAAGGGTTTCGGTGCAATGTTATCCCTCTGACGTTCTGAGAACATTCTAAGAACATCGCATGACGATCCCAAGGGAACGTTCTCCGGGGGACCTTTGTCTAGTTCACTTTAAGTTCCTAGGACATCACTGAGGACCATGTCAGGATCGTTTTAGGATGTTCTCAGGACGTTCATTTTACTATTCCTTAGGACATCACGTGATGGTCCCAAGGGAATGTCCTCTGGGGGACCTTTGTCTAGTTCCCTGTAAGCTCCCAGGACGTCACTGAGGACCATGTCAGGACCTTCATGTCAGGACCTTTTTAGGACGTTCATTTTACTAGTCTTTAGGACGTTGCGTGATGGTCCCAAGGGGGATTTTTTTCTACTTTCCAGTTTGTCCCGGGGATTTCCCTGAAGACGTTTTCAGGATGTTCTTGGGACGTTGTGTCATGGTCCCCTGGAGGTTTTGTCTAAATCAGTCACTGATACAGACATGGTGGAGTAGCAGGAAGATCCATAATGCTACGAACCAAGAGATTTTGAGTTCAAATCCCAGCTGAGGACATGTTAAATCGTAATTACTGTATGAATAAAAATACACAACGCTGCTGGTTATGATACCATCAGGTGACGTCCCCAGGACAAACCCGGTAACTAGACAAAAACCTCCAGAGGACCAAGACACAATGTCCTCAGGACACCCCGGGACAAACCGGGAACAAGACAAAACCTCCAGGAGATAATGACACAACGTCCAAAGAACGTCCTCGCGACAAACCAGGAACTAGATTAAACCTCCAGGGGACCATGACACAATGTCACAAGAATGTCAACAACAAAAAAACGTCCCGGGACAAACTGGGAACTAGACAAAAAACCAGGGGACCATGACACAAGACCTGACGACTTTAGGTGACCATTTCGTGACATCCCTAGGACCTCCTAACAACTTATTATTGATTGCAGGGATAAGACTGGCAGTGTATAACTAAGGCAGGATCAGACTGATAAAGAGGATTAAGCAAGTTCAATATTCCAAAACAAACGAATAATGCTACTACTGTAATACAACTTAATTAACTTAGCTATACAACTATGGTAGGTATGTAATGTAAGTAGGTAGATACAGACAGACAGACAGACAGACAGACAAACACACAGACACACACACACAGGCAGACATGAGCATAGTTGGTGCAACAATAAAACAAATTCCAAGCATTAGCTCCTAGGTGTACAGCTGCCATACAACGTGCGGTGCTTATCAATTGAGAAAAATCCAGAGATAAAACTGCTGCATTGATTTTTATCTTTTAATGTATGCTAAGCGTCAGGACACCAAAAATTAACGGCGGTTACATGGCACAACGACAAAACGTGCTGTCTGGTGAGTGAGGCAATAGCCTATACCTCAAATCCATATGGGAATCACATTTTATATGAATCACTAGGACAGGCTACCTATATGACTATTAACAGCACATGGCTGAAAATAACATGATCATTTATGATGGTTGCTTTACATGCACACAGTGAAAGTGCTATAATTAATTCGATCAATTAGCCTAGGCTATGCATATCAGACATCAAGTAAAAAATAAAAAAAAAGACATTTAAAGCATACAATCCTTGTAAGATAATAATAAAGACCAAAACTCACCTAGGCTCTACGTAAATACAAATAATAAATTGAAAATCAGCTAAAGTTAACTGATTAGATATAGCACGAGGAATAGATGTGACGGTAAGACTAGGCTACTACTGCTGCTGTCCCCCCTTTACGCGCCGCAAGAGGAAATACTGTCAACGTTTCTCACAGCAACTCAGTCCATTTCACTTTCTTTTTTCTGCTCACGTTTCACACGGAGCGATCCCGAAGAAAGCGTGTAGTGGGTGCAGCTTTGGTGGAGTGAAAATGCACGATTCCCCGGCCTCGGGAGTCTTTTGACTTGGGCAACACTGGCGATTCAGCGAGAAATGCCTTGCACCACTCCTGGTTCAAAAGGTTGCCTCGGATACTGTGGTCTCGCTCCTGACCTTGGCTAGATAGATGACAGATAATAATTGATAACCTGTCTATTTACAGCCCTAGTATTCCGTCATGGGGGAACGGGGGGCTGTCAATGATGCATCATAGGCTACTGCAAAAAGAATGTGAGAGCAGAAGAAGCGGGGAAGGGTGTGAGCGTGTAGCCTTTTGTGAAGTGCGTAGCCTTTTGTGTAGTGCGTGCGTGCGTGTGTGTGTTTGTGTTACTGCCAATGCGAGAGAAAGGCGGTTTCTTCCCCCACCATCATTTTAGGGACACATGGTGTCAGTCTGCCCTCATGCATACTCTCTCTCTCCCTCGTGTTCTTTTGATTGCTCAGCGCTGTAGTTTTAAACCAGAATAACTTCAAGGAGTCTTTGTTTGGGACCACGAACAGGCATCTGTGCAGCACGTCCATTTTAAGAGATTCTCTCACTAATCAGGTAATTGCAGCAGACACTCACTCACTACCTTTCAATGAAAAACGATCCATCCTCCTAATCTGCACCACCTGCATGCTACACAGCATTGTCCACAGGAGAGTCTGCTGTGCTTGCCTTAGCCCTACACCTCTTGCCTCTGCCTTGCAGGATTTTCTGTGGGTTTTATTTGGGGACAATATGATATACCAGCATTGCAGCCTAGACACTACCTGTGCCTGCATTATATCCCCCATAGTCCTTATTATAGGCTACAGGGATCAGTAGGCTATACCCTTTGAGCACACTTATCTATCTTTAATAACATAATTTCTGTGCACATTTGACCCTGGCAAGCTTAGCATTACAACAGGAGGGAGCAGATGGAGTCTCACTGCCATAAATGACTAATAATATACATGTCCGGAAACTCAGCATAACACAGTGCTACATGAGCAAGTATTTCCACCGAGCAAGCAATGGCACCACATTGTAAGCAACCGTGTGAGCAGGACCCGGACATGGATCCAAAATGTCACGGCGGGTGGTGTGATCCACTGCATCGCTCCACTCTGCCTGCCCGTGTGAAAAGCCTCATATCTGCACTGACACCCACGCTCAATGCAGACAGGGAAATGTCTAACAGTGAGTTGGGGAATGGAGGAGGTTGTTTAAGTGTCATCATTCCAAGCCAGAGGATCTCGGCTCACTTAATGAAGGGGATTTTTAATTGACATCTGTCACCGGTTGGTTGTCGTGGACCCCCAAGGAACAACATACATACAGTACATGCACCCATGAACACACACAAGTATCCACGCCACACACACACACACACACACACACACACCAGGGCAGCCTGCGAGGCAGACAGCTAATGAATGAGCTCCATCCAGCCGTTTAGTCTCATCCAACCAAACACTGGGCCATTAACTACTGCTGCTAGTAGCCAGGCTGGGATTCTCTTACACTCCACACCAGATACATTCCTCTTTGGACCAATAGTCTATTTACTATTTAGTCTATTTATTATTTAGATCTTTGCAAGAGCACTACACAGTGCCTACCAGCAGCCGTTGGGTTAAGCATTTATGTTTAAATATAGGTAGAAAGGTGCAATGAATTGTTTATGAATGTGTTGTCATCCTTATTTCGGGCAGCTGTACTAAAGTGTTACCCAGAAAACATCACTGGGGGGGTAGTTAGAAGGAGAGAGAGAGAGACTGTATAAAGTTCTACTCTTTATGTGGAGAAGGAAAGAAAAATGTAAAAGTGCTTTGTTATTGTCCACTCCATTCCTCCCTGGTGAAAGGTGTCACGGCCTACATTCCTGAAGGCCTTTGTTACAACAATATAATTATTGTACATTGGTTTTAATAAGGGACACCGGCCAGGAAAACCTAGTGGGAATTTGTCTACGACTTATGGCACACTGTTACTGTATGCATGTATGCTGCTGTTTTGACCTTCCTTGAAAAAAAAAGGGATTCTGAACCTCAATGGATTTCATCCTCAATTCCGACTCTGAATCTCAACCTAAATGAATAGACTAGACGAAAGTACAGTCTTCCACCTGGCATACGAAGGCAGCTCAACTCAACATTTTAATGTTTAATTGAGAACACAGCAAATAAAGGCTAATATTCCCTGTTGAGGCATCCGCTGCCTCAACACTTTTTCTTTAGTTATCAGTTGTACACAAAACGCGTGTTTTCTTTCAGTACAGCGCATTGCCAATTTCTACCCTTTGTATTCCCACGACTGTAGAAGGAAGAACCCCCAAAGGATCTATCCGTCTCGAGCTGATTAAAAAAAGCCGATAACGCGGTGGAAATGCACTCCCGTTCGCCCTCTCTCTCAGTGTTTATGGTCCTGCGTTGACTGATCGCATTGTGATTGATTTTTCCCTCTCCTCCCCCCTCCTCTTCCCTCGTTGTTCCCTCGGCTCGCTCGCTGCAGAGTCGTTGCGCGGATGCCTCGACAGAGGGCGAGAAGAAACAGCTGCCTCGCATGAACTTACACTCGACGACTCACCAGCCGCCACAGCCTGTGCCATCGGCTGCTCTGCTCAGTCAGTGGAATCAGTCAGTTCGGTTGGTCTCTCCTCTCCACTGAGCTTTCAGAGGACTCCTGGCACTGGGAGACCAACAGGAGGCATGGCTACATCCCAAGAGGAAATGCATTCCACTTGTTTCCTTATCTCCTGATCTGAAAGGACTTGGTATAGAAGAGGAATGGAGGGTTTGAAAGAAAGAGAAAAATAGAAAAGAGAGGAATGTCAGGGTTTTCAATTTGTATTATTCAATTTCTATGTTGTGCACACAATTCAGTCCTTTGCCTATGAGTGCATGTTCGCAAACAAAAGGAGACAAGGAAAGGAAGTGATCAAAGAGTTTTGGGATAAAACAGCCTGAATGTTAGGCCTAATCTCCACCCTCAGAAGGGCTAGTTAAGAGCCTTCCCACCCAGAGCCTATAAGTGCTCTCAAGTCTCACCAGCATTCACTTCAATCAAGCCTAATTCAATCACACGTCTATTATGCAACCAACATTTACAGCACTTCAAGACTGGCGTTTCAAAACTCTGATTTTAAAGGGCACTTGATTCAGGTCGCCCGACGGGCGACGTGGGCGGGATATACGCTTGAGGGAAAATGGAATGGCTCCAAAAATGCACACCAGGCGAGCTAAATCCCATATTGAGAAAGCGTCATTGTGGCAACCAGATTGTCCTGGCGTGACGGGGACGTAGCAATTGCGGGGGAAAACCTCTAATAGTCAGTGATGAGAGACTAAACTCTCCACTACTGTTACTGTATAAAACAAGATCATGAGGGGACCATAAAACACACTACAACCTTGGTATGTGGGCCTAGGAGTCCAAGAAGATTATTCTAAATCTGTTCAGTTTAACCTATCTTTCCTACGATGTCCCCAGGAAACTGTCTGACGATCTTAATATCAGTATCTGCTACAACATGAAAGATACTGCAGCTCTCGATTTAATGCTCTTTGACAGTATCTTTTGGTAACCTTATTGCAGAAGCGAGAGTAACTGTCAAATGGGATGAGTGGATCCCCTTAGGCTAATGGAATAGAAGTCAAAGCCCTTCTGTGCTGGGTCTTTTGAGTACGGTGAGCAGGGTAGTAGTCCTAAAGGGTATTACCTGACACTTCAGACTGAGGCACAACTATATGGAGAGGCTGTTCTCCAGTTGTGTGATAGAGAACCATATGTCGTACCTTTTTGATTCCAGATGTCCATTTAACCCTGGAAAATCAGCCCTGTACAAGAGATGCATTCAAATGTTCCCGAATGTTGCAGATGAAAATATTATGAATTGAGTTGACCCAATGTCCTACTTCACAACATGAAAGCATTGTATATGTTCTACAGAATACATACAGTATCTCACTGAACATTCTATAATGTTACAACCTGCTGTAAGGCCATGATACTAATTTAACCCTGAACATCGGATGGATACTATCTACTGTAGATACACACTTCTTTATACCACCTAATACCAGACACCCAGTTATCCCCATAATTAACTTCACTAAGTCACTCAGGTCATTCATTTCTCTAAGAGATATATTAACAGAACTGAATACAACTTTATTGTCCAACAGGAGATAGACAGGATAAATTGGCCTTTGGCTTCCATCTCAGAAAGGTGCCCCCATCAAGGTGACCTGATTGTGTGGAGACCTCATGAGGCGAGGGCAAGCAGCGAACCTGTCACGTCCTGGCCAGAATAAGGGTTAATTGTTATTGTAGTTTGGTCAGGACGTGGCAGAGGGTATTTGGTTTATGTGGTTCGGGGTGGTGTGTTTGTTGTAGGGGATTTGATTTATGTATTCTGGGGTTTTTTGGGCACTGTTCCTTGTTTATGTATTTCTATGTTGATCTAGCTGGTTGTATGTCTATGTTTGGTTAATTGGGGTTGGGACTCTCAATTGAAGGCAGGTGTTGTCTATTTGCCTTTGATTGAGAGTCCCATATAGTAGGGTGTGTTTGTCTTTTGTGGGAGATTATTTGTGAGCACTGCGTTATTGAGCCTGCTACACTGTTGTGAGTGTCATTTATTGTTTTGTTTTTCCTGTGGATGCTTTTTGTTTTTTTCCCATTAAAAGAATGAGTATCCGCAACTCTGCTGCATTTTGGTCCTCCTCTCTGCAACACCACGACATAATTCGTGACAGAACCACAACGGAGCGAAAGACAGGAGGGCACAGAGTTCACCTGAAGGGGTTTGGTTGAGGTGGGCAGTGTGCCAATGGTAGGAGGCGCTATTTTGGTGGTTGAATATAGAGGGGAGTTCGTCTAATATATTCTTTTGTTTTATGGGGTGAACCAAGCGGTTCTTCTGATAATATGTAAAGCAGTGGTCCATAGGAAGTATTAATTTGAGTGCAAATTTCTTTGACTTTATACTATTGGGAAATACAGGCAGTTCTCTCAAAATTGATCGAGAGACATTCCCTGGTTAAATCAATCTCATTTCACTTGGACCTGGACAAAATTGTGTTTGAAAATGATATAGATGAAAGTACATTTTAAATCATGCTTTGAAATGTTTAAATCTTCTGGTCAATTTAAATAAAAACCGACACTCTTTACCCTCAATTGGCTAGACAAGATCTTTCAAAGTTGGCCAGACTAGACAGTCAATTTCATTCCAGCTATTTCAGGGACTGAGATATGACTTCAAAGAAAATAATTTGTGTTTGAAAAAATCTCTAGTCCTTTTTTATTAAACAGAACCTCTGCTGGGAGTGGGAAGTAAAACCCTTCATTTTGATATAAAACCATCTTCAGTTAATTCCACGCATTATTAGTTCCTTCATCTAATCCCTGGTGCACATGACAGGACTAAAACCAGATTAGGTTCTATACACACACGAGATGTCTAGAGCCCCCATGTGGCACAAATTTCCAACTACATCTGACACAAACCACCAAGGGCCAAATCCTAAGTATTGCGCAAATCTCCCATTGACATCAATGCACAATTTACATGAAAATATGAGCAAAAGCGTCCAAATAGGATTCAAAGTGAAAAGTCACACCTCTCAACCGTAAGGTCCTCAAGAAGCTTTATTTTCTTGACACGTGTTTGAATATAAAAAGAGACATGGAAAAACGTGGTTCCTACTTACAGGTAGGAAACAATGATGGCATGATCACAGCCTTTCCAAATGGTGATATGTGCAATACAACTGCATCGATATCCAATACTTCATCATATTGGATATGGAATCTGTCCTTCGTGATATCTGCTAGGAGGCAGCAGTGCTGTGCAATCTACTGTCCAAACTCCAAAGGCTGATCTAGAGTCAGGGTTTGCCATGGGCTTGTCAGAGTCAATAGTTGTCCGTTGACTGATCTCAGGACAGTGTGGAGAGAATCCTTCTCCAGAGGCCTCCGCACAGGCAGTTCTTGATCCAGCGTTGCTCCCACTGCTTCATTGCGTTGGTCTTGTTGGGCGAGCGGAGCATGGTCACACAGCCACACCTGAGATGGAGAGCGAGAGGAAGAAATAGGGAGAGAGTCTTTTCCCGACCCTGCTTTTTCAATATTTATTCAATCTTCAAATTGTTGCTTGCTTTGGACCAACAAAAAGGTTCTTAAAGTGTAAAATTACATGTAGAGGGATATGCTGATGTTATGATATAATGTTAAGGTAGAAATAAGGGAAAGATGCAAGTGCTAGGGAGTGGGTGAAAGAGCAAGTGGTGTCTGACCGGGTGCAGGCTTTGCTCTCCTCTGTGGGGCAGACTCCCATGTGGAGACAACGTAGATTATCCATCCTCTGGGCCCCTGGGCTCCTGGAAACACACATTTTAGCAAATGGGCTGTTACTTTTTCAACTTTATAGCAGGCTGAGCTTCATCTGACCTTTGACCCCAAATAGTGATCCAATGACAACTGTGAATTTAGATTTTTCGCCGCAACATAGTACAGCGCTACTGCCTTGGTCACTATCCCCAATTGTAACCCTAAAAAGTCTACCAGGTACCCTAAAAAAACATTTTCTAAATGCCAGCTAGCCTGCTCCTGTGGGTCTCACCTAGAGAAGATCTCCACCTGGGCGGTGGAGTTGAGAACCGGAAGGCTGTAGGGCTTGCCAAACTGCAGCCGCAGCGGTTGCTTGCCCTGCAGCTTGCAGATGATGCCGTCGTTGACGGGCAGCCAGTCCATGCTGGGCACCAGCAGCTGGCTGGGCAGCAGGCAGCACTCGTCTATCAGTGGCTCATCAGGCTCCTGGGGGTGGCCTTCGTCCCGAGCTGGAGACATACATGTGTGAAGGACAGGCACACATACAGTGAGGTCCAAAAATATTTGGACAGCAACACGTTTTGTTTTGGCTCTGTACTCCTGCACTTTGGATTTGAAATGATACAATGACTATGAGGTTAATGTGCAGAAGGTTAGCTTTCATTTGAGGGCATTGTTATCTATATCGTGTGAACCATTTTACCAAGTAGTATTTGGTCCCATATTCCTAGCACGCAATGACTACATCAAGCTTGTGACGAGTGAGTGAGAAATGATGATGAGTGAGAAAGTTAGAGGCACAAAGATCATATCAAGACATGCTAACCTCTCACCATTACCAATAACAGGGGAGGTTAGCATTTTATATCATACCCCCAAGACATGCTAACCTCTCACCATTACCAATAACAGGGGAGGTTAGCATTTTCTATCATACCCCCAATACATGCTAACCTCTCACCATTACCAATAACAGGGGAGGTTAGCATTTTCTATCATACCCCCAATACATGCTAACCTCTCACCATTACCAATAACAGGGGAGGTTAGCATTTTCTATCATACCCCCAATACATGCTAACCTCTCACCATTACCAATAACAGGGGAGGTTAGCATTTTCTATCATACCCCCAAGACATGCTAACCTCTCACCATTACCAATAACAGGGGAGGTTAGCATTTTTTGGGGGGGTAGGTATGATATTTATAACTTTCTCACTCATCATTATTCACAATTCATTATTGAGCCATCTATTTGGCACAAAATAATCGGAAACAAAGAAAACTGCAAATGCATCCAACAAATTTGTAGTCACAAGCTTGATGTAGTCATTCCATGCTACTTTTGACAACTTTAATACACATGTGAATTTGTCCGAATACTTTTGGATATTGGGCAGGGCTCTCCAACCCAGTTCCTGGATGACTACTAGGGCTGGACAATATGGCCTAAAATCATAACTAGATTTTTTTTTAATGTTCTCTAAATAAGCTAGTTGTCCAATTAAAAATAAAATACACTGCATTTTAAACAGTCAGCAATAATCAAATGAATTCAGGGCTTGTGAAATGACACCTAGGCTAAATATAACCCTTCGACAAGCATAAGACCCACTAATAAATGACATTATTTTATCATTTTTACAATAATCACTGATCTGGTTTTCATGTCTGTCCCTTTTGTTTACAAATGTAACCACAATCATGCACAATGCACATTCACTAATAATGTCCAACTTCTTGTAGCAGGCATTATAGAAAATGAACACAGACCTCATAAACAACCTCTCAAGCACAAGCCCACATGCTACCGAGTAGCCAGTTAATCTTTCTATTTAAAGTCTAGCCAACTTGGATCTATTTGTTAGCTAACAAGGCAGAACAGTCAAATTGTTATGAACACACCCCTCTGTCCTTCTCCAACTGTTTGAACAGCACACTAGTCTGTCCACTTTGTTCAGATGTTGAAATCAAGTGGCCTACCTTATTTCTCAGAATAAGAACGAGTTGCCAAATCCTTATATAACTGTATTTTATGCTCATTGCACTTTTATAAAACGCAGACTAGATGGCTAGTATTACAGTCTGGGGTTAAAATCCTACTAGTAGTATGTGGTACCGCAATGCCGCGCACAACAGAAACTGAACATTCATTTTCCAGAATCAATGTTCATTGTAGCCCTTGATCATGGACGAAGGAGTCTTCTGTAGGGAGGAGTTTTGTTAAGAGCCTAGACGCTCAATATGAACAGTAACGCGTCGCTTGCAGTACGGTTTTGGAAGCAATTTTTTAAAAAATTGAAGTAAAACTAAAGGTTAAATTGATACACACCTTGATAGGGTTAGGGTTCCCACACGGCCATATCTCCATGTTATAGCGCTTGCTTACGGAAGACGAGAGACGAGCACCTGGGTTAATTAGCCACCTAGCTGCTCCGAACACCCGTGTGCAAGCATAACTCGGGAAGTCTAGTTTTGTCGGTTGCAGCCACCCATGTCTGTACGGATCAAAAACTGCTACAGTAAGTGTGTTTTTTATTTGAAGGATTCTTTCTGGCTGATGAAAGAGAAGGGCCATATGTTTCGAAAGCCGCGTCGCAGAAAAAAAACCTTGAATGAGTAGGTGTTCTAAAACTTTTGACCGGTAGTGTACACCCCATGCATCCACATAGTCAGCTACACATGTTCGCCCCATCCTTACAGCAGAGCCAGAGCTTGGTGAGCAGGCGGAAGAGGAGCGACATGCTGTCCTGGTTGTCCGAGGTGGCCGTGTAGATGGGCAGGCAGCCAGGCTTCAGCAGGCCCCAGATCCGGATCATCACCATCATTTCACGCAGCATGCCCAGGGACGAGCCGTCGCGCAGGAACCCAAAGCCGGGACGCACGATGGAGCCCTGAGAGAGGACACGGGTTAATACAGACAGACGGATAGAGACAGACAGCACAGACACACACTCTATACTGGCACCAACTCTACCATTCGATAGAACGCTACATTCTTTCAATGCAACATCATATCATTAATATCAAATGTGGTAAGCATGGGTTTCTGGAGCGTTGCACAATTTTTCAGCACGTTGTGTAAAGGCCTACACCGATAGCTCGAGTTAATGGAAATGTAGGAGTAAATCCACACACAAATGGTGGTGCACTGGAGACCCACCTGATTGGGTAGGTTAGCCATCAGATAGAGCACAAAGTCTCCCACCCATTGGATGAGCTGCTGCAGAGACTGGAGCGGGGGGCCGTCCAGCACAAACTCCTCTGTCTTCAGGTTGATCATCACCTTATCGATATCTACGGAGAGGGGGAAGGTCAATCTCCACCAGAATCACTGACGTCTTGAAATAAAACGGCCCATAATTGTAGGTACTAGCTAGCAGATAGGAGGGCCAGCAACACAGCCTTATGCCTACAGAATCGGTCTGGTCAACAATAACAACAGGTCACTATGTACAACTCAAGCTCGGTTACAAACTGAAAAGAGTTCCAGCCTTACATTAAAACTACATTTTGTAACTTTTTGGGTCGAACAGACCAAATTCACATAGAACATATCTACCGCGTCATTTCTATGTGTGCCATTTCTATGCTTCCCATTCTTAAATTTAGTTTTTGCTTCTTTTACTTCTGGTTTTGTACACCAGCTTCAAAACAGCTGAAAATACAATATTTTTGGTTATTGAAAAGATATTTCACAGCAGTTTAGATGGTACAATGATTCTCTACACTATACATTGGTTGAAATATTCGAATTTTAGCAACCAGGAAATTCCTGCATATTGCACCTTTAAGTGAAATTGGTGTCCGAAGTAGGATCCGTCTATTCATTGATTATACAGGTATAATGGTAGTGATGCTAGTCCTCCCACCAGTGTCAGTATTTTTGGTGCATATCTCTGCCAGCCTATCCCCGGGGCTCTTGTCTGGCGTGTTGAGGACGTGGGGCCTCAGCAGGGACTTGAGGGTGGCGCTAATGGCGATAAGGAGGAGCTTGGCGTGGAAGTCGCAGGCTCGCGCCGCCGTAGCCGCCGACAGCTTACAGAGAGAGGCCTTCACTGCGACGATGCGTGTCGAGAGCACCTACCTCAGACAGACAGACACACACACACACACAGACACACACCAGAGTATATTATAAAAACAAACAATTCCATCCCTTCATTGTCACACATTTCAGTTTGTCAAACCTAATGCCCTGCAGTGGGGATCCCTGGGTTGTGTTTTGAAATGTCAACTAACAAATTTGTCCGATAAGAACATACACTACATGACCAAAAGTATGTGGACAGTATGTGCTCGTCAAACATCTCACTCAACAACTCATGGGCATTAATATGGAATTGGTCCCCCCTTTGCAGCTATAACAGCCTCCACTGTTCTGGGAAGGCTTTCCACTAGATGTTGTAATATTGCTGCGGGGAGTTTCTTCCATTCAGCCACAAAGGCATTAGTGAGGTCAGGCACTGATGTTTGGTGATTAGGCCTGTCTCGGGGTAGAGGTCAGGGCTCTGTGCAGGCCAGTTAAGTTCTTCCACACTGAGCTCGAAAAACCATTTCTGTATGGACCTCACATTTTGCATGGGGGTATTGTCATGCTGAAACAGGACTGGGCCTTCCCAAAACTGTTGCAACAAAGTTGGAAGCACAGAAATAATGTCATTGTATGCCGTAGCGTTAAGATTTCCCCCAAACCATGAAAAACAGCCCCAGATCATTATTCCTAATCCACCAAACTTTACATTTGGTACTATGCATTCGGGCAGGTAGAGTTCTCCTGGCATCCGCCAAACCCAGATTAGTCCGTCAGACTGCCAGATGGTGAAGCGTGATTCATAACTGCAGAGAACACATTTCCACTGCTCCAGAGTCCAATGGCGGTGAGCTTTACACCACCCCAGCCAACGCATGGCATTGCGCATGTTGTTCTTAGGCTTGTGTGTGGCTGCTCGGCCATGGAAACCCATTTCATGAAGCTCCCGACGAACAGTTCACGTGCTGAAGTTGCTTCCAGAGACAGTTTGGAACTCGGTAGTGAGTGTTGCAACTGAGGACAGATGATTTTTACTCGCTATGAGTTACAACACTCAGCGGTCCTACCACTTGGTAGCTGAGCAGTTCTTGCTCCTAGACATTAGCACTTCACAATAACAGCACTTACAGTTGACCGGGGCAGCTCTAGCAGGGCAGAAATTTGACTAACTGACTTGTTGTTAAAACCTGTTGTGTATAGGGGGCAGTATTTTCACGGCCGGATAAAAAACGTACCCGATTTAATCTGGTTACTACTCTTGCCCAGAAACTAGAATATGCATATAATTAGTAGATTTGGATAGAAAACACTCTAAAGTTTCTAAAACTGTTTGAATGGTGTCTGTGAGTATAACAGAACTCATATGGCAGGAAAAAACCTGAGAAGATTCCATGCAGGAAGTGGCCTGTCTGACAATTTGTTGTCCTTCTGTTGCATCTCTATCGAAATTACAGCATCTGTGCTGTTACGTGACACTTTCTAAGGCTTCTATTGGCTCTCTAAAGCCTTCAGAAAGCAGAATGACGCGTTTCCTGTCTCTGGGCAGATAACAGGAGCAGAGTTTGTAAGTGGTCTGCCTGGGGACAGTGAGACTGGAGATGCGCGTTCACGAGACCTCGCCATTTTATTATTTTCCTCTTTGAATGAATACAACGTTGTCCGGTTGAAATATTATCGCTATTTTACAAGAAAAATAGCATAAAAATTGATTTTAAACAGCGTTTGACATGCTTCTAAGTACGGTAATGGAATATTTTGACATTTTTGGTCACGAAATACACTCGCACGTTACCCTTCGGATAGTGACCTGAACGCACGAACAAAACGGAGGTATTTGGATATAACTATGAATTATTTGGAACTAAAACAACATTTGTTGTTGAAGTAGAAGTCCTGGGAGTGCATTCTGACGAAGAACAGCAAAGGTAATCCAATTTTTCTAATAGTAATTCTGAGTTTAGGTTCCCCCGACGTTGGCGGGTGTCTGAATAGCTAGCCTGTGATGGCTGAGCTATGTACTCAGAATATTGCAAAATGTGCTTTCGCCGAAAAGTTATTTTAAAATCTGACATAGCGTTTGCATAAAGGAGTTCTGTATCTATAATTCTTAAAATAATTGTTATGTATTTTGTCAACGTTTATCATGAGTAATTTAGTAAATTCACCGGAAGTTTTCGGTGGGTATGCTAGTTCTGAACATCACATGCTAATGTAAAAAGCTGGTTTTTGATATAAATATGAACTTTATTGAACAAAACATGCATGTATTGTATAACATAATGTCCTAGGAGTGTCATCTGATGAAGATCATCAAAGGTTAGTGCTGCATTTAGCTGTGGTTTTGGTTTTTGTGACATATATGCTTGCTTTGAAAATGGCTGTGTGATTATTTTTGGCTGGGTACTCTCCTGACATAATAATGTTTTGCTTTCACTGTAAAGCCTTTTTGAAATCGGACAACGTGGTTGGATTAACGAGAGTTTTATCTTTCAAATGGTGTAAAATAGTCATATGTTTGAGAAATTGAAGTTATAGCATTTTTAAGGTTTTGTATTTCGCGCCACGCTCTACCATTGGATATTTGGCGAAGCGTTCCGCTAGCGGAACATCTGTCCTCAGGTTTTAAGGTGGCATCCTATGACGGTGCCACGTTGAAAGTCACTGAGCTCTTCAGTAAGGCCATTCTATTGCCAATGTTAGTCTCTGGAGATTGCATGGCTGTGTGCTCGATTTTATACACCTGTCAGCAACGGGCGTGGCTGAAATAGCCGAATCGACTAATTTGAAGGAGTGTCCACATAATTTTGTATATTGAGTGTATATTTAAATTTCCCGTTGCATAACATTTCACTACGGCGTGCCCTACTGAACACGACCCTGGTCCACCTACCTGCTGCAGGGCTTGGTTCTGTCTCATGTACTCTTCATGAAGCTTCTCCACCAGGTTATGGACCATGCCGGGCTGCACGTGGAGCAGCACATCCCACCAGTCGTAGCCTGTCACCATGCAGTACTCCAGCAGGAACAGCAGGTGGCGCAGCAGTGTGTTCATGTCCAACATCTGGCCCATGGAGGGAGACACACGGATCATGTGCAGCTGAGGAGGGGGAAAGAGCCAAAGCGGAGATCTAAAATTTGCCTGGAGTTTTTTTGTTGCTGTTCATATCTGGGGGCTCGCCTGACTACCAGAATTAAGGACAGGGATATGGATAGCTTACTGTTGCTAGAGAGGATACATTTTATTTTGCCTTTAGACCACACACTGCTGTAAGCTTTATTAACGCCAATGGCTGGTTGACATTCAAGGGACATTGAAGGTACAAATACAATATTTTGCCTTTTTTTTTTTTTAAACATGAGCCATCTAAGCAATACTATCATCTACCGAGATAAAAGGGTGATATGGTACTGTGTGGGAAATTTTAAGGTCCCTGCATAGTCAACGGATCTGAACGCATTGACGCACGATTGATGTGCTCCAACTAGCTAACTCGTGCTACCGTCTCTCACCTTGCCATGGTTGTCCACTCCGGCCAGGGCCAGCGAGGTCCAGGAGAACTGCAGGGCCTTGAAGTGGACGGTGTGGCCGCCGGCACGCTGCCGCTTGATGGCCGGCTCTTCCCCGGGCCGCTGGGAGGAGCCCGAGGAGGAGCCATAGAACACGCCCATAGTGTGGAGGGACAGCCGGTGGAGGATCTGGATGCTGCCATCGTGGAAGGCTAGGGCCAGGCCTGGGAGGGACCACCACACAGAATCACATCAAATGTAATTAACTTTATTGATCTTCAGAGGTGGACATTGACACCAGCAGTACACACAGACAGGAGCAACACAGTGAGTGTATAACATTACACACTTTCTCTGCCATTATACTTCAGTCTGTCTTGATACAACTATGTTGTGTGGGACACATTCAATGTAGCTCCCACTTCCCGACCATGTTTCTTGAGCATAGAATTACTTCTTCTTTGGTGGGTTTAATAGTACTGCAAATCAACATTCTGGAAAGGAGTATGCTGCCACCTGAAGTAATCAAGAGTAGATATGGAGGGTCAATGATGGGTTATTGGGCACTTACCGAGGCCTGGGCAGAACTTTGTGTCCGACGCCACCTTTAAGTCAGGGTTGGAGATGGAGATGGGCAGCTTGGGCAGAGCAACGGCCGACACGCGGTCCAGGTCATTGGTGGCTGAGAGGATGCGCCATTTCAAGATCATCGGCTGTTTCTCACCCACTGTGGGGATGGAGAGGAAAAAGGGTGAGTAAGGGTTGTGTCTGTGTCTTTATGGGGGCACCTCAGTTGTGAAATCATTAACTGGTCTCCTTTCCTTAAACTGTATTGATCTGAAAACACAATGGAGGATTCCTAAAGAGAATTTACTGTCAACTGTTCAGCTCTTTAAAGAAAGTGGACGATTGGAAACAACTTTAAACTATTGAGATACCCCCTATAGCTATACTTATATTTTCCATTAGAGTTGTTCCTGGTTTTTGTTGTTCTCCTCCTTACCTACTGGTGAGCGATGCTGGAATATGTTATTAACAGGGAGGCCTTCTTTTCGCAGTGACCAGCACTCTACGATGCTGCCCGTCTGACTGGAGGCACACAACAGCACCTAAAGGAGTATTAATATCATAGTCACACACACACACCTCAGTCAACTGGTTAACACTCCCTGCAATTTAACAGGACTTTGTATCATTCATTAAAAGTAGGGCTGTGATGGTATTGGATTTTTGGATGTTGGTTATTGGTCAGCCAAATGACTGCGTTCACCGTAGCAACTGTTCGAATAGCAAAGAGATAAAGACATTTTCAAATATTATAATAAATTCAAAGACGCACATTTCCTACTCCTGACTGCATGTGCTGCTGCTGCAGGGAGGGGGGCATTGTCTAGGCAACCAAAGACTCGTTAGCTACAACACCTGGCTCGTTTCAGCAAGGAGCAACAAAGTTTCATCACGATGTAGAGTCCAAGTTACTGTAGAGTCCATGTTACTGCAGAAACGGACTCAAACGCACCAATGTCCGGCTGTCCTGTCTTCAGTCAGCGTTTTTTTTTTTTACGCTGATGACTTATTTTATTTTCATGATGGTCTTCATTCATAACCGTCCATCACACGGTTATACGGTAATTGTGCCAGCCTTAATCAAAAGTATGCTCTACACTGTTTGAATACATAAACTCAGAAAAAAAGAAAACGTCCTCTCACTGTCAACCGCGTTTATTTTCTTACTTAACATGTGTAAATATTCGTATGAACATAACAAGATTCAACAACTGAGACAAACTGAACAAGTTCCACAGACATGTGACTAACAGAAATTGAAAAATGTGTCCCTGAACGGGGGGGGGGGGGGGGGGGGGGACAGTCTGAGCACTGATGGAGGGATTGTGAGTTCCTGGTGTAACTCGGGCAGTTGTTGTTTCCATCCTGTACCTGTCCCGCAGGTGTGATGTTTGGATGTACCGATCCTGTGCAGGTGTTGTTACACGTGGTCTGCCACTGTTAGGACGATCAGCTATTCGTCCTGTCTCCCTGTAGTGCTGTCTTAGGCGTCTCACAGTACGGACATTGCAATTTATTGCCCTGGCCACATCTGCAGTTCTCATGCCTCCTTGCAGCATGCCTAAGGCACGTTCACGCAGATGAGCAGGGACCCTGGGCATCTTTCTTTTGGTGTTTTTCAGAGTCAGTAGAAAGACCTCTTTAGTGTCCTAAGTTTTCATAACTGTGACCTTAATTGCCTACTGTCTGTAAGCTGTTAGTGTCTTAACGACCGTTCCACAGGAAGCATGGGAAACAGTGTTTAAACCCTTTACAATGGAGATCTGTGAAGTTATTTGGATTTTTACGAATTATCTTTGAAAGACAGGGTCCTGAAAAAGGGACGTTTCTTTTTTTGCTGAGTTTATGTTGTACTGGTAAGTGATAAAGCTGGAAAGAACTCCCAATAAAGGACACTTGGAAAGACAACGTGTTCACAGTGTGTGTCTCTCACCTGCTCTGAGTTCTCCCTGGTGAGGAACTTGAGGTGTGTGACGGCCGGGTACTTGTCCCTCCTGACCGGGTCTGTGGTGCAGCGCATAAAGAGCGAGGGCAGCAGCTCCGTGTCGATGCGACACTTCTCGTTGACCACGCTCACGCACACCTTGAGTAAGGATCACGATAATGGCATTGCAATAATAGTACTACTTGATAAATTACATTGGAGTAAAACTTCATATTATCGTGCATTAAACCCTCTTTACAAGAAAAGAAAATGCATTAGCATTTGTACAGTGCCGCTTGCCAGACTTATCAGAGACACGACGACTGGCTAGCACTTATGGTGTTAGCCAGTAATGTTACAAAATTATGTTGTAACATCATTGCTAGCTAATACCTTGTAGAACTGCACAGGTGAGGAGCTACTGCCGTCCGTTGCCGCCACCACGATGTTGCCCCCGCCAGTGAAGGCGATGTCGGCCAGGGAAACACGGCCCCTCAGGCGACACAGGCTCTCGCTGGCTGTCAGCAGCTGACCGTTGGGCTTCAGCAAGGACACCGTGACCAGGCCGCTCACAGTCACTGCCAGCCAACCTTCCATGGGCTTACCCCCGAACAGTGTGAGAGACGGCGAGAACTTGACCCGTGAAAACTTCTCCCCAAAGTTGGTGGAGCCCGACTGGGTGGGGGAACGTTGGAGGAGAGGTAGAGAGAGAGTGGGTAGTAGCACATTTCAACAAACTAAGTGGCAAATTACAGATATGTCTGTATATGCTTGTTATATGCAGTGCTACACAGCCATTTTACAGCACCCCTGCCAAATAATGGCATATACAGTACTGGCAGATCTCAAGCGCTTTAACCCCTTAAACTCATGGGAATTAGCCTATACAGGACTAAATTGAAATGTTTCTTACAGAAGAAATATGGAAAGCATATGCATAACCATTGTAGAAATTAAAAAGGGAACAATTAGGAGATTATGGGAAAAGAATAGACTAAAGGTGAGGACACAACAGTTCACCTGACACAAGACTGAATCCAAACATTACACTGTTGATTTTATGTGCATTTTACATTTACTGTACTTTTTGCAGCATTTGTTGATAACGAAATCTGAAAATACTCTGGATACATTCAGTAACATAATAAGAATATTCTTGGAAAATTTGGAGTAGGTGCAACATAAGGCAAAAAAAGGTCTAACTGGTGTTTCCAAGTGGCCACACACCTCTCCAAAGTGTGCACAGTTCCTAAGTCATTTTAATGCATTTTTATGACTCAAAGAAGAGTCTTCAACTATAAGGTGCATTTTTTTAGCTCTCCTAACTTTAAGTTGTTTTGACGTGAACCCAGCCCTGCATTCCCGCCTTTACACAATTACTGTTGTTGCTTACGCAATCCAAAAACGGTCCATTATAAATCGCAATCTGGGTCAGGTGGGCATAATTTGAAAGTTCTCTCTATTGCCAACATGACAAAATACAATTTTACAGTGTTAGGCTTCATACGGCAATTCAGAGAAGCAGATCGTAATTTTGGCGCGCATAGAATGGAGTCATGAGTGCATTCTGATGTGTGGGTCCGTGGCAAATTTTCTTCAAAATACAACAAACATAGGCTCATTCTGTTCAGAACAACGTAGGATGTAAAGCCATGTCATCTTGTAACTGTACATCAAACATTGTATTCATAAACATTGACACTGGGTATTACATAGGTTTTATGATATGGAAATGTGAAGTGGACATTTGGACTCACGGGTGTTTGGCTTGCTTGTATGATTTTTATTATAATCCTCAACGTATCATCTTTCAAAATACATTGAGTCCTCGTAATTTACAGCTTCCCTCACTCAGACAACAAAACATTAGCAGAAGTTGCCCAATTAGCGCGAGGAATGGGGGCAACTTCTTGTCAAGCGCAGTGCTCATGTTCAGAACGGCTGTCAGTCAAAACCCATACAGAGCTGTGAAGCGGAGACCCTGAGCTCTGACATCATGTATAGCATGTTACTGTACAGCCACTGCGTTCCAATTTAGCCGCTTATCAGTGTCTAAATCTGCCATTTTCAACCAGTATACAGGTACGAGTGTAAAGGGTTTCATTTTTTTTTAATTAAACCTTTATTTAACTAGGCAAGTCAGTTAAGAACAAATTATTATTTACAATGACGGCCTAGGAACAGTGGGTTAACTGCCTTGTTCAGGGACAGAACGACAGATGTTTACCTTGTCAGCTCGGGGATTCGATCTAGCAACCTTTCAATTACTGGCCCAACGCTCTTAAACAGTCTATAAAGCTGGTAGACACTGTGAATATGAGAATAAGCTGGTTCATTACCATCTCCACATGCAGAGCCAGCTTGACTCCATTATGCAGCCAGGACAGAGCTATGATAGGGTCTCCGTCCACTGCACTCCCTAGTGAAGTCTCCCAGCTGTTCACCAGGTGATCTGCCATCGCCCAGCACTTGATCTGCCCGTCTCCATCAGCAGACAGCAATCTGGAACCTGGAACACACAAAGACACATGAACGGATGCAACCTTTAAACTCAATACACCAGGGACACTTCCTGGCATTCCACATTAGTCCATCTGGACTGATAGGGCAGTTGCACTTTTAAAGGAATAATCCACTCAAAATACTTTTCAATAACTTGCCACATCATCATGATTATGTGGCAATTTGCTTTTTGAAAGACCTATATCTTGAAAACTTCATTGTTGAATCCAAACATTTTGGGACCGTATCAACAGTGGACTAATTAAAAATAATAATAATATATATATATATATAGTTTGAGTGGATTATTCTTTTAAGGGTG
This sequence comes from Salmo salar, assembly GCF_965601325.2. Taxonomy (NCBI): domain Eukaryota; kingdom Metazoa; phylum Chordata; class Actinopteri; order Salmoniformes; family Salmonidae; genus Salmo; species Salmo salar. The sequence goes on from NC_138300.1 coordinate 16,849,832, forward strand.
GATTTGGTGTTCAACCTTCCCAAGTTCTCTCACGTCACCCCGCTCCTCTGCTCTCTCCACTGGCTTCCAGTTGAAGCTCGCATCCGCTACAAGACCATGGTGATTGCCTACGGAGCTGTGAAGGGAACGGCACCTCCATACCTTCAGGCTCTGATCAGGCCCTACACCCAAACAAGGGCACTGCGTTCATCCACCACTGGCCTGCTGGCCCCCCTACCTCTGAGGAAGCACAGTTCTCGCTCAGCCCAGTCAAAACTGTTCGCTGCTCTGGCACCCCAATGGTGGAACAAGCTCCCTCACAACGCCAGGACAGCGGAGTCAATCACCACCTTCCGGAGACACCTGAAACCCCACCTCTTTAAGGAATACCTAGGATAGGATAAAGTAATCCTTCTAACCCCCCCCCCCCCCCCCCCCCCCCACCCCTTAAAAGATTTAGATGCACTATTGTAAAGTGGTTGTTCCACTGGATATCTTAAGGTGAATGCACCATTTTGTAAGTCGCTCTGGATAAGAGCGTCTGCTAAATGACTTAAATGTAAAATGTAATGTAAATGTGTTACTACTATGTTGACCCACCTGATTGGTCCCACTCCAGACAGGATATGACCTCGGCATGTCCAGAGTAAATGGAGTACACATCCCATGGGTGCTCTGTGTCTATGATGTGGACCATATGACTGACTTCTGAAATAAAGCAAATTGATGCAGTGCATGTTCTGCTAATCAAGTCACTAGGCGTTGAATTACATATGCAAAATGATATCCGTTTATAGGATCAAAACTGATACGGGCAATGGGATTTGTTTGATTTGCACAACAACATCAAAACTGTCAGAAGATCAGTACCAAAAGCACAGCTGTGTACCTTTCTCATCTTCCTCATTTTTTAGGTCTGTGGTAAAGGCAACTAGGTTCCTGCAGGACCAGGCACACACCAGTGGGATGGATGGACAGTGGTTGCTCTTGGGTCTCTTCTCCCACTCACAAACATAGGCCACTTCCATCATTCAGCCATACACTTGTCCACTGATTGAGCATGTGTTTTCAGTCCTTGTCCAATCAGAGAAATTGTTGTTTAATCAGTCCCTTTGCATGGCTTCATTGGGCTACACTTTGCAGATATAACACACGCAAGAGACATAATTCTAGCTACCTGCATGTCAAATTTGCTTGTATCACCTTTGCAATCGTATTCTTCTAACATCGTCACTTATTAGTTCGTTAGGTTACTTAGTTAGCTAACCGTTATATGCTCATGTAGGTTGCTCTGGATAAGAGCGTCTGCTAAATAACTCAAATGTAAATATATGTTGTAATAAAGCTTACTAGCTAATATGCATTAGCTGCTAGCTAGATGCATGCATAAACTAGCTGGTTTATAGAAATAATTATCCTGATTAGCAAGCTAGCATTAGCTAGATAGCATATAGCAATGGTAAAATGTAGAGAACCTGACCATGAAGCGACTACGTTAGACGAACTTCTAATAAAATAGTAATAATCTAGCTAAATGTACATCTCTTATTCATAGAACTAGTAGGTGAGATTTAAAATGTATTTCCTTACCATCTATCTAGCACTGTGCAATAAATCAGGGGTGTATTAATTAGTTCGATCCTGTTGCAAAACATTTTACAACGGAAACCATTTACTCCCAAAAGTAAAACGTTTTTCAACGAGAGTTTCTATTGGACAAATTGTCCAAAAAGTCCCTCCCCAGTTGTCGTATTCCGTTGCAAAACGTTTGCAAATCTGATGTTAATTTGACAAAACTTTTTGCAACGGAATATGATTAATGAATACACCCCATCCAACAACATCCTGCTACAAAACAAAATATGGGTCATGGCTAGAAGAGATACAGCTTTTGTCAAATTAACACAATATTTTCCTTTTGATAGCAGGTTACAAGAAATTTACGCAGCAGATTATGATAATTAGGTTAAGGTTAGCTAAAATACAACAAAATGTAACTTTTGACAAAATATGGATACCTTATAGCCATGAACACAAATATGGTACGGTAGGACCCCTTACGGCGAATGTAGAACTATTTTGAGTTGCCTGCAACAGTGTTTTTATATATACATTGCGTTTTCCTTGGTAGATTATAATTTCATCGAAAACGAATCACAGTTTAATCTGTCAATTTTTGTTTACACTGAGTATATATTTTTTATGATCCCTTTATAAAAAAGTGTATGGACGTTGCATCTACAGAGGGCGTTCGCGCTAATCGACTATTGTCAAACTTGACTTGCCTTGTTTGTTTTCAAGGCTTAATGGTTGATGCTAAGGAATCGTTAAACTGGTTGAGAGCATTGCAAATGGTAGAATTTAAAAAAATCGGGAATCATACTCAATCTCCATCTAAAAAGTCAAACTGAGATGATCGACATTTTCGAGGCGAACTCTCGACTAAAAAGTAACATACGGGTTATCATCGTAGAACTTGAACGTTAGATAGCCACTATAGCGTGAGCAGGGTAGTGCTAGCTAACTTGATAAACGTTTTCTTATTTTATTGGACGTTTCTGGTGAATTGCAATGAGACAAATGCATACAAGCTAAGTTAGCATACTATACTAAGAATATACATCACCATAATCGTCAATGTTTTCGCCTCGGAATGTTGCTTACCACCAGTGCTAACTAGCATGTTAGCAATGGTATGTTGCAGGTAGTTAATTAGCCGGGGTTTGAATGTTGACTGACGCTTAGTTATAAGGCCTAAAACGGCTAGTAGAGATTTGTAAAGAATATTTTAACATTCCTGTATGCGCCATTGTTAGGTTGCTACAGTAGTTGAGTTGTATTGGAACTCATTAGCGAACGTTAGCTACGCTAGTGGGGGCGCTTTGGGAGTTAAGCCAGAATGCCAGATACACAACGACCATGTCGGAAAATTTTATATAACGCACAGCCCTTCTAGACATCAAATTGGTCACCTCTAGTAATTGTGACTTTTCTATGTAAACTGACAGTTGCATTATTGCATTAAGTTAATGCAGTTTTGCACCATCCTACAATTGGAGTTGTTGGTGCCAGTGCGATTAAGTTGCGTACATAGATCCACATTTGAACTAGATTGAGATAGCAAGTCACTATCAGTCGTCTTGCCAGACATACAATGTCAGAAAACCAGGGCAACGTGAACAATAACGTCCCGCTAAATAACAATGGGGGGGCGAACAGAATACGAAACCCTAATATCAACCAGAACCCACTCATCAATGTTCGAGACAGACTTTTCCATGCCCTATTCTTCAAGATGGCAGTTACCTATGCCAGATTGTTTCCACCATCTTTCAGAAGAATCTTCGAGTTCTTTGTCCTATTGAAGGTAAGACTTTCCTCTCAGTATTTTACCTTCATGTAGGCTACAATGTCAAGAATCAGCTAACAAGAACGAACGGTAGGTTAATTAGCTTCAAATTGGTTTTGTACATGTGTGATTTCTGCTTCTCACAGGGTAACTTCTTCCAATGATAACAGAAAATGTAGGCGCTTTTAGCAACGCGGTTCTGTTACATGCACTCGCATTGCTTTCAATTGTATTGGGTTGCACAAAAAAGTCAGTGGGAAGCCAGAAGTTAAATCCAATTCCATTTCAATTTACTGTGCCTATGGGCAGGGAATTTGAGACAAAATATCTCATAGATCTTCTTAAACAGTTTCCAAACGTGGGTCTGTTGTAGACCCAATTCATCTCTGCTTACCTCATGTCAAAGTCCCCCACAAGTTATTCCTTTTTGTCCACATAATGGTGCACTTGCAGGACTTGCATTTTGACATTAGGTAAGCAGGTCTACAACAGACCCACGTTTGGAAAGTATGTTTAATAATGCAATCCTTTAGATATTTTGTCTCAAATTCATAATGACCAACCGTCCTGAAATTGTATTTTGTTTCGGACTTCCCATGGACTGTTTTTGTGGAACCCCCCAGGCTGGTTAGTTTCTCACCCAACTATAGTGTAGTTTGTTGAACCTCAACTTGACCTGCCAAAAGTGGGACGTGAATGGGTCTATGCAGCGTGCCCTCGCCGTTCTTTGCATCCTGTGATCATGCCACAGTCCAAATTCCGAATTTGTTTGGAGTGGTTCTGCTACTGCTGCTGCCTCTGTTTTGATGTGTGGAGTAGTGTGGGCCTTAGATCTTACAGTTGAGTAAAACATAAGTAATCAACCTCCACAATTGCCGCTTGATTGCATCAGATTCTGACCAAATAAACAAATCATGTACGTATTTATCTCTGCCACATCACACTGGCGCATAGGAATGGTTTGATTCAGCACAACAATAACCAAGAAAAACCTTAGCATTAGGTGGAAAGGTTGTACATGTCAAATGTATTAGTTCTAGCCACATCCTTGTCATCAACAGAGTCAATGATTGACACATCTATTCTACACAATGTATTATTATAGCCAGTAATTAGCTCGAGTTTCATCATTGCAGTAAGGCCGGCCTTTCCAAACTGTGATTAGGCTTAAACCCGGGAAAGCCTTTGCTTGTGCAACTCAGGGCATAAAGGAACACATTGACCAAAATGCACACTCATCCTCATCAGCTCCTCATGAAGGTTGCAGGCAGCATAACACCAAAGACAGGCATTTTCAGAGGGTTATAATTGCAGTGACCCTCAACTCAGTCTAGTCACTAGTGAGTCATCTCATTAGAGCTCTCCTGTCCTAGCTTTTTTCCCATATCTGTGTGAATAAAAACTATTAGAGGTAGTTAATTATGTTTTTATGCGGTCAAGGTGTGTGTGTGTGTGTGTGTGTGTACAAAGCATTAAGAACACCTGCTCTTTACATGACATGCTGACCAGGTGAAAGATATGATCCCTTATCGATGTCAGCATTTTAAATCCACTTCAATCACTTTAGATGGTGAGGAGACAGGATAAAGAATGATTTTTTAAGCCTTGAGACAATTGAGACATGGATTGTGTGTGTGCGCCCTTCAGCGGGTGAATGGGCAAGACAAAAGATTGAAGTGCCTTTGAATGGGGTATGGTAGGAGCCAGGCGCACCGGTTTGTGTGTCAAGAACTACTTCGCTGCTGGGTGGGGATGGGGGTGGTGGTGCAACTCATATTAGGAAGGTATTGTTAGTGTTGTATCAAATCAAAAGTCTAATCAAATTGTATTTGTCACATGCACCGAATACAACCTTAGAGTGAAATGCTTACTTACAAGCCCTTAATGTTGAGGACAGACGTTCCTCTAGCGGAACCCCTCGCCAACAGCCAATGGAATAGCAGGGCGCGAAATACAAAAATCTCATAATTCAAATTTCTGAAACAATCAGCTATTTTACACCATTTTAAAGATAAACTTCTAGTTAATCCAACCACATTGTCCGATTTCAAAAAGGCTTTACGGCGAAAGCATAACATTAGATTATGTTAGGACATCACCTTGACTAGAAAAACCACACAGCCATTTTCCAAGCAAGAAGAGGCATCACAAAAACCAGAAATACAGCTAAAATTAATCACTAACCTTTGACGATCTTCATCAGATGACACTCCCAGGACTCAATGTTACACAATACATGTGTGTTTTGTTCGATAAAGTTCATATTTATATCAACAAAAACCCCATTTTACATTGGCGCGTGATGTTCAGAAAATGTATTGCCTCCAAAACTTCCGGTGAATGAGCACATCAATTTACACAAATACTCATGATAAACATTGATAAAATTTACAACAGTCATTGAAAGATTTATAGATACACTTCTCCTTAATGCAACCGCTGTGTCAGATTTCAAAACAGCTTTACGGGGAAAGCACATTGTTCAATATTCTGAGTACAGAGCTCAGCCATCAAAGCAAGCTATACAGTTACCCGCCAAGTTCTGGAGTCAACAAAACTCAGAAATAGTATTATACATTTTCACTTACCTTTGGTGATCTTTGTCGGAATGCACTCCAAGGACTCCCACTTCCACAAGAAATGTTTGTTTTGTTCGATAAACTCCATATTTATGTCCAAATACCTCCTTTTGTTCGCGCGTTCAGATCACTATCCAAAGGCAAAATGCGCGAGCGCAAAACCCAAGACAAAAAGTCAAAAAGTTCCATTACCGTTCGTAGAAACATGTCAAATGATGTTCACAATCAATCCTTAGGGTCTTTTTATCATAAATATTCGATAATATTCCAACCGGACAATAGCGTATTCATTACAAAGGAAAAAGAAGGAACGGCGCGCCTGTGTGACTGCGCAGTAAACACCTCATTGGCATCAGGCAGTCCACTTGTTGAGTGAGCTCTTATTCTCTCCCCAGTAACAGTAGAAGCATGAAACAAGGTTCTAAAGACTGTTGACATCTAGTGGAAGCCTTAGGAAGTGCAAAATGACCCCACAGACACTGTAGTTTGGATAGGCAATCACTTGAAAAACTACAAACCTCAGATTTCCCACTTCCTGGTTGGGTTTTTCTCAGTTTTTTTCCTGCTATTTGAGTTCTGTTATACTCACAGACATCATTCAAACAGTTTTAGAAACTTCAGTGTTTTCTATCCAAATCTACTAATAATATGCAAATATTTGACTCTTGGCCCGAGTAGCAGGCAGTTTACTCTGGGCACGCTTTTCATCCGAACGTGAAAATACTGCCACCATACCATCATTTAAGATGTGTATATAAAAAAATACATAAATATTTAAGGATCAACAATAAAATAACAGTAGCGAGGCTATATACAGGGGGTTCCGGTACAGAGTCAATGTGAGGGGGCACCGGTTAGTCTAAATAATTGAGGTAATATGTACATGTAGGTAGAGGTAAAGTGACTAGGCATGGATAATAAACAGTAGCAGCAGTGTAAAAATGGGGGGTGGGGACAATCAAATAGTCCAGGTAGCCATTTGATTAATTGTTCAAGAGTCTTATGGCTTGGAGGTAGAAGCTGTTAAGAAGCCTTTTGGACTTAGACTTGGCGCTCCGTGTGTGTGTACATTGTGTACCAGGCCTCCACACAAGCTAACTGACAGTGGGAATCCGCCTGCCTGAGTCCGTCACCAGGCAGGAGAGAAGAGCGACGCTCTGATGCAGAGAGAAGGGGGGAGAGAGAGAGGGAAGGACAGAGGAGAAGAGAGATGGACAGCCATTTTCAGAGGCACCTGCCTGCCATAACTCGTTGGGATGCGATGGATGGGAAACAAAATGGCACGTCCCCTATCTGTCTCTGTTGTCACTGACACTTTAGCTTTGGACACAAGCATCTTTTTGATGTTCTGAGTGTTGGCTTCCTGATGAAGAGGATCATTCTAAATAAACCAGGCTCTCTAGCATAGCACCTCACGTTCCTCCTCAGCTGACTGCTCTCTGTAGGAATCTATCCTACTGCACCTTTTGTAGTGGGAACCTTCACTAAGCAGCCTCTGTGACGGTCATTTAGGCCAGGGTTTCCCAAACTTGGTCCTGGGGGCCCCCCCTGGGTACACAGCTGATTCAAATAATCAAAACTTGATGATGAGTTGGCCATTTGAATCAGCTGTGTAGTGCTTGTGCAACAACCAAAATGTGCACCCAGGGGAAGCCCCAGGACCGAATTAGGCTATTTCTCCACCATTTGATGTATAGGATTCAGGGTTGGGGGGGAACATTTTGAAAAGCAATTGACCCTGATCCTGACAGGATCTCTTTCTGCTACTCCTCAAACCTTGTATGTATGTGAACTATCTTTTGTTTCTGTTTCTGTCAATGTGGTTGTCATTAACAGTATCAGTGTTGCAGGAGGGGAAACATACAAAAATGTATCCCTTAAACTAGGGCATTGCCAGTGACCTCACAATACGATATCATCATAATTCTTAGGTGCCGATACGATACGTATTGCGATTCCCATGATCCTATATGTATTGCGATTCGATATTCCAAACATGTTGCTCACTATATGTCTGCTGCAGAGATGACAAGAGCAAGAGAAAATGAGTTGAAAACATGTTTGCTCACTTTAAAAAAAGATGGAGAACAAGCTATAAAATGAAAAATACCAGACTTTTGGCGCAGGTAAAGCCGACTAAGACTACCTATCAAAGTATCTATATAATATTGCGATATGTAACTGTATTGATCCCCCCCCCCCCCCCCCCCCCCCCCACAATAAACATCTGTAAATCCCAATATCGCCCTAGACAATCTGCAAGAGTTTAACGCCCTCCACCCTCTCTCGCTCTACCTGTCTCTACCTCTACCAGGCCCTGTTTGTGCTCTTCATCCTGGCCTACATCCACATCGCCTTCTCCCGCTCGCCCATCAACTGCCTGGAGCACGTGCGGGAGAAGTGGCCGCGTGACGGCATCCTGCGCGTGGAGATCCAGCGCAACTCGTCGCGTGCGCCCATCTTCCTGCAGTTCTACGACACGGACGGCTTCCAGGGCCTGGTCAAGGAACCAGAGGGGGAGGGAGAGGGAGGAGGAGGGCTGGGCCTGGCCGCGCTGCACCACGAGGAGGAGGATGACGAGGAGGAGATGACCCTGGAGATGTTTGACAACAGCTCTGTGCAGGTGAGGGTGAGAGAGAGGGAGGGAAGCAGGGATGGGGGCTTGAGAGGAAGGCTAAATGCAGAGACGCCAATGATCCTGCTACCGCGTGCCCCTGTCCAGAATAATGACCATACAATGACCTTCCATTGTTCACACAGTGCCTTCAGAAAGTATTATTCCACATTTTGTGTTACAGCCTGAATTCAAAATTGATTACATTTGTTTTTCTCACCCATCTACACACACTATCCCAAATGTATTGACTCAGGTGTGAATACTTAAGTAAATGAGATATTTCTATATTTTATTTTCAATACATGTTAGAATCACCTTTGGTAGTGATTACAGCTATGAGTCTTTCTTGGTAAGTCTCTAAGTGCTTTGCACACCTGGATTGTACAGTATTTGCACATTTATTTTAAAAATTCTTCAAGCTCTGTCAAGTTGGTTGTTGATCATTGCTAGACAGCCATTTTCAAGTCTGGCCATAGATTTTCAAACTGATTTAAGTCAACTAAAACTAGGCCACTCAATGTCATCTTGGTAAGCAACTCTAGTGTGTTTGGCCATGTGTTTTAGGTTATTGTCCTGCTGAAAGGTGAATTTGTCTCCCAGTGTCTGTTGGAAAGCAGACTGAACCCGGTTTTCCTCTAGGAGTTTTCCTGTGCTTAGCTCTATTCCATTGCTTTTTATCCTAAAAAAACAACCTCGTCCTTGCTGATGACAAACATACCCATAACATGATGCAGCCACCGTCATGCTTGAAAATATGAAGCGGTACTGAGTGATATGATGGATTTGCCCTAAATGTAAGGCATGATGTGTTCAGGACATAGTTAAAAAAAAAAAAATCCACATTTTTTGCAGTTTTACTTTAGTGCCTTCTTGCAAACAGGATGTATGTTTTGGAATATTTGTATTCTGTACAGGCTTCCTCCTTTTCACTCCGTCATTTAGGTTCATATTGTGGAGTAACTACAATGTTGTTGATCCATCCTCAGTTTTATCCTATCACATCCATTTAACTTTAACGAAATCCCTGAGCGGTTTCCTTCCTCTCCGGCAACTGAGTTAGAAAGGACGCCTGTATCTTTGTAGTGACTGGGTGTATTGATACACCATCCAAAGTGTAATTAATAACTTCACCATGCTCAAAGGGATATTCAATGTCTGCGTTTGAATTTTTACCCTTCTACCAATAGGTGCCCTTCTTTACGAGGCATTCGGAAACCTCCCTGGTCTTTGTGGTTGAATCTGTGTTTGAAATTCACTGCTCGACTGAGGGACCTTACAATTATCTGTATGTGTGGGGTACAGAGATGAGGTAGTCATTAAAAAAATCATGGTGAAGACTTATTGCACATAGAATGAGTCCATACAACTTATTTAGGCTTGCCATAACTGAGGTTGACTTTATTGACTCAAGACATTTCAGCTTTTAAATTTTTATTAATTTGTAAAAATGTTTAAACATATTTCTACTTTGACATTATGGGGTATTGTGTGTAGGACAGTGACACATATCAATTTTAAATTCAGGCTGTAAAACAACAACAATTAGCAAAAAGTCGGGGGGGTCTGAATACTCAAGTCTTTTTCTCCTCTCTCGCTGTCAGTTTGAGCTAGACATCGAGCCGCGGCTGAAGCCCTCGCTGAGCGGCATCGGCCTTGGGGGAGGGGGCCTCAACGACAGCCAGGACCTCTCCTTCAGCCAGTCGCCCACTAAAGGTATGCAGCCGCTGAGGGAGACAGTCTCCGAGATTGAGATGCTAACACGAGCAGGTAAACTCAAACCCCCCTCACCCAACCCTACCCACCTGTCTACACCCCTAGTGAGTGAGAATCCTCAATCCTCTCCTCTCACCGTTCCTTTCTTCCTCCTCCCCTCTTCCTGCAAGCTAGCTCCCTTCCGGGCATCTTCTTGTCTTTGGTCACCCCCTTTCTGCCATGATTCCATTCCAAAAATGTGTTCCCTTGTCTTCTGCCACCTCAACGACTTCCTGTAGCTGTTGTTGTGATGGATCAGACTGTTTGAATCTGGCAGTGTGGCCATGATGCCATCGTATGTCCTGCAGTGGGCCCTGGCTGTGCCAAGACGAAGACTGTGTTGAGCTGACCTTTTGCAGCTCGATCCAGCAGTAGCAGTCGAGAGCCAGGCTCCAGACTTTAGTTTAGGCCCTGTTTGTGTCGTGTCTGTGTGCCCTTGCATTGGCTTTAACAATTCTAAATGGCCTTTGCATAACATTTTCTATGTGCTATGTATGCATGTTTTGTGTTTTATTGCTGTAAGTCTGACTCCTTTCCGTAATTTGCTTTTAATTAAGTCTTGGCAATGTGTTTCTGTCAATGTTTTGCCATTTTAGGTGGGCTCTAACTAGTTTAAATATGAGTTCTAATGCAATGCAATTGTGATGTGGGGTTGGTGGGTTGCTGTGTGTGTGTTCTTTGTTGGTGTGGTAATCTGCACTGCTTACCTGTAAGTGTGTTTCTGTCTGTGTGTGTGTCGTCAGTGTGGCCTCAGGAGGAGTACATAGTTGAGTACTCTCTGGAGTACGGCTTCCTCCGCTTGTCCCAGACCACCCGGCAACGCCTCAACATCCCCGTCATGGTCGTCACGCTGGGTAAGTGGTTATAAAGCCTACTTAACACTGTCATAAGCATGATCGCAGATGTCATGAATGGTCTTAGCTAGATGAGCGGTGTTATTAAACCTGTCTAAACTCATAAACATGACATACATATCAGGTGTCATACATATTCATATCTGGGTAAGCTCTGTCATAAAGCCTACTAGAAACACTCAGAAGCATGCCATAGGATGTGTCATAAACAGTGATGGGAACTAATGTTGCTAAAGTGATAGGAACTATGACCACTGACTTGCAAGTTAGCTTGCCAAAGAGCAGCAGTAGTTGGTTAGATCAGTAGTTACCGATGAGCGGCGGTAGTTGGTTAGATCAGTAGTTACCGATGAGCGGCGGCAGCTGGTTAGATCAGTAGTTACCGATGAGCGGCGGTAGTTGGTTAGATCAGTAGTTACCGATGAGCGGCGGTAGTTGGTTAGATCAGTAGTTACCGATGAGCGGCGGCAGCTGGTTAGATCAGTAGTTACCGATGAGCGGCGGTAGTTGGTTAGATCAGTAGTTACCGATGAGCGGCGGTAGTTGGTTAGATCAGTAGTTACCGATGAGCGGCGGCAGCTGGTTAGATCAGTAGTTACCGATGAGCGGCGGTAGTTGGTTAGATCAGTAGTTACCGATGAGCATGCTGATGTACTCAACCTCTGGTGGCTAAGATGGACAGGAGCTAGCTAGCTGCTGACTTTTATTTGGAAATATTTTAGTATTTGGGCCATAGATCATATTGGCCAACGCAATGGTGCTTTATTAAGCAGTCATCTTAACGAAACTCAAAGCTGAAAGCGCTCTCAGACCACCCTTTGTTGCGCGCCCACGGCTAACTTTCACATTAGAATTTTAGCAGACACTCTTATCCAGAGCTTTAAAGGCAAGCGCAATCAAAGTATCGCCAGCAAAACACTTCACTCAACATCGTACTCAGGCACACTAAAAAGCCTGGTAGAATTAGCACAGATGCAGTGTTCTGAGGACAGGAGGTGCTGTCTGTGTGAGGCTTCGTATCCTAATCCTGCGCGTGTGTGTGTGTGTGGTGGGCGCGCGTGCAGACCCCATGAAGGACCAGTGCTTTGGGGACGGCTTCAGCCGCTTCCTCCTGGATGAGTTCCTGGGCTACGATGACATTCTGATGTCCAGCGTCAAGGCCCTGGCCGAGAACGAGGAGAATAAAGGTACACTGTGGTTAAGGGTGGAGGTCTGTTTCTCCTGCATGTGTCTTTCCTTGGTGGTATGCAAAACTGTGTGTGAGCGCGTGTCTGATCGGTGCTCTGTGTGTGTGAACAGGCTTCCTCAGGAACGTGGTGTCAGGGGAACACTACCGATTTGTCAGCATGTGGATGGCCCGCACCTCCTACCTGGCTGCCTTTGTCATCATGGTAATATTCGTAAGTATCAGTCTCCACACACCATTTGTCAAAAGTGTTCGAAATCCCAAGTGTTCAAAATCTTACGTGTTAAAACATCCCAAGTGTTCAATTTAGCCCATGAGAAGCCTTTATTTGGGTTCCTTATCTAAAGTTTCACCAAACAATACATTTTTATGATAAATTAGCTGGTGCTAACTACACGCTCTCTGGGTTTCTCATGTAAAGAAGAAACGTAAGATAAGCTTTATGTGCTATGCCTCTTTAAAAAATTAAAAGGGGGGAGGTGAAAAGTAAGAACGAGGCATTCCATTGAAAGTTTCATTTTTGTTTTCCTCTGTATCTGCAGACCCTGTCAGTGTCTATGCTGCTGCGCTACTCCCACCATCAGATCTTCGTCTTCATCGGTGAGAACACACACACACACACACAGACCCCTCTAGCAGCCTTGAAAGACACACTCCGTGCCGCACATCTCTTTGACCCTACGGCGAACTCTCTCACCTTTGACCCTTTCCGTCTCACCAGTGGATCTGCTGCAGATGTTGGAAATGAACATGACCATCGCCTTCCCAGCAGCCCCTCTGCTCACCGTCATCCTGGCTCTCGTGGGTAAGAGTGTCTCGTCGTTTGAGCCACCATGCAACAAGCTGGGTCTTGTTTTTTGAAATTATTTTATTTACGAATGAACAGTGGTTAAGAAGAAACGTTCCCTATTTCCCAGGTATGGAGGCCATCATGTCGGAGTTCTTCAACGACACCACCACCGCCTTCTACATCATCCTCATCGTGTGGCTAGCCGACCAGTACGACGCCATCTGCTGCCACACCAACACCAGCAAACGGCATTGGCTGAGGTGAGTCCAACACGCCAACACCAGCAAATGCCATTGGCTGAGGGAAGCCGTGCATACCCTCCAATATCTCATAAAATGGGGATGGGTTGACGAGAAGGGAACTATTTGGCGCATTTCTTTGACTTCAGCAAACAACTGATCACTTTGTCTCTCCAGTTCCAGGCAGTCCTTCCATTCCACAGTCAAGCCAGTCCAGTGTGATGCTGGTATTTTCAGCTACTCTCTAAGGAGGTTGTCTCTGTCTCTCCCGCAGGTTCTTCTATCTGTATCACTTTGCGTTCTACGCCTACCACTACCGCTTCAACGGCCAGTACAGCAGCCTGGCTCTGGTCACCTCCTGGCTCTTCATACAGGTGAGACACGGCAGGGAAGGAAAGGAAGGGTTGGATGAAAAAAATTAAATTGGGGACATTTTTTAAATAAACTGGAGAAAAGACACTCCCAAACTAGTGTACTAGCCCACACACGCCTCCAGCGTTTTGAATAGGAAACACTGGAGGCTTTGCATTTGTTTCAAGGGGTCTACACACTGAGCTGGAAAGTGCTTTATCATGTTATTGTGCTGTTATACCGGCTTATTATTCATTAGATGTTACTGTAATCTAAGAACATAGAACCGTATTTGTTTGAGTAAATAGCAATGAAAGTCATATTGGGTTAGAGTGGGTTTTTAAACCCAATTTTAAACCAATTTCCTGAATAAATCAATTTCTCTGTAGTAGCGACTGTGCATGATGCTAATGTTTCAGCCCTCATGCTAGTGGCTGTCCCAAAGAGATTAGCACCCTAGGCTACATTTTAGCCAATGTAACGATTCGCCTGTGATTTGAGATCAGACCCCTGAAGTCATGCCAGCCACAGCTCTTGTTGGAGTTTGTAACCCTTCCAGCCTCTCCAGGCCCAGTTTCTAACCCCATTACTTAAAAACAGACTTATTTTAACCCCTACATACCTCTCTTCTTCATCCCTCCATCCCTAGCACTCCATGATCTACTTCTTCCACCATTACGAGCTTCCGGCCATCCTGCAGCAGATCCGCATCCAGGAGATGCTGCTGCAGAACCAGCAGGCGGGCCAGGGGGGCAACCAGACGGCCCTGCAGGACAACCTTAACAACAACACCACCGCAGCAGCTGGAGGAGCAGCTCCAGCCCGGGGGGGGGCAGCCAACGGCCAGGTCCGACTGCCAGATGAGCCACAGGCGGCCCAGGCCCAAGGTACAGCGACCCAGTCTAACAGCCTGGCCAGCAGCGCTACGTTAGAAGGGGCCCAGGAAGAGTTGACGATGACGACGGAGCTAGACTGGATGGCGGAGACGGCGGCCATCATCACGGAAGCCCTGTCCTCCTCCTTGGCTCCCCAGCTGGAGAGCACAGAAGGGGGGTTGCTGGGGGAGGCCGGAGAGGTGGGGGGGGTCATGGTTTCTGAGGCGGGCCTCAGCGTGGTGGCGGAGATTCGAATGGAGGGAAGTGGTGGGGGTGGAGGAGGAGAGGGCACAGATGGCCCCAATCCCAGCTTGGTTGCAGTGGAAATCAAAACCATAGGGGCCTGCAGCAGCAGTGCAGCGGGCTCAGGCCCGCCTCTTCCTCCCTCTCCTTCAATGGGAGGACTTCAGGAAGCAGAGACTAGCCTCTCTAGTGTCAGTCCTTTCCTTCTTCCTCCTTCTCCTCCTCCACACACAGACTGCAGTAGGGCAGGGGCTGGGGAGCCAGAAAGCCCTGGGCAAAGCCCCACAGACTGGGAGCCCAAGACAGAGGAACCCTCCAGCCCCACTCCGTCCTGAGCCCCCCTACTCCAACTCACTTACGTATGCTCCCACATGCAGAGGCAACATGTCTTCTCCCCCCTCAATTCCTCTTCCAACACCGCAAAATTGCCGCCGTGGCTATATTACTGTAATCTCATTCTTATGACACCAAGGAGAAGAGAGGGATGGAAAGCTAAGAAGAGCCCCCCCCCCCCCCCCATCCACTCTCCTCTAGGATCACTGCTACGGAAATGTTTTGTTTTGCTTTTAGTTTCCCCATCCTTAGTGGGACAGTGACTTTTTCCATCCGTCGCAGAGTTTTCGCTCAAATTATGTGTGAGATGCACCAACTTTGCTGCAAAGGTGTGGAATCGTTCGTGAAAGGCTACCATGACATTTTGCCATGTGATTTTTTTTTTTTTTGTTTGTTTATGATCGAAATTGATTTGTAAAATAGTGAGGCGGCAATCCTATTGCGTTGATGTACAATTCCTTAAAGGATGTTTCTGTTGGTTAGGTGTCTCGACGGGCTTTGGAAATGGCAGTGTACTCTATGCGTTTTCTTTTTGAGAGCACAGTGGACTACCATGCCAGTCATCACAAGGCTGCAACACATACTCTTATCCTAGTCATTCATTCCATCTGGTCCTCGAAACCCAGAAAAAGAAAATACGAATACAACCCTGCTTTTCTGAGTTGCTCTAGTGTCTGAGTTGGTCATTTTTCTTTCAGAACTGTAGGCTAGTAATGTTGCTGTGGTTTGTGTAGATACTTAGTCACGCACCACTTTTTCACAGGCGCTCAACTCCTCCAGTTTGGAGGTTGTAGTCGTAACTGGCAACCAGCTCCACAAGTTAGCGCTAGCCCTGAGTGGAGCATCATGGGAAATTGAGTTTTCATCCACTCTTCGGGGGTGTTAAGTAGACCTGCTTGCTCTTGTTCAGATCCCCCCCCCCCCCTCTGCTTCTTTTACGACGATTGGCAGTTGCTCCCTGTACATCTTGAGCTGAAGAAGAGTGGCCATCGTTGCGGTTTCTCTCATCTTAACCCCTTTTGAGTGAAACTGCGTCATTGGTCCGCCCCTGGGAGCTTTTCTGTGTACTGCTAGCCAACCAATTCTCTCATCACCATGTTTTGTGTTTGTCTTTCACATTAGAATCGCTTCACTAGTCATGTGCAAATTAAACAGAATCAACCTGAAGGCTCAACCATTGCCTTAAACACCCGTTTCATGGTCTTCAAACAAGATGATTTAAGTCAATATTTGTCCCCATGGCCCCTTAGACCGTATTCCAAAAGAGGAGCGTGTGACTGTAAAAAAAGAAATGCGCTTCATCACAAGGAAGTTTTCTGGATCACGGCATCAGCTGACTGAGGCCCACTCCAAGCTCAAACACACAAATCGTTGCCCCAGACTGGCACAAGACAATACCAGGCGATGTTGAACAGCTTTAGGGTAAAGCCATTGTACCCAGCCAACCCATCTCCATTACATTTGTCATTGAGATCTACCATTCAGCTGCCCAACTGGATAGTTGTGACGATAAGGCATATATTGGACCCTGGGGGGCATTTAATTTTGTAGAAAAATATATTTAGAATTAATATTTCATCTTTCATCAATGTTCTTGTTTCAAAACTTTCAGGAGATTATGATAAAACTGCAGAATGTTAAAAAAAAACCTTCCACGACTGTTGTGGCCACTGCTCTATTCCATAGCTCACGGGAGACTAAATAACTGGCTTGTAAAATGCTACTGTGATGCTCGGTGTATTTGCTAGGGTCTAAAGACAATTTTATTTTTCTCCTGTAATCAGATGGACCTAACATGCATCATGCTTCCCCATTTCTGGAACTAGCTGACCACGGTACTAACATGGAACAGGGTATAACACAAGTTGAGAGGTTTTGACATTGTAACTTTATAGACGTAGACACTGTCAGGGAATGAACAGTAGTCATTGACAGGTGTGGTCGACGGCTTGGTCCTCAGCTGTTTGAACTGAGAACGATCTCCTGACCAGAGAGCTTTTATTTTTGAATGATACTTTATATGATTCCGAATGAGAGATTAGTGCAAGTTGAGATTGCCCTTGTTGGCCCCATATCAGAGGAAAATGGGTTATATTTCAACAGCATGGCGATAATCAAGGGACATTTCGCAGAATATCATTGTTCGAGTTCTATTGAGACACGAGGGGTTAGAATAATTTCTGCTCAGTGAGTTGGGTGGAGATGTAGTCAAGGCTATGCAACGGGCAGGACAGAGGACGTGGTTATGGGATGAGAAGGTTGTCCAAATTGTGCAATATGACAAGTCCTTTTAAAGAGAAGTCTGAGTTCATTCTAGGGGAAGCTTTTACCGCTAAGAGAGAAGAAAAATTGTTCCATCAATGAGGTTTTCTGATCAGTTTCTTTATCTGTGCCTATATTCCGTTCTGTGAGAGAAAGCGGGATGATTGTAGCCTTGCAACAGTTGCTATCCATTTGTAGTTAATTTTAGACAATGATAAACGAATCCTTCGATCTGTGATGGACTAGATTCCTCTCATTCAAATGTATTTAACTGTTCAGTAAACCAAGTGCAGTAGAAGCATTCTTTGCACAAAATGCCGTTGGTGTGGTTATTTCTGTTTGTGTGTCCTAGTATTGATCATGGAAATCCTAGACACAAAGTATGTTGTCCACCACAATATAATATATATTTTACCTTTTTATTTATCCAGGAAGTCCCACTGAGGTCAGGAGACCTCCCTTGTAAAATCAAATACAATTTTATTGGTCACATAAAATAGGAACTTCCTGGGTATTGTATGTTGACATATTTCAAATCCTGTCACATGGATGTCATGTCACATCCATATTTGGATCATGTTCATGGGGAACCCCCTGATTGACAAAAGGATCCTATATCAGAAAGGAGAAATGACACCCTGTTTACTTGTTTAAAAGTGAATACATGTTTAGAGTTAATGTGTAATAGAGCTCGCCAGCTTGTAGTCCTAAAAACCAGAAATGAGTTACCTCCTGGTTCATTCAGCCATTCATCTGGGGAAAGAATAGGGTTTTGGGATAAATGCCGAAAATAAGGTTAACACAGGCTTAGAACATCTTTGGGCTGATGTTTTGTTCTGAGTCAGTTAACGTGACGTTTTGTGTGCTAATTTTTCATTTTCTTTTATTGCATAAATTCTTGAATTCTCAGTGACGTTAGCTGGTAAAGATTCTCATAGAACAAACCGTAAAAGATCTAAGCCTGCGTGTATCGCGGACATTATTTTTGGCGTTTGTCCAAAAACCTTACAAAAAACTCAATTTTCCCGTAGGCTTTTTGCCAACCAACCATGGTGGACTTAGTAGCCTACAAAAAGACGTCATTACTATTGCTCTCTATACACTGCCAGACATCAAACATGCCTAATACCTGTTATTCTATCACTGAAATCACTGAAATTTCCCCCTCAGTACCGAAAGGTAAAAATACAGACCACACAAAGTACACAATACAAGGATTCACATTTCAACCTTCGTCACAACCAACACTTTCATCGGACTTTTATTCTTGAAAAACATGTCAATCAAGGCCAGTGAACAATATCGATTCGGATCTCAAAGGAAATAAAACATACGACGCACCACTCCTGATTCCTCCGTGGGAGTCGGGGTCCTGTGGCAGAGGAGAAGAGAGGAGTGAGCGCTACAAAGTTTAATGGCTCAGTTCACAGAACAGATGCATGGGTGGGCGTGCTGGTACCTCCAGCCCCACCGCATTGGCACGATATACTGTATTCAAGTAGGCCTGAGGTTGCACGCATGTTACCAGCCATATGAGGCAGTTGGGCAGCGTAGAGCACAAGGAATTCCCAATGCCCTAGAAGCTCTCATTTTTCACCCAGTAGCAAAAGGTTGAAAGGTTGGTGTCCAGGGAAAGAGCTGCCATGCTACGGCATCAGGATCACAGGAAAAGGATACATCCAAACAAAGGGAATCCAGCTGCTTTCAACAAACCCCTCCCCTTTTAACCCCTTACTACACCATTGATTGGTCCGTGTCCAAACACCAGAGGGGCATCACCTCTTCTCGTTGGTGTGTTTGGCGGGGGCTGTGCGGACTGTGGGCAGGGCCTTGAGGACAGGGTCTGTCATGGTGGTGGCACAGCGGGTGGAAGGGAGGGACGAGGTGGTTTTGGTGGAGGTGGGGAGGGATGCTGCGGCTAAAACCACGGGGGGCGTTCCTGACACTATGGGTGCAGAGCAGGCGGCCTTCTCCTTGGCCAGGGAAGTCTGCAGCTCAGCCCTCCTGGCCAGAGCCGTCCTTAGCTGATCCCGGATCAGGTCGATCTTCTCCTGTAGCTCTTGTAGCTCCCCTGGCCTTGGAGGAACGCCCAAGGAGGAAGATGAAGGGATGGATGAAGAAGAGGAGGAGGGGAGGGAGAGCACCAGGTTGGCAAAGGAAGTCCCGAAGCCTCCGTTTGCGCAGACACGTGTTGCCTGGTTAGCCCCGGGGATACCTTCCCCCCCTCTCCCCCCTTCGGACTTGGTCACGGCCCGGGCTAGCAGGCGGCGGCTGTTGAGGGTCTCCAGGTTAAAGTGGACACGCTTGTTGTCCTTAGCGGCTGCAGCAGAGGAGTCCCTGCTGTTCTCGTTGTTCCACTTGGCCGATGCCTTGGAGAGAAGGGGGTCAGGGGGAGGCTGGGGGTGCTGGTTCTTCTGGATGCAGCAGCTACTGGGAGATAAAAGGCTTGTGTCAGTAAAGAAAGAAAGACACTGGTCTGGTGTCAAATCAAGCCCTAGTAGTGTGTTAGCTCGCTTTGAATCTGTAACTCAGCAATATGACTGCCTCCTCTCATTACCGCTGATGGGTAAAAGGGCCAATAGGATTCTACCTGTCCATGTCCTGTCAGATCACTCATCATGGAAGAAAGGTAAAGTTAGTACTTTTTTTTTAAGGTCTCCATAATGGCAGCCATTTTGTCACCTTTTCTCTGTGTTGGTGTCCTGCTTCTTCTTCACGTCCTCATAGGTCTGGTTCAGGGCTCGGTGGATTTTCTGCAGAATAAATGGGGCTATAGTTACACTGACAGCCAAGGGATACAGGGGGTTGAAAAGCTCCACACTGTTTTATTCAAAACGTGCAGAATTGACACCATCTTAGAAATTGTAATTACTTTTCCCCTCTCATTAATAATCCTCAATTGGGGAAGGAGCTTAGAAGACCTCCGGGTACTTAAGCCAGGCAGATTTGAAATGTCAGTCCTTTTAATGTTCAACTTGGACTGGGCTTCCAAAATGGTGGTTATCTAAGTCAACAGCAGATGGCGGTGTTGCCTTAATGTTTTCAAATGACAGCCAAGGTGATTTATAGTCCCAATGACAGTCTAGCCAAGAGCATGAGAAACCTACACCATAAACAACATTTTACAAGCAATAACGGTTTGTTAATATTGAATTCACAGTGGATATGTGAAGTGTAAGTGCTTTTAGATATAGAGTTTGTAAAACATGCCAGGGAGAGCCACACATTTTGTTCAAGTAAAAAAGAGCACTTTAAAAAGGCCAATGAAAGAAACTATGAAAAAGTCTGAAGACTGAGGCAGGAACAGGAAGGTTCTCAAGGCACTGGCTTACTGTGAAAGGATATTGTATTGATACAGACTTGCTGCCATTCAAACGCACACACACAAACTCTCCTTTGGTTCACACACACACACTCCCTCCCTCCATCTCACCTGGCTGGTGTGGAGCCAGTACTTGTACTTTTGTCGTCGTCGGATGCGGGGCAGCACCATGTGGTAGAAGGCGTGCTCCCCAGCCAGGGTGAGCAGCGACGTGGCCACGCCCACACACAGCAGCACAAACAGCCCTGAGAAGTGACGAATGCCCATCTGGAGAGTCTGTAGGGGGAGGGGACAGTTGGGTTACTTGGACAGGGTTAACACACGTAACACAGGGGGTTAACAATATAGTCAATTGATTGTCAACCTCCGGTCCATGGACCGGATCTGGTCCTTGGAATGATGCTGATCGGTACAATGAGAACCTTGTCATTAGATCTCAATCGAATGGATACTTAGCATAGTTTCAGGTCTCAAATCTTTAGTGATCCTGTATGGATCAGTCGGGTAGAGCATGGCGCTTGCAACACCAGGGTTGTGTTTGATTCCCAGGGCCAGCCATACATAAAATGTATCCAAGTATGACTAAGTCGCTTTGGATAAAAGCGAAATGGCATATATATTATTCTGCACTGACACCCCCTGTTTTTGCCTCTAAGGGGCAGTTTATTCATCTTGATTCAGACAGAGATTGTCCATAGATATCCAGTTAGAGTTTTGACACGAGGAGGCTTCTGTCGGCCCCTAGAGATGCCTGGAGGGGTCCTGCGTAGGAGAACTAATCAGAATGTAAAAAGCCTGGTGGCTAGGGCTATTACGATGACCGTATTACCGCTACACCGGCGGTCATGAGTTAAATTACCTACCCACTGGGCACACACTGTAACGTTGAATCAATGTTGTTTCGACATCAATTCAATAAAATGACATTGAACCAACGTGGAATAGACGTTGAATTGACGTCTGGGCCCAGTGGGTAGGCCACTCACTCCAGAACTGCGCTCTGTAAATGAATGGTGCTGATGGTCGACGGTAGCCGACAAAACTTGCTAACGGCCATCAAGTCGCTAATGGCCTGGTACTCAGCGCTCTATTGTCCCTCTAATTACTCTGACGTCAATGCGAATGCAATGGAAAATCAAATCAAACAGCTTTTTGATGTGTGGAATGAACTAAGTGTTCCTATAAACCCAGTCATTGTGTAACATTTCTATAGGCTATGGAATCCCGTGTGAAATCAGAGTTTGATGGCGTCTATTAAAAAGAAGAGGATCCCAGCTTTCACTAATTGAAATGGATGATGCTGTGTTCCCATTAGAAACCCGAGCAGTGAGCCCACTGAGTGACACATGCCTGATCTCTGTCCCATGAAGGTTTTCAACCTCCATGCCATGGGCTGCCTTCGGGAATATTCTATTTCCTGGTATTCTATTTGGTTCTAGTTTATTCTACTGTGTTCTCATTGTATCTCTATAAGCCTACACTTCTACTCTACTCTATTTTACCCTGTATGATTAGTTTCTACCCTGTGGGCTGCTGCAGAGGCCCTTTTTGAATTGCAGCAGTGCTTAGAGGGAATTTAGCCTAAAAGCGAATTTATGCTTGATCTGTAAATGTGGTCGGAGGCGCCGTGTGACGCAATTGCGGAGCCGTACCACATTGCCGAGCGCCTTCCAAATGTTGTAACAATGTGGAGGACCTGTATCAACACAAACTCACTTCCTTGACAACTTCCATCTCAACAGCTCTACTCAACAGCTCTGCGCTGCCCCGAAAAAGTGTAAGATGTATGAATGCCCTGACTTTCGCATAGGCCGTTTCACCGTAAAGGCTGCACGGCCAATGCAGACGCCGGATTGACCATGCAGTGCCTTTTAGTCAGGACAGTGTGTGCTTGAGACGGTGTGTGCTTGAGACGCACAGTGTGAGCAGTGAGCACCCTGTCTGAGTATCCACCTTATGGTGGACCTGCCTGCCAGCCCATACAGCAATACATTACAGTAGTTGTATAGTACAGTGCACCTCCATAGTTGTATAGTACATCTGCATAGTTATACAATACATCTAGCGTGTTAAGGTTTAACAACATTTGTTGTTGGGGATGTGCTGTGTATATATACAGTATACACTGAGTGTACAAAACATTAGGAACACCTTCCTAATATTGAGTAGCACCCACTTTTGCCCTCATAACAGCTTCAATTCGTCGGGACATGGACTCCACAAGGTGTCGAAAGCGTTCCACAGGGATGTTGGCCCCTGTTGACTCCAGTGCTTCCCACAGTTGTGTCAAGTTGGCTGGATGTCCTTTGGGTGGTGGACCATTCTTGATACACATGGGAAACTGTTGAGAGTGAAAAACCCAGCAGCGATGCAGTTCTTGACACAAACCGGTGAGCCTGGCATCTTCTACCATACCCCGTTCAAAGGCACTTCATTTTTTGTCTTGCCCATTCATCCTCTGAATGCCGCACATACGCAAATTTAACCTGTCTCCTACCCTTCATTTACACTGATTGAAGTGGATTTAACAAGTGACATCAATAAAGGATAATAGCTTTCACCTGGATTCACCTGGTGAGTCTGTCATGGAAAGAGCAGGTGTTCTTAATGTTTTGTATACTCAGTGTCTATGCAGCCGCATTGTCTAACACTGTTTGACACTTTTCCGAAAGGAGAGAGAACTTTTCAGAGGAAATCTTCTAAACCGAATGCAGACCTCCTGCCTCTCTCTCTGATATTATCTGTAGAGGTTTGGATGTAGGTGGGAGGGAGGGGGGGGGGGGGGGGGGGGGGTAGACGATGGCAGGCTTGTTTCCGAAGTGCTGACACAGTGAACCCCAGGGGTTCAGTCAAGGCCCACCCCATCTCTCCCTCCACCCCTCCCTCCCGACATCCTTCACTCCGTCCCTCCTCCCATTTCATTCTGGGACTCGGCCAAGAAAGGGAGCTGCCAGTCTCAGCCTCGTGCCACTCTGCTCCCTCTCTCATTTTCTCTCTCTACCACTCTGCTCCCTTTCTTTCTCTCTCCCTTCCAGTCTACCACTGTGCCCCCCCCCTTGCTCTCTCCCCCTCTTCTTCTTACCCACTTCATTCACTCGCTCTCCCCCATCCATCGGTCACCCCCCCCTCTCCCATCCTTCTCTCTCCCTCCCCATCTCCACTCTACATTCTCCCCCTTCCTTCTCTCTCCCTCGCACTGATCCAGTCGTGTTTGGTATGCAGGGGGGATAAGTTTTAATGGGATGAGTTAAGGCCAGAGTATGGATGGTGTTAGCCTGTCGAATGTGTTTAAGAGTGGGCCCATCCTCCGTCATATTGTTTCTGGGCAGCCGTAGCTCATCTCCCCCTGTTCCCCTCCCCACTCCGCTGTCCCTCAGCCTTTCCCCTCAGAATCCGTGTGAGGGGAAGGATTTGGAATGGAAATGAGGAATAATCTGTTCAATGCGGACCACAGCAATTCTCGACCTCCTAATTATAGTAAAATAGTGAAACACATTAAACTGTAAAATATATAAAATGAAACTGTGAAAGATTTAGATGAAACTGTGAAAGATGTAAATTAGACTGTGAAAGATATAGATGAAACTATGAAAGAATAAACTGTGAAAGATATACATGAAACTGGGAAAGAACTGTGAAGGATATAGAGGAAACTGAAAGATATACCCTAGATGTGTGGTTTATAGGGCGTTTTTTTTAAACTTGTGCTGCATTCACTCCTCGGATTTTCTCACATTGATCCAAGGCAGCTTGAAAATTACAGTCTGCCAATGTATATTTTGACATTTCCAATTCTAAATTTGAGCATCTTTAAGGGGCCGACATGGCCAGGTACACGATGACAAAAAAAAAGACTTCAACGTTTATGACATCACAGTTCAAAGGAACGTCGCCCGGGGCAAATCAATAAACCAAAAATCTTTCCTCAGCGGTGCTAACAGAATAAACGTTATTGTCAGTCGTGTCGTGTGCAGCTCAGTCGAGACGAATGGTAGACGTTGTCATGTGGGAAACATCCGTGTTCTACCATCCATCCCTCAGTCACTCCCCAAAGTTAAATCGGATGATAATTTGATAATTAGGTAATGATAAGACTAGGAATGGCTTTGATGTTTCTGCACAGATGGCTAGGATCACTGCTTGTCTCGCTCTAGCACCGTTTTCCCCATCCTGAACACGCACACCTACAGGCACACACACACACACACACACACACACACACACACACACACACACACACACACACACACACACACACACACACACACACACACACACACACACACACACACACACACAGCCTCTCTCCACACACACTCTCTTCAATGGGTCTGTGCAGACCACAAATCACTGCGAGCTGATATGGTGTTGGCATTAGAAAAGCAATCCCAGAGTCCTCAGCTGCTGTCTGTCTGGGGAGCGAGAACCAACAGGTAAACAGCCCACATCGTCATGCTGATGGGACCAGATGGTTGCCCCAGTAACAGGGCAGCAACAATAATAACACTAGCGTAAAACGATTCAAACAACCAGTTATGTAGTTAGTAACAGACAATGATGTATATAAACACTTGTCTATACTAACAGAGCCATTGGGCCAGGGCAGTTATACCAGCTCAGTAAGTTAGTAGCCTTGCTGAGCAATCCGGAACGGCTAAGTAGCCTTGTGCAAGCCATAACGGCTCATAGGAGCAAGAGCCTATCTCCTGTTTCTGTAGCGTGAGGCAGCTTGATGTACAGGTATACCCCCTGAACAGGACTCTAGTCTATCGCAGGGCTTACCCCCATATATCTACTTAATGCTAAGTGCCAAGCAGAGACGCATTGGGTCCCATTTTTACAGTCTTTGGGATCACTCGGCTGGGGATCAAACTCCCAACCTTCTAATCTCAGGGCGTGAGTTGGAGTACTATACTAGCTAAGTGCTTGAGGTTAAAGGATAACTTTAGGATGACACACAATCCTGAGAGGATATCATAGACACACACACACACAGAGGCAGAATCTAGCAATCAATATTTTCCCTAAACATCTGACACTGACGGATTCCAGACCGTCTGAAGAATGTCTGCAACCCAGACTTGCATAGCTCTTAGAATGCATGCCCAATACATTGCTTCATTCAAGTGGTATGCTAGTGTGGATATTAGAACAGAGTCAAACATCCAGTTTGACATGTCCAGATGTATGAGAATGGCCAAATCCAATGTCCATCAACTGTCTGCAACCAATGTGGTGTGCCTACAGGGGGCGCCACTCCGCCACAGCCACACTCTAGCCTGGCACCTGATCTGCTGGTGCTGTCTGCACAAACAGATCTGGGCCCAGGCTGATTTTGATGGCCATAGAAGTTGACAAGATAGGCCAAACAGATCTGGGACCAGGCCACAGACAGACACTCACCTCGGTGACGGCGAACACCCTCTTCCCACAGGGCACCACCTTGTACCACTTGTCGTGCAGCATGTCCATGTAGCCGTCTGACTTGTAGCGACTGATGAACTCTGACACGTTGTTGGTCAGAGGGGAGTTCTGCGGTAGGCCTATTCCATAGCCTGGGGGGGTGGAGAAAGAAAGCATAGTACAATGGTACAATGGGTATTGTAGTTTATAGAAATTCATGGAAATCAAATAACTACTATAAGCTTAGTAAAAAGGGTTCTTCGTTTGTCCCCATAGCAGAACAATTTTTGGTTCCGCGTTGAACACTTCGGCGGTGAAAATGGTTCCACGTAGAACTTTGTACAACAAAAAAAAAGGTTATTTTCAGAAGGTTCTCCACTATGGTTCTAGGTAGCACCTTCTTTTCTAAGAGTATAGATGAGATTATTCGATTATTTCTATGGTTTAATTCTATTTGTTCAGGTGATCCCATTGAGATGAAAAGTCTCTTTTACAAAGGAGAACTGTCCTGTGAAGGAAGCATTCAACCATTTGTTACATTAAAGTAGGCACAATAGGCGAGGGTAAGATATCGTTAGACGCAAACAAATGAAGAACAATGTAAAAGGGTGGTTATGGAGGTAAACAACATGTTTACAATGTAAGCATGTAAATATGTTAAAGTTTTGGTGCGTTCCCTTCTATAGCACAAGTCCCATAGCTTTGCAATCTGGATAGAAACACTGACGAGTACGTCTCACATCTGCTAAATAAACAGACTTTATTTTGGAGGTATCCATTTTTACACCATTCCACTTCAAATGCCCTAACTGCTTTAAAGATTTCTTTAAATTGTTTCGGGGGAGAACTGAGCAGCGGCCTGTACTCGTATCATTCCAAACTTCATGCAGAGTGAGTTAACTGGCAGACCTAGTCTGGATCCTCTCCTCCTCTCCGCCTAAGGATATGAACACGTCATAAACCATGGCAAAACAAATCATAGAATTATAAGAAATGAGCTGTAACACTGCGACATTTTCTCTCAGCCTCATGGTTAAATGTGTAGAATAGCAGGAAATTATCTTTAAAACAGCAACATTTTCTCTCTCTCCCTCATAGCAAAATGTATAGAATAGCATGAGATTAGCTAAATGGGGAAGGGGGGGCCCTGCGAAACTGCGGTACGCTTCTGATCCAAACCAAATCGGATGACCTTACCTTCAACCCTTTCAGAAGGGGAACACAGGGCTTTGGTTATTATTATAGCTAAACCAGAGTTCAGCCTCCATGTCGCTCCATAAAATGGAATAATTCCTCCTCTACCTATACTGCTATTCCTGTACTTTACTCCTTTGAAGTTTTTAATGACATTTTGTGAATGAGATTTTCGATATCGGATTCTTGATTTACGTGGAAGGATGGAAGGGAAAAAAATCCCCATCTCGTGGTCGTCGTTAGCAACAGGAGTTTGAGGAAAGATTGATGGAGGAAGACAGAAACAGGACAAAGAAAAAGTGGAGTGTTCGGCACATCCATTATCTAATGACAAGGAGTGTGTGTGTGTGTGTGTGTGTGTGTGTGTGTGTGTTGGCTTTGACAGCAGAATTAATAATGAGTTTTGGTGGGCTGGGGATAACAGAGAGTGAGAGCCCAAGGATCATTGAGACACAACAACTCATTCTATCTCTCCCTCCTCCCTTCTTCCCTCCCTCATCCCTTCCGTCCATCTCAACATTTTTATTTAATCAATGGAGGGGTTTACCTCTGCCTATCCATCCCCTCGTCCCTCATGGCTAATGTCTGTCAGTCATCTCCCCTTCCACTCCTCCTCACTCTCCCTCACTCCCCCCTACCCCTCCCAATCAAGACGACAGATGCCAGACAAGGCTCTGACATCAACACGTTTCATCAGAGCGAGACGGCCCGAGCATGCACACACACACACGAACACGCACACACAGTCAAGCACACACACACTGTCAAAGGCGTTTTGGAATGAGGATATGCGCATATGCGTATGTGTGCGTGCGTGTCTCTCTCACAGCCTGTCTGTCTCTGTCTGTCTGCCTGCCTGCCTGCCTGTTTGCCTGCCTGTTTGCCTGCCAGCTCCAACAGGTAAAAACAGCTGAACTACTACGCTGTGTAAAGCATGTGCTTCAGTCTAATACTCTTAATTAATGCATCGGAGATCCAATAAACATCCCTCTGTTTCCCATAAAGCCAACAGAGTCGGGCCCCTGCGCTGGCACAGGCGTCCCTGTAGCCCAGTGTTAATGACGATGTTGTGCTTAGTAAAGGTCCTCTTTGAATCACAGTCATTAAATACTGGGTGGCTTTAATCACCAAATCGAAAGAGTCCTGGCACCTTCCAGTTCCACTGTCTGTAGCCCACTACGACTCAGTCCAAAAACCAGAGACAAATAAAACCCTGAAGAGGCGGGGACAGAGATTCAGAAAGTCTTTTGAAAGAAGGAACTCTGTTTAAAGTGATAGCTCATGGCTGCATTTGAGCGGATCAATTGTTTTAGTATCTGGAAATGAATAAATAGAGGACTAGCTGCCAACCCGAAAGAGTGTGTGTGTGTGTGTGTGTGTGTGTGTGTGTGTGTGTGTGTGTGTGTGTGTGTGTGTGTGTGTGTGTGTGTGTGTGTGTGTGTGTGTGTGTGTGTGTGTGTGTGTGTGTGTGTGTGTGTGTGTGTGTGTGTGTGTGTGTGTGTGTGATGTGATGTGATGTGATACTGGATGGAGCAATGAATACCGTGAAGAACCATGTAGATAAAGTGCAATGGAATAGCGAGGGAAGGTAGAAAATACAATTAGCAGAGGGGAGAGATGAGCTAGAAGAGGTCTAATTGAGCAAAACCCCAATTACTGTTTTATTGTGGATGACTGTCTAGAGGTCAGGGCCCAAAATGGAGGAATATTCCTCACCTCAAAACCCAGGGAAAAAGAGCAGGAGTTACATTACATGAAAAGAGGTGTCAATCTGGTTCCACACAAAAATCCCTCTTGCCTTGTGAAATTACTAACCTGGAAAAATCACCCCGCAAGAGAAACCAGTTGATCAAGTAATCAAGTACTCATAAGGCTGTTTTATGAAATATTGTGATGTAAAGGAAGTGCTTCAATTTTTTTAGTAGGGGGGTGGGTTCTTTTCAGGAAAGCAGTGAAACAGCTTGAGTCAAATTCAATTTCATTGCAAAGTCATTGCTCCCCCTATCGCCATTCCAGAGTGGGTGACTTAGTCTCATGAAAGATATCTGGCAGACAAAATTCATGAGTTTAAAATCTGCAAATGAGAGGAGGGAACTTTCGCCCCAGTCTGAGGTCCTGAGCGCTCTGGAGCAAGTTTTCATCAAGGATCTCTCTGTACTTTGCTCCATTCTTCATTCCCTCAATCCTGACTAGTCTCCCAGTCCCTGCCGCTGAAAAACATCCTCACAGCATGATGCTGCCACTACCATGCTTCACCGTGGGATGGTGATGGTGCCAGGTTTCCTCCTGACGTGATGCTTGACAATCAGGCCAAAGAGTTCAATCTTGATTCTCATGGCCTGAGAGTCCTTTAGGTGCCTTTTGGCAAACTCCAAGCGGGCTGTAATGTGCTTTTTACTGAGGAGTGGCTTCCGTCTGGCCACTCAACAATAAAGACATGATTGGTGGAGTGCTGCAGAGATGATTGTCTTTCTGAAAGGAACTATGGAGCTCTGTCAGAATGGACATTGGGTTATTGGTCACCTCCCCTGACCAAGGCCCTTCTCACCCAATTGCTCAGTTTGGTCGAGCGGCCAGCTCTAGGAAGAGTCTTGGTGGTTCCAAACTTCTCCGATTTAAGAATGATGGAGGCCATTGTGTTCTTGGGGACCTTCAATGCTGCAGATATTTTTTGGTACCCTTCCCCAGATCTGTGCCTCGACAAACTCCTGTCTCTGAGCTCTACAGACAATTCCTTCAACCTCCTGGCTTGGTTTTTGCTCTGACATGCACTGTCAATTGTGGAACCTTATATGGACAGGTGTGTGTTTTCCAAATCATTTCCAATCAATTGAATTTACCACAGGTTTCTCCAATCAAGTTGCAGAAATATCTCAAGGATGATCAAAAACAGGATGCACCTGAGCTCAATTTCGAGTCTCATACCTAAAGGTCTGAATACTTACGTAAATAAGGTATTATTATTTTATTTTCTATACATTTTGTATAAACATTTCTAAAACCCGTTTTCGCTTTGTCATTATGGGGTATTGTGTGTAGATTGATGAAGATTTTTTATTTATTTAATCCATTATGGAATAAGGCTGTAACGTAACATGTGTAAAAAGGGAAGAGGTCTGAATACTTTCTGAATGCACTGTATATGTGTGTAGTTATCCCACGAGTCGTTCCACCTCAAAAACCACAGAAAGAGGATTTCGGCACCCACCATCTCAGATTGTTCTCAAATCATTTCTGTAGTTAGTAACAGATACGATTAGCATTCACGAAACATTATTTTGTGGAAATATATCGCTGAGAAATTAAGCTACAGTAATTGATTGCACCCAAAATTCTATACAAAATTCTTGCAGCCAATAGAATGTTATATATAAATATATATATATATATATATATATATATATATATATATAATATATATATATAGGGGATACAACCATCCCAGCTCTGCAAATGTTGCTGTGAAGAGACAGAATCATTAGATCATTTGTTTTGGTACTTCCCATAAGGAGCTTGTTTTTGTTCGCAGGTTCAGGAATGGCTGAAGAATTGCAACATATACCTGGAGCTAACTCACCACTGTTGGGTGATTTAAAAAGTCATAGTCAATTGATCAATAATAATACACTTAGCAAAAATGTTTATCTTTAATTTACAATCTGTAGAAACTATGAGAATAGCAAGTTTCAGAACTTTTGTGAAACATCACAGCACAGTTGAAAAATATATGGCAAATTCAAATCGAAACTGGATGGTGTTCAGAAATAGATGGGAGATGAAGGATCGAACTAACAAACAAAAGATAACTATTGTAAAATATACTGTGTCCATGAAATCTATATAGTATGTATAAGATGGAAGTAGAAGCCTAAGTGTTATTGTCCATTAGTTTACTCCAATTAGGGAAGGGGTGGCAGAGTTAGGGGAAAATATTAAAGGGAAATATATATATTACAAAAACAAAATATGGAGGATTGCAAATGATGCAGACAATTACATTGATAGAAACCACCATCTATCTGCAATATTAAAGCTGATCTACCCCCTAAAAAAATCTAAGAAATACATATATAGTACCCAACATCAGATTAGGACCAAACTTCTTCCTACCAATGAGTAAGACATGAGGAATATAATTTTGGGGGTCAAAAGCCACCCATGGTCATGTGTGGTCATCCTCACAATGAACGCAAGTCCTCCATAAAAGCAATTCAGTTTGTGCTAATAGCAACCTAATGCTTCAACCCAACTCTCCTTGAATAGTCGAACAAGTGGCTGCTCTCTGCGAGGGCTATTCCTATGCAAGACTTTTCCTACAAGCCCAAAACTTTGATGGAGAAATGGGCTAGGGACTAAAATGTTGTGACAACCCTAATAAAATAATGAATTGCATGGCAGTCTTATGTTTTTCAATAAAATTATCAGGAAACTATATTTATTGTGATAAGTGACATTTACCATTAAAACCAACGCAAGGTTCATCTGTGTTCAGGTGTGTCTAGAGGGCGGTATTGTCCAGCTGTGGGCATAATAAGCACAGTTCCTTCCCCACATTCAGACAAACGGTTGTCAAAGGGTGGCGGATATGAAAACAAGCACCCTCTTATAAAAAAGAGTTCCAAAACGGTTCTTCGGCTGTCCCCATAGGAAAACCCTTTTTGGTTCCAGGTAAAACCCTTTTTGGATTCCATGTAAAAGCCACTGTGGAAATTGTTATACATGGAACTAAATAGGGTTCTTCAAGGGGTTCTCCTATGGGGACAGCCGAAGAACCCTTTTGAGTTCTAGATAGCACCTTTTTTTCTAAGAGTGCATGAGCATTTTTAGTTTTATCCCAGTTTTCAGGGTGGTTCTCTGCCCCTTCAGGAGATAATGTATGGGAGACTGGCAGCGTGCTCCATCCAGAGGCAGTTTCACCATGAGGACAGTGACGAGGGGGTACGGTCTGCAGTTCTCTGTGTACCCTCCTCCTTTTTGTAGCGTCATTACGTCAATGGTCCCCGAGGTCCTAACGCTTGTCTTGAGAGAGGAGATTTCCTCTCTTATTCAAAAGCAGGCTATTCCGGTGGTCCCCGTGTAAGAAATACAGAGCAATTGGTACAGCCAGTACTTCTTAGTCCCAAAAGCGATGGAACGCTGTGTCCCATCATGGACTTGCATATTTTAAGCAAGCACCTCAAGGTTTGCAAGTTCAAAATGCTCACAATTTGCCGGCTATTCTAGTCGGTGCATGCCAGCGATTGGTATATAGAGCTGAATGATGCGTATTTTCATGTGGCTATACATCCTCCCCACAGAAAGTTTCTGAGGTTTCATTTTGAGGGTGTGGCCTACGAGTTTCTGATCCCGCACCTTTCTATGGCGGTGGAGGCGGCTTTGGCACCAGTGCTATGATAGCTGTGGTCCCTCTGGGAATTCTGTTCATGCATCTATTTCAGCTCTGGGTGATTTGCTACGTGTCTGGACGCATCTCGCTGGACAGCTCAAGGCATCCCTGTCTTGCTTAAGGGCTTGCATAAGCCTCACTCGGCTGGGATGAGACCCTTATCAACTACGACCACTGCTGCCACTCTCCCCCGGGCCTCAGACAACCCTGGAAGACCCTTCGCCAGCAGCCACAATCTGTCTCACAAAGTCAGCTCGACGCCCAACAGATGTTGAGCCTAGCCGGCGACAATGGTCACACAAACTGGTCCGAGCCAAAGCCTCCTGAGCGTGTTTCCACCCCAGGCAAACAGGACAGCCCCTGTGAGTATCTTTAATTTTCATTGTAAAACCACATGTCCTAAGGGCACAGTCAGAGGTTCAAACTCGGCTGGTTAGCCTTTTTGAACTTACTTTTTCCAGAGAAATTGGTAATTGAAGTCACTTGCATTATTTACCACTCCCGGGGGAGAGCTATCTGTCCATCTTACTGAAGGAAGGAAGCACTGGCTATACAAGCAGAGCAGAAATAGTGGGGTTTTCAGCCAACACAAATTCTACCCAAGCAAGGACGAATTACCTACACAAGCAGAGCAGAAAGTAAGCAGAAAATAGTTAGCTTTTAGCAAACACAAAACCGATACCAAGACCCAAAACTCAAACATCTAGGGGGACGAGTACTCTCTCCCTACTAACAGACACCTAAGTCGCAGCTAAATCTCGTAGTCTTCGTGTGCTTGAACAGTTAGTAAATTGCATGGCACGTTCTTCCTTCAGGCGAAATATCTGCATATCTGAAGAGCGAAATATCTGCATCCATTGGCCCGTTGGGTGTGATTTCTTCAGGTGAATATGATTGGTCGTTGACTCCCATAGTATGTTATGCCGAGTGACTGGCTGAAAAGGAACTATTGGTTTTCTACCCAAAATCTACTTAATAAACACAAGAGACCAGCTAAATTTATGAAAATGTGGCGGTGTAGCAGGAACAGCAGCATCTAGTGGTCAGAACCTGGTACTTTCACACTACTTTAAGGTAAATAATGCAAGTGACTTCAATTACCAATTTCGCTGGACAGGGTTGGAAAAACCATCATCAGATTCACAGGGAATACATGACATAGTATGGAGAAACAATGCTCCAAGTCGCAGCTTCATACTACTTGTCAAACATAGAAAACTGATACTGTATACTGGTTGTTGGGGTGGGATTGGCATGGGCTGTGGGAGGGTCTGTGGGTGGCTATTGTTTGGGGGGGGGGGGGTTCTTCTGTCTTTCTCATTAATAGGAAAAGGTTTGGTCCAAATCGGATGTTGAGTACTACATTTATTGGACTTATCTGAATCTTATCAATTAAAATGGCCAATTTGGGTGCACTCAATTAGCTTCATTTCTCAGAGATAAAATGCTATTTCACCAGAATAATGTATAAGGAATGCTAATCTTGCCCGTTTCTAACTAAAGAAACCATTTCAGAACAATCTGAGATGGTGGGTGTCATGGCTTGCTGAAATGACATGGAACGACTTTCACGGTTTAAACATTTCAGGAGGAAAAGGTAAAAAGCCAATCAGGAGTGTGTGTGTATCTGTGTGTGTTTGTGTGCATCCTGCCCAGTGACGAATCTGAATACACAGCATGAGCTGACGTTCTACATAGCCAACACCGCAGGCCTGCCCTTTCAGGCTAATAAAAACAGCGTCCAGATGACAGCCTCTTCCATTACTGTTCCCCCTCTTCCCCATTCCTTCTATTACCGCTCCCCACCTCTCAAATGAAAGTGACGTGTCCCACGGAAACTAAATAAGCCATATCAATATCTTATGACAGCTAAAGTTTACAGCCCTGCTCCTTGATTCTATATCTCAGTAGGTATGCAATATTGGGTCAGGGTCAGGGAGGGATGCTTCTCTGAAACAGTGCTCTTCAATCCTGGTTGAAGTTGGGACCCACAGGGCATGCTGTCTTTTGTCCTATCCCTGCACAAATACATCTGATACAGATAATCAAGTACTCATCGAGACCTTGGTGAACTGAATTAGGGTTGTGTTATTAAGGCATGCAAATTACGTTTAGTTCAACATAAAAAATGTTTTTTGTTTCTTACTAGTTCAAGAACTGGTATGTCTTCATTTCCTTCCGTTTCACGCAGGGTTGGAGTAAAAGCCTGCACATTCTGTGGGTCTCCAGAACCCATTACTAACTGCTATAGAAAAGGTTGACGGTGAAAAGAGAACCTTAATGCGTGGACAATGTGGGAGCAGCAATGCAGAAAGGCGAGGCGCGGGAGTCTATTTCCACTTATTCCTCATAATCCTGCACCGGCTCTCAGAGACAGGGGTGTGGTGTTGATTCCGACAAAATAGCAGAAAACATATTTGAATAATTACATATTCAAATCAAAAGAATGTGAATTTGAGATGTGGGCAAACTTAAAAACAGGGAGAGGACGGGGGAATACAAACACACAGACAAACAAGTGCATGCCCACCTATACACCGGGGCACTCAAGCAAACACACACTCGCACACACACATAAAAAGAGATGTACATTGTAACGCACATACACATAAACATGCACAGGCAGACATACAGCCAGCATACACACACAACAGAAGATAAGGGCACCACAGACATCAAGTTTGAGGTCAAAACCCCTGTGTTGGGGTGCACAGGGGTTTCTTACCTTCGATGGCGAAGGGTTTGCCCACGGTGAGCAGCTTGCAGTCTGCGTCGATGGACACCTCGTAGTCCAGCAGGGCCTTGTCCATGATGAAGGCATCAAGCTGAGGGGGATCTACCCTTCAACACACAGGGAGAAGGGGTTATAGACAGAGAACGGGGGACAATGGAACGAACCACAAAACGCATGACAACAAAAGTCATGTCCTAAACGCTAGGCCTACACACCAAATGGGCCACGTCCCAATCGCCACACACCAAACAGAACACGTCCCAATCGCCACAAACCAAAAAGGCCAAGTTTGAAATAGATCACGTCCCAGTCCTACGCACCACACACCAAACAGGCTATGTCCCTAACAAACCTTTAACCAATCGCCACAAACACTCGTCTCTGTACCTCATCCGGCCTTGGGGACATTTCCTCACTCATTCCAGATGTAGCACATGACCCTCGTCACCATCATGATTATACTTCATGTCTCAGTGTAAATGGGGGACCACTAGGGAAATTGGGCAGAAGGAGAATCGTAAAGCAAAGCCATTAATCGCCTGTCCGACCAAACAAGACTGGAATGAATGCAGAGTACACTGACTGAGGTAATGGCAAAATGGGAGAACACCCAAATCAGGCACTCAACTTCTTTTATGGCGTGACCCCTGACTAGGCACATTAGCTGAACCAGAGAGGATTATGTGTCATGGGAACTATCGTAATGCAGGCTAAAGATGTCAAAACGCCACATTGTTATGTGTGTCAGCTTTCAGGTCCTCTGCCTTCAATTGTAAGGAGTGGATGACCTCTTGGGTAAGAAATCGCCTGTGAATATTACTGGCAATTTTCTGGCACTTTGGCTGTTTAATCAAACCATCCATCAAACCATCCACTTAGAGGAGTTGTATTGAGTTGTATTGCAACTGATTAAGAGCCTGGAACACAAGCTACAGGTCTTTGTAAACTCCCGTCTCAAACAAATCCTGCTCATATGGTTGCCTGAGCGGATCTCTAATATAGACCTGTAAAGAAAATCAACCAGAAGCCTGTTTCGAAGTGGAGACGGGTTGGTCACACGGCCCAGAGAGGCCCGGAGAGCATTGCAAATCCTTGGAATCCTCAAGGAAAGTGAAGAAGAGAACGTCCAACAGTGACCTGGCTCAGGTGTCTAGAAGCAGGACTCAAGAAGATCCACTTGTCATGGCCTGAGGCAAAGAATGCGGCCCAAGACCGGCAACAATGGAAACCTTTAGGACAGGCCCCATGTTCCTCCAGGGACGAATAGGAGTAGCCCTTTACACTCGTACCTGTATATGGTTGAAAATGGCAGATTTGGACACTGATAAGCGGCTAAATTGGAACGCAGTGGCTGTACATTAACATGCTATACATGATGTCAGAGCTCAGGGTCTCCGCTTCACAGCTCTGTATGGGTTTCTACTAACAGCCGTTCTGAACTTGAGCGCATGCTCGACAAAATGATGCCACCATTTCTCCTGCTAATTAGGGAACTTTTGCAAATGTTTTATTGTCTGAATGATGGAAGCTGTAAATTATAAGGACTCAATGTATTTTGAAAGATGAGATGTTGAGGATTATAATAAATACGGCTTTTATGTCATACAAGCAAGCCAAACACCTGTGAGTCCAAATATGCACTTCTCATTTCCATAGCATAAAACCTATGTAATACACAGTGTCAACGTTTATTAACACAATGTTTGATGTACAGTTACAAGATGACATGGCTTTACACCCTACGTTGTCCTGAACAGAATGAGCCTATGTTTGTTTTAATTGTAAAGAAGATTTGCCGAGGACCACGCATCTGAATGCACTCATGTCTCCACTCTATTACGATCTGCTTCTCTGAATTGCCTAGTAAAAGCCTAACACTGTAATATTGTATTTTATCATTTAGCTAGTCATGTTGGCAATTGATCGCGCTATCAAATTATGCCCACCTGACCCAGATGGCGAATTTATAATTCACCGTTTTTGAATTATGTAAACAACAACAGTAATTGTGTAACGGCGATGAAGCAGGGCCGTGTTCCAAAGAAAACAACTACAAGTGTGCTTGCTCTAGTTCCCCAATGGCACAGCTAGGAGAGCTCAGAAAAGCACCTTATAGTTGAAGACTCTTCTTTGAGTCATAAAAGTGCATTGAAATGACTTAGGAACTGTGTACACTTTGGAGAGGTGTGTGGCCACTTCGAAAAACCAGTTAGACCTCTCACTCAAACACTTGTCATCTTTTTGTCAAATTTTCCAATAATATTCTTATCATGTTAATGAATGTATCTAGAGTATTTTCAAAAACAAATACGGCGAAAAGTAAAGTAAAGGTAAAATGCACATAAAATCTACAGTTTGGATAAAATCTGCAATTTGGATTCAGTCTGGTGTCCTCACTTTTAGTCTAATAATTGTCCCATAATCTCCAAACTGTTCCCTTTTAATTGCTACAATGGTTATGCATATGCTTTCCCTATTCTCTTCTGTAAGAAACATTTAAATGTAGCCCTATCCATGTAGGCCAAATCCATATAGGCCGAGTGTAATTAAGGGTAAATCCATTTAAATTCTATCACTTTTTGACAACATCCCTTTTGATTTAAACAAAACTTCACATATATGTTTGCCCATGGAAGAAATGGTCAGAAAGTGACTTTTTGGACCTGAATGCCAAAACATGCAGGAGATAAAGGTGCTTAAAGATGACCTATTTTCCATACCTCAGCATACCATGAGACATCCATGTCTTCATCACTGGAAAAGATAAATGGTTGAGTTTGACATCATTTGAAAGTTTACAAACAGGGTTGTCAAACTATTTTATAATTTCTTGAAAATATATATATATTTTTTACCTTTAACGTAAATTAGAACCTATTTTTACATCATCTGAGGTTTTTGTGTTGTGCCCACCATTGGTTGAGACACAACGTGCTCTTAAATAGAGGGTGGTGTCATTTCAGTCATAAAAATATATTTCGTAGAATGGACCTATTCCTTCAGAACACTGCAATTCAGCTGGTGCTCCATTGAAATTGAAATCAAATTGAAATCGTCACTTCTAATTACTATCACGGAGATGGCCACCATCCACCGTCGAATGTTAACACAAATGGTCATATCTATTCTATCTATATTTCTTTGATTTCAATAAGTTTCTGATGGAGAATTGACAGTATAATTTTTAACCAACTGATATTCCCATTGAAGTCAACATTCTCTGATGTGTGGGCCTCAAAAACATCTTTGTGGTACCATTTGAAAGTTCAAATTTCGATTTTATTCCCATTTTAGTTCATTTGTTAGCCAAAACATGACACCCACCCTATATTCAAGAGCACGCTCTGTCTCAGACGATGACAGCCACAACACAAAAACCTCAGATGATGTATAATATGGTCTGAGCACCAACATATGCGAATATGAAAAAAAAGAAGTTTATTCGTTTTTAAATAATTGACGTTTAAGGTTAAAAAAAGACACTTTTTTTATATATATATATTTTTTCAGTAAATTACAAAGTTGTTTGACAACCTTGTTTGTAAGCTTTTAATTGATATCAATCTCAAC
Source organism: Salmo salar (assembly GCF_965601325.2). Classification (NCBI taxonomy): domain Eukaryota; kingdom Metazoa; phylum Chordata; class Actinopteri; order Salmoniformes; family Salmonidae; genus Salmo; species Salmo salar. Next base: position 16,888,850 of record NC_138300.1, read on the forward strand.
TGTTTATCTTTTCCAGTGATGAAGAAATGGATGTCTCATGGTATGGTGGGGAATACAAAATAGGTAATCTTTGAGCACCTTTACCTCTTCAATGTTTTGGCATTCAGATCCAAAAACTCACTTTCTGGCCACTTCTATAATGGGTAAATACGTATAGAAGGTTTCGTTCAAATAAAAAGGGGTGCTGTCAAAAAGTGATTGAATTCAAATGGATTTACCCTTAAGTAAGTATTTGCAACACAATTCAAAACAATATCTGTATATGGCTACTGGCTAGCATAGTCAAAAGATCTAACAAAGCAAAGATAGGCGGATACACATTCCACACAGTCACACACACAAGCTCAAATGCCAGCTGTCTTCTCTCTCCTCGTTTGAATTGAACTATAACCTCTGTCATCCACCTGAAGTTCAACCCTGTGTAGAGAGACATTTTGTTTGTGTTTGCTCCCTTTCACATTTCATCTTTTTTTGAAGCAATACCACTGGGCTCTCCTCTCCTTTGCCTTTCTCTTCTGTCTGCATGGATGACAGACCTTTGTCTGAGAACCACAACAAACACTTCTCCCGTAGGAGGGAGAGAGGAAGACAGAAAGAATTCAAAACTGTTTCTTGACAGTAGAAAGAGAAAGTGCCTATCTACTCTGTGTTCTACTTTATCCACCTCTAGACAAATAACTTCAACAACCCTTATAAACACTCACAAGAATTTGGGGTGGCAGGTAGCCTAGTGGTTAGAGCTGGATTGAATCCCCAAGCTGACAAGGTCATAATCTGTTGTTCTGCCCCTGAACAAGGCACTGTTCACCGGTAGGCTGTCATTGTAAATAAGAATTTGTTCTTAAATGACTTGCCTAGTTAAATAAATAGCATTTCTTTGGCTATAGAGCAGGGGTGCTGTGGACAATCCTACTCTTGGAAACCTACTTGACCTTGATTAGCTGAAATGGGTATGTGAGTGTAGGCCTGGAACAAATCTCGCACACCCTGTAGTCCTCCAGGAGTGGGGTTGTATATGTTTTGATCTCTTACTTGAGGGTGGACACTCCATCAGGTGTGGTGGGCTCATTGTAGCGCCTCATGTACTCGTGCATCTCTGGGAAACTCTTCTTCATGTACTCCTCGGCACTGCTCTCCCTCACCGTCCCAAACCTGAAACCATGGGACGGGTGGTGGAGCTAGGGAGGAAAAGAAAGAGGGAGGGAGAGGAGGAAGGGAGAGGGGAAGAGAGGGAGATTGGGATGGGGGAGAGGGAGCTGAAAGAGTTAATAATCAAAACAAATAATTACAGACACCATTAAAATAACCATTAAGTGTGGGTCTCACCTTGGCGTCGTGGATCCCCGAGAGCTCCTCGAAGGTCTTCTCGCCGACCATGACGGCGGCCAGGTTGGCTGTATAGCTGGACAGCACCAGCAGGCAGAAGATGGCCCACAGGTTCATAAGAAACCGACCCGTCCAGCACTTAGGAGTCTTGCTGGAGACCGTGCGGCCGAACAGGATGGCGTAGCACAGGTTGAGCGCTGACGAGTAGGAGAAGACCCGCAGGCGGTTGCGTCCGTGTGGCGTCATGCCAAAAGGGCTTTTCCACTCGTAGAGGGTGAGGAAGAGGGCGGTGATGTGCAGTGCCACGAAGATACCCACCCACATGGACCAGTGAAGGGGCCACATGAAGGCGCCAATGGGCGCCGCTGTGTCCTTGCTGCGCACCAGGATGCCTAGCGAGGTGGAGAAGAAGGGCGAGGTGAAGTCGATGACGCGGCTACGCACTGAGTTAATGCTGAATGAGGTGACGGCCATGTCAGCCACGCCATTGAGCAGGTCACCCACCAGCCCTGTCCAGCGGCCGCTCTTCGACGCTCCATACTTCCCGTCACCCACGATGTACAGGTCGTACTCAAAGCGCAAGTCCTCGGCCAGTTTCTCCAGCAGGTCAATGCAGTATCCGTAGCAACACTTACTGAAGTCCGTGGGTAGGAAGGTAGAGTTTCCCGAGGCACGCTCGCTGAAGTAGCTCTCCAGCATGTCCGAGCTGTTCGTCCCTGCGTCCAGGCAGTACTGTCCCGCCGGGCAGTTCCCGTCCTCATCGACTTCCCGCGTGAATACAAAGGGGTGCTCCACCAGGGTAACTACCCGCACCCGGCTGTCTGCCACAGGCATGCCTGGCTGCCACCGGCCCCCACTCCTCTGGCCCTCCCCCCGGTCGTGGCCCTTGCCATTGGGACCCTGCCAAAGGCTCTGGTCCTCCACCTTCAGGCGGCCCCCCTCCCAGCTGCCCACCGTCACCCAGGTGGGCTGGCCCACCGCATCCCGCCGCAGGCTCCAGATGTGGAAGCGCTGAGAGGTGAGAACCCGCGACAGGTTCCTCTGCACCGACACCGGCCCTGTCAGCCCTGAGAACGACGTGTTAGACAGGAATCTATGGGCCAGAGGAGATCACATTAGATTCAGGCTATTTATTGCATGCACTTGTGAGAGTCTGAAGCCAGCGCATAATAAATCACCAGTGTTTCCCATATATTATTTCTTATGGTGGGGGGAGGGGCATGTATGGACTCCAATCGCTTCTTGCCAGAGGGATAGTGAGTCAGACTGTACAGGTTCAAACTTACTGTACAAAATGGATGGACAGTGAACTGCATAGCAGACAGTGACACATCTGACCTGCAGCACAGTCTAGACAGACACCAGTACTGTAGTACAACATGTCAAAACTCGGATTGGCATCTATTGAAGCCAAATTAATCCATCCTGCACCTGCAGCAAGGCCAACCGCGTATCATCACAACCCTGACTGACAGTTAGATGTTTTCCCGTGGCTAGGATTAGCTGTTTTCTGACTGGCACACTTTGGGCTTCCTCACAGACTGTAAACTCTAGGCTCAGCTTTGTCAAGAAAAATGTAGTGTCTCACGGGGCATGCCACATCCTTTCTATATGGAAATGTAGGTCCTATTTGGTTGAGACATTGAACAATGAGATTTCAAACTTTATTCGCAAACTCAAAAAGACAGCCAGAAGTTTGTTGAATTCCCAATGTGTTATCCCTATGCTTTCTACCATTTTAAAAGTAAAACCAAATTCCAATGGAAGAACAATGTCTGATTTTTGGTTTAATGTCATCGAAATGTGTTAGCTGCGCTTTCAACCTTTTTAAAAGCACAACAAAGCTTAAATGGGAATACAATGTCTGATATTTGATTTCTTTAAATGACTGTACATCGTGCAAGTTGATCACTGCTGTTCAAGACTCTGATTATTACGACAGATGGGAAGATCTGCGACATTTGCATGCTATATTGAACATGCACGCTTTCTATGATTACATAAGAAGACATTTAGAGTTACATTAGTCTAACCTCAAAATGTTGAATAAATACTGTTACATTAGTTTGTAAAATAGCCTTAACTTTAGGCTATTTACTGTATTAGAAAAAGATGATTGAATTGTGTTTGGTTGACAATGGAGGATAGTTTCATCTGAGCCACTGGCTTAATCCTATTCTTTAACTTAGATTTTTGGTTTAGTTGGAGACGATATTGAATTGTTTGTGTGTCAACAAATTCCAGTTTATCTACAAATGAATAATTTATTTATTCAAGTTTGCCTTCAAATTAATCATTGATATGTTGGATTCACATCTCCATCTCAAATAAGAATCAATGTTAAAGTGCATTTGAAGTTTGATTCGATTTAGTCCTATTCTTTAACTTAGATTTTTGGTTGAGATGGAGACGTGAATCCAACATATCAATGATTAACTTGAAGACAAACTTGAATTAAAACCAGACTAAGTCAGTGGCACAGATGGAACTATCCAAGCAGAAGATACAACTCCTTCAAGTGTTGATATTTGTTTGCCTTGTCAACCAAACACAATTCAATCACCAGTTTGTCTACAAATGAATCACTGATATGTTGGATTCACGTCTCCATCTCAACCCCCCAAAAGTTTAAAAATAGTACTAAATCTAATCTAATCAAACTTTAAATTGTACTTTAAATAAAGTTAGATTTTATTTGATCCAGGTCATTTGTTAAAGTGAATTTAAAGTTTGATTTGATTTTAGTCCTATTCTTTAACTTTGATATTTGGTTGAGCTGGAGACGTGAATCCAACATATCAATAATTCATTCGTAGACAAACTGGATATTGAATTGTGTTTGGTTGTCAACGCAACCAAATATCAACATTTGAAGGAGATGTGTCTTCTGCTTGGATAGACGTGTCTTGTGCTCTGTTAAGCCTACCTTTATGAATGACTACGATAGCAACATTGAATATATTTAGTTATTAAGACGTCTCTCAACAATCATTCTCACGATAGCATATTGGTAGTAGTCAGTGACACAATTAAAAGCTGGGCTTGGTTAAAACCCTGGATGGGAGACCAAATGAATTGCTGTAGATCAACTCTCCAATAGGAGGTGCTGCCCAACCTATTGTTTTTTTGTTTGTTTGATAGTTGGTATAACGTTGAACATCTGAAATTGTTTCAAAGGTTTTTTATTTTTTTATTTCACCTTTATTTAACCAGGTAGGCTAGTTGAGAACAAGTTCTCATTTGCAACTGCGACCTGGCCAAGATAAAGCAAAGCAATTCGACACATACAACAACACAGAGTTACACATGGAATAAACAAAACATACAGTCAAAAATACAGTAGAACAAAAGAAAACAAAAAGTCTATATACAGTGAGTGCAAATGAGGTAAGATAAGGGAGGTAAGGCAATAACTAGGCCATGGTGGCGAAGTAATTACAATATAGCAATGAAACACTGGAATGGTAGATGTGCAGAAGATGAATGTGCAAGTAGGGATACTGGGGTGCAAAGGAGCAAGATAAATAAATAAATACAGTATGGGGATGAGGTAGGTAGATAGATGGGCTGTTTACAGATGGGCTATGTACAGGTGCAGTGATCTGTGAGCTGCTCTGACAGCTGGTGCTTAAATCTAGTGAGGGAGATATGAGTCTCCAGCTTCAGAGATTTTTGCAGTTCGTTCCAGTCATTGGCAGCAGAGAACTGGAAGGAAAGACGATCAAAGGAGGGGGTGGGGGTGACCAGTGAGATATACCTGCTGGAGCGCATGCTACGAGTGGATGCTGCTATGGTGACCAGTGAGCTGAGTTAAGGCGGGGCTTTACCTAGCAGAGACTTGTAGATAACCTGTAGCCAGTGGGTTTGGCGATGAGTATGAAGCGAGGGCCAACCAACGAGAGCGTACAGGTCGCAATGGTGGGTAGTGTATGGGGCTTTATGCTAGTGTAAAGGTACAAATTCAACATATTTTATACATGGTTTGTCTAAGTTGAACATTGGTTACAATAATAACAATCATTGGGTTGAAATTTCTCCCTCAAAACAACAGCTGATGACTTTTTCAAATCCACGTAGATTTGACAAAATGTCTGCCTCGGATCTATGTTTAGCGAAACATTAGCCCCTAGTGGTTAGCCCTCCAATTAGTTACGGCATATGGGTTTAGCTTAGCCTAGCGAAGGGGTCTCTTCAGGAAATTCAGATCCAGCCAATCCCATTGGCTAAGGGCAGTTGTGACAGTCATGTTGAGTCATGAGGAATGTGTGCGGCCATTAATAACTGAGGTGGCGCCGCGTGACTGCTGCTGAACTCCTTACCATCGAAAAGAAAAAGGCGGAGGGATGGATGAATCAGAAAAAGGTAATTTGGCTCCATACCATTAGGTATTTAATTTCTCCCTATCTCAGCCTATATAGCCCTCCACCTCCCCTCCTTCTCCTCAGTCCCATAAGGGAAAAGGAGCTGAATGCCATTACATCATTACATTGAAAGGCTATGCATTTCTCGTTACCAGTAGGTACGGGTTGTAATTACTTAAAAGCCCCACCCCAACCTGTACCTTTTGGGTATCTCTACTGCTCCTCTCTTTACTCACTACCATCCCTCGTGTATTTCTCTCATATTCCATTCCTTCCTCCCCCGAAGCCCTTTTCTCTCTAATAGCTGTTCTGTTATGTGTCTAAGTGCCATCATGATTATGACACTTCATCATGGAGTTGTTCTTGAGCAAAACGTTGTCGTAAGCTCAACATCGTCGATCTTTACTAGGCACTAGGCACCCGGTGCAATCCCATTAATTTGATGGCCCTCTTAAATGACTTGGTAGAACTGAATATAGTTATAATGGGGTGATTTCCAAAATGTTTCTCATACGCGGAGACGCCGTAATGTTGTAATCATTCTCCTCTGTGTTGAAGCCCCAGGCAACAAACCCTACTTCTGAAGCTTACTGCTTACTGCTCACCACGGGAAAATGGCTTGCCTTTTTACGCCAATGAATAAATGTGATACACCAGTACTCTAGCAGTCCAGCCGCCACCACTTATTTTCTTCATCATTTCCACTATATTATTTTTCTCCAACATGTTTTAGCTGAGTCGGGGTACAATTGGGCCCAATTGTAGCTTATCCTATTGTGTTTTTGTGCTGAGACACTGTCTGCATGGCTAGCTTGCGCGACTGTTGTTACTCTGGTCCGTGGCAGATACAGCGGGTGTAAAGCTGTGTGCTGCTGTCGCTCTGCTCTGAGCCACTGAGAGGCAGAAAGGGCTGTGGGCTCTTTTGATAAGGAAGCCTGCCTGCCTGGCTGGCTCCCCTATTGGGGAGGCAACTGACTGGAACTCATGAATAAAGCTTAAAGCCCTACCCTCCTCCACTTCATGTTTGTATTCCAGCTGGGTGTACACGCGTGTGTGTGTGTGTGTGTGTGTGTGAGTGTGAGTGTGTGTGTGAGACAGGAAGGGAGAGAGAGAGTGTGAGTGCGTGTGTGAGTATCTGTCTGTGTGTATGTGTGTGTGAGAGAGAGTTAAGTGTGTGTGCGTGCGTGCGTGCGTGAGTATCTGTCTGTGTGTATGTGTATATGTATGCATGCGTGTACAAACAAACTCTAGCCTCTCTCTGTACACAGGAGGCTGCATCTATCGCTGTGTTTGGAGGAGCTGCTCTGTGGTTAGGGGTGACTAGCAGTCTGACCTCAGCAAGAGATCGGCCTATTTGCAAACACTGGGAAAGAACCACTACTCAACTGTCTACAGCACTTACCAAGTCCATTATAATAATATGGACCCAAAAGCACTATATTCAGACACAACTTGGCTAAAAGGAGGAGATGTAAGAGTACGTATGTATGTATGTACGGTGCATTTGGAAAGTATTCAGACCCCTTGACGTTTTCCACATTTTGTTACATTTACAGCCTTATTCTAAAATTGATTAAATTGTTTTTCTTCATCAATCTACACAATCTACACATAATGACGAAGCAAAAACAGGTTTTATACATTTTTGCTTAAAATGTTTTTTTTTTATTAAGTGTTCAGACCCTTTTTATTCAGTACTTTGTTGAAGCACCTTTGGCAGCGATTACAGCCTCGAGTCTTCTTGGGTATGATGCTACAAGCTTGGCACACCTGTATTTGGGGAGTTTCTCCCATTCTTCTCTGTATATTCTCTCAAGCTCTGTCCGGTTGGATGTGGAGCGTGGCTGTACAGCTAATTTCAGGTCTCTCCAGAGATATTCGATCGGGTTCAAGTCTGGGCTCTGGCTGGGCCACTCAAGGACATTGAGACTTATCCTGAAGCCACTCCTACGTTGTCTTGGCTGTGTGCTTAGTGTCGTTGTCCTGTTGGAAGGTGAACCTTTGCCCCAGTCTGAGGTCCTGAGTGCTTTGGAGCAGGTTTTCATAAATTATCTCTCTGTACTTTGCTCCGTTCATCTTTCCCTCGGTCCTGACTAGTCTCCCAGTCCCTGCCGCTGAAAAACATGCCCACTGCATGATGCTGCCACCACCACGCTTCACCGTAGGGATGGTGCCAGGTTTCCTCCAGACGTGACGTGACGCTTGGCATTCAGACCAAAGAGTTCAATCTTGGTTTCATCATACCAGAGAATCTTGTTTCTCATGGTCTGAGAGTCTTTAGGTGCCTTTTGTCAAGCTCCAAGCGGGCTGTCATGTGCCTTTTACTGAGGAGTGGCTTCTGTCTGGCCAATCTACACTTATGGGTTCAACACAGGTTCTTCTAAGTACCTTATGGTTCCTGGCACTGAAAATGGCCCCCAAAAGGTTCTTCCAAGAACCCCATAGGAGGTGGGGCTCATTGAGGAACCTCCTTAGTTGGTGGGGGTTCTTGCAGGAACCTAACTGCCAAACTTAAACAGGTGGATTTTAATTTGAAAGAACAGCAGGTGCAGACACTTAACTGAAAAATGTAAAGATCTCCTCAGTTGAAGGTAATGTTTATCCCTTGTATGATCTAAATTAATATTGTTTTATGGTGATACCATCTATCTTTTTATATTTGTGTACATCTTTCTAAAATAGAAAATGGACACAATTCAGTGGATATTAATCAACAAAGAGCTACGCATATGTAGGCTATAAGAATATGTTGAAGGCTAGCTGAATTGGGTGCAGATGACTGAACTGCTCACTTTGGTGTCTGCAGGTATACAGACAAGGAGGCATAGAAAGGTATGTCAATTGGTATTGGTATTGGTTACGCACATTTACCATCCTCCCTTACCTATTCAATGAATATCCTATAGGCCTCTACATTATGGACATGGTATGTGTATGAAAACCATCTTTTGTTAATTACATTTTTGGGTATTGACAGACTCCACCCTCCCTACACCTCGGATGAATATAACAAGAAACCTGTTCGATCACCATGCACTGCAAAATCATACTGGCTATGGATTAAGAAATTTGTCTTGGCCCCTTAGACCCTCAGAAACTTTTACAGATGCACAATTGATAGCATCCTGTCGGGCTGTATCACCGCCTGGTACGGCAACTGCACCGCCTGGAACCGCAGGGCTCTCCAGAGGGTGGTACGATCTGCCCAACGCATCACTGGGGGCACACTGCCTGCCCTCCAGGACACCTACAGCACCCGATGTCACAGGAAGGCCAAAAAGATCATCAAGGACATCAACCACCAGAGCCACGGCCTGTTCACCCCGCTACCATCCAGAAGGCGAGGTCGGTACAGGTGCATCAGAGCTGGGTCCGAGAGACTGAAAAACAGCTTCTATCTCAAGGCCATCAGACTGTTAAATAGCCATCACTAGCCGGCTACCACCCAGTTACTCAACCCTGCACCTTAGAGGCTGCTGCCCTATAGACATGGAATCACTGGTCACTTTAATAATGGAACACTAGTCACTTTAATAATGTTTACATACTGCTTTACTCATCTCATATGTATATACTGTATTCTATTCTACTGTATTTAGTCAATGCCACTCCGACATTGCTCGTCCTAATATCTATATATTTCTTAATTGCATTCTTTTACTCTTAGATTTGTGTATTGTTGTGAATTGTTAGCTACTACTACACTGTTGGAGCTAGGAACATAAGCATTTCACTACACCCACAATAACACCTGCTCAATATGTGCATGTGACCAATTTTTTAAATATATTTTTTTAAATGGAGAACATCAACACGGCAGAGGATATAGCCATTGGACTTGGGGCTCTGCTCGGCCTTTACCTCATATTTTGATTTTTGCCACTAAAATCATAATAAACACTGAGAACTAAAATATTGTGTTGCTGTTATGCATATTGTTATCATTAATAATAACAGGGGGGGGGGGGGGGTAGTTCAAAAATGAACCTCAAAACGTTCTTCAACACGTTCTTCAAAACGTTCTTCGAGGATCCATTAAAAGGGATACTTAGAATAACTTATAGGGGTTCCCCTAAACCCCTAAAGGATACTCCAGGAACATTTTATTTTTAGAGTGTACCATAAAGGCCTGATTGGGGGAGTGCTGCTCTTCTGGAAGGTTCTCCCATCTCCACAGAGAAACTCTAGAGCTCTGTCAGAGTGACCATCGGGTTCTTGGTCACCTCTGTGACCAATGCCCTTCTCCCCCGATTGCTCAGTTTGGTCGGGCGGCCAGCTCTAGGAAGAGTCTTGGTGGTTCCAAACTTCTTTCATTTAAGAATGATGGAAGCCACTGTGTTCTTGGGGCCTTTCAATGCTGCATAAATGTTTTGGTAACCTTCCCCAGATCTGTGCCTCAACACAATCCTGTCTCGGAGCTCTACTGGCAATTCCTTCGACCTCAAGGCTTTGTTTTTGCTCTGACATGCGTGCCTTTCCAAATCATGTCCAATCAATTGAATTTAGCACAGGTGGACTCCAATCAAGTTGTAGAAACATCTCAAGGATGATCAATGGAAACAGGATGTACCTGAGCTCAATTTCAAGTCTCATAGCAAAGGGTCTGAATACTTATGTAAATAAGGTATTTTTGTTTTCAATATTTAATAAATTTGCTAAACAAATTAAACATGTTTTCGCTTTGTCATTATGGTGTATTCTGTGTAGATTGCTGAGGATTTTTTTTTATTTAATCCAATTTAGAGTAAGGCTGTAACGTAACAAAATGTGGAAAAGGTAAAGGGGTCTGAATACTTTCCGAAGGCACTGTATGTACAATATATATGTATGCGGCAGGTTGCCCAGCGGTTAGAGAAGCAAGCCAGCAACCGGTTCGAATCCCGTGTCTGACGGGAAAAATCTGGTAGGAAGAGAGCTGGCAATCGGAGGGTTGCTGGTATTAAATCCTAGATGCAATTGTCTGCCGTTGTGCCCTTGAGCAAGGCACTTAACCCCCCACAACAACAGCTCTCTGGGTGCCCTGTGTGGCAGCACCCCGCACCTCTCCAAATCCTGTGTATTTATGTGTCTTTCGGAGGGAGTTAAAAGCGGAAGTCAAATTTCAGTTGGACGCTGTGTGCAATTGACCAATAAAGTGATCTCAAACTTAATGTGAGTGTGTGTATGTGTGTAAAATAATCCTTCAAACCTCCAGAGACTTTGCGAGTGAAAGGTTAAAAGTAAACCAGCTTTACCTGGCGAGGTACTGTCCGGACGATGGCACCTCGTGCTTGTTGGGCTTGTCGTAGCAGTTGACCATGTTCTGGATGAGCGCCAGGTCGGGACGCACCACTGTGGCTGCTGCCACAGCTTGGCCCACCAGCTGCAGCGCGTCGCGGATGTAGAAGTCCAGCGGCTTGCGCTCCACCTCACCGTAGGCTAGCAGCCCCAGGGGCAGGCCGATGGAGTGCAGGGTGTCGGGGCTCAGCGGGTAGCCCAGCACCCAGTGCACTGTGGGCAGCGTAAGCCCCAAGTCCTGGGCACTCCGCAGCACCGCCGCTGCACACTCCGGGTCGGCCCCGAACAGCAGCACCGCGGCCGGTGGCAGGATCTGACTTGGCCCCTGCCCCCGGAAGTGTTCCGAAAGGAAGTCCTGGATTTCGGATTCTGTGGGTCCGGCCCGGGTGAGGTTGAGGAGGGCTCGGAGGTGCCAGCGGGTGGCGCCCCAGCCAAGGTGGCTCTGGAGCTCCAGTAGTTCCAGCAGGCCAGCCTCCTCCCAGCCCTGGCACAGCACAGCCATACCGTCCTGCCAGCCGCTCCGCTGGAGGATAGTCAGCAGCAGCTCTGACAGGCCTGACGGGGGGATCTGCGTAACCATCTGCAAGTGGAAGCGGTTCTGGGAGGAGATAGAGAGAGAGACAGAATAAGAAGATTGTCAGATCTGAAGAAAAGGACTGGAGCATGAGTCACGCAGTTGCTATAATCAATGATAGCATTGCTCACCCTTTGTAAAGCACAGTGAGGGTATGACATAGTGGTTATGTTACATTTGGCAGAGCAACCTACATACTCTATTGACTTTACACTCTTTTCAGTATGACATTTGCTTATAAATGAGTTGTGAACCATCAATGTAGGGCTTATAAAATGCATTATGAAGGCTTCATTTTCAAAAAGGAAAATAGATCAAGCTGGATATAAGAACCAAAACAAATTATTCGGTGAAATATTTTCGGAGAGACTACAACTCGACTCACTGACTCAAATTCAAACGCCCTCTGTATGTTAAAGGATGGAGAAAAAATGTTCTCTTTAAAAATGGTTATCTTTATAATCCCTTTTTCATTAAACAAAACTTTGAGCTTATGCTCTCCTTAGTCACACTTTGACTCAAAAAGCTATATCAACAGATGAAAGTGCTGATTTCAATCCATCTGTTTCAAAAGCCTTTGATTACCGCCACATAGCCAGGCTACCCGTCTTCATAACCCTCCCTGACATGCTGCTAATTTGCTCTGCTGCAGCAAGCACAACAGGAGAGATTAAACGCACAAATTGCAATTCATGCTTTGTCTCGTCGGGTTCCCCCTTGTGTTTGTGGGTCTCCGTTCGTGTTCCCCTCTCTCTGACAACCTCAAACATTACATTAAGCAGACGCTCTTATCCAGAGCGACTTACAGTTGTGAGTGAATACATTGTCATACTTTTTTTGTGTGCTGCTCCCCCATGGGAATCGAACACACGACCCTGGTGTTGCAAGCGCCATGCACTACCAACTGAGCCACATGGGACCCAGTCACTGGGACCAGTGCGTCAGAGGAGAAGTTAGGTAAACGTTAGATACACGTATGTTTGCAGGCAGCATCCACAAAGCATTTCAATGACGCTCATCAAAAGTTTCAGTATTCTTCTGCTCCAGATAGAGAGATCAAGGCTTTGTTTCTCCTGCAACTGAGGGAGAAGTAGCTTTGTATTCAGCTCCTCCCTTGGCATAGAGGAAAACAAAAGATATGGAGCAAAACAAAAGAGCTGATCGTGGACTTCAGGAAACAGTAAAGGGAGCACCCCCCTGTGTACACGTCGACGGGACAGCAGTGGAGAAGGTGGAAAGTTTTAAGTTCCTCGGTGTACATATCACTGACAAACTGAAATGGTCCACCCACACAGACAGCGTGGTGAAGGCGGCGCAACAGCGCCTCTTCAACCTCAGGCGGCTGAAAAAAATGTGGCTTGTAACCGAAAACCCTCACTAACTTTTACAGATGCGCAATGGAGAGCATCCTGTTGGGCTGTATCACCGCCTGGTACGGCAACTGCACCGCCCACAACCACAAGGCTCTCCAGAGGGTGGTGCGGTCTGCACAATGCATCACCGGGGGCAAACTACCTGCCCTCCAGGACACCTACAACACCTGACGTCACAGGAAGGCAAAAAATATAATCAAGGACAACAACCACCCGAGCCACTGCCTGTTCACCCCGCTAACATCCAGAAGGCGAGGTCAGTACAGGTGCATCAAAGCTGGGACAGAGAGACTGAAAAACCGCTTCTATCTCAAGGCCATCAGATTGTTAAACAGCCATCACTAGCACAGAGAGGCGGCTGCATACCGACAGACTTGTTATCATTGGCCACTTTAAGAAATGGAACACTAGTCCCTTTTAATAATGCCACTTTAAGAATGTTTACATATCTCGCATGACTTATCTCATATGTATATACTGTATCCTACACTATCTATTGCATCTTAGCCGCTCTGTCACTGCTCATCCATATATTTTAGATTTATATATTCTCAACCCATTCCTTTACTAGATTGTGTGTATTAGGTTATGTTGTGGAATTTGTTAGATATTAGGTGTTGTTGTGGAGTTGTTAGATATTACCTGTTAGATACTGCTGCACTGTCGGATCTAGAAGCATAAGCATTTTGCTACCCTCGCAATAACATCTGCTAACCATGTATATGGGACCAATAACATTTGATTTGAATAGACTGATGTTGCCCTCTAGAGCAGGGGTGGGAAACCCTCTAGACCAAGGTTGGGCAGCTCCCTTTGTTTCATGAGCTGCTGAAAACATACGCTCCACAAGTACAGAGTGAACAAAAAGGCCATAAATGTGTCTGTAGTTCACTTTGAAGTGTACTGTGCACCTCTTTTTTTTTAACATACTTGTTAAAAGAATATGACTTTCTTTCTATCATCTCGACATTGCTTCTCTTCTTGTGGGTTGTGTTGGCCCTTAGAAAGAATGGTGTTCAGATTCTCCACCTTTTGATGAGCTAAAGCTCAAAATCACAGCTTACTATCAACTAATGTGTCCGTTAGTCAGACTTGACAATGACACACACATGGCACACAACCAAAAATCCTGTCATCAAAGCATCTTACTTCTTATGAATATTCATACGTACCTTTTGTGCCAGTTTTCGCCAAACCATGTGAGGGGTGTTTTATTATATAATTTATTATAACTACCAAACCAATCCTCTTAGTCAAAAAAGGATACCATCACACTGACTGTTGCCTCCAAATAAAAGGGAAGGATTATCGTTATTTGTGCCACATCTCAACCATATCTTCACCAAGCTGGATGTAGTACAGTTTAAAAAAGCCTCTGATGCCTGATTTAAATCCAATTGGCGACAGATTTTCAATATGCGCATTTTCCTACCAGAGATGTTTCTATCAAATTGACTTATTGCGGATAAAAGGCTATGCGTGATGACATAGTGCACATACAAATATATTTAGCTTTTGAATTCCAATGTACCGAATAAAAAAGTTAAATAGAGCACACTCGCATTTTAAACTCTGTTGGCTAGAGTGCACGTATAAAATGAGATTATTATGCAAGATAATTTGTATTTCTCAAATGGCAGCCAAGCATCGATGATCATGTTACCAGAATAAGACCCTCGATATTTATTGAAAAGGAGCATCAAGCGCATCACCTTGCACTTTTACCACCCTGTGAAATTCATCAAAATGTATTTAATCTGTAGCGAAATAAACGACATGCTTCCCAGTCGTAGTGGGAGGACCACACAACATATCATCGTGGGACTCCAAGTTTACTTCGATATGATGGTTATTATATAAATTTTTGCGCATAAAAGCGTTTCCACAACATTCCTCGCATAATTAATTTGACATACACAAAAGATCCCACCTTTTCTAGCGTATTTTGTTTTGTCGACATTTGAAAAGTTTACCAAAAAACATTTCCTGTTTCCATCAGGCCTGTCATGAAATGTTTTATTCGCCATGTACTGTACTTGACTCGCATAAAAAGGTTGAATGGAACGCTTGTTCGTGATTTAGAAAAATCCTGGACGTTGGTTGATTCAATCAAATATCATTATTTCTCACCCCATGTGAATAGATTTATTTACAATGTAATTATCCTTTTCACAGGTGCACTAAACCCAGCCCGTCACCAATTCAATGAAAACCCTCAATAACATCTCACTGAGACCACAGGAGTATACCATATGTGAGTTCTTCCTGTCTTGCAAAGCCTTTTGAAAATGACAATGTAGAGGTGCATTATAGAGGTACTCTCAGAGCACACAGAGGTCAACAAGGGTAACTAATGGCTCCAATAACCTGAGGGAGGACAAAAGAACAAGGACATCATCTCATAGTGTTTGATTGGAACCTGGAACTCCAAAGGGAGAAGAAAAGAGAGACCGAAATAGTGGGTGACCACAGAATGACAGGATCCATTTAGAATCCAATCTTTCTTAGTCCTGGAAATGGAAATAAATGGAAAAGGGAAATTGAGGGAATGAAGATTTTAAGATTCTGTCCCAATTCCTTTACCACATGGCAGCAGCCAAAAATCTTTCTCTAACATTTGACTAACAGACAGCGGGGCAGTCATAATTGTGACCCAGGGGGTTCTGGGTACCTCCATCACAAATCCGGACATAAACATTAAGTATATGAAGGTGTGCATCACAATAAGAGTTACACATTCTTATGTTGATACAGCCAACTATTTCAAGAGCACCCCCAGGAGTCACTGTGTAATTCATTCTAATACTGATGATGACAGGAGGAGAATATGGTGAACGGGAAGTAGACTAGAGGACACTTGTAAGTGTTTGCACCTATGCAAAGTTTGCTCCCGTCTTTTTCAAAAGGAAATAAATGACAAAGATAAAAACATGACTGTCTTTTATCTACCCTTTCCTTTTAGATCTTATCCCTCCCCCAATATCCTTGTTTTATCTTTAGTTGAAACGCTTCTGTTTTGTTCCCCCCGAATATAGAGAATCATGAACCTCCCTTTGTTTACACTTTACCTTACGATCTTATCTGTCTCCCAACACTTGTTTTACCCTTGGTTCAAACTGATATATTTTATAACCTGTGGAATAGGAATATAGCAGGCAGAAACTGTGCACTGGTGTGAAGGCTGAGTAAATCCAGCCCTAGGGAAAGGACAGAGTTCAGATAGATATGGAATAGAGGTGAGTGAGGTGGAGCACCCAAGGTTCCTATTTATTCTCTGTACTATGATTTTTTTTATTTAATACCGCAACCATTTTTATTTTTCATTTATTCATGTTTGATAGAATCGTACAGGGGGAGGTCATTCAGAGTTGAGGCAGGAATCATAACGTCATGTCAGAAGGAGTATCCCTGCAAACAAAAATACGTCATTAGGACTTCCCCGGAACATCACAAAATGGTTGTCTAAAGTGGTCAGGACGTTGTGTCATTGTTCATGAGGTTTTGTCTAGTTCCTGGATTGTCCCGGGGATTTCCCCGAAGATGTTTTTAGGACATTCTTACGATGTTGTGTCATGGTCCCCCTGGAGGTTTTGCCTAATTCACGGTTTGTCCCAGGGATGTCCCAGAGGTTGTTTTTAGGACATTTTTGGGATGTTGTGTCATTGTACCCTGGAGATTTTGTCTAGTTCCCGGTTTGTCCCGGGGATGTCCCAGAGGTTGTTTTTAGGACACCATGGGATGTTGTGTCACGGTGCCCTGGAGGTTTTGTCTAGTTCTTGGTTTGTCCCAGGGACATCCCAGAGGATGTTTTTCGGACGTTCTTGGGATGTTGTGTCATGGTGCCCTGGATGTACAGTTGAAGTCGGAAGTTTACATACACTTAGGTTGGAGTCATTAAAACAAATTTTTCAACCACTCCACAAATTTCTTGTTAACAAACTATAGTTTTGGCAAGTCGGTTAGGACATCTACTTTGTGCACGACACAAGTAATTTTTCCGACAATTGTTTACAGACAGATTATTTCACTTATAATTCACTGTATTACAATTCCAGTGGGTCAGAAGTTTACTGTGCCTTTAAACACCTTGGAAAATTCCTGAAAATAATGTCATGGCTTTAGAAGCGTCTGATAGGGTAATTGACACAATTTGAGTCAATTGGAGGTGTACCTGTGGATGTATTTCAAGGAAGAACACCATCCCAACCGTGAAGCACGGGGGTGGCAGCATCATGTTGTGGGGGTGCTTTGTTGCAGGAGGGACTGGTGCACTTCACAAAATAGAAGGCATCATGAGGCAGGAAAATTATGTGGATATATTGAAGCAACATCTCAAGACATCAGTCAGGAAGTTAAAGCTTGGTCACAAAGGGGTCTTCCAAATGGACAATGACCTCAAGCATACTTACAAAGTTGTGGCAAAATGGCTTAAGGACAACAAAGTCAAGGTATTGGAGTGGCCATCACAAAGCCTGGAACTCAATCCCATTGAATATTTGTGGGCAGAACTGAAAAAGCGTCTGCGAGCAAGGAAGCCTACAAACCTGACTCAGTTACACCAGCTATGTCTGGAGGAATGGGCCAAAATTCACCCAACTTATTGTGTGGAAGCTTGTGGAAGGCTACCTGAAACGTTTGACCCAAGTTAATCAATTTTAAGGCAATGCTACCAAATACCAATTGAGTGTATGTAAACTTCTGTCCGACTGGGAATGTGATGAAAGAAATAAAAGCTCAAATAAATCATTCTCTCTACTATTATTCTGACATTTCACATTCTTAAAATATAGTGGTGATCCTAACTGACCTAAGACATGGAATTTTTACTAGGATTAAATGTCAGGAATTGTGAAAAACTGAGTTTCAATGTATTTGGCTAAGGTGTATGTAAACTTCCGACTTCAACTGTATGTCTAGTTTCCGGCTTGCTCCGGGGACGTCACCTGATTGTCACAAAGAAAGGGGGTGTTATGTTATGTTTTGCTGACTGGAGCCTATCTGACCAATGTCATATCCCTCATACCGATCTCTCTGCACTCACGCGAGATATAGGTTTACAGTATGTAGCCAAAGAGCAACCTGCAAATGACCCATCCAGGAACTCTGGCCTCACTTTGGAGCCTTCAAACACATTTGACTTCTAAAAAAGAAAGAGGTTCTGATAGACAGTGGGCTTTGTGTCTAATGCAGACTCCTCTACTCAGCACAAACCTGAATGTATTCTACATTTCAAGTGTTTATCTGCCTTATAATAGTTTTGCCAAGTGCATTGTCAAGTTCAGGCCTATAGCTAAGAACTTCCACAGTACTCTACAGATCACTCAAACCCAAGTGAGCGTGACCTGAATATGAAAAACAGGGAATATGCAACAGAAGAGATGCTTCTCATCTGAGTTTAGGCTTTATTAATTGGTTTCTTTGTGAATGTTCATCCTTTTCAGAATGGAGTAATATCTCAGATGGAATGTGCCTACGTGGGCCTATAATTTCACGTGTGGAATCTTGCCAGCTACCACAGCATAACAATATCAACCCGTTCCATATAGTCATTTTCTGAAACTATGGCCACTCAAGTCATTGTTATCTACAGATATAAGATCTTAAGTTGATTACCCTGTTGCAGGACATGTTTTACTTAGTCTATTTTAGGTTTAAAAAGGCTTCTGAAGTTTGTAATTTCCACTTTTAAATTTCAGACATGATTTTCCCCTTATGAAAAATGTACCAACCCCTACAAAAATGTCCATTATTTATAATACATATAATAATTCAAATTTCCTGCTTCTGAATGATACTTTTCCTGCTGTAGCAAACTGTCTCAAATGAAGATCCTATATCTGTACGACTACCATAAAAGCCATTTCTAGAGAGATTGCTCATCATGACAAATGTAGCATTAGATCATGTTAGAGTAGTAACATCACGATAATAACATAGAACAAATTATATTCCAGAGGGCTCCATCTGACGATTTTCTCATCAGTGATGGAATCCATAAGAGGGATTTAAAACCAGTCGTGTAATGTGGTGAAAACTCTTAAGTCATCTCTCCGGTACAAAATGCATTGAGCAGATTAGGCTAGACTCCAGGGCATACAGACTAGCAGTTTGATTAGCTTCTCTTAACCAAGCCTAGCTAAAAAAAACGGTAGAACTGTAGAAAGGTGCTGGTAGTTCATGTTGGTCGGTCTGAGACAGGTGCTGCATAGAAATCTGATCTACAAATCACCTCAATCAGAAATACTATTGAGCTGCCTTTGCACATCCTTATTGTGAAAAGATGATCAAATCTGTGAAACCCCTTGTTAAAGCCACGCCACAGATCAGGTGGCAGTTACCATTCAATCAACAAATGAATAAATTGGTTACCACAGAGTTCAACAAACACGGGCAGTTACATTCACCAATACCCGCCACTTAGTTTACAAACAAAAGTTGCTCAAAGTGGGTGAGGAGAGATCGAGAAGTGTGACTTTAAGGCCAACCCTCACGAGCAAGCAGGTGGTGAGAAAAAGCAATGTTACTTTCTCCAACATCACTGCTATTTTATAAAACAGTACATTACATTAGTCTTCTGTGAATGAGAAGTAGCATAGAGACACTAGGAAGGTTCAAACCTGACTGGAGCGAAGACAAAAGAAAAGACGGGCAGAACTGATGGACCTTGACGTCTTTGACAGGAAACAAAAATTGACAATAATGATAAGAGAAGAAAACCTCATGTGGAACATTGGAAGAGAACAGCAGTAAGCCTTTTACAGCTGAGGTAAAACTGAATTCATATAAAAGACTATAAAGAATTGGAACAAACCTATTTAGTATTGGCAGACCATGTTTAATCTTAGGAATGCACTATTCTCTTGAGCCAGACTCAAAAACTTGTATTGGCTCAGCCTTCTGGCCATAGCTAGACTAGAAATGCACATACAATATTAAATATTAGAAATGCAATATGAGAGAAATGTCTTTCCCATCTCTTTCTTGGCTTCTTAGTTTGCTTATGCAACTCATTTCCAAACATGCATGATGTGCAACCACATTTTTACATATACATCCAATATGTTTGGAAATGAGCCCACCTAAATACTAAAATAAACATGGTCTGATATAGTTTCAAGTTTCATTAGTCGTATGTACAGGATACACATAGTATACACTGTGCAACAGAACGGTACCTCGCAGGTTCCTTCTCGACAATAAAACACCATTAAGAAATAATAAAAGATAAGAATACGAACAAAGTAAATGGCAACTGTATTTTCTTACTGCTGAGAGATTTTTCTGATTAAAATAATTACAGTTTTCTGAATCTGATATGAGATTGACTGGTTAGGGAGTCATTTCTAGCAGAGGAAGTGCAAACAAACTCAGTAGTTTCTTGCTGCACTGCTGTTATCCTCAAACATGACAATGAAAACCCCAGAATGCATTCTGCTATGGACATGTTTCTTGCCCCCAAAAAATACATTCCAGAGAACTGAGGAGACAAGTGTGGGTTTTCTGAGAGAGGCAGTCTTGTTTACACTGCCTTCCAAAATAATTCATACCCCTTGTCAACTATCTACACATAATACTCCATAATGACAAAGTAAAAGCATGTTTTTAGACATTTTAGCAAATTTATTCAAAATGAAATACAGAAATACAGTATTTCCTTTACATAAGTATTCACACCCCTGAGTCAATACTTTGTAGAAGCACCTTTGATTACATCTGAAGTGTACAATATTTGCCCATTATTATTTGTTTAATTCTTCAAGCTCTGTCAAGTTGATTATTGATCATTGCTAGACAGCCATTTTCAAGTCTTGCCGCAGATTTTTCAAGCCAATTTAAGTCAAAACTGTAACTAGGCCACTCCAAAACATTCAATGTTCTCTTGGTAAGCAACTCCAGTGTAGATTTGACCTTGAGTTTTAGGTTATATTCCTGCTGGAAGGTGCATTCATCTCCCAGTGTCTGTTGGAAAGCAGACTGAAGCAGGTTTTCGAATAGAATTGTGCCTGTGCTTATAGCTGTATTCTTGTAATGCTTTCTTTAGGAGAAGTATTGGAGTCAGGCGCAGGACACAGGGATGAGTGCCAACAAAACGTGTTTACTGAAAACCATAATAAAACTTCTCCCACAGTAATAAAACATAGTTGGGAGAAACACCTCCAACAACTACAAAACAGGAAACAATCACGGACAAGACAAACAGGAAAGCCAGAGGGTTAAATAATGAACATAATCAGGGAATATGAAACAGGTGTGTATAATTAAGACAAAACCAAACGAACAGGGAAACATAGATCGGTGGTAACTAGTAAGCCGGTGACGTCGACCACCGAACGCCACCCGAACAAGGAGAGGGGCCGACTTCGGCGGAAGTCGTGACAATTCTGTTTCTTTTTATCCAAAAAACTCTCCGTAGTTCTTGCCGATGACAAGCATACCCATAACATGATCCAGCCACCCCCCTGCTTAAAAATATGAAGAGTGGTACTCAGTGATGTGTTGGATTCGATTTGCCCCAAACATAACGCTTTGAATTCAGGATATAAAGTTGATTGCTTTGCCACGTTTTTTTGCAGTATTACTTAAGTGCCTTGTTGCAAACAATATGCTTGTTTTGGAATATTTCTATTCTGTACAGGCTTCCTTCTTTTCACTCTGTCATTTAGGTTAATATTGTGGAATAACTACAACGTTGTTTGTCCATCCTCAATTTGTCATATCACAAGCATTAAACTCTGTAACTGTTCTAAAATCACCATTGGCCTCATGATGAAATCCCTGAGCAGTTTTCTTCTTCTCATGCAACTGAATTAGGAAGAAGGCCTGTATCCTTGTAATGACTGGGTGTATTGATACACCATCCAAAGCCTAATAACTTCACCATGCTCAGAGATATTCAGCGTCTGAGTTTAATTTATTTTTACACATCTACCAAACAGTGCTCTTCTTTGCAAGGCATTGCAAAACCACCTTGGCCTTTGTGGTTTAATCTGTGCTTGAAATGTACTACTTAATTGAGGGACCTTACAGATAATTGTATGTGTGTGGTACAGAGATGGGGTAGTCGTTCAAAAAATCGTGTTAACCACTATTATTGAACACGAAATGAGTCCATGCAATATATTATGCGATTTGTTAAGCACATTTCTACTCCTGAACTTGCCATAACAAAGGGGTTGAATACTTTTCGACTTAAGACATTTCAGCTTTTATTTCTTTATTAATTTAAAAAAGTGTCCACAAACAAAATTCCACTTTGACATTATGAGGTATTGTGTGTAGATCAGTGACACAAAATCTCAATTTAATACATGTTAAATTCAGGCTGTAACACAACAAAATGTGGAAAAAGTAAAGGGGTGTGAATACTTTCTGAAGGCACTGTAGCTGGTATTGCGCTCAGCTGCGAGCCCGATTGTACATGTAAATGACTGTGTTTATCTGTCCGGTGCAGAAAGTCATAGGCAATATCAAGGCAGGGTGTTTTAAATTGGCTGCCATAGGGGATTAGTGGTGACTGGGACATTAACAGGAGAGGGATGGCCATCCAGCCTCCATATTAAGCGAGGCGCTCTGTTCAGAGAGGAGGTAATGAACAGGTAATCCTGAGGTTCTGGCGGTACTATACAAAGGTCTTGGAGGCCCAGGCCGAGCGGTCACACTTGAATCCATAAAATCATTACACTGCAAAATACAACAAGCTCTGAACACCTGACACCATGAGCATTGAGCCTTTGCAAGAACAGAAAAAAAGTATACGAATTTGAACTGCTGCAAAATGTGTATTGCAGTCTTCACATTATCATTCTTAAAGGTGCACTCTGCAATATTTTCCACTATAGGCACTTGTGGGTAAAACAAGGGACTCCCCCTGCATTTTTGTCGATCCCGGAAGTATCGTCTCGATTCTAGTTTGAGCAGGGGGAGGGGCCGTCAGCCCCTCAAGTGTCCCCTCGAAAAAAATATTATTCAAGTTCAATTTCAAATTCCAACCATGGTGTCTTTTGCAATAACATCACGTACTTGATGGTGGTGTTGAAAATGGCTTACAGTAATCACTTTATGAAATTAATCCGGAATCGGAAACAAACTGTCTCTGAGATTTAAAGAGATGTTGGTATTCCATGGTAATAGGATAATAAAAAGAGGAGATCGTGTCAGCTATTGTAGCCAAGTCATATACCCGGGGTATTGAGTGGGACAGAGGTAAAAGAAGATTCAGCAGGTGTTTCCCTCACTCACACACAACGAGAACGAGCGCGCTCGTTGTGTGCGAGGGACACAAAGCCCAAACATCCACATCTGTTTGCTATTAACATCTTGCCAATGTAGCCGAAGGGATAAAACCTAGGTCTCTGGCCAACCCAACATCTTAACCATTCAACTAAGAGGCCATTTTTCTTTATTCAGTAAAGATTTTGTTCTTTATGGCCAAACCACAAACACAGTCATCCTCATGTTTACATGTCATGGCCCTCTCATTATGTTAAGCTGGGTTGAGGTCATATTGGGAGAAATAGTCAATACTCAACGTTTGTCCAATTACACAGCTTGCTGAGGAGATTTACAATGGCTAAGCAAACCTATCAGTATAGGCTGGGCAAACACAGAATTCAAACAAGCTTTTCACTTGGCACCAGAATGCTACTAATAAATTAGCTACTAGCATAGGAGTACGGCTGGAATAGGATGGGGTTAAGGCTCTTTGCATAGTAGATCATATAAATATTGGGAAAAGCCATTCAGAATGTTGACATTCACGTTGGACATGATGACACATTGAACAGAATACTGTATGCATGGAAAGTGAATATGCATAGAAGGTGTGTCACAATCGCTAAATGTGACCACAACTGAAGACACCGCAACATTTTTGGAGACAGGTGTTTGACACGAGAGCTCTACGGAAATAGAAAAGGGTGTCAAAGCGGTTACTAACTCATCGTAAACAACCTTAGCTAGCTACAACTACACCAAATATACATTTATTTTAAGCCCAAATCCTGACCAATGTCCTTAAATCATTCATTTGGAATGTCATTCAAGGCCTGACATTTGCAGGTGACAAGTTCTGCCTGTCATCACCAAATGGACAGGGACCAAGCCAAACACATGATGGATGGTCCAATATCACTCTCTACTGTACTAGAATTAATTATGTAATGCTGCTATAGCGTCTGCATGGCATCAGGTCTGCAGCCACTACATCCAGCCGAAGTGAAGGCCTTTGGCAGTCTGATTTGTGTTGTTTTGCTTCCTTGGCAGCCGGAAGATCGATGGATGAACTTACTTATGCCAAATTACAATTTGTCACTCGGCATACATCTCTGTGATAAGGGCCAATAGAACACCTTTATGGGGAAATGAATTCAGGTCGTGAATCACAAACAAGCCCAATCCGCCTACGGACGCTCGTAGTTATTATGCGTTTGGAATGGGGTGCCTCTGTAAATAGGAACATTGAAAACTGATTTAATTTTTTTTTATTTCACCTTTATTTAACCAGGTAGGCCAGTTGGGAACAAGTTCTCATTTACAACTGCGGCCTGGCCAAGATAAAGCAAAGCAGTGCAACAAAAAAACAACAACACAGAGTTACACATGGGATAAACAAAAGTACAGTCAATAACACAATAGAAAAATGTACATACAGTGTGTACAAATGAAGTAAGGAGGTAAGGCAATAAATAGGCCATAGTAGTGAAGTAATTACAATTTAGCAAATTAACACTGGAGTGATAGATGTGCAGATGATGATGTCCAAGTAGAAATACTGGTGTTCAACAGAGCAAAAAAAGTAAATAAAAACAATATGGGGATGAGGTAGGTAGTTGGATGGGCTATTTACAGATGGGCTATGTACAGCTGCAGCGATCAGTAAGCTGCTCAGATAGCTGATGCTTAAAGTTAGTGAGGGAGATATAAGTCTCCAACTTCAGAGATTTTTGCAATTCGTTCCAGTCATTGGCAGCAGAGAACTGGAAGGAAAGGCGGCCAAAGAGGGTGTTGGCTTTGGGGATGACCAGTGAGATATACCTGCTGGAGCGCGTGCTACGGGTGGGTGTTGTTATGGTGACCAGTGAGTTGAGATAAAGCAGAGCTTTACCTAGCAAAGACTTATAGATGACCTGGAGCCAGTGGGTCTGGCGACGATTATGTAGCGGGGGCCAGCCGACAAGAGCATACAGGTTGCAGTAGTGGGTGGTATATGGGGCTTTGGTGACAAAACGGATGGCACTGTGATAGACTGCATCCAGTTTGTTGAGTAGAGTGTTGGAGGCTATTTTGTAAATGACATCGCCGAAGTCGATGAGGATAATTTTATCGGTAGGATAGTTCTACAAGGGTATGTTTGGCGACGTGAGTGAAGGCTTTGTTGCGAAATAGGAAGCCGATTCTAGATTTCATTTTGGATTGGAGATGCTTAATATGAGTCTGGAAGGAGAGTTTACAGCCAGACACCTAGGTATTTGTAGTTGTCCACATATTCTAGGTCAGAACCGTCCAGAGTAGTGATGCTAGTCGGGCGGGCGGGCAGCGATCGGTTGAAGAGCATGCATTTAGTTTTACTAGCGTTTAAGAGCAATTGGAGGCCACGGAAGGAAGGTTGTATGGCATTGAAGCTCGTTTGGAGGTTTGTTAACACAGTGTCCAAAGAAGGGCCAGATGTATACAGAATGGTGTCGTCTGCGTAGAGGTGGATCAAGGCATCACCCGCAGCAGTCGGCCCGAGAATTGAACCCTGTGGTACCTCCATAGAGACTGCCAGAGGTCCGGACAACATGCCCTCCGATTTGACACACTGAACTCTATCTGAGAAGTAGTTGGTGAACCAGGCAAGGCAGTCATTTGAGAAACCATGGCTGTTGAGTCTGCCGATAAGAATACGGTGATTGACAGAGTCGAAAGCCTTGGCCAGGTCGATGACGACGGCTGCTCAGTACTGTCTTTTATCGATGGCGGTTATAATATCATTTAGTACCTTCAGCGTGGCTGAGGTGCACCCATGACCAGCTCGGAAACCGGATTGCACAGCGGAGAAGGTACGGTGGGATTCGAAATGGTCAGTGATCTGTTTGTTAACTTGGCTTTCGAAGACTTTAGAAAGGCAGGGCAAGATGGATATAGGTCTGTAACAGTTTGGGTCTAGAGTGTCACCCCCTTTGAAGAGGTGGAGGATCGCGGCAGCTTTCAAATCTTCAGGAATCTCAGAAGATACGAAAGAGAGGTTAAACAGACTAGTAATAGGGGTTTCAACAATGGCGGCGGATAATTTTAGAAAGAGGGTCCAGATTGTCTAGCCCAGCTGATTTGTATGGGTCCAGGTTTTGCAGCTCTTTCAGAACATCCGCTATCTGGATTTGGGTGGAGAAGCTTGGGAGGCTTGGGCAAGTAGCTGCAGGGAGCTGTTGGCCGGGGTTGGGGTAGCCAGGAGGAAAGCATGGCCAGCCGTAGAGAAATGCTTATTGAAATTCTTGATTATCATGGATTTATTGGTGGTGACAGTGTTTCCTAGCCTCAGTGCAGTGGGCAGCTGAGAGGAGGTGCTCTTATTCTCCATGGACTTTACAGTGTCCCAGAACATTTTGGAGTTAGAGCTACAGGATGCACATTTCTGTTTGAAAAAGCTAGCCTTTGCTTTCCTAACTGACTGTGTGTATTGGTTCCTGACTTCCCTGAAAAGTTGCATATCGCGGGGACTATTCGATGCTAGTGCAGTATGCCACAGGATGTTTTTGTGCTGGTTGAGGGAAGTCAGGTCTGGAGTGAACCAAGGGCTATATCTGTTCTAGTTCTACATTTGTTGAAAGGGGCATGCTTATTTAAGATGGTGAGGAAATTACTTTTAAAGAACAACCAGGCATCCTCTACTGACGGGATGAGGTCAATATCCTTCCAGGATACCCGGGCCAGGTCGATTAGAAAGTCCTGCTCGCAGAAGTGTTTTAGGGAGCGTTTGACAGTGATGAGGGGTGGTCGTTTGACCGCGGGCCCATAACGGATGCAGGCAATGAGGCAGTGATCACTGAGTTCCTGATTGAAAACAGCAGAGGTGTATTTGGAGGGCAAATTGGTCAGGATAATATCTATGAGGGTGCCCATGTTTACGGATTTAGGGTTGTACCTGGTGGGTTCCTTGATGATTTGTGTGAGATTGAGGGCATCTAGCTAGATTGTAGGACGGCCGGGGTGTTAAGCATATCCCATTTTAGGTCACCAAACAGAACGAACTCTGAAGATAGATCGGGGGAGATCAATTCACATATGGTGTCCAGGGCACAGCTGGGAGCGGAGGGGTGTCTATAACAGGCGGCAACAGTGAGAGACTTATTTCTGGAGAGATTAATATTTTTAATTAGAAGCTCGAACTGGTTGGGCATAGACCTGGAAAGTAAGCCTGCAAAGTTCTGTCAATCTCTGCAGTAGATTGCAACTCCTCCCCCTTTGGCAGTTCTATCTTGATGGAAAATGTTGTAGTTGGGGATGGAAATCTCAGAATTTTTGGTTGCCTTCCTATGCCAGGATTCAGACAGGTCAAGGACATCAGGATTGGTGGAGTGTGCTAAAGCAGTGAGTAAAACAAACTCAGGGAGGAGGCTTCTGATGTTAACATGCATGAAACCAAGGCTTTAGCTAGTTGCGATGATCCAATGCAAAGGTCCAGAGCTTACGAAAGGAATTCGGCAGACTATTCCATCAATCCATTCAGCTATTGTCTCTGGGACATTGATTAGACAGCTCATGCATAGAAGCCCAAAGTGGCACAAATATCCTGGCTTTCTAATAGAATACATCCCAAATAGAGGCACAACTGTCTATGCTTACTTATCTCAGTTCAAAATGCATGTTTGACTAATTTAAGGTTCATGCCTTCTGTTTAAAGTTCCAATCCTGTAACCTTAGCTTCCAGCCCAAGAATAGAGTTGGGGAGCCCAATAGGAGAGAAAGGGGTAGGGGAGTGAGACAGGGGGAGGGAGGGTGATAGTTGGTGACGGGGTGGGAGATACCCTCTCCCAGGAGTGGTCTGAGGGCTGATT
Source organism: Salmo salar (assembly GCF_965601325.2). Taxonomy (NCBI): domain Eukaryota; kingdom Metazoa; phylum Chordata; class Actinopteri; order Salmoniformes; family Salmonidae; genus Salmo; species Salmo salar. Next base: position 16,916,796 of record NC_138300.1, read on the forward strand.
GCACCCGAGACCGAGGGGGAGGCTGCTATGGCCTTTTCAGCCATTGACTCTGATTCAATCCCTCTGATCTCTCGGCCCTGCCTGTGTCCTCCTAGTCTCGTACGAACTCGCAAGCTCACAAAACAGAATGCGAGCTCCAGAGATCAAGATGGTTCGTACGAGGCTAGTGTCCTCCTGAGGTCACAAACTCACAGAAAATAGGAATTCTGCTCTTTTTCAGGACCATGGAATTAAATATTGATCAGGGTTCGTATATTCTCTCTTTGTTCAACCATGGCGGCTCTTGAATTTCTGTGAAAGTGAGTCGAGTTGCTGCTTTCTTGTCAACAGCGACTCGCACCATTTCAGAATGAGTATGAGTGACAGTTGGAACCGTTTGTTATGAAATATGGCAGAAAGTGGAAAAAGCCCAAACAAAAAGAGAAATTATTGTGACAAATGACATCTGCCGGGTTTCAAGCGATGTGTTTCCGCATGTAACGGGGACCCACACAAACACACAAATGGTAAATTAGTGTTTGCTTATCTGAGCGCCTCAGAGAGAGGGAACAAATGTCTTTCTTTGTATTGTTCTCCACAGTACAACATGTAATGTATGAATCGTAGTGAATGGTTGGTGCTTTATTCTCTCTAGACGTTTTAGGACTGTATGGGGGGGGGGTATTTCAGTGAGCTTAACCCTTTGAACAATCCCAAATTCATTAGGTCTGCCCATGTAATAGCTAAAGGGACATTTCCATTCTAAACAACTCTATACAGCACTGAGTTAGCCCATTTTAAAAACCTTTGCACCACACACAAATCCGACTTATTCACCATAAAACACAGCACCTTAGTTTCAAACTAAAAACAAGTTTTGTTTTGCTCACAGCCAATTCGAAACCTAGTAATAGCACCCGAGCTCTCCTTCCACCAGACAATGATTACCAACTCCTGCTTTGCAACGTTCGAAAAATGACAAAGAGATCAGTCTGGATTTCTAGTATCTTGCTGGCCCTGAACATGTAATGAGGATATATTAATAACCTTCATCAGTCAAAAGAAATAAAAATACATTATAACCATCATCTATTCACATTTTGTCATTTAAGGTAATCACAACTTCACCGGATAGATGAGCAGATGAAAGCAGATGTTATAGACATTAGTCTGTGTATATATTTAATGCTGTGGAATGAGTAGAAACAGTGGGAGTCCTCCTCTCAGTCACTACCAGTCTAAAGGGCAGGCCGATCATCAGAGCGCACCGACAGTCGGGAGCTCAAAACCAGCCCCTGGCAGTTCCCCATCAAGCATGAAGAGACACAATGTGAAAATGGAATTTTATATCCATTTAAATGCCATCAAATCTTATTGGATTCATGAGTTATACTCCCCCATAAGGTACAGTGCCTTCAGAAAGTATTCATACCCCTTGACTTATTCCACATTTTGATGTGTTACATCGATTTTTTTCTCTCACCCATCTACAGTTGAAGTTGGAAGTTTACATACACTTAGGTTGGAGTCATTAAAACTCATTTTACAACCACTCCACAAATTTCTTGTTAACAAAATATCGTTTTGGCAAGTCAGTTAGGACATCTACTTTGTGCATGACACAAGTAATTTTTCCAACTATTGTTTACAGACAGATTATTTCACTTATAACTCACTGTATCACAATTCCAGTGGGTCAGAAGTTTACATACACTAAGTTGACTGTGCCTTTAAACAGCTTGGAAAATTCCAGAATATGATGTCATGGCTTTAGAAGCTTCTGATAGGCTAATAGACATCAATTGGAGGTGTACCTATGTATGTATTTCGAGGCTTACCTAAACTCAGTGCCTCTTTGCTTGACATCATGGGAAAATCAAAAGAAATCAGCCAAGACCTCAGAATTTTTTTGTTGTTGACCTCCACAAGTCTGGTTCATCCTTGGGAGCTATTTCCAAACACCTGAAGGTACCACTTTTATCTGTACAAACAATAGTACGCAAGTATAAACACCATGGGACCACGCAGCCGTCATACCGCTCAGGGAGGAGACACGTTCTGTCTCCTAGAGATGAATGTACTTTGGTGTGAAAAGTGCAAATCAATCCCAGAACAACAGCAAAGGACTTTGTGAAGATGCTGGAGAAAACAAGTACAAAAGTATCTATATCCACAGTTAAATGAGTCCTATATCGACATAACTTGAAAGGCCGCTCAGCAAGGAAGAAGCCACTGCTCCAAAACCGCCATAAAAAAGCCAGACTACGGTGTGCAACAGCTCATGGGGACAAAGATCGTACTTTTTGGAGAAATGTAGAAAAATAGAACTGTTTGGCCATAATGACCATCGTTGTGTTTGGAGGAAAAAGGGGGATGCTTGCAAGCCGAAGAACACCATCCCAACCGTGAAGCATGGGGGTGGCAGCATCATGTTGTGGGGGTGCTTTGCTGCGGGAGGGACTGGTGCACTTCACAAAATAAAAGGCATCATGAGGCAGGAATATTTTGTGGATATATTGAAGCAACATCTCAAAACATCAGTCAGGAAGTTAAAGCTTGGTCACAAATGGGTCTTCCAAATGGACAATGACCCCAAGCATACTTCCAAAGCTGAGGCAAAATGGCTTAAGGACAACAAAGTCAAGGTATTGGAGTGGCCATCACAAAGCCTTGACCTCAACCCTATAGAAAATGTGTGGGCAGAACTGAAAAAGCGTGTGCGAGCAAGGAAGCCTACAAACCTGACTCAGTTACACCAGCTCTGTCAGGAGGAATGTGCCAAAATTCACCCAGCTTATTCTGGGAAGGTTGTGGAAGGCTGCCCGAAACGTTTGACCCAAGTTAAGCAATTTTAAGGCAATTTTACTAAATATTAATTCTGACCCACTGGGAATGTGATGAAAGAAATAACATCTGAAATAAATAATTGTCTCTACTATTATTCTTAAAATAAAGTGGTGATCCTAACTGACCTAAAACAGGGAATTATTACTAGGATTAAATGTCAGGAATTGTGAAAAACTGAGTGTAAATGTATTTGGCTAAGGTGTATGTAAACTTCCAACTTCAACTGTACATACAATGCCCCATAATGACAAAGTGAAACATGTTTTTAGAAATGTTTGCAAATTTATAAAAAATGAAATACATAAATATCTAATTGACATACGCTACATGACCAAAAATATGTGGACACCTCGTCGAACATCTCATTCCAAAATCATGGGCATTAATATGGAGTTGGTCCACCCTTGGCTGCTATAACAGTCTCCCCTCTTCTGGAAAGGATTTCCACTAGATGTTGGAACATTGCTGCTGGGACTTGCTTCCAGTCAGCCACAAGAGCATTAGTGAGGTCGGGCACTGTTGATGGGAGATTAGGCCTGGCTCGCAGTCGCCGTTCCAATTCAGGTCGGGGCTCTTTGAAGGCCAGTCAAGTTCTTCCACACCGATCTCGACAAACCATTTCTGTATGGACCTTCCTTTGTGCATGCGGGCATTGTCATGCTGAAACAGGAAAGGGCCTACCCCAAACTTTTGCCACAAAATTGAAAGCACTGAATTGTCTAGAACGTCATTCATTATATGTTGTAGCATTAAGATTTCCCTTCACTGGAACTAAGGGGCCTAGCCCAAACCATGAAAAACCACCCCAGACCATTATTCCTCCTCCAACAAACTTTACAGTTGGCACTATGCATTCGGGAAGGTGGCATTCTTCTGGCATCTGCCAAACCCAGATTCATCCGTTGGACTGCCAGATGGTGAAGCGTGATTCATCACTCCAGAGAACGTGTTCCCACTGCTCCAGAGTCCAGTGGCGGCGAGCTTTACACCACTCCATGGCTGCTCGGCCATGGAAACCCATTTCATAAACCTCCCGACGAACAGTTATTGTGCTGATGTTGCTTACAGAGGCAGTTTGGAACTCGGTAGCGAGTGTTACAGCCGATTTTTACTCGCTACGTGCTTCAGCACTCGGCGGTCCCGTTCTGTGAGCTTGTGTGGCCTACCACTTCACGACTGAACCGTTGTTGCTCCTAGACGTTTCCACTTCCCAATAACAGCACTTTACAGTTGATCGGGGCAGCGCTAGCAGGGCAAAAATATGACAAACTGACTTGTTGGAATGGTGGCATCCTATGACAGTGCCACATTGAAAGTCACTGAGCTCTTCAGTAAGGCCATTCTACTGCCAATGTTTGTCTTTGGATATTGTATAGCTGTGTGCGCGATTTTATACACGGGTGTGGCTGAAATTGCCAAATCCACTCATTTGACGGGGTGTCCACATACTTTTGTATATATAATGCAATATATATATATATATATATATATCCATAAAGATGTTTTTTTTTTTATCAATCAGTATATTTGAGTTTAACCATAATATTTGGATTAACCTCTCTAGGGTAGGGGGCAGTATTTGCACGGCCGGATAAAAAACGTACCCGATTTAATCTGGTTATTACTACTAACCAGAAACTAGAATATCCATATAATTGTTTGATTTGGATAGAAAACACCCTAAAGTTTCTAAAACTGTTTGAATGGTGTCTGTGAGTATAACAGAACTCATATGGCAGGCAAAAACCTGAGAAGATTTCTTACAGGAAGTGCCCTCTCTGACCATTTCTTGGCCTTCTACACTCTCTTTATTGAAAACTGAGGATCTCTGCTGTAACGTGACACTTCCTACAGCTCCCATAGGCTCTCAGAAGGCGGCAGAATGTCGAATGATGACTTTGTAGGCCATGGCTGAAAAACAGTAGCGCATTTGGTAAGTGGTCGATCAGAGAACAGAGAACGCGCGTGCACGTGAAGAGTGCATTTTAGATTTTTAGTCTTTGAACGAAAACAGGGTTTCCCGGTCGGAATATTATCGCTTTTTTACGAGAAAAATCGCATAAAAATAGATTTTAAACAGCGGTTGACATGCTTCGAAGTACAGTAATGGAATATTTAATTTTTTTCTCACGAAACGCGCCGGGCGCGTCACCCTTCGTCACCCTTCGGATAGTGTCTTGAACGCACGAACAAAACAGAGGATATTTGAACATAACTATGGATTATTTTGAACCAAACCAACATTTGTTATTGAAGTAGAAGTCCTGGGAGTGCATTCTGACGAAGAACAGCAAAGGTAATCCAATTTTTCTTATAGTAAATCTGAGTTTGGTGAGTGCCAAACTTGGTGGGTGTCAAAATAGCTAGCCCGTGATGGCGAGCTATCTACTCAGAATATTGCAAAATGTGCTTTTGCCGAAAAGCTATTTTAAAATCGGACATAGCGATTGCATAAAGGAGTTCTGTATCTATAATTCTTAAAATAATTGTTATGTTTTTTGTGAACGTTTATCGTGAGTAATTTAGTAAATTCACCGGAAGTTTGCGGTGGGTATGCTAGTTCTGAACATCACATGCTAATGTAAAAAGCTGGTTTTTGATATAAATATGAACTTGATTGAACAAAACATGCATGTATTGTATAACATAATGTCCTAGGAGTGTCATCTGATGAAGATCATCAAAGGTTAGTGCTGCATTTAGCTGTGGTTTGGGTTTATGTGACATTATATACTAGCTTGAAAAATGGGTGTCTGATTATTTCTGGCTAGGTACTCTGCTAACATAATCTAATGTTTTGCTTTCGTTGTAAAGCCTTTTTGAAATCGGACAGTGTGGTTAGATTAACGAGAGTCTTGTCTTTAAAATGGTGTAAAATAGTCATATGTTTGAGAAATTTAAGTAATAGCATTTCTAAGGTATTTGAATATCGCGCCACGGGATTCCTCTGGCTGTTGAGTAGGTGGGACGATTTCGTCCCACATACCCTAGAGAGGTTTTAACTTTTGTTCTGTCTTTTCTGGAGGATAAAATGTAAATTGTAACCAGCTGTGCGGGCACTTGCCTTTGCAGTTGACGGGCTAATAACATATGGATTATGGAATAACATATGGGCCAACGTAAGCTTGCTAGCTGGGTTAGGCCAGTATTGGAACCACTGAAGCATGACCAGGCTCTACTCTAGTCCAACACATTAAGACAATACCCAGTCTAAAGGTTCAGACAGGGAGGCCCTGCTTCTGGAGTCACCACTTGTTCTAGCGTCACCTCATATTTACAAACCTTTGAATCACAACCAAAGACAGAAAAATGAGAGTATTCAGGTAACAGAGGTGTGTGTCAAATGTGTGAAGCATTGAGTATGCCCAACCAATCTCCCCAACTCTGAAATTCATCTCATAAAACTGCTGTGGTGGAAAAAACCTGTCGCGATCAGATTTGCCGATGATCCATCAAAATTAAAGGAATGTGTTGGCTTGCGGCTCTTGATGTTCAGCGCGCGGGACAATGAGACCCCAGTTGTTTAATGCTTCAGTTCCGTGGGGAATGAGTCAGGAAAAGGCCCAAGGCAACACAGGCAGCAGTGTCGAGGCAGCCGGGTCGTTCCGTTAAAAACGGTTAGCAAAGGGCTGCAGCAGCATCCATTACTCCAATTCGAAACAATAACACAGCTATTATGACCGTCTGAAGCTTCTGGAGAGTAAAGGATTTGCTCTAATACACATATGGAAAATGATCCTTCACATATGGCTGCTATATAAATATTAAAAGACTCCTGTGGCCCCAAATGACTAATTAAATAAAACTTGAAAATAAAGGCTATTTAGGGACACACAATTACAGATGATCCATTTTGGTAAATTACCTTCTCCCAACTGCAGTCAATGTATGAACACTATAGCCATTACAATTCTGATGGTAAAATATACAGTATCTCCTTTACATAAGTATTCACACCCCTGAGTCAATACTTTTGTAGAAACACGTAGTGTATGTTGGAAATGTTCAATTTGGAAAACAAAGGCAATAATATGTTTAACTGAAGTTAAGGATATTTGCCACATACATTACTGTAATAGCTGTAGGAGGGAAAAAACTCTCCAGTCAGGAAAATTGCCTAACAAAAAGCAGCTCATAGTGTGGGATGAATTCCATATGTTATTGATAATGTGGACCAAAGACACTTAAGTCTATACCACTTTCAGCTACTTAACATTTTACATTTTAGTCATTTAGCAGACACTCTTATCCAGAGCGACTTACAGTAGTGAATGCATACATTTCCTTTTTTTTTTCGTACTGGTCCCCCGTGGGAATTGAACCCACAACCCTGGCATTGCAAACACCATGCTCTACCAACTGAGCCACACGGGACAAGAGGGCAAAAGAGCTAATATCAAACATGAAAAAGTACTACTGTTTATTATAGAATTCTGTAGTATACTGTAAATACTATACTCCCCACTGTACCATCCCTAGATCATGTGTAGTACATACTATATCATTTTGTAGTATACTGTAGAATACTATACTACACACTGTAGTATCCCTCAATTGTGTAGTGCTTACTATATAATTTTGTAGTAAACTGTAGTTTATTGTAGAATACTATACTCCACACTGTAGTATCCCTCGATCACGTGTAGTACTTATTTTATCATTTTGTATTATACTATAGAATACTATATTACACACTGTAGTATCCCTCGATCATGTAGTGCTTACTTTAGAATTTTGTAGTATACTGTAGAATAATATACTACCCACTGTACTATCCCTCGATCATGTGTAGTACTTACTATAGAATTTTGTACTATACTATAGAATACTATATTACACACTGTAGTATCCCTCGATTATATAGTGATTACCATAGAATTTTGTAGTACACTGTAGAATAATATACTACACACTGTACTATCCCTCGATCATCTGTATTACTTACAATATAATTTTGTTGTATACTGTAAAGTACTATAGTAAATACTACAAATTATTCCGCAAAATAACACTGTAGTAAGTACTACAGTAATATCCGCAAAAACACTACAGTTTTATTATCTATATTAAATCCGACAGTATTTAATTTCAATATACCCCACCCATTCCCCTCCCCCATAGCCACAAGTTGTGCCACCTATGAGTAAGAAACCTACATGCCAAGTATAGACCATATATTGTGTTCCCTACAGGTTATAGTAAAGATCAAAAGCCCTGAGCTATCTGTTCAGAAAACTAAATTGTATTTTATTTACAGTAACCTTCATTTAACTAGGCAAGTCAGTTAAGAACAAATTATTATTTACAATGACGGCCCAGCAAGAAGCAAAATGCCTCCTACAGGGGCTAAGGCAACAACACAGCATGGTAGCAACACAACATGACAACAACACAGTAGCAACACAACATTGCAGCAGCACAAACATGGTACAAACATTGTTGGGCACAGACAACAGCACAACGGGCAAAAGGTAGAGACAACAATACATCACGTGAAGCAGCCACAAATCAAATCAAATTTTATTTGTCACATGCGCCGAATACAACAGGTGTAGATCTTACAGTGAAATGCTTACTTACAAGCCCTTAACCAACAATGCTGTTTTAAGAAAAAGCCTAGAAAAAGTAAGAAATAAAAGTAACAAGTAATTAAAGAGCAGAAGTAAAATAACAATAGCGAGGCTATATATAGGGGGTACCGGTACAGAGTAAATGTGCAGGGGCACCGGCTAGTCGAGGTAATTGAGGTAATATGTACATGTAGGTAGAGTTATTAAAGTGACTATGCATAGATAATAACGGAGAATAGCAGCAGCATAAAAGAGGGGGGACAAATAGTATGCAAATAGTCTGGAGTAGCCATTTTATTAATTGTTCAGCAGTCTTATGGCTTGGGGGTAGAAGCTGTTTAGAAGCCTCTTGGACCTAGACTTGGCGCTCAGGTACCGTTTGCCGTGCGGTAGCAGAGAGAACAGTCTATGACTAGGGTGGCTGGATTCTTTGACAATTTTTAGGGCCTTCCTCTGACACTGCCTGGTATAGAGGTCCTGGATGGCAGGAAGCTTGGCCCCGGTGATGTACTGGGCCGTACGCGCTACCCTCTGTAGTGCCTTGCGGTCGGAGGCAGGGCAGTTGCCATACCAGGCAGTGATGCAACTCGTCAGGATGCTCTTGATGGTGCAGCTGTACAACCTTTTGAGGATCTGAAGACCCATGCCAAATTTTTTCAGTCTTCTGAGGGGGAATAGGGGGAATAGGATTTGTTGTGCCCTTTTCACGACTGTCTTTGTGTGCTTGAACCATGTTAGTTTGTTGGTGATGTGGACGCCAAGGAACTTGAAGCTCTCAACCTGCTCTACTACAGCCCCGTCGATGAGAATGGGGGTGTGCTCGGTCCTCCTTTTCCTGTAGTCCACAATCATCTCCTTTGTCTTGATCAAGTTGAGGGAGAGGTTGTTGTGCTGGCACACATGGTCAGGTCTCTGACCTCCTCCATATAGGCTGTCTCATCAGTGTCGGTGATCAGTTCTACCACTGTTGTGTCATCGGCAAACTTAATGATGGTGTTGGAGTCATGCCTGGCCGTGCAGTCATGAGTGAACAAAAGAGTACAGGAGGGGACTGAGTATGTACCCCTGAGGGGCCCCCGTGTTGAGGATCAGCGAGGCGGATGTGTTGTTACCTACCCTTACCACCTGGGGGCGACCCGTCAGGAAGTCCAGGATCCAGTTGCAGAGGGAGGTGTTTAGTCCCAGGGTCCTTAGCTTAGTGATGAGCTTTGAGGGCACTATGGTGTTGAACGCTGAGCTGTAGTCAATGAATAGCATTCACACATAGGTGTTCCTTTTGTCCAGCTGTGAAAGGGCAGTGTGGAGTGCAAAAGAGATTGCATCATCTGTGGATCTGTTAGGGTGGTATGCAAATTGGAGTGGGTCTAGGGTTTCTGGGATAATGTTGTTGATGTGAGCCATGACCAGCCTTTCAAAGCATTTCATGACTACAGACATGAGTGCTATGGGTTGGTAGTCATTTAGGCAGGTTACCTTAGTGTTCTTGGGCACAGGGACTATGGTGGTCTGCTTGAAACATGTTGGTATTACAGACTCAGACAGGGAGTGGTTAAAAATGTCAGTGAAGACACTTGCCAGTTGGTCAGTGCATGCTCGGAGTACACGTCCTGGTAATCTGTCTGGCCACTTTCCTCAAAGCGAGCATAGAAGTTATTTAGCTCGTATGGTGGGCTCGTGTCACTGGGCAGCTCTCGGCTGTGTTTCCCTTTGTAGTCTGTAATAGTTTGCAAGCCCTGCCACATCCGCAAGCCCTGCTTAGCATCTACTTCATCTGACCACTTTTTTATTGACTGAGTCACTGGTGCTTCCTGCTTAAATTTTTGCTTGTAAACAGGAATCAGGGGGATAGAATTAGGATCAGATTTGCCAAATGGAGGGTGCGGGAAAGCTTTGTATGCGCCTCTGTGTGTGGTGTAAAGGTTGGTATAGAGTTTTTCCCCTCTGGTTGCACATTTAAAATGCTGATAGAAATGAGGTAAAACAGATTTAAGTTTCCCTGCATTCAAGTCCCCGGCCACTAGGAGCGGCACCTCTGGATGAGCGTTTTCCTGTTTGCTTATGGCGGTATACAGCTCATCGAGCGCGGTCTTAGTGCCAGCATCGGTCTGTGGTGGTATGTAGACACCTACGAAAAATACAGATGAAAACTCTCTAGGTAGATAGTGTAGTCTACTGTACAGCTTATCATGAAATACTCTACCTCAGGCGAGCAAAACCTCAAAACTTCCTTAGATATCGTGCACCAGCTGTTGTTTACAAATATACATAGACCGCCACCCCTTGTCTTACCAGAGGCTGCTGTTCTAGCCTGCCGATACAGTGTATAACCCGACAGCTGTATGTTATTCATGTTGTTGTTCAGCCACGACTCGGTGAAACATAAGATATTGCAGTTTTTAATGTCCCGTTGGTAGGATATATACGTGCTAATAGTTCGTCCAATTTATTACCCAGCGATTGTACATTGGCCAATAGTATGGATGGCAAAGGCAGATTAGCCACTCGTTGCCTGATCCTCACAAGTCACCCCGATCTCCTTCCGCAAAATCTCTGTCTCTTTCTCCTGAGAATGACGAGGATGAGGGCCTTTTCGGGTGTCTGGAGTAAATCCCTCTCGTACGACTCATTAAATAAAATATTCATCCAATTCGAGGTGAGTAATCTCTGTTCTGATGTCCAGAAGCTCTTTTCAGTCATAAGAGACGGTAACAGCAACATTATGTACAAAATAAGTAACAAACAATGCGAAAAAACTAACAAAATAGCACGGTTGGTTAAGAGCCAATAAAACGTCAGCCATCCTCTCCGGCGCCGGTAGGAGTGTCCTTGATTGAGTCTTTGAATGTAGAGATGGAGATACAACTGTCCAGTTTGAGTGTTTTTTGCAGCTCGTTCCAGTTGCTAGCTGCAGGGAACTGAAAAGAGGAGCGGCCCAGGGATGTGTGTTCTTTGGGGGCCTTTAACACAATGTGAATGGCGAAACGGCAGTGCTTAATTTCAGCCGGAACAGGATCCGGCACCTCTCAGATTTGACTTTGTTTGTTCCGGTACCTATTTGCCCGTATCCGGTACCTTTCGTGGCATGATTTATTAATTGTTTCACTGATTGCACTGTAGAAATTCTTGTAAAAGCGATCAGCATTAAATCAAGTTGCCTCCTTGTTATTTCTCCCGCCCCCCAGAAAGACCATCATGTAAAAGCGTGGTGATTCTACTGTGTAATCATACTATCCTGCTACACTGATTCCAGACCTGCTCTCTTATGTACATAGAGGTTAAGAGGAGTGCCGGTGGCGTAAGTAACTGATCTTGACACAGGTCCTGGTAGTGGTGGTCAGCTAGTGAAGAGGTCCCTACCTAATCACGTCACGTAGCCTAGGCTAGTCGTCTCGCTACTGAATTTGAATCGTGGGTAAGCCAAATAAAAAATGGATAAGACAAGGCAATCGAGTTTGATAAAATGGTTCAAGTCCAAAAATCCAGAGAAAGATGGTGAATCGATCCCAGAATGAGCCAGAGCACTTTCAGTGCCGGAGGAGAGGAGTGAGGGGCAAAATGTTCCTGATGGCAATGCCTTACCTAACAGCGCTGCTAATCCCTCCAGTTCAGCATCAACACCAGCACCTCCACGAGGCTAGAAGGTCAAACTCAGCGGGAGAGGGAGACGGGGAGCTGGAGAGGAGGGGGGCAGTGCATCCACCAACAAAATGCTCAGAGCGGGTGCAATTTGCAGTTCAAGAACAAGCAAACGTATAACCCCTGGCTTGTCATGCAGGATTCAAAATTGGGCTGTACAACATGCAACATGGTTAGGGAGCTTGGGTCTAGAAACGACTGGAGGGATTAAACTAGCAAAAGAGTGGGTGGAATGTACAGTAAATTCAAATAATCTGCCTCAGACGTAAAAAAAAAAAAACAACGACAAAGAGCCCACAGAAAAAAGTATTTGAACATGCCCAAACCAAGGCACATTTGGTGGCAGCAAGCCTTGTAAAGAAGGCTAAAGAGTTAACACTCAAAATGAAAAAATAGACACTACAGCCAGTCTTCAGAACAGCCTTAGAAGGAGGCTAAACGTCACAGCCAAAGGCCCGCTCATGGCTTTGAGCAAGAAATTGACTCTCATGAGTTAAATGGACATGAAATTGTGGGAGGTTTTGAAAACTAAGGTAGGATTTAAAAAAAAATGTTTTTATCTGTTCTGTACTGTGAAGTTAATCTGAATATGTTCTTCATATTATCACATAGGCAGGAGGCCTATATATTCTCATATGTGTGTTCTGCTGTAGCCTCCATAGATTTATTTTATTTGAAGTTATATTCCGATATTGTGATAGTTGTTCTACTGCTACATCGATGTCGTGAAAATTATATTAAATGTAAGCCCCACAGCTGAGTGTGTGTGCATATGCATTAGGCGGGTGTTCTGCAGTGTCGTCTAAAAATGTTGCTGTACATTGATGTCTAGAAAATTAAGCTATAAGAAATTCAGACTTGTGTACGTCCTGCAGCTATACTCAAGTATGTAGGCATACTGCAGTGACGTCTAAAATGCTTTGAATTAATCAGCACATTTTTTCTCAATATGTTCCGGGACCTCAGAGGCCCCCGGATACAGCCCCCACGCCCCCTCTCGCGCTCACTATATGTTCTGGGACATCCCTGACTTACAAATTAAGCACTGCAAAGCGGGTGTTGAATGTGGAGGATGAGGGCTGCAGTAGGTATCTCAGATAGTGAGGAGTGACGCCTAAGAGGGTTTTAAAAATAGGGATCAACCAGTGGGTCTTGCGTCAGGTATACAGAGATGACCAGTTTACAGAGGAGTATAGAGTGCAGTGATGTGTCCCATAAGGAGCATTGGTTGCAAATCTGATGGCCGAATGATAAAGAACATCTAGCTGCTCGAGAGCACCCTTACCTGTCGATCTATAAATGATGTCTCCGTAATCTAGTATGGGTAGGATGGTCATCTGAATCAGGGTGCGTTTGGCAGCTGGGGTGAAAGAGGAACGATTACGATAGAGGAAACCAAGTCTAGATTTAACCTTAGCCTGCAGCTTTGATATGTGTTGAGAGAAGGACAGTGTACTATCTAGCCATACTCCCAAGTATTTGAATGAGGTGACTACCTCAAGCTCTAAACCCTCAGAGGTAGTAATCACACCTATGGGGAGAGAGGCATTCTTACCAAACCACATGACCTTTGTTTTGGAGGTGTTCAGAACAAGGTTAAGGGCAGAGAAAGCTTGTTGGACACTAAGAAAGCTTTGTTGTAGAGCGTTTAACACAAAAACCGGGGAGGGGCCAGCTGAGTATCATCTGCGTACAAATGGATGAGCTTCCTACTGCCTGAGCTATGTTGTTGATGTAAATTGCGAAGGGCGGGGGGCCTAAGATCGAGCCTTGGGGTACTCCATTGGTGAGTGGCAGTGGCTGAGACAGCAGATGTTCTGACTTTATACACTGCACTCTTTGAGAGATATTGAAACCTCTTTGAGAGAGGTTATGTAAAAATAGCTCTTTGCATTTGTCTGGTGGGTTTCCTGAAGAAGAAAGCCCCTGCTTCTATGTCAAAGATAATAAAACAAAAACACTACACTACAGTAATGTCTGCAAAAACACTACAGTAAATACTACAATATACTACAGTAATGTCTGCAAAAATACTACAATGAATAGTATATTTGTATAGTATATAAATAGTAATAGTACAGTATTTAAACAATAGTATTTTTTATGTGGGTACAGCCTGTAGGGAGGGCAAAATGTGTCTGTTCATTGTTTCAGTGTAATCTATTGTTCATTCCTTTGTGTATTTATTGAAACCCCAATTAAAACAAATGGATTCATTGTCACACCTTGATCTGTTACACATGTCTTTGTGCTTGTCTCCACCCCCCCTCCAGGTGTCCCCAATCTTCCCCATTATACCCAGTGTATTTATACCTGTGTTCGATGTTTGTCTGTTGCCAGTTCGTTTTGTTTTCGCGAAACCTACCAGCGGTTTTCCCCTTGCTCCTGTCTATTCTAGTTCCTGTTTTCTAGTTTTTTCCAGTTTTGACCTTTCTGCCTGAGCCTGCCTGCCGTTCTGTACCTTGCCAACCACACTGGATTATTGACCCATGCCTGCTCTGACCCTGAGACTGCCTGCCGTTCTGGACCTTTTCAACCTATCTGGATTACTGACCTCTGCCTGCCCTTGACCTGTCATTTTGCCTGCCCCTGTATTAGTAATAAACTTTTGTTACTTCGACACTGTCTGCATCTGGGTCTTACCTGAAACGTGATATTCATGGGAATTTATGGGGTTTTCAATCTAACATTTAATCCTCCTGTCAAAAGAGCATGTTCCAGGAATGAGGTAAGAGGGGGAACAATTGAACTGAGTATATTGATGTCAAACCATTAAACAAATCAATTACAGACTGACATTAATGCTGTGGTGTATTTCACCATTATAAAACAACACATTTGTCAACGTTAAGTTTATCACCTACCATTACGCAGAGATTACCTTTTGGCTAACCTCGTTTTGCACAAAGCTCTCTCTCGGAGAGGGAAACAAATGTATTTAAAGTGCTCGGAGAAGACACAATAAAGCCTTTATTTATTTCTCCCACAACAGTAGACTCGTTCAATACATCAACTCTAAGTGATATTACAGCTGTTTCCTATTTCCTTCCCAAAATAAAATAACATTTAAATGTGACATTCTTTCACTTGAAGAGAAGAAACAAAGCATATCATACATAAAAGGTGAGAATGCCCAGCTCAATAAGGCCCGCACTCAAGGTAACCTTCTTCTTAACCATGTTTACAGCACAGGTTGACATTTATTGTCATAAATGTTGCCTTGAATGCAGAACTGATTTTCGCTAAATGGGCAAAGTCAAAATTGTCTGTATCGTAAAAATTCATGAAAACAAAAATATGTGGTCTTAATTTAAGGTTAGGATTAGCAGTGTGGTTAGGGTTAAGGTTAGGGTCAGGTATTTTTTTTAATTATCCATGATCGGAACAAAATACATTTTCGTGTGCCAGCACGCATTTGTCTCATGTCAGTCAGTCAAGTGAGGTGCTACAACTCAACTGGCTAGTTTGCCTGTCTGTAAAGAGAAAGGCGGGCTCTACGTTGATCCTGCTCCTCTGATTGGATAGAAGTAAGGCGTATTTCTCTGTCCACTTGCCCGATCACTTCCACTTCTCTGTTTCGGTCTAATCATTCAGACTACTGCTGCTTCTTGTTAGCTTGTTACTATGATACATCAAATGCCAAGAACATTTTCTATCAAGCTATCAATGTGCATAATATCTAACAGGGTTGGGGAGTAACGGATTACAAAAAAACATAACTGTAATCCGTTACGTTACCAACAAAAATATTGTAATCAGATTACAGATACTTTTGAAAAGCTAGATGATCACTTCAAGGATTAGTTTTAATTCAGAAAGGATGTTTGCAAAACAAAATCCATAAACCGAATGGTCACATTGTCATGCCCTAACCATAGAGAGCCCTCTGAGTTCTCTATGGTGTTTTAGGTCAGGCCATGACTAGGGGGGTTCTAGGTATTGTGTTTCTATGTTGGTGTGTGAGTATGGTTCCCAATTGGAGGCAGCTGAATGTCGTTGCCTCTAATTGGGGATCATACTTAGTGTGTCCCTTTTCCCACGTGCGTTGTGGGATATTGTTTAGAGTTAGTGCCTATGTGTGCTACGTATTGGCACGTTTGTTAAATCTTTGTTGTTGTTTTGTAAGTTTCACTTCTGTAAATATGTGGAACTCTACTCACGCTGCGCCTTGGTCCGCTTATTTAAACGATGGTCGTGACACACATGCTAAAACTCACACACTTTTGATAGACTTAAAGGGGCAATCTGTAGTTGCTACATCCATTTTTTGAATTTATAAACTACATATATAAACTCAGCAAAAAAAGAAACGTCCGCACTGTCAAATGCTTTTATTTTCAGCAATCTTAACATGTGTAAATATTTGTATGAACATAACAAGATTCAACAACTGAGACATGAACTGAGTTCCACAGACATGTGACTAACAGAAATTGAATAATGTGTCCCTGAACAAAGGGGGGGGGGGGGGGTCAAAATCAAAAGTCACAGTCAGTATCTAGTGTGGCCACCAGCTGCATTAAGTACTGCAGTGCATCTCCTCCTCATGGACTGCACCAGATTTGCCAGTTCTTGCTGTGAGATGTTACCCCACTCTTCCACCAAGACACTGGCAAGTTTCCGGAAATTTC
The DNA here is from genome assembly GCF_965601325.2 of Salmo salar. NCBI lineage: Eukaryota > Metazoa > Chordata > Actinopteri > Salmoniformes > Salmonidae > Salmo > Salmo salar. The sequence goes on from NC_138300.1 coordinate 16,933,459, forward strand.
TTGGAGGAATGGCCCTAGCCCTCCAATCCAACAGGTCCCAGGCGTGCTAAAAGAGATTGAGATCCGGCCTCTTCGCTGGCCATGGCAGAACACTGACATTTCTGTCCTGCAGGAAATCACGCACAGAAAGAGCAGTATGACAGGTGGCATTGTCATGCTGGAGGGTCATGTCAGGATGAGCCTGCAGGAAGGGTACCACCTGAGGGAGGAGGATGTCTTCCCTGTAAAGCACAGCATTGTGATTGCCTGCAATGACAACAAGCTCAGTCCGATGATGCTGTGACACACCGCCCCAGACCATGACAGACCCTCCACCTCCAAATCGATCCCATTCCAGAGTACAGGCCTCTGTGTAACGCTCAATCCTTTCATTGACAAACGCGAATCCAACCATCACCCCTGGTGAGACACAACCGCGACTCGTCAGTGAAGAGCACTTTTTGCCAGTCCTATCTGGTCCAGCGACGGTGGGTTTGTGCAAATAGGCGACGTTGTTGCCGGTGATGTCTGGTGAGGACCTGCTTTACAACAGGCCTACAAGCCCTTAGTCCAGCCTCTCTCAGCCTATTGCGGACAGTCTGAGCACTGATGGAGGGATTGTGAGTTCCTGGTGTAACTCGGGCAGTTGTTGTTGCCATCCTGTACCTGTCCCGCAGGTGTGATGTTCGGATGTACCGATCCTGTGCAGGTGTTGTTACACGTGGTCTGCCACTGCGAGGACGATCAGCTGTCCGTCCTGTCTCCCTGTAGCGCTGTCTTAGGTCTCACGTCTCACAGTAAGGACATTGCAATTTATTGCCTTGGCCACAACTGCAGTTCTCATGCCTCCTTGCAGCATGCCTAAGGCACGTTCACGCAGATGAGCAGGGATCCTGGGCATCTTTCTTTTGGTGTCAGTAGAAAGGCCTCTTTAGTGTCCTAAGTTTTCATAACTGTGACCTTAATTGCCTACCGTCCGTAAGCTGTTAGTGTCTTAACGACCATTCCACAGGTGCATGTTCATTAATTGTTTATGGTTCATTGAACAAGCTTGGGAAACAGTATTTAAACCCTTTACAATGAAGATCTGTGTAGTTGTCTTTGAAAGAAAGGGTCCTGAAAAACGGACGTTTCTTTTTTGCTGAGTTGATATCCATTGATTCTTGAAGAATATAACTTATAAATGCCCCATGAGCTTAGTTCAACTGTCACACTCCATGAGAACCCAAAATATAAGATTGCTTTTCTCCAATGTTTGTAAACAGTGTAAATGTAAACAAACACTGTATAGTCTCATAACATGGTTAAAACAATAATTTTGATATCATGGATGGTCAGTCCTTGCATCCATAGCTTTGTCTAATAATCTGAGAGTGGTTACATTTCTCCAGGCCCATCTCTCAGCTTTTTACCAAAACAGTTTTGTTATTGTTTCATTGGTGGATTTGCCCTTTAAACAGCTGCATATTATTAAGATATCAAAGTGTCACCAACAAAAAGGTAAACAATAGGCCTATAGCAAATGCAGCATATGGCATTAATTTTTCACATGTAAATAGCACTTTTCAGTAGTGCTCAAAGTATAACATTCCATGAGTGCAGCATTTCTTTTCAACTCAAATCAATGAGCCCAATCAGTCCTCCATGACAACAAAATCATAAAAAACAGAGTAGGGCTTGCTAATAAGTCCTCGTTTTGTGGTTATGCCCAGGTAAAACTATTTGGCTAATCTATACTTCCATAAGTCCTATTCTTGAAGATCAAGGAGTATAACATTTTTTGGAATGACTGGAATTTTGATAGACTTTGGTTTTTAATGTAAAGATATAATTTAATCGTATTATTATATGTAGTAGAAAGTGATGGGTTAGAAGAAGCCTACATAACCAACCCATAAAGTAAAATGTAACATCCATATATGGCCAGCTATGTCAACTTTACCATTGATTTATCCTGCAATAGAGGTCATTCAATTGGTAACATACATTTATGTCTTCTAATGCCTCTTAAAGGGAAAGTAATCTAAAAGTCACTGAATGTAATCAGATTACTTACTGAGTTTAGGTAATCCAAAGGTTACGTTACTGATTACAATTTTGGACAGGTAACTAGTAACAGTAACGGATTACCCAACCCTGATATCTAACAAGCGGGGTGAGGGTAGGGGAAAAAATGAAACGCAGAACCTGTCTACCCACTGCAAATTGAGGACACACAGGTCAGACACAGACACAGACACAGACACACACTCACACACACACACCCCTCCGCGGCTCCTAATCTGCAATTTGTTTGGTCTATAAACCTGCAGGGATACGGGTAACCTATTTTGCCAACATCTACTTAGCCATATTAAAACGTTAAAAACATTTCTGATCACAAGTATCATCCAATCCGACTATCAACTGTCAATTTACAGAGAGGATTACAAATACGAGTATGCATAGCCCCGGGAAGTAGTTAGGGGATGAGGGTGCTGCAAAGCAGATACATGTTTTAATGCCTGCGCAACATAGGGCTATATCGGTCCGGTAATACAGGACTAGTAAAGGCCCAGTGCAATACTTTGTGAATAGTGCCAGTCAAAAGTTTGGATGCACACACTCATTGCAGGGTTTCTACATTGTAGAATAATAGTGAAGACATCAAAACTATGACATAACACATATGGAATCATGTAGTAACCAAAAAAGTGTTAAACAAATCAAAATATATTTTATATTTGAGATTCTTCAAAGTAGCCACCTTGATGACAGCTTTGCACACTCTTGGCATTCTCTCAACCAACTTCACCAGGAATGCTTTTCTGACAGTCTTGAATGAGTTCCCACATATGCAGAGCACTTGTTGGCTGCTTTTCCTTCCCTCTGCGGTCCAACTCATCCCAAACCATCTCAATTGGGTTGAGGTCGGGTGATTGTGGAGGCCAGGTCATTTGATGTAGCACTCCATCACTCTCCTTCTTGGTCAAATAGCCCTAACACAGCCTGGAGGTGTGTTGGGTCATTGTCTTGTTGAAAATAAATGATAGTCGCACTAAGAGCAAACTAGGTCGGACGGCGTATCGCTGCAGAATGCTGTGGCAGCCATGCTGGTAAGTGTGCCTTGAATTCTAAATAAATCACAGACAGTGTCACCAGAAAAGCACCCCCATACTTCACAGTGGGATCATCTGTTCACCTACTCTGCGTCTCACAAAGACATGGTGGTTGGAACAAAACATTCCAAATCAAGCCAAAGGACAGATTTCCACCGGTCTAATGTCCATTGCTTGTGTTTCTTGGCCCAAGCAAGTCTATTTTTATTATTGGTGTCCTTTAGTAGTGGTTTCTTTGCAGCAATTCGACCCTGACGGCCTGATTCACGCAGTCCCCTCTAAACAGTTGATGTTGAGATGTGTCTGTTACTTGAACTCTGTGAAGCATTTATTTGGGCTGCCATCTGAGGTGCAGTTAACTCTAATGAACTTATCCTCTGCAGAAGAGGAAACTCTGGGTCTTCCTTTCCTGTGGCGGTCCTCATGAGTTTCATCATAGCGCTTGATGGTTTTTGCGACTGCACTTTAAGAAACTTTCAAAGTTCTTGACATTTTCCGGATTGACTGACCTTCATGTCTTAAAGTGATGATAGACTGTCATTTCTCTTTGCTTATTTGAGCTGTTCTTGCAATAATATGGACTTGGTCTTTTACCAAATAGGGCTATCTTCTATATACCACCCCTACCTTGTCACAACGGAACTGATTGGCTCAAATGCCTTAAGAAGGAAAGAAATTCCACAAATTACCTTTTAACAAGACACACCTGTTACTTGAAATGCATTCCAGGTGACTACTTCATGAAGTTGGTTGAGAGAATGCCAACAGTGTGCAAAGCTGTCATCAAGGCAAAGGGTGGCGACTTTGAAGAATCTAAAATCGGAAATATATTTTGATTTGTTTAACACTTTTTTGGTTACTACATGATTTCATCTGTGTTATTTCATAGTTTTGATATCTTCACTATTATTCTACAATGTAGAAAATAGTAAAAATAATGAAAAACCCTTGACGGAGCCGGGAGATCAGAGACAGCTGTTGAGTACTGTATCGCACTGAACACTACGCTCCAAAGCCCACAGCCTTAATGGTGGAAAATGGAGGTAGCTTTCTTGGGAAAAGAGGATATCCCTCTCTCCATTCCATGGTGACACTTCACACATGGGATCAAGCGGAGGCAGACTTTGCACAAAGCCCAAATCCCAGTACACATGGATTACTGGAATTGGAAAACGGAGGGTAGGGACTGCCAAGATGAAACGTCAGTGGGGGAATTTATCTGGGAAGACAGGAAGCTCAAAGGAGGAGACCTAGGAACGGGGGGGGGGGCTGATTTATTGCTGGCAGGTGAGGTACTTGGGGCCTCTCAAGATCCTCACATAGGTAATTGTAGCCTGTCTCTCTCTGAATGGCTCGACATGTTCTTCCATCATACACTGTAGGTCTAAGCAGACATGTGTGCAACTCGGAGAGGCCTTTATGACAAGACACCTCCAGAAGTGTTAACCTTTAACAACAGTATTGACTGTATTACTGGAACACAAAACACTGGGATGAATAGGAATGGCTAAGTCCAGGCCTCATTCTGAATAAATCCAGGGGTATTATACTTGGTTTTAATTGAAAGAAAAATGGAATCAATGTCTTTCGATGAACCTTGGGCAGAATCCTGTGTATTTACTAAAGCAATGATCTGCTATTCCTCATTGTAGTCAGACAGACAGAGAGGGAGAAGAGTGTGTTGGCATCATAATCTAGGTAGCTAGCGTCATTAGCACAGCAGACAGTGTCAGTGTTCCAGTCACCAAAGAGGATAAGCTGTGAATCCTATCTGCGTTACAGACTGAGAGTGGAAACTCCTCCTGACACACAGGGAATTGGGCCCCTGATTAGTCTGCTCCTCCTTGGCTCGCCAAGACAATTGCAGCCAGGCTGTACCCCTTCATCAGTCCCCCTTCCCTTCATGGAGCTGAAGAGGGACGACAGTGAAAATGACACTTTTGCAGATGTCTTTAACAAGTCTTTGAAGACTCTGCCAGGGGGCCCGTTCACTTCAATTAAAGGCAGTTGCTGTAAAAAAGCAATTTGAGGGAAATGTATTCTCCCCACCAGCAAAAGCCTGATGCACACTGTCCAGACATAGTCTGTAAAAGTAAAAACATACTTATAAAAGGACCATTAAGTTTATAGGGATCGGGTAATTTGATCTATTTAACTATCCACAGGAATGACAATGAGAGGAATTGAAGATGTGCAATATTTGACTCCATTACAGAGAGGGTTCCTTTGGGCCAGAGCTGCCAGATCAAGACCAGGTAGCTCAAACCACTTCTAAAAACCTTAAGCATCCCCAGCATCTCATATACTATTAACATCTTGATGAAAATGTAAACATGAGTTGATTTATCATTTACTTGACTGATTGGTTGATTGCAACGACAGGCACCACTGTTTATTTTCCTGTACTGAAATTCTAGGGCCAGGCAAAAATATCTGTAATTTTTCATTAATAACACATGACATGTCGTTTCACTGAGGATTTATTGCCTCAGCGGGATAAATTACCAATTAATAATTAAATAACTTCAAATGAACTGGGGATGGATTCATCTTGGAGGAAACTCCAGGTTGTCGTGGGTTGCTGTGGCTGACCTGCACCCAATCAAATCAAATTTTATTTGTCACATGCGCCGAATACAACAGTGAAATGCTTACTTACAAGCCCTTAACCAACAATGCAGTTTTAAGAAAATCCCCAAAAAAGTAAGAGACAAGAATAACAGGGGGTACTGGGTACAGAGTCAATGTGCGGGGGGCACCGGTGTCGAGGTAATTGAGGTAATTATGTACATGTAGGTAGAGTTATTAAAGTGGTAATGCATAGATAATAACACCATGCGCCAATTACCTGGAAGGTCAACGTGGACAAAACTCCCATCTATCTAACATTTTTATATTTGAACCTTTATTTGGCTAGGCAAGTCAGTTAAGAACAAATTCTTATTTACAGTGACGGCCTATCGGGGAACAGTGGGTTAACTGCCTTGTTCAGGGGCAGAACGACTGAGTTTTACCTTGTCAGCTCAGGGGTTCGATCCAGCAAAGTTTTGGTTACTGGCCTAACCACTTGGCTACCTGCCGCCCCAATTTAAGGATGCAGATGGATGCCTACTCAGAATTAGAGCTTTTTCTATAAATATACACTGTTAGATCGCATTTAGAAGGAAAGAAATTCCACAAATTAAGTTTTAACAAGGGACACCTGCTAATTGAAATGCATTCCAGGTGACTACCTCATGAAGCTGGTTGAGAGAATGCCAACAGTGTGCAAAGCTCAAACATGGGGCAAACATCAGTCTCAGTGCACTGCAGATCATTCCCTTGTGACTATTAGACACTGCTACACTTCAAAAGGTTACGAATCAAGATGGCCCATCACTGCTGAATGTAAAAGAGAGGAAGATTCCTAAACACGGTTGATCTTACCGTGTGGGTGAAAGAAAGGTAGAATAGAGGCCTCCGTATCTCTCTCCCTCCATGGTGTGTTTCCCATTAACCCTCCAGCATAGGCGAAAGAAGCCATGGGTTTTCATCACAGTCGGCAGTCTTTAATTGCTACACTTAACCTCGGTCTCCGATAGGACTCCTTTGTCAAGGCGGATTATATCCCTGGCAGCCTTTTTGAACGACACCCACAATTTTTTGTTTACCGTAGGTAGGCCACTGCTGATGTGGCAGCTAATCATGTGTCAAGTCTGGGCACATTTGAAAAGCATTAGCTGGGTGACAGCGTTTACATCCCTTGTGCATCTCCTGGCACCCTGATGGGAGATCACATTCAATCCCTCAACGGAGCTGCCATGCTTAAGCACTCTATACGTGCGGCGCGTTGCGGAGATATAGGCCTATACTAAGGAAGAGACACCTTGAAGGATACATTCTAAATGACAGGCTAATGATCCACTTTCCTTTTCTCCACTGAGACAGGCAGAGAGTAAGACCCATGTACCAGCTTGGGAAATATGAAGAGAAAAAATCCACGGCTTACAATACTGTAGCTTCTCCCGAGTAAAGAAAAGCTGTTAATGTCGACGACAGCTGTTGACGAGGTCTGTATGGATTCAAACAGCTTACTGTCAAGCAACAAATGAAATCTTTATCACTGTCATTTTAAACTAGGTGTATTTGGGTATCTAAATGGATTAAGATAGCAGTGGATGATAGATTTTGATGTATTTGCCAAAATGTTTAATGTTCCCTTTCATGTCAAGCAGAATAAATGAAGGGACAAGTCAACCTCAAGTTCTGAAATAAGTAGTCTATCCTCAAACAGGTGCCAGATTATGAAAGGCTTTGTAGGGGCTCTCCTGGCATGTTATAAAATGAGCAAAACCTGAGTACTGCTTAATCTTGAAGTGCTTCGAGAGGCTGGTCATGGCCCACATCAAGGCCAGGCACACTGGACCCAGTCCAATTTGCCAACCTCTCCAATAGATCCACGAAAGATGCCATTTCCATTGCTATTCACACGGCCATAACACATCTGAACAAGAGGAACACCTATGTGAGAATGCTGTTCATTGACTACAGTTCAGCACTCAACTATTGTTCCCTCCAAGCTCTTCACCAGGCTCAGAGCCCAGGGCCTGGACATCACCATCTGCAACTGGATCCTGGACTTCCTGACGGGCAGACCACAGGCTCTGAGAATTGGAAACAACACCTCCTCCACACTCTCTTAACATATGGGCCCCTCCCCAGGGGTGTGTCCTTAGCCCTCTGCTGTACTCCCTGTTCACTCACGACTGCGTGGCTTTGCACGACACCAACTCCCTCGTCAAGTTTGCTGACGACACCACGGTTGTAGGCCTGATAACCGACAACGACGAGTCAGCCTATAGGGACGAGGTAAGGGAAGTGGCATTGTGTTGCCAGGACAACAACCTCTCCTTCAAAGTCAGCAAAACAAAGGAGATGATTGTTGACGTCAAAAAGCAGAGGAGGGAACATGCCCCGATCCACATCAACGGGACTTCAGTAAAGAGAGTCAGCAGTATTAAGTTAATCGGCGTCCACACCACCGAGGACTTGACATGGACCAACAACACCACCGAGGACTTGACATGGACCAACAACACCACCACTCTTGTCAAGAGGGTGCAACAGCATCTCTACTTCCTAGTTGAATTGTTACTGATAGTCTGTAGAGCATCCACAGATGGAATATCCAAATATAGTGTTACCAATCACTGCCTTAACATAGAGTAAACAGATAAAAGAGCTGATGTATTGATTGTCTATCTAGTCCTTCTATTTATTCACTCAGGACGGTATGAGTGAATCACTGGTAGCGGAGGCATCTTCGAGTGTTATGTGAAAGGCGAGATACCCAGGGCAGTCTTATCAGGCGTGCTACAGACATTCCTGACAGATCTCGTCTGGTCCTCACTCAGTCACTCATTCTGTGTTCCCAGGAAGCCACTGACTGGCCCTGAAGTTTCCTTTCTGTTTGATTTGAGTGAGGGAGGTGGATGGGCAGTGAGAAGGACACTATCCCTCTGCCAGTCTTGGTGGGGCTGACCGTCACAGAGCGGGGGGGGGGGGGGGGGGGGGGGTCAGCCACTACGTTAACCCGATGTACCATTCAGTCAGCCATTACGTTAACCCGATGTACCATTCAACTAGCACGGCCAATTCATTTGTCAATGTTGACTCTCTGTTGCAATTGGTGTCTGCACTGCTCTGAGGCTATTTGAAAAAGGTATTAAACAGCTTTACAACATAACCTTAAAAGTTCAGTCACAGGCTTCCAAAACGTCACTCTTTTTGCTAGGGAACTTCTCACACTCATTGCAGGGCTTTTGTCTCTCAGGTTGTAAATGCCGTATTGGAGGTGTTGACACATCCCCCAAACCTGCTTCCTATGAGTCTCTGTGCTCTCTTATTGATATCTCTCAGAATTCTGCAGAGGATATCAGAGGTGTTACCTGTTGGTGAGTTATTTTTACAGTCAAGCAATGCCACAAAAGTATTGATCGTTTGGAGTTCCAATCAAGAAAAATGATTGAACTGACATTTGACATTTTGTCATTTCCGTGTGGAGTCGGTGTGCCAAAACGCATCAAGGTGAGTCAGTTTAAACTCAGATAGCCTTGTATTTCACACCCATCTCAAGATGCACATAAGCTCCCATGTCCATCTCAGTTCTGCAACCAATTACATCCCAAAACTCTGAGTGGGACACTTCACGTTCAATCTGTTTCAAGTGGCATTATTAAGTGCAAACAGAGACTTCATTTGATTGAGGGAGTGGGGTAGGAAGGACACTGACAATATGGTTGCCAGCATTACCTCACTACTAACTGAGCGGGGGTACTACATGTTCATTAGTCAAGCCTGGGTGTCCATGGAACTACTAGAGCTCAGTTATTTGTTAGGATTATGTGGGGGAAAGTATGATAAGCACATCTGAGCTGCCGGGCAGTCTGAAATCGGTCAGATAAGGTATCAGAGGCAGGCCTCTGTCATGTTATCTTAGCTTCCAGTGCACGTGGCTACCAGTCGGTAAATTTTACACTCCCCTAGAAAAGAAAAGACAATACCCACATGAAAAAATACTACAGTTTACTATAGAATAATACAGTACTTACTATAAAAAATCTGTAGTATATTGAAGAATACTATACTACACACTTCAGAATCCATTGATCATGTGTAGTACTTACTATAGAATTTTGTAGTATACTGTAAAATACTACAGTAAATACTACAGTATACTACAGACCGCAATAATACTACAGTAAATACTACAGTGATGTCGTGCAAAAACACTACAGTAAATACTAAATTATATACTACAGTATTTCATTTGCATATACCATTCCCATTCCCCTCCCCCATATCCTAATTTGTGCCACCCATAAGTGAGAAACCTACATGCCAAGTATAGACCATATATTGTGTTCCCGACAGCTAAAAGAAAAATGCAGAAGCTCTGAACCTCAGTCCTATCTACCTACAGATTGTGGAAAATGTGCACTTTGAGTATTTTGTCCAGCAGGTTTCCTCAAGGAGAAAGCCACCCACTGCTATTTCAAAGACAATAAAACAAAAACACTATAGTAAATACTACAGAAATGCTTGCAAAAACACTACAGCAAATACTACAATATTCTACAGTCCGCAAAAACACAAGACTTACTATAGTATATCCTACAGTTATTTATGACAATATTTACTGTCAGTGTTTACTATAGTACACTGTAAATACTACAGTATACTACAGTCATGTCCGCAACACTACAGTAAATACTACAGTAAAGTCAGCTAAAACACTACAGTGAATACTATAGTATTTATACGATAGTATAGTATAGTATTTTTATGCTCTGTCTTCTATGCTTCCTAATGAGTAATGATTCACTGCACTAAATTAGCTTATTTCTGGCATATTGATTAGCCATATTTATACATTGATTGTATGCACCATATGTACCCCACAGACAAGGAAGTACTATGTTAATCTGCACTGTGATGGACAGATCATGGAAATATAATTCAACAATACTATAGCATATGTGGCTTGTAATTTGAATAAAGTAAGAGTGTCCCATAACATTTGTCACGTATATGATGGTTTTGAATCATATAATGCTTGATATGGAGTTTTATATTTAAATCCATTAAACCCCCTTTTTTTGTTTTTGGGCTTATTCTCCCCAATTTTGTGGTATCCAATTGGTAGTTCCAGTCTGGTCCCATCGCTGCAACTCCCGTACGGACTCGGGAGAGGTGAAGGCCGAGAGCCATGCATCCTCCGAAACACGACCCTGCCAAGCCACACTGCTTCTTGACACACTGCTCGCTTAACCCGTGAGCCCACCGCACCAATGTGTCGGAGGAAACCGTACAACTGGCGACCGAAATCAACATGCATGCACCCGGCCTGCCACAAGAAGTCGCTAGAGCGACAAGGACATCCCGGCTAGCCAAACCCTCCGCTAACCCGGACAACGCTTGGTCAATTGTGTGCCGCCTCATGGGTCTCCCGGTCGAAGCCGGCTGCGACACAGCCTGGGATCGAACCCGGGACTGTAGTGACGCCTCAAGCATTGTGCCACTCGGGAGGCCTAAACCCCAATTTAGATCTTGTTTCGAGTGCCATTCGACATCCTTAGGTTTACATATCCTGATCTTGATAGGTAATGGACTTGCCTAATGTACAGTAGTCCTACAGGATGCTAAACAAGCATGTGTACTGGTCTAACACATCGACTTCATCAGCATCAGGCATTCTCTCTCTTTGAATTAGTACAGGTGTAGGATCTTAATTTGACCAGTTTCTCACAGCAGGAAAATAATCCTGCAGCAAAAGGAAATGTGAATTATTGTGTGGATTATAAATAATGGACATTTGTGTAGGGGTTGATGCATTTTTTGTTAAGGCAAATCAAATCTGACATTTTAAAGTGGAAATTACAAACATTAGAAGCTTTTTAAAAAAAGCTGGAATACACTACGTTTGCATTTCCTGCTGTGCAGGAAATTTCCTGCAACAACAGGGTGATCAAATTAAGATCCTACATCTGTACTTTGCAAGTTCTCCCACCCCCCAATACATTTTAATTCGGGCTAGAATCATATTGGAAAACTATTTCAGTATTAAGCTAACAATTCCCCATACGTATTCTTTATTCCAAAGGAGCACTGCATACAGTCGGTGAATATTGGGCACTAAAGATGGTAGTATGTTGCCCAATCTGGATAATACTTAAATGTTCTGTGTGATAACAGTGTTTATTTAATCTCAGTTATCCGTAGCTTTAATGTAAAAAAAAAAAAATGCTAAAAAGGCCCATAGGCCCTTAATGGAGTCCAAATTCTGAGACTTAATGAGGGTCGTTGCTCTCAAGGGACACTACAATCAAAACAAATTACACTTTCTGGGCCTCTCTCTGATTAGCCTGTCCCTGTCATAGTCTGCCCACCAAAGAGCCCGAGATTTCTCTAATAATGAACTAGGTCAAATATATGGTGATTACACAATGTCCTCTTTTCTTTCTCCTTGCCTCCTTCTCAAAACCCATTGGATGAAAAAGCCAGAGGTCCCTCCCCTCTGACCTTCTCCTCCAAAGGGTTTTGAGAAAGAGGCAAGGAGAGAGGACAAGAGGAGTATGAAATTGAGATTCTCCTATAGCCCTCATAAATCATGCCATGCGTTACCAGGGAGTAAGAGGCGAAGCGAGAGGGTTTGGCCGCCCAAAATATGCCCACGTTAAGCAGATCATTAATTATTAAGCAAGTGAGGAGTTTTTGTATGGAGGGCAATGAGAGCATGTCGAATTTAGTCAAGAGAAAAATGAATTACTATTTTGATACGTGAGGCTTATTTGATCTAATACAAAATGAGTAATGCTTAGGTTGTTACGAGACTACTGATATGTGTGAGGCATGTGACATCCCGAAAACTTTGAGAAAAAAACACCTTATATCGGAGATGTCCATATTGAAATTCGAGATGGTCTATATGTAACCGATGTGAAATGGCTAGTTAGTTAGCAGTTGTTGATGTGCGCAAGGGTCCCTGGTTCGAGCCCGGGTTGGGGCGAAGAGAGAGACGGAACCTACACTGTTACATATACATATTCATGAGGCTAGCATAGCATATCACTCTTCATTGAATACAGGCAGTTGCTTCAACACCACTCATCGAATATTCAAAAAAGTATTGAAATAACAAGATGTATGCCCCAATCCAAAGAGAGGAATAGGCAGGAGTTTGACAGCCCGCCGTTCCCCTCTGTGGATAACGAATTCCATTGTTAAGGCGAAGACACAAGCGTCTCGTCATTATATCCAGTATCTCTGGTCATTACTTTGGGGAGAAACGAGTACAGATCAATAGCGCTTTTGACGCTTGTCTTCACCAAAACTTTAAAATCTGCAGTGAAGATACTGTTTGCATACTGAAGGAGTCAGTATGCAAAAAATTGAGGTCCCTACTAGAAAAATCATCGTAAGTACAATGACGTTGAAAATACGTCTAAAATTCGCATTTTAGGTTCTGAATGAAAAGTGAAGAGACGTCTTTTCCGGACGTTGAAATCAGATTCATTTTCAGTTCTGAATGAAAGTTGAAAATACATTTTTCAGACCTTGAAATCAGGTTCATTTTCGATTCTGAATGAATGTTGAAAAGACGTCATTTATAGACGTCTATGTTTGGGCCAAATCAAGGTTGGTCTAGACTGGACACAATCTGAACCAAACAATGATGTCCAAATGTTGTTAGTGTTGGTCTGTGCTTAATGAGGTATAGCCTATGTGGTAGGCCTACCGTTGAAAAAAAATATACATAAAATAAAAAGACAGCCAAAAGACGTCGGCGTCGGTCCGTGCTTACTGGGGTAACCTACCATGTTGGCCTCCATGTGGTAGGCTCACTGTTTGTAAAAAAAAAAGAAAGAAAAGGCTGATGCATTGGCTTTATTCGTCCTGATTCCTAGGATTAATCAATTTGGCTACCCAACTTTATCAGGAGCAGTTATCCTGAGACTATTTACAATTGTTTTACACAATGGGAAATGCAGAAGTATATACTGTTTTCGCTATGATCAGCTTGTAAAAAATGTATGGATAAAAACGCGAAACCACTGATCATGACAATATAGCCCACGGGATGAAACTCCTGGACAGCAGTTGTGAGTAGCCATGATATATTATCCATTATATATTGTCAATTTTACTTTAACCTGTCCTGTTTTTAGGATATGTTGTTAGCATGTAAGCACAATTTTTATTTGATTGGGTGCCATTTAGGTTAGACTATTTGATCAGAGAAACCTGCATGATTTCCTTCTCTTTACATTGTCATACATTTTATCTCCAGCCTGTAGACGATAGAAAAAGCCACATACTCTTTCTACCATCTGTTACAAGATTTATGCTAAATCATTTTTGGGACAGAATGTTGGTGGAGCGCAGCAGCGATGCGTTCTCCAACAGCACCCTGGAGAGGCGCGCTGGGAATGGACAAGATACATATTTGGGTCTCTGCCTTTGACAAAGTGGGCACTGCTTATCATAGGGTGGCATCAGCGCTCACCTAAAAAAAAGCCCATACGCCACTGGTTGATAGAAATTGTCTTTGGGCAGAATTATGTGAGGTTTTATGTGTTGTTGGAGTTGCGTTTAGGTCAGTTTATCTCAGAAAATGCCGCCCTCGTCAATCTGCTGCCATAGGCGGCCGTCTAATCAGTGGGTCGGCCATGGAAGGAGTAACCAAATAGGTTGGAAAAGAGTGGACCATGTTTTTATTGTTGAGTTTACTGTAACGTGAATTGAGATGTTTAAATGCACTTTAGATCAAATTTGATTTGATTTGATTTATGGTCCAAAATGACTGCAATCGCTTTCAGTCCAAATGCTAATAAATAAACAGGTGGGAGGCCTTCAGGAGGTTGATAAGTAAGTATGACATGTGGGGCTATCAACTGTGACTCATTCAGAACTAAGACCTCTGATCTAAAACCACAGAAGACATCACCTAGATGCCCGAGAACATGTTATATGGAGAAAATAATGAATGCCATCATTGAGTTGACTTGGACTAGTTCTTTCCTGCCTCTTTGCTGCATGCAAATTGGGTCTCCAAGACCCAATGACATCCAAATGACCTTTTACAGTATAAGATGGATGATTCATCTGGAACAAATCAATGCAGGCTGTAAAACAGATAATATCCATTCAAGATAAATTAACAACTTCCATTTGGCTTAGCTAATTAAGGTTAAATAAATCCAGAGGTCCAACGTTTCCAGTTTTCTGTAGATTGCCTTTACCGCTGCATAAGGCAAATCCGCAAATATTTAATTAGGACCTAGGCCATGTATTTATGCCATGACTCACTTTGCTGATGCTTTTGTAAAATTGTATAGAACCAAGGCTCCAACCCATATCATCTGCAATATGTTTCGGATTCCGACACAACTGTATCAGTTTCCACCTTTGATTTGATTTATTAGGACCCCCATTAGCCGACCCCAATGGCGACAGCTAGTCTTACTGGGGCCCGACACATAACGAAAAAGACAAAATACTTTACAATTTACAAAAAAAAAAAAAAACTACATACATTTTAAATTACAGCAGATTCATCCAAAACATAATCATTTTATTGCATGTTCTTCAGTAAATGTTAAATGAAAATCAAAACACCCCGGAAGAAAAAAGGGCTGACAAAAAAAGATAAACATATTTCAAGTATTATGTGGGGGAGATGAAAAGGCAGGGTTGGGTTTGAATAGGAAATACGAACAAGTCAAGTTTGATCCATTTTGAATAGCTCAAACTTTAACTAGATGATGTTCACTTTTCTCTCAATCTGTTCCTTCCAAATCACTCCTGAGCCTTATCAGTCAAACTTGATTATGCACATTTCCTCTATGTCCACAAGTGGTTGCTCTGAGTGAGGGAGGAATAATTAACTGCCATGCTTCATCAACCCAACAACCAATCCTCAATTCCAGGCACCAAAGGTCCTGCATCTAAAGAACCTCATTAGCAGACCTCATAGACGCCTGTCTAAATCCCTCCACTGCCACAGATCCCTACATCACTTTAGTTCCGGCAAAACCAAAACAAACAAACCCAAAAGCAAAGAAAAGTATAACCTCAGTGAATTCTACATCCTACTTTATTTATCCCACATGGCAGTCAAGTCTATTACTGAAATACAAGATAAAATGCAATGTGAAAATACACACAGGGCACAGAAAATAAAACATGATAAAACACAGAACTCTTAGAACACAGGAAACACCGGGAACAGGAAACTCAACATGAGACAGATAAAAGGATGTTAGGGAAATATCTGACTTCATAATCAAAGCTACAACATTCTAATTTGCCTGGAAGGAGTATCGTTAATAACCTGGTCCCTGGATTTTTACCAGTATTCCTCTACTTAATTGAAGAAGGGGGAAACCACCGGCACTAACTTGACTTTCTTAGGAAAACCCTGACTGTTTACCTTGAATAACACCTTGGCCAGCTGTTACTGTATGAAGGCATGATAGAGGCTGAGATGAGTAAGTGGTGGGGAATGAAACTCATTAACCTTCAATCAAACACATATTGGCAAACTGTTACTCGCCAGCCCTGTAGACAACCCTTTTAATGTGAACACGAAAACATTTAGCTATCTGCTGTAGTAGCTGAGAAAACACTACGCTATAGTCATTGTAAGCCGAACCAAATACAAGGCTTAGGAAATGAAAACCAATTATAGTTGCGTTAGCGTATCGAGAGAAAGTATCAACTTCTTTATACTTGGACCTGACTCAGCAAGTCTGCTTGAAGTGTCCTCATCCAGCATTGTTCAACAGTACAGTGGGTTTCTGTAGCTGGCAGCATTGAGAGTGCAGAACAGCATAGCACTGCTGGAGTCAAAACAAATCAGTTTGTACCTTCGGTGATGCAGAATGTACACTGTCGCACCGAGGAAATGTATGACCTCAAGATATTTATGTGCAGGTATTCAATCCCTTTTCCAACACCCAGCCTGGCCTGCCACACTGAAACCCCAGCACCAGGATCATCATGGTAGGTCCCTTACCCATACTAAGGTGAGTCATTTGTCGTCCACTCTCTTAGGATAGTTAAATAATTAAATATAAATGACTGCTGATGGAAGGATCGGGTCTGTTTTAAGGTTCTATCACCATCTGTTGCATGTCTGCTCCTAAATAGATAGCTCAGATGTGCGAGTGCCTTTTGAATTTTGCTCCAAATAGTGAAACAAATGTTGAGATCTTTTTTTCATGAAAGTGTCCATTGTGGTCTGCGTTGAACAATACGAATGCAAATACTAGTCATTAATTATAGTGACATTGTACCTGTTGTACCTGGCAAAAATAATGGTGCCAACATAGACAACGATTTTCAATTACACATTTGCATGGACATCTTATCTGTCAACTAGGGATAGCCCCAAACGCAAAAGATAACCGGATATAATTATTACATCATTCACAGGCTGCAGGTATTCAAGTCTTTGATGATTAACAGCTTATTCATTGAGAGGTTTTAACAGGTCTATCTCTATGGAGAGGCCTGAGGGGCGAGGAGAACCAAAGCAAAATGGCCTGAAGCACTGAGGGGAGCTACAAAGGGCTGTCATTCACAACCAGTCTCATAGATCTCACCTGGGAGAAATATGAAACACCAAGACAAAACCCAAGTTCATACCCCAACTGCTGTCCATTACCCTTTCTGCTATAAGCAGAAATAAGGTATGATCATGATCTTATTTCATACAGTGTGAGTTTTAAATGTTTCTCATTTATGTTAATTTACCAAAATCCTGTAATTCCCTCTGGATGAGAGAACTATGTTTAGATTCAGTTTTAATTGTGCTCATGCAATGATCGGAGTGATACGACTGAACTGGAGTGACATGCCCGTTATATTTCTTAATTATGCATGATCAAAGCCATGTTAATGATGTACCCGGGGTCCTAACATGAACAATTGTTTGTGTTGCTATCAGAACTGTCGCAGCTGCAATCACATATGTATTGCATACAGCAGGTTAGATTGATTGAACATCCTGAAGGCATTTGATTTGTTTAGAGATTGCCTATGTGACCTGCACAAGTACAGTGAAATGCCTTTCTTGCAAGCTCTTTCCCAACAACGCCGTACTCAATATCAGTAGTACTATAAAATAAAGTAAAGTAGAACAACAACAAAAACCACGAGAAATAGACATACAAAGAACACGAGAATGTAAGTAAGCTATATACAGGGTCAGTTCATACTAATAGGTGAAGTGACTGCCGACTTACTATCTGCCTTGTTCTACTAGAAGTAAATCAAAACAACAATATGATTGCCAAAGTTGGAGGTCAGGAGATGGATTGTTCCCAATTTACACTTTTCTGTTATTCTCAAGTACATTCTTTTTTTTTTTTTTTTTAAGAGCAAGCAGAATGCAGATGGGCATGCTGGAGTAAGATGCATTTCAATGATAAAGGGTTCAAGAGAAGATTAGGTGAGAATTAGAAAGTCTTTCAAAGAGATTCATTCAATTGTTGTAGCAGAGAGAACAGTCTATGACTAGGGTGGCTGGAGTCTTTGACAATTTTTAGGGCTTTCCTCTGACACCGCCTGGTACGGCCCTCTGTAGTGCCTTGCTGTCGGAGGCCGAGCAGTTGCTATACCAGGCAGTGATGCAACCAGTCAGGATGCTTTCGATGGTGCAGCTGTAGAACCTTTTGAGGATCTGAGGACCCATGCCAAATCTTTTCAGTCTCCTGAGGGGGAATAGGTTTTGTAGTGGCCTCTTCACGATTGTCTTGTTGTGCTTGGACCATGTTAGTTTGTTGGTGATGTGGACACCAAGGAACTTGAAGCTCTCAACTTGCTCCACTACAGCCCCGTCAATGAGAATGGGGGCGTGCTTGGTCCTCCTTTTCCTGTAGTCCACAATCATCTCCTTTGTCTTGATCACGTTGAGGGAGAGGTTGTTGTGCTGGCACCACACGGCCAGGTCTCTGACCTCCCTATATGCTGTCTCGTCATTGTTGGTGATCAGGCCTACCAATGTTGTGTCATTGGCAAACTTAATGATGGTGTTGTAGTTGTGCCTGTCCGTGCAGTCATGAGTGAACAAGGAGTACAGGAAGGGACTGATCACGCAAAGATATTGATGTGAGTTTGTGCCTCTGCTTCCCTACTCATTGTTTTCACCATATCAATTGCGGCTGGTAATAGCAAAGTCTCTGCAATAGTGTGTGGTTTCATAGCGTAGTGGGCCAAGCCATTCAGTGGGAATGATTTCATTTAATCTTTTAGATTAGAATATTTTTCATTTACATTTTTAAGATAAACCACATTACAATGATTTTGAGATACAAAGACGATATTATATTTGTTTTTGTATACATCTTTTCTCAGGAATTCTGGAATTTCTCCCGCGACCCTATTTTCATATCAGGCGACCCCACATGGGGTTGCGACCCCCAGTTTGGGAACTGCTGCTTTAGTGTCTTGTTGCATACAACTGCCTTGCATACAATGTTTTGGGATATTTGGATTCTGTTTATTTTATTATTCTTTTCACTCTGTCATTTAGATCATTATTGTGGAGTAACTACATTGTTGATCCATCCTCAGTTTTCTCCCATCACAGCCATTGAACTCCGTAGCTGTTTTAAAATCACCAATGGCCTCATGGTAACATCCCTGAGCAGTTTCATTCCTGTCCTGCAGCTCAATTCAGAAGGACGACTGTATCTTTGATGTGTCTGGGTGGTTTAATACATAATCCACTGCATAATTAACTTGACCATGCTTAAAGAGATATTCAATGACTGATTACTGTGGCTCAGTTGGTAGAGCATGGCATTTGCATGGCACATTTTGGGATCCTGAGTGGCGCAGTGGTCTAAGGCACTGCATCACAGTGCTAGAAGCATCATTACAGACTGGGGTTCGATCCCTGGCTGTATCATAACCCTGCCGTGATCAGGAGTCCCATAGGGAGGTGCACAATTGGCCCAGCATTGTCCGTGTCGTGTTAGGGGATGGTTTGGCTGGGGTAGGCCATCATTGTAAATAATTGTGTATCACGAAATTGGGGAGAAAAAGGGGTACAACAAAATAATAATAATAATTAATAAAATGTATATATACACTACCGGTCAAACGTTTTAAAACACCTACTCATTCAAGGGTTTTTCTTTATTTGTACTATTTTCTATATTGTAGAATAATAGTGAAGACATCAACACTATGAAATAACACATGCAATCATGTAGTAACCCAAAAAAGTGTAAAACAAATCCAAATATATTTTATATTTAAGATTCTTCAAATAGCTACATTTTCCATGATGACAGCTTTGCACACTCTTGGCATTCTCTCAACCAGCTTCACCTGGAATGCATTTCCAACAGTCTTGAAGGAGTTCCTACACATGCTGAGCACTTCTTGGCTGCTTTTCCTTCACTCTGCAGTCCGACTCATCCCAAACCATCTCAATTGGGTTGAGGTTGGGTGATTGTGGAGGCCAGGTCATCTGATGCACACCTCTATCACTCTCCTTCTTGGTTAAATAGCCCTTACACAGCCTGGAGGTGTGTTGGGTCATTGTCCTTTTGAAAAACAAATGATAGTCCCACTAAGCCCAAACCAGATGGGATGGCGTATCGCTGCAGAATTCTGTGGTAGCCATGCTGGTTAAGTGTGCCTTGAATTCTAAGTAAATCTCAGACAGTGTCACCAGAAAAGCACCCCCACACCATAACACCTCCTCCTCCATGCTTTACGGTGGGAAATACACATGCGGAGATCATCCATTCACCCACACCGCGTCTCACAAAGACACAGCGGTTGGATCCAAAAATCTCAAATTTGGACTCCAGACCAAAGGACACATTTCCACTGGTCTAATGTCCATTGCTCATGTTTCTTGGGCCAAGCAAGTCTCTTCTTCTTATTGGTGTCCTTTAGTAGTGGTTTCTTTGCATCAATTCAACCATGAAAGCCTGATTCACACAGTCTCCTCTGAATAGTTGATATTGAGATGTGTCTGTTACTTGAACTCTAGGAAGTCTTTATTTGGGTTGCAATTTCTGAGGCTGGTAATTCTAATGAACTTATCCTCTGCAGCAGAGGTAACTCTGGGTCTTCCATTCTTGTGGCGGTCTTCATGAGAACCAGTTTCATCATGGCGCTTGATGGTTTTTGCGACTGCACTTGAAGAAACTTTCAAAGTTCTTGAAATGTTCTGTATTGACTGACCTTCATGTCTTAAAGTAATGATGGACTGTTGTTTTTCTTTGTTTATTTGAGTTGTTGTAACGAGTGCGCTGAGAGTGTTTTAATAAATAAATGAAACAATAAACAGGAAACACAAACAACGCACCGACATGAAAACAGAGTCACCTGAGGAAAGAATCAAGGGGAGTGACAGATATAGGGAAGATAATCATGGAGCTGATGGAGTCCAGGTGAGTGTCATGAGGTGCAGGTGTGCAAGACGATGGTG
Organism: Salmo salar; assembly: GCF_965601325.2. Classification (NCBI taxonomy): domain Eukaryota; kingdom Metazoa; phylum Chordata; class Actinopteri; order Salmoniformes; family Salmonidae; genus Salmo; species Salmo salar. Next base: position 16,954,528 of record NC_138300.1, read on the forward strand.
ACATGTGTGCGGGATAATCTACAGCCTGATACATTTACATTTACATTTTAGTCATTTAGCAGACGCTCTTATCCAGAGCGACTTACAGTAGTGAATGCATACATTTCATACATTTTTTCTCCGTACTGGTCCCCCGTGGGAATCGAACCCACAACCCTGGCGTTGCAAACACCATGCTCTACCAACTGAGCCACACGGGACAGATTGGTTGAGGCAGGGGAACCTGGCGATCCGGCTGAGGCATGAAAACCTGACGAGTCGGTGGAAGCAAGGGAGCCCGACGAGCCGGCGGAGGCAGGGGAGCCCGACGAGCCGGCGGAGGCAGGGGAGCCTGTAGCAGTTCCCGGACCCAACGTCATTACTCTGACACAAAAATACAATTAAAAAAACACTCCCTGATGCTTCCCTTAGGTGAGGTGTTATTCTGTAACGAGTGCGCTGAGAGTCGGGAAGCAAGTTTAGGGAGTGAGTGTTTTAATAAATAAATGAAACAATAAACACGTAACACAAACAACACACCGACTTGAAAACAGAGTGAATAACACCTGAGGAAAGAACCAAGTGGAGTGACAGATATAGGGAAGATAATCAAGGAGGTGGTGGAGTCCAGGTGAGTGTCATGAGGCGCAGGTGCGCAAGTCGATGGTGACAGGTGTGCGGGACAATCAGCAGCATGATGACCTAGAGGCCGGAGAGGGAGTATATGTGACAGCTGTTTTTGCCATAATACGGACTTGGTATTTTACCAAATAGGGTGCTATACAGAAAATAGCCCTATCTTGTCACAACACAACTGATTGGCTCAAACACATTAAGAAGGAAATAAATTCCACAAATTAACTTTTAACAAGGCACACCTGCTAATTGAAATGCATTGCAGGTGACTACCTCATGAAGCTGGTTGAGAGAATGCCAAGAGTGTGCAAAGCTGTCATCAAGGCAAAGGGTGGCTATTTCAAGAATCTCAAATATAAAATATATTTAGATTTGTTAAACACTTTTTTGGTTACTACATGATTCCATATGTGTTATTTCATAGTTCTGATGTCTTCACTGTTATTCTACAATGTAGAAAATAATAAATATTAAGAAAAATCCTTGAATGAGTAGGTGTTCTAAAACTTTGGACCGGTAGTGTATGTATACATACATACATACATACACACACACACACACACACACACACACACTACATACATACATACATACATACATACATACATACATACATATATATATATATATATATATATATATATATATTTCAACCCATTTGGGGAGTGAAAGACAGAGTAAACATCAATCATTGACAGGGTAAGAAACAAAAAATAAGATCTGTATAACCGATTAACAGATGCATCGAGGTGACAATGTTGAGTTAAGATATTTTAATTTCATACATGAAACTAAATGAAACTGTATAACCTCCGAGCATGCATCACCACTTCACAAACACCGATTCTATCAGAATGTTGAACATTCAATTTCACATTAACCTATAGTTAATTATTAACAAATAATTATAAACACTTTTTTATTCATTTTTTTTTTAAATTGAACCTTTATTTAACATTTACAGACTCTTTATGAATCCCTTCTTAAAGGAGAACTCCACCCCAAAACTATATTTTGGCATTTCTTTCATTAGTTAATTGTTGATATAGTCCCATGTTTAGCATGTCAGCAATCAAGTTTATATAACTTTCAAAATTCATAAATACAGCCGGTATGATGCATTTTACATCATATGATGCTGCGTTTTGTCCTTTAATGAGTCGGCATACTGTTAATTACTCAATGTAATGAATTCTTACAAAACCACTAGGTTTACAACAGGAATATATCAATATCATACCTTATCTGCTAAATGAAATGTTTCTGAAATCTATTCGAGGAGTATCCAAATTGACAGTCAAATATCATGAAATGATATTGGCACTTAAGATTGGGAACTGTCCGACACAAAATGGCTGGATGAACTTTCAGGTTTAGCAATTATTTAATCGGATTGGTGAAATCAAAGTATTGTATAAGAATATAGTTTCCTTCATTGCTAAGCCGTATGCATGAGCGAGCTGATGACTGCCACAGGTACTAGTACACTGTTGTGTCTTTGGCTATGCCGGATTAAGTGATATGACATGCTATAAAATCCTTTCTCTGTAATTAATATTAACTGATTAAGCTAATCATGTAAATGTAATTAACTAGAAAGTCGGGGCACCACGAAAGAGTGTTTATAAAGATGTTATCTTCCGAATAAACTCTTAAAGACCTAGTAATATTTTACATCAATAGCAGTCAATATTAATCGTCACCTTATCTGAAAGTTGTAAATTCTTGGTTATCTTCACGAACCCTGGCTAACAAGTTGAATCAGCAATACAAAATTGGGTTTAATTATTTATTTACTAAATACCTAACTAGTCACACAGAATTACATATGCACAGAATGCAAATTATGTCATACAGAAAATGACCCTGGTGGACGAGCCGACATGACGGCTGGTTACACAAAGGAAAGGGGGTTGGGTTTGAGTGAAAGAGCGGGAAGACTGAGGAACAAAGGGAGAAGCTCTGCTATCGTAAATACAGTATCTTATGGATTATAAAATTACCGCCCATTTGGAAAAGGGAAATGCAATAAATATTTACTCTGAGCTGCGCTTCGGTAGGTTGGTCGTAGATGCTGGTCGTGTTGCCCAACAGAGATCTTGCTGTCCTCGGAAGAATGTCTCTTGTGGTAAATGGTATACGTTGTAGTATTGTCGTTGTGTGTTAGACTGGGAACAGAAGGTTACATTTTCGTCAAGGGCTTATATAGTGGAGGGAGAGAAGGGTGTGTTTCATAGTTTATAACCAATGTCTCTTCACAGGGGCGGGCCACTGATTGAGCAGAGCTCTAACCTTATGAAAACCCAATTCTCTCATTTGGAAGCTAAAATTACATTTAATCTTTTCACAAATAGTTTCATATTCAAACATTTAAATTGCACAACAATTCCATGTGAATCTGATAACTACAATGTGTAGACTTTCCCAGATACAGTTTATGTCGTCCTGTCATCAATCATAATGTCTCAGATGACAACCGAACTCACATCATATTCATTAAGTACCAACGCATATTCTCAACTGGTTCTATTATTGAAATATGGTTCCTTGTTTGATGTTCCCAGACTCTCTATGTTTAACAAAGGCTATTCAAGAGTCCTTCAGTAGAGTCAGAGAGAGAGGGAAGGGAGAAAGATATTTATGGGGGGGGTCATAAACCTTACCCACAGGCCAAAGTCATGACAACACTGACCATTCCAAACCTGGATTTGTTTGCCGAAGATGTTTACACAGGTTAAGTTTACTCTTTGTTTGCTCAATCAGATCCGGGCTGAAGTGCCTAGTCTATTTGAGAGAGCATACAGTGGTACAAGCTTAAGTGCCACATTTACGAAGACTCCCACTTTAACATTGATGGTGCAAATTACCAATATGGCTAATACACTGGACCTCGTAATGTCTGGACGACATTCAATTCAAGGGTTGGCAGGGATGGTTGTTGCAGAGCAAATTCTGCAATAAAATCACCAAAAGTGGGATTGTTTAGAATCAAGGGGAGGGCAAACGAGGCTGTGTCTAGAAAACGGTGGTCGCAAAAAAATTAACAAGAGCTCAACACAACTAGAGGTTGGATAATAACATGGGTGCAGCGGCAAAGCTGAAGGGGAGTCATTGGCAGGCGAACGAGCCGAATGCAGAATTCAGGGAGCGGCGGTGCCTGCCAAAACGCTGTTTGCAGTCAGAGGGGAAGACAATGGATTAGCTCTGAAGTGAGATGCCAGCACACTCCATCCAGCCCCAGTGCTGGTCTGGTCTCCCGGTCAATGTGCTACTTCATCCAACAACAAAAACAGTCAGCTGAATTCCTCTGCAATGAAGCAGAGTGGAGGGCTTCTAGGAGTAATGATAGGTCAGTAACCATGCTCCGTGAATCAGAAATAACACAGAGGGGCCTGACAGCCGACACAGCGGAAATGTACTGTTTATGCTCACTCACTAGGCCATATTGGGGGTCATTCTACAGTCGGACCTGTCATTTTTATTTCCTGCATTTGTTTATGTGGTTGTAATCGAATAGCGTCTTTGTGATCTATGCTGTCTTGGAAATGGTACCGAGGCATTCTCTCAGCGAAGTTGTGAAATTAATAGATACAGTGATAACTTACTCTGTGATAATAATAAAAAAAAAGGGAACATTGGAATATGGGCAAATCAAATAGGCTTGTTTAGGACTGTGTTATACAGGTGCCGGAACTTAATTTGATCACCCTGTTGCAGAATAACTTTCAGGAAATGTAAAACTTGTAGTGCATTTGAGGTTTAAAAAGGCTTCTTAAGTTTGTAATCACTTTGAAATTTCGGACTTAATTTTCGCTTACGAAAAATGTATCAACCCCTACAAAAAATGTTATCAAGGAAAAGCCCAACAACAGTCTTGCCCAAACAATAGAGAGATTGGGTACGGTCTGCCTCTAGTGTAAAATTAAAAAAAATTCACTAAACAAAAACAAGCTCTGCATTTTTTAGCAATAACCAAAACCAACACTAGTTATTCCAGAATGTCCCTGGGAAATGATATGAATACATGCATAAGCTGCTCCCATGAATCACTGTTTAGTTAGATCTGAGATAATACAGCCCTCAGAACAACAAATGGGAATATAGATTTTTTGCCAAACACCGGATACCATTCAGATCAGTATCACATCTACAACAACTAGGCTTGATTTCAAAGCCCTGATCCCAGTAAAAAAGGAACTTTCAGTACCACTCTCATAACCCTTACTCTGACATGTTATTTAAAAATATTTCAAGTTTTGCCTCTTTTTTTTTCTGCTTTATATTTATTTTCATATTATTACTGTAGTGCATAAAATATAATCACTCAAAAATAGAATGTCTCTAAGTGTTACAAATTCCCTGCTAGAGACTCTTAAGGTGTCAGCATGTTGCAACCCCTATTACTAGCCTGTTCAACCTCTCTTTCGTATCGTATGAGATCCCCAAAGATTGGAAAGCTGCCGCGGTTGTCCCCCTCTTCAAAGGGGGAGACACTCTAGACCCAAACTGTTATAGACCTATATCCATCCTGCCCTGCCTTTCTAAAATCTTTGAAAGCCAAGTTAACAAACAGATCACGACTATTTCGAATCCCACCGTACCTTCTCCACTATGCAATCTGGTGTCCGAGCTGGTCATGGGTGCAGCTCAGCCACACTCAAGGTCCTAAACAATATCATAACCGCCATCGATAAAAACAGTACTGTGCAGCCGTCTTCATCAACCTGGCCAAGGCTTTCGATTTTGCAATTTTGCATCTGACTAGGATGTTTGGTACAGTATTTCTTAAGTGAAAAAATGTACATTAGGACGAGTTGATGAGACCTTATATAGACAGGTGTGTGCCTTTCCAAACCATGTCCAATTAATTGAATTTACCACAGGTGGACTCCAATCAAGTTGTAGAAACATCTCAAGGAGGATCAATGGAAACAGGATGCACCTGAGCTCAACTTCGTGTCTCATAGCAAAGGGTCTGAATACTTATGTAAATAAGGTATTTTTGTTTTCAATATTTAATAAATTGGCAAAAATGTCTAAAAAGCTTTTTTGACTGTCATTATGGGGTATTGTGTGTAGATTTGACGACCAAAAAAAAATCAATTTTAGAATTAATCAAATCAAACTTTATTTGTCACATGCGCCAAATACAAGAAGTGAAATGCTTACTTACAAGCCCTTAATCAACAGTGCAGTTCAGGAAGAGTTAAGAAAATATTTACCAAGTAGACTAAAATAAAAAGTAACACAATAAGAATAACGAGGCTATATACAGGGGGCACCGGTACAGAGTCTGTGCAGAGGTACAGGCTGGTTGAGAAAATCTGTACATGTAGGTGGGGGCGAAGTGACTATGCATAGATAACAAACAAATGGCGAGTAGCAGCAGTATACAAAAGGGAGGGGGGTCAATGTAAATTGTCCGGTGCCAATTTTATTAATTGTTCAGCAGTCTTATGGCTTGGGGGTAGAAGCTGTTGAGGAGCCTTTTGGTTCTAGACTTGGCGCTCCGGTACCGCTTGCCGTGCGGTAGCAGAGAAAACAGTCTATAACTTGGGTGACTGGAGTCTCTGACATTTTTATGGGCTTTCCTCTGACACCTCCTATTATATAGGTCCTGGATGGCAGGAAGCTTGGCCCCAGTGATGTACTGGGCCTTTCGCACTACCCTCTGTAGCACCTTACGGTCAGATGCCGAGCAGTTGCCATACCAGGCGGTGATGCAACCTGTCAGGATGCTTTCGATGGTGCAGCTGTAGAACCTTTTGAGGATCTGGGGACCCATGCCAAATATTTTCAGTCTCCTGAGGGGGGAAAAGGTTTTGGTGAGCCCTCTTCACGACTGTCTTGGTATGTTTGGACCATGATAGTTCGTTGGTGATGTGGACACCAAGGAACTCAAAACTATCGACCCGCTCCACTACAGCCTCGTCGATGTTAATGGCGGCCTGTTTGGCCCGCCTTTTCCTGTAGGCCACGATCAGCTCCTTTGTCTTGCTCACATTGAGGGAGAGGTTGTTGTCCTGACACCACACTGCCAGTTCTCTGACCTCCTCCCTATTGGCCGTCTCATCGTTGTCGGTGATCAGGCCTACCAGTGTTGTGTCGTCTGCAAACTTAATGATGGTGTTGGAGTCGTGTTTGGCCACGCAGTCGTGGGTGAACAGGTACCTTTGGTATCTTTTTTAAATAAATGTTTCTGTCTGCACTCGACTTTCTGGCGATGAAACAAATTTGAATCAAACAGCGGTCAGGAAAATGGATCACTTCCGAGATCTTAGGAAAAGGGATCGCTACCTGGCCAAATTCAAAAGGATACATCTACAACAAGATTATGGTTTTATTAACTGTAGAAACCAGGCAAGATACAAAATGGATAAGGCCAAATCCCAACATTACATAGACACTGTTAATGACAACTTACATCAGCCTTGTAAACTGTGGAACATTTTAAAGGACATTGGCTCAAAAACTCCCTATAAGGTAAAATCCTGTAGTATTGGCCTGGATATTGATGATGTTTTATGCTATGACCAGGCAAAGGTTGCATATTATTTTAACTATTTTTTTTACCTCCTATAGCCTCATCTCTGGTTAAGAAGTTACCAACCTTCCCTGCATACCATGGCCAGTCTTTCATTAACAACTTTTACCATAGCAAAGGTAGCACAAATTATTTGTTTGAGCTGTGCATGGGAACAGAGGACAAAGTCTCCAATCTACTATGCTTAACGAGCCCAAACAAAGCAACTGGGCTGGATAACCTCCCTGCAAGATTCATAAAGGATAGTGCTTGTGTCACTGCTAAAATGATAACGCATATTGTTAACCTTTCTATTAGTAGTGGTACATTTACCAATTATCTCAAAACAGCCAGGGTGGTTCCTGAAACTACAGGCCTGTGTCGATCCTCAGCAGCTTATCCAAAATTGTTGAGAGATTCGTTTTTAATAAACTTGAGGGATACAGAGCACAAACTTCTTTATGAACTCCAATCTGGCTTTAGAACAGCTCATTCCACTGATACTTGCCTTATCCACCTTTTTGACCACATCAAGCAGGAAAGTGAGACGGGGAACTATTCAGGTATGGTCATGTTATACTTGCAGAAAGCTTTTGACATTGTGGACCATGATATTCTCCTGATGAAACTGAAATGCATGGGTCTAAATGGTGTAGCAGTGAATTGGTTTAGGTCTTATCTGACCAACAGAACACAAGAATGTAATGTTTGTGATGTTCTGTCAGAGGCCAAAGAAATATCCTGTGGAGTACTGCAGGGATCAATTTTAGGGCCTCTCTTATTTCTTATATACGTTAATGATATGGCAGATGCAAACTCCTGCTTTATGCTGATGACTCAGCCATACTGGTATCAGGGAAGGATACAGTTTATATCGAGGAGACCCTGAGTAAGGAATTGCATTTTGTTAGAGATTGGTTGACTGACAACAAATTGTCGCTACATTTGGGAAAAACTTAATTGATTTTGTTTGGAACAAAACGTAGATTGCTTGGGTAAACTGTGCAGGCAAGGAGATTGAATCTAAAACAAGTGTAACTTATCTTGGTGTGTCCCTAGATCAATCCCTTTCTGGAGACCTGATAGCTGCTAAAGTTCTTTCTAAAATGGCGAACAAATTGATATTTTAACATCAAAGTTAAGAAACTGCTCGTCTCAACCTTGATTCAGTGTCATTTTGATTATGCCTGCTCTGCTTGATATAGTGGGCTATCAAAAAAGCTGAAAAAGAGAATGCATATGCTTTATGTCCCCCCTTGGACCGACATAGGGGTACAGGAGTTTGAGTGTTTGGAAATTGCTCCTAAGGATGAACCAGACTCGTGGAGGTCAATAATTTTTATTCTGCGGTCTTGGCTGATTTCTTTTGATTTTCCCATGATGTCAATCAAAGAGGCACTGAGTTTGAAGGTAGGCCTTGAAATACATCCACATGTACACCTCCAATTGATTCAAATTATGTCAATTAGCCTATCAGAAGCTTCTAAAGCCATGACATCATTTTCTGGAATTTTCCATGCTGTTTAAAGGCGCAGTCAACTTAGTGTATGTAAACTTCTGACCCACTGGATTTGTGATACAGTGAGTTACAAGTGAAATAATCTGTCTGTAAACAATTGTTGGGAAAATTACTTGTGTCATGCACCAAGTAGATGTCCTAACCGACTTGCCAAAACTATAGTTTGTTAACAAGAAATTTGTGGAGTGGTTGAAAAACGAGTTATAATGACTCCAACCTAAGTGTATGTAAACTTCCAACTTCAACTGTAGATAGCAAGTTCACCATGATGCCAACACATGCCATGAGATTATCAGAGATCACGCTTCTCAGTTTGACATCTCATCTAAAGGATAGGACCCTTTGCCAGGCAATGTCCCCATTACTGCCCTGGGGTAATGGGGGTCTCCTATCGAAGCAAAGGAGGAGTGCCCTTCTTGGCCCCTCAAACACCTCTTCCAGCAGCACACTGATTTTTCCAGACAGTCTCCCCTGGGTCTGTAACCCTGGACTTAGCCAGATCCTAACACTGCCTATCACTCTCCCCCACCTGTGAGCAATTACCAGTTATCTCCCCCAGGTATTTCACACCTCTCCCTGCACAGCTAGGTGAAGCAGACTGGAGCTGTTAGGACAGGGCTGCAATGGTTACCTCTGAGTGGAGTAACAGACTGCAATTATGGTGAATCTATGTTTGCATGAAGAAAAGAGAGATAAGTGAAAAATATAAAGATTTATATGAGGAACAGTATGTGTATTTATGTGCTTACTCCTGGAGGAAAGGGAAATTAAGCTACTGTATATGTCAGCATATTCTGAATCCCATTTCTCATGTTTGCCAACACCCATCTAGGGTCTGTTCAGCCTCTTAGTACTATCAGCAACTTATCTTATTAGTGAGGCAAATATCAAACAGAAATAGGTCAAAGTTCAGATTCTGCCTGAAATAGCAATGCGCCTCTGAAGATGAATAGAAGAATCTGGGGTGTTAAACCAGGTCCCTTCTCTTTAATAACCTTTGCTAGGCTTTAGAGCATCAAATCGCCTTTGATGACTCATGTCTAGTTCTGCACGTGGAAAAGTCTTGGGGAGGGGGAGTTTTAATCGTTGCGCTCCCTGCCTTTTGTCCCTTGAGCGGTAAACTGGACCTGCGGTATGAAAGGCAGGCCTCTATCTTTGGCGCTCAGGAGTCTACTGACTCAGACCTTTTTCCGCTAATGCACTGGGCCTGCCTTAACTTCGACCACTGCAAGCCGAGCTTCTGCTGCTGACAGCAAAGCTCGGATTGGGTAGTAAAGAAAACACATTGACAAAAAATAGCTTTCACACCCGTACTTTTCCCCCTATTTAACAAAGCAGTCAAGAATCTCACTCAAGATAATCCTAATTAAATGTTATACTCAAGTAAGTTGCATAAGGAGGAAAGTTAACCTCTCTGAAAGTTGTGCCTTTGCCCTCTAATGTTGGGACGGAGCAAGAGATCTATTTTAACCCTCAAGCCAAATCCATTTCTCCCCAATATGCATGTTTCCGCAAACGTATCTGTAAACATTTCTCTGGGACAGATGATTCATTAAATGTAATGACCTACTGAGAAAAAAGCCCAGTGCTGTAACACTTGGCCCGAATGACGCAGCAAAAAGGTACCATGAAAGTTACTATCTAGAGTTCTCAAATGAGAACATGGTTTGATTACTTTTAAGGCTGTTTGCATTAGCGGTACATCACAGCTTGGAAGTTTAATCTTAAAAGAAGGACTTGGTACCTACTGTGTGGGTGTATTAGCGTAATCACTGTGCAGTATTACCAATTCATTTATTACCAACATATAAAACTGGCAACATTAATTGCCTGTCACACTCACTACGACCATTTTTATTGAGCAAATAATTAGGGGTTTAGCTCTAGTCAAGAGCATCCACAATCATATATGCTTGCCATAAGAAATACCACTACCAATAAACACACTCAAACAACAGCAAATTTTCAAAACAGATTACAGGGGTTTGATAGCGATTCAACTGTCAAAGCTTCAAAATAGGCTGCCTCTCACATCTTAAGTGATGATCTGTTCTTTTATACGCACAATTGCATTACAAGTGCAGTCGGCGAACTCGCCCGGGAAAGCAAAGTATGACAACCTCAGTTTGCAAGACCTCACCATGCTTGTTAAAGCAAACATTTCACCAGAACAGCAGGGACCATCTTTCAGCTCATTCCCCTCACAGAGCCCGTAGTTCTATCTCAGTATCTGATCTAAAGTAGACTCGGCTCTAGGCACTAATATGCATCTCAAAGGAGCTCGAAGCCAGCCAATCCCCCATTTCTAAGGCATTGTGTTCTACAAGCCCTCTCTATTACTCACATTCATTAATTTTTGGGGGGTTACACAACATGCGCCATAGTGCAGACCAATGAGAGCTTTTAGACTGATTGGCAGACTGAAGAAGGCGAGGGAAAGGGACTTCATTGTGTCTGTGAGATTTCCATCTCAGCTCTGCCCCATGCATGTGATGCCATTCCCATATGCCACAATCCCACTTTTCACAGGATTAAAAGGCTATTTGTGTCGCCTTTATATTGTGTGAAACACCACATTGTATAAAACACTGAACGCAGTATATGACCTACATAAAACTATGACGTGTAGACATTGAATACATTACATCCTACCACAGGGATCATTCCTTTTCTCAAAAGTCGGTTTGGAAGCAGAGTAAGACATCAAAAGGCCATGTCATAAACCCTACATGACATGACTTATTCCTTTCCTTTTAGATCCTAGTGAAGCAAGGGGACTCATCAGGACCTCATATAACCCCTACGTAGGACTTTCATTAACAGAACATGACTCCAACAATAATATTAATGGCAGTTCATGGCAAATGCCTAAACACTGTCATGACACATGCAGTGATTTACTGGGAGGTTGGCTCGTTGGCTAACCATGAAGGCGGCGGCCATGATAGTCCACTGCTGTGTGTCATGACATCGTGAAATTGTTGTCATAAATTGTCATGAATCATTCTGACAAGTTTCATCTGCTGCTGATCATAGCATAATGAGGTGCAATGGAGGAAGTCAAGTGGCTTGGTAGAAAACACTCCAGGTGGGTAGACTGTGTGTATGTGTTTGCCTCCCATCTCTTTCCCCATTCAGCCCAGTGATCATTTCACAGTCAGTTAAGGAAACCCTCCAAAGCGATTTTAATGGGCAGACATTAAACAAGACAAATGTGTGCACTTTTCCCTGCCCACCCTAAGATTTACAGTGTGTGATTTTTTTCCCCCCCTTTTTAATTTGTTAAAGTACCTTGTGTTGTAAGCCGTCTAAAACTGGAAAGGTCTGCCAAGTTCAATAGTTCACAGACACACTGACGTAGTAACTATGCACATATCAGGACAGGCGCATCAACAGCCGAAAGACAAGTGCACACAATCACGTGGCCTACAACCACATCAAAAAAAGACTTAAAACACACTGCACATCTTAGAAAAACGAACTGACAAACACAAACTGACAAGTCACGGAGACGTACAGCTAAAGGGTGTTTTTCGAGAACCTAAAGCGGCTTTCCCACCTCTCCTTTATCTGCATTGATATGAAGACACAAGATGGGTGAAAGCAATATGGAGGACACCTACTGCCCATATGCGTACACAGCTGTCCAGCTCTTTCAGATTACTGCCAGTAAGGAGAGAGGGGATGCACCCAGAGACAAATGAGAGACAGAGCGAGAGAGACAGACAGAGTGAGAGAACAACCACAGGAGAACCACAGATAGAGATTCCAGCTGAAACTGCCAGAGTGAGCACTCTGACACATCATACGACGGCAGGCTGCCTGACTGGGGTGGCTCAGCTGGTGCTGTGAAACTGTGACTATGACTCATCCAGTCTCTTAAACCTGCAGACAGGTGCATTAGAGCCAGTTTAGCATGACAGGCAGGGTATTAGCTGACCTAAAAAGGTCAGAAAGAAACTGCCAGTGCCCAGGCAAAACCCCCTGTCATCTCATGTAGTGCTGATCAAACTGCAGGCCTCTCTCTGAAAGCCATGACAGGGACGGAGGTTGTATACTGTAGGATGCACCATTAGCCATAGTTGTGATCTTGGTTTTGATGGCAAAATGGAAAGGGTCCGTGGAATACAAAATGAGACAAGAGTACAAGTTTTCAATCCGCGTACGGATACTGTGACTGCACTTCCAACCTCTCTCTCACTCGCTCTCTCTGATTTTAGGCACAGCTCTCCCCAAGAGTACCGAGCTTGCAGTGCTCAAAAGGAATATTCCAGCTGGCTATGATTTTTAAGACGTTCACGTCGCCTCCCTTGCATGCCAAGGGAAATAGCAATACCAAATCCACTGACACTGTGAAATCATACATCTTTTGAGAGACATTTTGAATGAAATATGGTGAAATGCTCTCAAGTACATGGCCTTGTCCCTTACCAACAAGGTGAATGAGCAATGTCATGGTCCCTATGGAAGTTACCGATCTGCATAATGTTGAGGCAAATCATTGCAGAGCTATTTTACCATGAAAGTCACGTTGCTTCACATTGCTCTAAAGTCACTGACGTTATCTAATATACAGATGGAAGTGTGTGTGTGGTGTGTGTGTGGGTGTGGGTGTAAATCAGTCATTGTCATAGGTAATAATGTAAAGAACATGACAACTGACAGGCACAAATAGTATGAACTCTGCCTCAGGATGATGCCTCTTGTGTTGCTATAATATACTGATTAGCTGTAGCTCATTCCACGTCACCAAGAAGGCTCAGATAGGACAAACCAATAACCAGTTACCAGTGGTATGCGGTGGCCAAAGGCATTTCACACAGCACAATGAGTACATAATCCAGCCTGGTCTCAGAGACTAGACGTAACATAGTAAAAGTAAATCTGGGACACTCAAATTAGTATGAGATGTTACGTTTGGTATGGTTACATGAGACAGATGGTTACAGATGGCAAAAACAAAAGTAGGGTGGTTGGTGTGGATTGAAGGGTGGGTGTGTAACGCAAACAACTAGCAACCTAAAGGTTGTGAGATCAAATCTCATCAAACAACTTCAGCATTTTTCAACTACTTACTACTTTTTAGATACTTTGCAACTGCTTAGCATGTCAGCTAACCCTTCCCCTAAAGGCATCAGCATGCTTCAGTTCGGCTGGCGGCTAGCCGAAGTCGGCTATGCGAACCGAACGAGTGTGCTCGTATACTCCCTTAAAAGACATTCGCTTGAAAAACGAGACAAAAGCAGAAACAGTACTCGTTGTCCATTTTGAAACGCCATAGCGTCTGTCATTCATTTTGCTGTTTTGCCAAGGAGATCTTAGTCGCGCAATTTTACATCTTAACAAAGCTGTTTGGTGCAGTATTTCTCAATAAAAAAAAATTCAGGAAAACGACTCGTCTCTCGTTCAATGACAACAAAGACTTTATTGAAGAATCTCTACTGCTGACCAATCACTGACCAATCACTGACAGAGGCGGAGACTTTGGCTCCGAACTTCGGCTTGCCAAAACTATTTCAAAGATGTTACTGAGTTACAGTTCATATAAGGAAATCAGTCAATTGAAATAAATTAATTAGGCCCTAATCTATGGATGACTGGGAATACGGATAAGCATCTGTTGGTCACAGATACCTTTAAAAAAAAAGGTAGGGGCGTGGATCAGAAAACCAGTCGGTATCTTGTGTGACCACCATGCAGCAAGACATCTCCTTTGCATAGAATTTATCAGGCTGTTGATTGTGGCCTGTGGAATGTTGTCCCACTCCTCTTCAATGGCTGTGCGAAGTTGCTAGATATTGGCGGGAACTGGAACAAGCTGTTGTACATGTCGATCCAGAACATCCCAAACATGCTCAATGGGTGACATGTCTGGTGAGTATGCAGGCCATGGAAGAACTGGGACATTTTCAGCTTCCAGGAATTGTGTACAGATCCTTGCGACATGGGACCGTGCATTATCATGCTGAAACATGAGGTGATGGCGGCGGATGAATGGCACAACAATGGGTCTCAGGATCTCATCACGTTAGTTCTGTGCATTCAAATTTCCATCGATAAAATAAAATTGTGTTCCTTGTCCGTAGCTTATGCCTGCCCATACCATAACCCCACCGCCACCATGGTGCACTCTGTTCACAATGTTGACATCAGCAAGCCGCTCACCCACACAACGCCATACACGCTGTCTGCTATCTACCTGGTACAGTTGAAACTGGGATACATCCGTGAACAGCACACTTCTCCAGCGTGCCAGTGGCCATCGAAGGTGAGCATTTGCCCACTATAGTCGGTTATTACGCCGAACTGCAGTCAGGTCAAGACCCTGGTGAGGATGACGAGCATGCAGATGAGCTTCCCTGAGGCGGTTTCTGACAATTTGTGCAAAAAAATATTTGGTTGTGCAAACCCGCAGTTTCATCAGCTGTCCGGGTGGCTGGTCTCAGACAATCCTGCAGGTGACGATGCCAAATGTGGAGGTCCTGGGCTGGCGTGGTTACACATGGTCTGTGGTCGTGAGGCTGGTTGGACATTCTGACAAATTCTCTAAAACAACATTGTAGGCGGCTTATGGTAGAGAAATGAACATTAAATGATCTGGCAACAGCTCTGGTGGACATTCCTACAGTCAGCATGCCAAGTACACGCTCCCTCAAAACTTGAAACATCTGTGGCATTGTGTTGTGTAACAAAACTGCACATTACTGGCCTTTTATTGTTCCCAGCACAAGGTGCACTTGTGTAATGATCATGCTGTTTAATCAGCTTGTTGATATGCTACACCTGTCAGGTAGAAGGATTATCTTGGCAAAGGAGAAATGCTCACAAAATCTGAGAGAAATAAGCTTATCGTGCATATGGATCATTTCTGGGAAAAAAAATTCAGCTCATGAACCAAGGGAACAACACTTTACATGTTGCCTTTATATTTTTGTTCAGTTTAATACGGATTGTAATTTGTAACATATCATACGAAATGGGTGATGGACATCCACAAATTAATACATAGCCCACCATACAAAACCTAACATATCATACTAAATGAGATGTTTCGGATTTATGTATAGAGTAATATGAAAAGCTCTGAGACCAGGTTGCAGCACCACACTATGGCCCTAAAGCAAACACACATTGACAATGTATTCTGCTAAATGAGAAATTAATAGATCAGGTCGGAATGGAAAGTCTGGTGGAAATCATTTTTGGAGAAACAATCAGTGCGCTCTCGCGCAGCGTGTTACCGAGGCAGACCTTGTACGTGATCAGGTCAAAAATTGCACCCTTTGAATAAAATCTCACTTGAAAACAAAATATCAGGTTCGCAGGGTAAATGTCATAATACTACAAGGACCAAAACCCTGACACTGGGGGTAGAAATCGAAAAAGGCAACAGTTGGGAGAGGCAAAAGAGTGGCTACTTGCCATTAGACTATACTGCCACTATTTTCATGTGTTCTTTTCACAATATCGATTCACATGTTTTATATACGCTTTATCTCCACAAAACCCTGTTAACTGCACATTCACCTCCTTGGTTTCGATTGGGTTCATGGAAAAAGCAGCGACCCTTTTGACCACAGTGGCGCACCATAACGCACAGGCATCTGAATTGCCTAAGTTTACTGCGGCGGTACAAACCATTTACCTGAAAACAAACACTGTAAAGACTACTTCGGCTGTGACATAACTGAATGTAAATGTGTTACCTGTGTTTTCAGAGGCTCTCCGTGTTCAATGATGCTTATAAAAGGGATTTCCAAAAAAGAAGCCATAAATTCCACTTGTACGATCTCTTCCTGGGTCTGGGGGAAGGCGAGAACAGCGGAGACCCCCTGAACAACGATAGCCTGACAAACACACCTGAAAAGGGACTCCGGGTCTCCGTTGGCCGGCTCTCGAGGAACCACTTCCAGGCTCAGGTTGTAAGGTAGAAAGTTGTCCCCAGTTTGAACGAGACCGGTGAGGGCGCGGTTCAAGGCAGCCTGCACTCTGGCCGGCTGGCGGGTGGGCAGAAGGGCACCAAGGCGCACGGTGTGTCCTATCTGCGCCAGAATGTGGCACGGCTGGGGATGGAGTTGACAAGGGTCGATGAAGAACTGTAAAATAACTTGGAATCCGAAGTAAAAGTATGCCAAGAATCTTGAGAAGATTAAATTCATCCTGCTGCGCTCTCAAACTGAATGAGATATTGTCAGAAGATAGCATTGCTTGCCTTATTTCTTTCTTCCCTTTTCTTTGATGTAAGGTCCTTTTTTCGACGATTATATTACCTGTGATCTACAGTTGGAGTTACAGTGAGAATGTGTGACTAGGAGAAGGGGTGGGGGTGCACGATGTAAAGGCGGAGATGCCGCTGGACTGTCATCCTCGGCGAACACTAGCGGAGCAGCAGTCATGAGGCGGGAGTATTGGACCCGGTATTGACAAATGAACGAACACCTGCGTGTTGCCAACATGAAAATAATGATGAAAATAATGATCAAATGTGTTTATTTGGAACTTGCACTTTTTCTAACTTACTAGTTTTAGCAAAAACTTACACCACCTCCTTAAATAGCCTAACTCTCTCATCAATAATTTTTGAACGTTATAAAAGCCTTTGTGAAAAATGTTTGGGGTGGCATTCATTGATTAAATCTAAACCTTAAAAAAATGTTCCTTTCAATTCCAAATCTATTTACAGAAATACATCCGATCATCAAAGGTCGGGCTGAGGAAAAAAATATTTTATGAATGTCCAAAATGAGATGTGACATTCCTAAGAGTGAGCAAATGATTGGACCAAAAAGCAGAATTGCGTCTGCGTCGGATGACTTGGCACACGCACAGGGCATGGGTAAATCCAGGATAAAATACCGTCTCGGGCCAAACTAACTTTGGGAAACTGCACTGAATCAATCTGGACAGTTCATCTGCGTTTGGTTTATTTGTTACCAAGTCATGAATTGGATTCCATGGGTAACATATCTTGAAATCAATGTACAATCTAAAGCCTAAACTGCTTTTGATATAGCTATATATTTTTCTGATTTGGAAATGACAAGTACTTTTTTTATCAAGTTGATAAATTGATAGGATTCACGTAAAGTATCCTTTTAAACAATGCAATTACACCTGCATTTCAATGTCAATGTGTGTGCAATTACACATAACACAATTAGGCTATATCAGGTGTACATATGTAATCATAATTAAGATGTGAAGTGTGACCTCTATAGTCAAACAGCATGTTGAAATACATAATGAAATGGACACACTCATTGTGTATCAGCAATAGACTTGATGCACATTATATAAAAGGCCTCCAGCTAATTTA